>NW_026712435.1:17870447-19080447 GCF_030504385.1 Musca domestica
TAAATTCATCAATATACCGAATATTAGGAGGTACCGCTATATCGGGGGCTATCAAAGACGTGGTCCTGCACAGAAAATCTCCTGTCATAGGCTGTAGCATCCATGACGAACATCAAATACCAAATTTAAAGGATTTCCGGTGAATGATGTCGCTTAAATTATGAAAATACCGAATATCGGGAGGTACCGTTATATGGGGGGGCTATACAAAGACGTGGAACTGCACACACAATTTTCTGTCTTAGGCTGTAGTATCCATTACGAACTTAAAATACCAAATTTGAAACAATTCCGGTGAATAATGTCGCTAAAATCATCAAAAAACCGAATATCGGAAGGTTCCGTTATATGGGGACTATACGAAGACGTGGACCTGCACAGACAATTTTCTGTCTTAGGCTGTAGTAGTACCAATTCGAACTTCAAATACCAAATTTGTAACAAAATCATCAAAATACCGAATATCGGGAGGTACTGTTATATGGGGACTATACCAAAACGTGGACCTACATGGCCCATTTTCAATACCAAAAGTCCCGCAGACATAATATACATTTGAGTAAAATTTTATCAATCTACTTCAATTCGTTCGAAACCTAGAGTGATTTCCACAGACGGATGGACGGACGATTTTATGCTGATCAAGAATATATATACTTTGTGGGGTCTAAAATGTATATTTCGAGGTGTTACAAACGGAATGACAAACTTAATATACCCTCCATACTATGGTGAAGGGTATAACAAAGGCAGACACATGACTCTTGACTAGTAATAATGTTAGGTGCTTGGCACGCGGCGTCTATATCAAACGTTTTCGTGTAGAATATCCTTAAGACACGTCAACCAACGTGTCAGTAACCACGACAACTACCACATACAAACATGTTACGTTACGTTACGTTTCGTTCCATTTCACAATCATACAACTAAATATTAGAACTTCCGTTCAATTTTAACATAAAATGACCCCAAGAATGGAAAATTAATTACATAGCCAACCACCCCCTGCCCCCTTGTGATTATGTACATTATGGCCAGAAGAAAAGTTGGGTAGAAGGGGGAGAGGCAGAAAAAATATATAAGCGACACGACATCATTTACTTTCCCACTTACCTATTTGTGATGTACATTCCGTTGCCAGCACCATTTGTTTGTTTTGTCGCCGCCGAACTGCTGCCGTCATCAAAGAAACCCTCGTAGAGCACAAAATTATTAGCCTGTGGTATGGTACGCACCAAACTATAATGTTTCTTGAGGAAACCCAACAATTTCTCTGATGGCCTATCCACTGAACATTTAATGGGTGTCCATTTTTCATCCGCCAACATGGTCTCGAAGAGGTCCTTACCCAGGCCAGCTCGCTGCCGCGATTCATGTATGTAGAAATCCAAAATGCAGGGGGTGTTCTCCACCTTACGCGTCTGACCGGTCTCATCGAACAGATAAAGGTCTTTGGTGCCCACCTTGAGCAAACCAATTACAGCACCACTGTAAGAAAATAAAAAGGACAATACAATAAAATATGAACTAAATCCTGACAAAATATTAATTAACTTGAAGGAGGAAATGTAAAAAGCTTGTAAATAAATAATATAAATATAAATACGACAAAAAAATCACGCATTCACTATGCATGGCTGTGGGTATATAATGCCGAAAATAAGTAAAATGTAGACCCATTTAAAATGTAATTAATTTCATTGTCAAGGGAAGGGGGTTCGAAAATAAGGACAACACGAACAACATATGTCGCAGGAAATAATGGTACAATTTAATTAAATAGAAAATGGTAAATTGGAAATAATTTATTTGAATTCTTAACAATGTAATTAGGGATCTGAGGTGGTGGGGGTTACTCGAATCACTGCAGACGAATGCACATTTTTTTTTTTGGAAATAGAACACCATTGAAGTGAATTGAGTTTCCGTTCTGGCAATCCCAACATACAGGGTGAGATGAAAAAACTGCAACCAACTTCAGACTGCTGTCATTTCTAAGCCACTCGTCCGACAGCTGTTAAAATTATTCCAGTGACCGCTCATTATATTGTTGACTAGCGTACAAAAGCATTTTGGTGAGAATTTTCCATCATAGCATCATAAAATACCGTATATAGGGAGGTACCGTTATATCGGAGCCATACGAAGACCTGGATCTGCTTACACAATTTTCTGTCACAGGCTGTAGCATCCTTGACGAACTTCAAATACGACATCTCAAACAATTTCGGGGAGTATTGTACCTAAAATCGTCAAAATCCGGATATGGGGCCTATATGAAGACCTGCATAGATAATTTTCTGTCACAGACTGTAGTTCCCATTGCAAACTCTGAATACGTAATTTGAAACTATTCCGGTGAATAATAACGCTAAATTCATCAAAAAACCGGATATTGGGAGGTATCGATATAGGGGGGCTATACGAAGACGTGGACCTGCACAGACTGTCACAAGCTGTAGTATCCATTACAAACTTGAAATGCCAAATTTGAAACAATTCCAGTGAGTAATGTCCCTTAAATCATCAAAATACCGAATATAGGGAGGTACCGTTATAGGGGTGCTATACGAAGACGTGGACCTGCACAGACAATTTTCTGTCACAAGTTGTAGCATCCATTACAAACTTGAAATGCCAAATTTAAAACAATTCCAGTGAGTAATGTCGCTGAAATCATCAAAAAACCGGATATTGGGAGGTACCGTTATAGGGGGGCTATACGAAGACGTGGACCTGCACAGACAATTTTCTGTCACAAGTTGTAGCTTCCATTACGAACTTGAAATGCTAAATTTTAAACAATTCCAGGGAGTAATGTCGCTGAAATCATCAAAATACCGAATATCGCTAAGTACCGTTATATGGGGGCTTTATGAAAACGTGGACCGACATGCCCATTTACGAACTTAACCTGCCTACTGGAAAAATAAACATGTGTGCAAAATTTTAGCCTTCTATCTCAATTCGTTCGAAAGATAACGTGATTACAACAGACAGACATACAGACAGACGGACATCACTAAATCAACTTAGAATTTTACGCTGATCAAGAATATATATACTTTGCTGGGTCTGACATGAGTATTTAGAGGAGTTACAAGCGGAATGGCAAAGTTAATATATCCTACATAGAATGGTGGAGGGTATAAAAGCGAGCTCGGGGTAAAGCCAAAAAGTGTAAGAACTTAGACCGCAACAAAAAGAAAATAGACTCAAAAGAATTAAAGAGTGGCTTCGCTTGGCCGAAAGTGGTGAACTGCCGAATTTGGTTTTCTCCGATGAGAAAACATTCGTTGTCTAGCAGTTTGTAATCAAACAAAATGATCGTGTTCACTTGCTTAAAATGTGCACCTTCGGTTGGCCATGGTGATGGTGTGGACCGCCATAACAACCGATGATGGTTGTCCGCTCGTATTAATCTACCGTGGCATCAAAATAAATGCCGAATATTCTGGAGGGTGGTGTATTAAAGCCTTGGGCACGCTAACATTTTGCACGCTAACATTTCAACAGGACTCAGCACCTTTGCACTCAGCACGCGCCACCCAAGAATGGTTACAAATTGGGGTTCCCCGCTTCATTTCCAGCGCACAATGGCCACCAAAATCTCCGGATTTTGGTGGATTAACGTTGGACTATTGTGTTTTGGAGTATTTTAGAACGCAAGGTTGCCACTAAAAAATACCAAAGTGACGATCACCTCAAGCAAGCGCTTTGCCGGGAGTGGGTCAAAATACCGCAGAGCAACATTCGGGCAGAGTGTGACGGTTTCATTGGCCGTTTGAGGACATAATTCGTGCCAAAGATGACCAATTCAAAGCAATTTAAACTTATTTTAAAACTTGATGCTATATCGGACATTTTTTGTTTTCATTCAATAAAAGTTTGAAAAACAATTTAAAAATTATGGCGTTTGACTTTGTTGCAGTTTTTTATCTCACCCTGTATATTAATCTTTTTTTATGTACCCTCCGCAGTGGATTTTCATTGGCCACTTAAAATCGATAAAACAAATTAGAAAATATCAGTTGGTTTTGGCGACAGATGTATACCCTCAGCCAATGTTCGTTGATTTAAAGGTATTTTGACTTCTGTTATGATTCAAATTCAAATTGTTGACCCTCTATGTAGTAGGTTCCGAGCCAATGGGCCAATATTGCCCATTTCGTATCGAACATAAATAAACATGATATAAATATTGCAACATGCCAGCTTTGGACTATATCGACTGCTTCCCCTCACTTTATATGAGTTATGTGATTATTTTTAGAAAATGTTAAAAGTGTGCGTGAGGTAGCAGATATTGTCGACCGAAGTATTTCATTTTCATACTTTATCCAATACAAATAAAAAATTTGGTATGTGCAAAATTTGAAGGGCCAGAATAGAAGCCTATTGCTTTTCAAGATGATCGCATAATATTTAGGAGTTGAAAAGGACCAAAACTGAAAAATTTACTGATTTTGCAGTTGTTCTACAGGTCGCAATTATAGACCAATTGACGCGGAAGTTTGCATGGGGCTAGAGCTTAGGGCTGGGCAGAAGCCTTCCAATTTCCAATATTTAGTGGGTGAAATTGACCATAACATTTGTGTTCGATAAAAGTCAAATTCTCCTTTAAACCGCGAATATTTTTAAACCCGGCGAAATCACAAGTAGACGAACAGGTCAATTCTGACCGTAACGTAGATACCGATTGTAAATATATCGGATATATATAGCGAAAAATATACAAAAGGAGGGGATGTTAGCTAGAATGCTTATATCTCAAGAATGGCTGGACCGATTTTGACAAAAAGAAAAAAATAAATCGCATAAAAAGATGCCAATATTGATGTTAATATAGATTTTGTAGTATTTTGTGATTTTTTTTTTTATTTTTTCATATTTTTTATCGCATGCGATTTTTTTAATTTGATTTATATATTGAAGTGTATATTCTGTAATATGTTTTCACCTTACAACACAGGTTTGGGTATTTATATACAGATTGCAATTATCGTCCGATCCTCACGAAAATTTTCATAAGGTTAGGGTTAGGCTCAAAGATGTCCGCAATATATTTATGGGTTGAAATGGACTAACAATTTTCATTTCAGTCGTTAAAACGGTCACAAATAGAAACCAATGGACACGAAATCTCGCATAAAGTTAGAGTTTAGAACAGCGGGTATAATAGACCACTACTTTTGTGTGAAAACGCTGAAAATAACATAATGAAAATAACATACAGGCGATACTTCTGGATTTTTTATGCTGATTTTTATGGCCTAATATCGTAAACAAGCAAATCATATAGATGAGTTAGGGGTTCACATGAATCAAAAACAGAAAAGAATTCCTGATCCCACAATTGAAGCCAATCGACACGCCTGACAGGGAAGGCCAAATATCGTAGACAAGCAAATCATACAGATGAGTCTGATAATATACAGAGGGACCTCTTGCTTTTGGAGATGATTGCAAAATAATTAGGGGTTCACATGAATCAAAAACAGAAAAGAATTCCTGATCCCACAATTGAAGCCAATCGACACGCCTGACAGGGAAGAACAACGACTAACAGCACGAGTGAGTGCGTAAATATTGGGCAGTGTTCCGTGACATAATTTCAAAAACAAAATCTTCCAAAATGGATTTGGACATAAGGGGACTTCTAACATATTGTAGGGTTGTAGGGTATCACATGGTCGGCCCCGCACGGCTATAGCCTTTGCTTACTTGTTTTCTAGTAACTTTTGCCAGTGTTGCACAATGTCACTTTATATTTGTTTTATGTCTAGATACCTACATCACACATGCGAACTTTACTCATTTGACAATTAAATCATTGGCTCAATTGCCTAAAATTTTGTAATCGCAGGATTAATCGAAATTTTGAAATGAGTTCTGAGATGAATATTTCGGTATTCTATAAAGGGAATGACATCGTAATTATGTTCGCAAGAGCCTGTTATATTCCAAGGCCGAAATTTAAGTACAGTCCTCGACAATTTCATTATTTTTTTCTATCCAAACTATGCATTTCAAGTGTTTCATAAACTCAAATTATAACTCATATTTATAACACATCACAAAAGTCAGACATGTGTGTTGTTCTGTTTGTGGAAAATTTCAGACAGAGAAATGCTTTCATGATATGCTCTAATAATGCTTAACACAAATTGCCAAATGAAATTAAGCTGAAATGAATGGCGGGGCACAAAAACCCAACGTTCATATCTAATCGGTCATTATTTGAAATAGCCACTTTAAAATTGATTTATAACACTTGTTTGAATTTCCAATAAGAGAGGGAGAGCAGCTGAAGGCGCCAACACAAAAAAAAAAAAACAGTAAAGAAAGTCTTAAAGTCGGGCGGGCCGACTTTATGTTACCCTACACCACTTTGCTACAAAGACATAGAAGTGTAAAGATAGGACAAGACGGAGTAAAATATGGCAACTCTGTGAAAAATGCCTCTGTTGTTATTATATCGTAACAACATAGTTACCAATGTTAAGCAATTTAAACCGCTAAGACAGTATGCAATTATTTGGAAGGTATATGGAATAGAACTTTGAAACCAATATTTTGTATTATTCAAATTTTTATTTGTCATTCTTTCCTATAATTGTGTTTTTTATATTAACTTGCCTCTGTCATGAGCTGTTATTCAAGGTAGTATAGCCACAAACCTTTTGCTCAGAATGCATTTTGTCTAGTCTTTACCATTTTATGTCTTTGTTTGCTAATTTAGTAGAGCTCCGCATAATAATTAAAAGTTTTTTTGGGAGAATTCAATCATACACGCTATGATTATAATTATAATTTAAATTTTAAAGGACTAAATACGCCGTAGCATTTGTATCTTTTAAAATCGGACTTGTATTGCCCATTTGGTGCACAATTAATTTGAAATCAGATAAAGATATATATGGGAGCTACATTCAAATCTAAACCGATCTCGATAAAATTTAGCGAAGATATTTCGGAGCTGTATTTGATATATTTCCCTGAATAACGTTGTTACGGAGTGCATATTACCGCTGTGGGTAACAAATATAACAAATCGGATGAACAGTATATATGGGAGCTATAGCTATATCTGAACCGATCTTCACCAAATTTGACATACTAGCTTCTAGACTCAATTCGGTCGTAAGTGCCAAATTCCATCCCATTTGGACAAATATTAGACGTTTTGTGCACAATAAAAGGTTAATCGGACGAAGTTATATATGGGAGCTATATCCAAATCTGAACCGATCTCGATAAAATTTAGCAAATGTATTATTGAGCTGTATTTGATATATTTCCCCAAATATTGTTGTTACAGAGTGCATATTACGGCTGCGAGGGGACAAAAATAACAAATCGGATGAACAATATATATGGGAGCTATACCTATATCTTAACCGATTTCGATCAAATTTGGCATACTTATTTTCAGGCCTAATTTGGTTGTATGTGCAAAATTCCATACTATTCGGGCTGATATTACACGTTTGGTGGCCACTAAAAGGCAAATCGGACGAAGGTATATATGAGAGCTATGTCTAAATTTTGACCGATTATCTCCAATTTCAATAGGATTCGTCCTTGGGCCAAATAAATGATTTGTGCAAAATTTAATCTGGATAGGGCAATAAATGCGAACTGCACTTTTTTTACAAAAATACATGGACAGACGGACGGACGGACATGCATAAATCGACTCAGAATGTGATTCTATGCAGATCATCAAAAGAAACTATGGGTCCATCTCGTTTCCCTTTGCCTGTTACAAACAAATGCACAAAGACATAATACCCTTACCACTATGTGGTGTAGGGTATAAAAAACACCCAACGAAAGTTCTTAAAAATAAAACTCACTTATTTCCTTGATTGATATCGGCCAGCAAATAAATTGTTTGATTCTCAGACATTCGCAAACGTTGAGCTGTCGTCACGGGGGTGTTGAGTTTTTGGGCATTGGCCGATAGCTGGCCCAGACGATCAATTATTTCGGACATCTTTGATGTGGCATCTCTGGAAGGCAAAGGGACAAGGTTTTAGTTTTTTTTTTTGTTTTTAAATGCCTAGCATAAAGACATCGCCATATTCACCACCATATCCGGACAATTTGGTGTCATTGAAGTCAAAAAGGGATGACATGGTGAACATGAAGACGCATGAATAAATCTGTATGTAGTTACTTACAGACACTGACGCCGATCTCCACGAAATGTGTGAGGCAGCAGATTCGAAGTAACCTTGACTATCGGCTGTGTGAAAAGGGGACGTATATCAAAGCGAAACTCAACCATTGTGTCGTCTTCTTTCTGATTTTTCTCCTACTTTCGTTTCAAAGTGGTGGCAAGCGCTTGTGAGATCTGAAAACAAAAAAAAAAACAACAACAATATTAAAAATTGCAAAAATAAGTATTTAATAATAATTGGAGCGAAACACAACATGAATGAAAATTATGCATTTAACGTGTGTGTGTGTGTGTGCGACTGTACGGTTACCAGCAATTACTTTGGTTTAATGTCAAGATCTTCATTGGGATGTTAATAAAAACATTGATAATGTGTTTATTATCCGAATACGTCACGCTTGAAAACAGAAGCCATGTAAGGAAGACTAAATTAATAAACTATTTCGGTATGAATGAGATCATTAAAAAATAAAGAAGTAAAAAAGATCGGTAGGAACTTGAAAAATTGCCAAGAAAAAAATCCGAAAACTACTACTTAAATGAAAATCGTTGTATTGGGACTATGCGAAGACGTGGACCTGCCTACGAAATTTTTTGCCATAGGTTGTAGTACCCATCAAGATCTTCCAATACGAAATTTGAAACGGTTCCGGGGAATAATGTTGCTGAAACCATCAAAATACCGAATATCGGGGTGTACAGTTATATGGGGACTATGCGAAGACGTTGATCTGCATACAAAATTTTTTGTCCTAGGTTGTAGTATCCATTAAGATCTTCCAATACGAAATTTGAAACGATTCCGATGAATAATGTTGCTGAAACCAACAAAATACCGAATATCGGGAGGTACCATTATATGGGAGATACACGAAGACGTGGACGTGCATACGAAATTTTTTGTCAAAAGTTGGAGTACCCATTAAGATCTTCCAATACGAAATTTGAAACGTTTCCGGTGTATAATGTTGCTGAAACCATCAAAATACCGAATATCGGGAGGTACCGTTATATGGGGGCTATACGAAGACGTGGACCTGCCTACGAAATTTTTTGTAGTGTCCATCAAGATCTTCCAATACGAAATTTGAAACGATTCCGATTATTTGATTTAATTAATTTGAAACGATTCCAAATATCGGGTGGTACCTTTATATGGGGACTATACGAAGACGAGGACCTGCCTACGAAATTTTTTGCCATAGGTTGTAGTACCCTTTGAGATCTTCCAATACGAAATTTAAAACGATTCCGGTGAATAATGTTGCTGAAACCATCAAAATACCGAATATCGGGAGGACTATACGAAGTATAGTATCCATTAAGATCTTCCAATACGAAATTTGAAACGATTCCGAACGATACCGAATATCGGGTGGTACCGTTATATGGGTACTATACGAAGACGTGGACCTGCATACGGAATTTTTTTTCATAGATTGTAGTATCCATTAAGATCTTCCAATACGAAATTTGAAACGGTTCCGGGGAATAATGTTGCTGAAACCATCAAAATACCGAATATAGGGAGGTACCATTATACGGGGAATATACGAAGACGAGGACCTGCCTGCGAAATTTTTTGCCATAGGTTGTAGTACCCATTAAAAACGATTCCGATAAATAATGTTGCTGAAACCATCAAAATACCGAATATCGGGTGGTACCGTTATATAGAGACTATGTGAAGACGTGGACCTGCATACATGGCCCATTTACGAACTTAACTTGGCTACTGGTAAACTATGCATGTATGCAAAATGTTAGCCTTCTATCTCAAATCGTTCGAAAGAAGAAACGAAAACGTGAATACAACAGACAGACGAACATCGCTAGATCGTCTTAGATTTTTACGCTGGTCCATAATATATATACTTTGTAGGGTCTATCATGGAATATTTCGAGGAGTTACAAACGGAATGACCATAGATTGGTGTAGGGTATAGAAAGGAGTCATTGCAGAAAAATTACGGTTTTGTGCGGAAAAAAGTCACACTAGGGTATTTTTTGTTGTACAAAGTTCTGGGAGTAGAAAAATGAAATCGAGTGTACTCTATTTTTCGAAGTCGCTCGAAAAAGGGTGAGCATGCTTCGTTAGTTTTAGAGTGGGAGCAAAATTCGCTCTAACACTTCCGCTCGCGAGCAAGTTTCAATTCCGAGTGAAAACGAGCAAATCTATGCTCTGCATTTGAATCCTCAGAAACTTCACTGTAAGTTTGCGATAACTAATCTGATCTCAATAGAAGTGCAGTCGGTGTTCCGATAGATAACTACCTATAGCGTTTGACCACTTTTTAAAGTATGCCCTTTTTGGGAGATCTACCAAAAGATTGGTTTTATATATACCAACTTGACATTAGATCTAATGTAACAACAAATAGGACAATGTGCGAAGCATGATGAAAACTTGGAACTAATTGGCATTTACAAAAAGTACTAAAATGTACTAAAATGTACTTCTATTGGAATTTGGAATAGTTTGGTTCAGGGTGAACGGTCGAAGCTGGAATATTGAAATTTTGTCCCTGTTCAGGTCCCTGTTGGTATTAGGGTCGTTGATCATGTGTATCCTGAACATATGGAGGTGGCTTCGGAAGTGTGTACAATAATTATACGAAAAAAGTACTAAATGGTACTAAATTTGGGCATTGGGAGAAGGGATAGGGCCGGAATCCAAAAAATTTGATAATGAGCTCTCTATTGGTATCTGGATGTGGTTGTGAAAATTTGTATTATAATTGTACTAAATGGTACTATATTTGCTACAAATTGGTATTGGGTGAACAGCTAGAGCTTGAAATCAGAAATTTGGCATTAGGATCGCTGCTCATGTGTAGCCTGTACATGTGGAGTTGTTTTTAGAAATGTGTACTACAAGTGCACGAAATTTACCATATGGTACTAAATTTGGTATTGAGTGAATAGATATTGCTTGAAATTTAAAATTTAGTATTAGGGTCGCCGTTCATATGTAGCGTGGGCATATGGATGTGGTTTCGGAAATGTGTACTATAATTGTAAGAAATGTTCTGACTGGTACTACATTTGGCATTGGGTGAAGGGATTGGGCTGGAATCCCGAAATTTTATATTGAGTTGTCTGTTGGTATCTGTAATTGAGATATGTAGGTGATTTTGGAAATGTGTACTATAATTGTACGAAAAGTACTAAAGTTGGTCTCGGTTGAAGGAAATCGGAAAATTGATATTTATAACTGTTTGTGTCTGAGGCTAATATTTAAAGGTTGGTATGGAAATGCATACTATTGTTGTTTGGAAAGTACTAAATTGAACTAAATTGAACTAAATTTGGTATTGGTTGAAGGAATAGAACTGAAACAGTGAAATATCATATTGCGATAACTGTTGGTGCGTAGGATTGAGATATGGGACTGCTTTGTAAATAAATACTAAAACTATACGAAAAGTATTAAATGTTACTAAATTTGGTGTTGAGTCAATGGAATAAAGATGGAATTCTGAAATTTGATATTGAAATGAATAGATAAATCTGTAGGTATCTAGAATTGAGATGGTTTTTCAAATGCGTACTGTTCGAAAAGTACTAAACAGTACCAAATTTGGTTTTGCTTGAAGGAATAGAGCTGAAATTTGATATCACTGTTGGTGTCTCTTATTAAGATATGAGGGATGGTTTAGAAATGCGTACTATATTTGTACGAATAGTACTAAATTTGATATTGGGTGAAGGGATAGGGCTGGAATCTTCAAATTTGATAATGAGATCTACGTTGATATCTGGAAATTAGATATGGACATGGGTTTGTAATAAGTACCATAATTTAACGATAAGTACTGAATGGTACCACATTTGGTATTGGTTGAGGGGAAAGACCTGGAATCCCGAAATACGATATTAAGATCTCCGTTGGTATCTAGTGCTGAGATCTTCTGGGGGTTTTGCCAATGCGTACTATAGTTGTACGAAAAGTACTATATAGTACTATTTTTGGATCACTGTTGCTGTTTATGATGAAGAAATGTAGATTGTTTTGACTAAATATTAAAAAAATTTGATATTAGGTGAAGGGATAGAACTAATATTCTAAATTTTGATTTCGAGATCTCTGTTGGATTCTGCGGTTTACCTATGGAGACGTTGAAATAGTTTTGCTCATCGATAAAATTCAAACTGAAAGATTCAGAGGACTTTTTTGTGTAAAACTTTAACATTTTCCTTTAATTCTATCCGGAAGAGGAAAAACTTGAATCTTGAAAGACTGAAAATTTAGTTTTGATTTAAAACGTTTGTCAAACTGAACAAATTGTGCATTTTGAGTACTAAAAGTCCCAACACTGTTGGAACGAATCTAAGGGTGCAAGTACATAAAAAGCTTGAAGTCATGGCTAGGCATACTAATGTCAAATAATAATGGAAAACGACGGCAGGATTTTAGTGCGGCTCTGTAATCTCTTTGTGAAATGTCACAAAATATGCCTAGCCATGACTTCAAGCTTCTTATGTACTTAGCCCTTAAGGCTTAGGTAAGATTTAGACTTTTGATGTGTACAAGGGCCTATAGTAGAATTTTATGTCGAATAACTTTTATATCTTTGACGAATATTTTTTGGGTTGCTCAACAAAAATTAGAAACATTAAAAAAACATTTTTAAACATTTTTAAAAACATTTTTTTTGATTTCTTCTCAAGGAAAAATCAATGCAAGGTCTCCGTCATTTGAAAAATAATAGTTTATTAGAAACCCGATTGAAGCCGTGATTATATCCTTTTGGATTATTGTTTAACATCCATTTGGCCGCCTAAAAAGGCAATTTCCTCCCACATTCACAAATAGCCTCTAATTAAAACGTCAAAATATACCCAACACTCTTTGAATTTCTCAGGCACGCATTATCATCGGATACGAACAGTTGTGAAAAACTACATCAACAACAATTTGCCACAAACTTTCAGGGTGAAAATGTTTTACTTATAATAACACCAATTGCCTTCTTCTGCTGCCACTGCCTCCGCTGGTCACACAGGTGGCAAAAAACGATGGAAAACTAAACGATACTCCTTAACCTTGAACATCTAACTGCAAACGGTCGGTACAAAAAAGCCAATTAAGCTGTACGAAACTAAACAAAATATTCCGACTTTTTAAGCTATCCTTCCGCAAAAGGACGAGGAAAAAACCTTGAACAAAAGAAAACCAAATCATATACACAGGTGGAACTAAATGTTGTAATTTTCTGAAATGGATATGACGCTGGTTCGTTCATTCGTTCGTTCACGCTAGTCTATAATTTTTAACGCCTGGCGAAGGAAATCAATATTTATTGTTTTTATTACCAAAGTAATCTGCCAGCTACTCATTTACTCAATAAAACAAACATTATTGGCCAAATGGGTAAACAAACAAAATTTACGGCCATGTCGGGATGATTTTCATGACTGCCAGTCTGGGAAATTAAAATTTTTGTATTTTTTCTACCTCTTTCTTAAGGCATTGGGTTTCTAATAGTTGTTTAATATGAATATACAAATTTTAAAAGGAGACACTATTTTAAGGTCCAGTAAGGATATACCGAATATACCGGAAGGGCTATTCAATTTATGCAGATATTATATATATGGTGAGCAATAACCGTAAAATCGGACGAAGGTGTATATCGAAGCTATATAAAAATATGAACCGATTTCATATTTTCGGTATCAAATATCAATGTTGTGGAGTTAATATTACGCATATGAGGGACTTAAAAACCGAAATCGGATGCAACTTATACAGGGTGAGATAAAGAAACTGCAACAAAGTCAAAAGCCATAATTTTTACATTTTTTTTATTGAATGAAATGAGCATTTCGGAAATAGCATCAAATTTTAGAATAAGTTTAGATTTGTTCGAATGAGTCACATTTGGCACGAATTATGGCCTTCAAATGGCTAACGAAGCAACACTTTAGCTCTTTTGAGTCTATTTTCTTTCAGTTGCGGTGTAAGTTCTTCCACTTTTTTGGAATTTCAATGGCTTTACGCCGAGCTCATTTTTCAATATTTGCCGAATGGAATATTTCGATATGTTCAGCTCACGAGCTATTTTCGGGCCACTGCAACACGGATTTCGATCAAGTCGCTTCTTTACTTTTCGAACCATTTCTGCTGATGTTGCTGTTTTCTTCCGTCCACTTCCTTGACGTCGGGCTACGCTAAAATTTGACACGAGTGGCTCAGATATGACAGCAGTCTGAAATAGGTTACAGTTTTCTTATCTCACCCTGTATATGAGAGCTATAGCTATATCTGAACCGATTTTCTCAAAATTTGATGTGTTTACTTCTAGACTGAATTCGGTCGGATGTGACACAATTCACTCCATTTGGGCTGATATTAACCATTTGGTGCACGAAAAACCTGAATTCGACTAAAGATATGTATGGGAGCAATATCCAAATCTGAACCGATCTTCACAAATTTTTAGCTGAGCTGTATCTGATATCTGGTACCAAAGATCATTGTTGTGGAGTGCATATTACGCATGTGAGGGACTTAAAACCCCAAATCGGATGAAATATATATATGGGAGCTATAACTATATCTGAACCGATTTTCATTTAAGTACTTGTTTCTAGGATGAATTCAGTCGGAATTGCCAAAATTCAGTTCATTTGGGCCGATATCAGTCATTTGATGCACAATTAACCCGAAATCAGTTGAAGATATATATAGGAGCTACCTCTAAATTTGAACCGATTCCCACCAATTCCAATAGGGTTCGTCCTTGGCCAAACAAATCTTGTATGGAAAATTTCACCTGAATCGGATAATAAATGCAACCTGCATTTTGTTAACAAAAATACATGGGCAGACGGGCTAGCATACATAAATCGGTTCAGAAAGTGATTCTATGAAGATCCTCAAAAGTAACTATGGGTCTATCTTCTCCATGTTACAAACATGTCTCTGGTTTCAGGAGGCCAAACTATGTAATCGTACAGTTTGCGTAGGCTTCTGATAAGGCTGCGTTATTGGAAATTTCGTATTTGACAAACGAAGTGATCTAGAAATGGAGTGAAATTTAGAATGAGAGTCACTGAAGGAATTCAGGATAGTTAAATCAAAGCGTTTTTGGGAACTTTAACTTTACGGTTATGAAAAGTTCTTAAATGGTACTAAACTTCTAAAATGGTACCATTTGGTATTATGTGAACGGATAGAGCTAAAAACTTGAAATTTGATATGAGAATCAAGGCTGGAAAGTAAGTTGGATAAATGAAGGTGGTTTTGGAAATGTGTACTTAGTATGCGAACTGTATTAGGTAGGTGGTTTCGGAAATGCGTTTTATATTTGTAGGAAAAGTTCTAATCGGTACAATTTTGTATTTGGGTAAACAGATAGTGCTTGGAATTCGAAAGTCCCTGTTATTGTGTATTCTGGACATATGGTTTTGAAAATATGTACTATGATTGTACGAAAGCACTATAATTGTACAAAATTTGGACATATGGAGGTGGTTTCGGAAATCTATACTATAATTATACAATATTTGGTATTGGGTGATCTGCCAAATTTTTAAGCTCTAAGTCAAATTTCAAAATACAGACGGACATCGTTATATCGGCTTAGAATTTTTTGGTGATTATGAATATATATACTTCATGGGGTCTACGACGAATATTTAGGGATGTTGCAAACGGAATGACAAAGTTAATATACCCTGCTTTTCAAGGTTTATCCGAGTTTATCCGAGACCGCCTTCGATATTCAAGCAATTTGGTCCACTCATGCATACTGAATATTCCGAGGTTATGAAGTCGAACGATCTGCTGCCAATCAAGGTGATTAACGTGGAGATCGACAATCAATGTCACCTATTCGTTGCAGCCATATTTTCTTCATTTGGAGTTCAATTAGATTACTAGATTAAATGCGTCCATTTAGTTGTTCAGAGTACTTAGCGGATATGATGACAATTGTTTGTACATACACACACATTTTTTCATTATAATTAACATATCTAATTCCCAAAATACCCACCGTTTAATTTCCCCTTCTTCTTCTTATTTTTCTTTATTGCAGTTCATTGAACTTATTCGATTATTTTTTGGTTACATTTATAAAAAGCCCCCCCTTTCTTCCTTCTCAAAATTTTATTTGAATGGCCATACTAATAATCTTGATACACAATGCAAATATTGAAGGAAATATATGCATACGTGTATACATATGTACAAACAAACAATCATGCCCTGCCTCCATCTGTTTATTATTAAGACATATTGATTGAATACGTAAGCAAGTATTAAGTCAAAAATGTTCTCGATATTGCTGGGATTCTCGAAGTGTGTTAGCGAAAAAATGACAACGCAAAACATTGATTTTTTAATAAACATAAAAGTCTCCGCGGTTTTGCGGATCATAATATAGCAGCTCAGTTTTCCATGAGCCAATGTTTAAGACAAATTTTCCAACATAAACAAGTAAAAAAGCAACTAAGTTCGGTCGGGCCGAACTTTTAATATTTGGAAGGAACATGAAAAGTTAAAAAAAAAAAAAAAAAAACTGCATCCCTCAACTAAATATATAAACAGGTAGTGAAATAGCTGACTGACTGAGAATCCACGCCTAGACGAAACGGCTGAAGCAAGAATCTTGAAAATTTCCACGTGGGTCAGTCTTGGTGTGTTCGCGTGTGATAAGGCTGGGTTTTGGAAATTCGTACTAAAAGGGTGCGAAAAGTACTAAAATGTAACTAGAATTCTGAAATTTTGGAATGAGAGTCTCTGATGGAGTGCAGTATAGATGTGCCAAAGTGTTTTTGGAAATTTGAAAAGTTCTAAAATGGTACTAAACTTCTAAAATGGTACCATTTCATATTATGTAAACGGATAGAGCTGAAATTTGGAATGAGAATCAAGGTTGGAATGTACGTTTAATATATGAAGGTGGTACTTAATGTGCGATCTCTATTGAATGGTAGGGTGAATGGATGAGGCTGAAATTTTGAATTTTTGTATTGGGTCCCCTGTTGGTGCTAGGTTTGTAATAAAGAGATGTTTTGGAATTGTGAACTACAAGCATACGAAAAGTACTAAATAGTACTATATTTGCTACAATTTCGTATTGGGTGAACAGGAAAAACTTGAAATCTGAAATATGACATTCATGGGTATATGGAGGTGGTTTCGGAAATGTGTACTATTATTGTACGAAAAGTACCGAATGAAAGTCTATTCTGAAAATTGATATTGAGGTCACTGTTGATTTCTATGGTTTGCCTATGAAGACGTTGAAATAATTTTTGACAGAAAATTTGGATGTCGGTGCAATGGTATCCTCCTCGGTAAACTTAAAAATAAAAGATTTTGAAGACTTTTCGGTGCAAACAGTTATATATTTTCCTATTATTCTTTCCGAAAAAGGAAAAATTGAAAAAAAAAAAAAAACCTTTAAAAAGGAAAATTTTGTACGATGAAGTTTTGATTAAATTTTTTTTTATCAAACTGAACAAATTGTGCACTTTGAATACTTAAAGCCCTAACACGAACTGTTGGAACGAATCTAAATTTCTAGGGTGGACTTGTCGCTGATAAATAAAGTTTCTTTATACTTTCAAAAATCAATTCAAGGCTACCAAATTCATTGGAGAAGTACTTGTTTTACGACAGTGTGCGATCTTGATCAAAAATTCAAAAGATTTTAGAAAAATCTCCCAAACGCCATGAGTTTTTTTTAATAATATTTATGAGTCTCAGGGGCAAAATTGCATACGTGCATTCCTCGAATTGATGTACGTTCAATATTCAACGGTTCGATTTTTAAAATGTATTATTTCAATACAATCTGTAATTAAAATATATTTAAAAAAATCCAAGTTAGCAGCCCCCCATTTCTTTATAAAATTGAAATAAACAACCTTGGTTCGATGTAAATCTTTTTGGACCAGTCAGTCAGTGAATGAACTCGACAAAAATCAGCTGCAATTACAAAAATTTCGCTGATGAAGGAAGATGGGAGGCGGGGCTTTCACAAATAAATCATTAAAATTGCCTTGCAATCATATTTTTTTGTTTGCATTCAATTCGTTTGTATGACGACATTTCCACAATCTTGAGTGATTTTTTTGTTGTAAATTGCCATTGTAGTTTGTTGTTGTTTATGAGATTTTTTTCATTCAAAAAGATATTTTATTGTCGTATAGAATTTCATAAGTTTACAAAACCGAACTGATAAGATATTTTTTCTTCTTCTTCTTTAAGAACGTTGTTTTGTTTCTTTTTTCAGTTCTGCTGACGTTGTAAATTACCCCCAGCAAAGTGCAACAATAAAATGTGTTGGTCGGTCGTTTCATAAACATATATAGGTATGGGAATGTGTATGTTTATACATAATATATATTTTTTTAGCTTTACATGGAATAAATAATATAGGTATGTGTGTAAGTATGTCTATATAATTACAGATTACATTTGTCGACATACATACAAACAGTTATTTTTCCATTTCATTCCATGTATGTATGTATGTATGTAAGCGACATTTTAATATTGTTTTTCTTCTTCGCGATTGCAAAATAATGTGTCGCTCTTCACAAACAAAAACATCAGCTGTATTACGAATGTTTTCAACCGGGACGAGACCCAAGGAAAAATGTTAGCCAATTTAAGATGTAACAAGTTATAAAACAGTAAGTTCGACCGGGTCGAACTTTGAATACTCTCCACTATTCTCCACACTGTCACAGGCTGTAGCATCCATTAAGAACTTCAAATACCACATCTAAAATCGTCAACATACCGAATATAGAGAGGTACTGATATATGGGACCTATACGAAGACCTGGACCTGCATAGACAATTTTCTCTCACAGACCCTAGTTCCCATAACGAACTCTAAATGCATAATTTCAAACAATTCTGGTGAATAATGATGCTAAAATCATCAAAATACCGAATGAAGGGAGGTACCTTTATATGGGGGCTATACGAAGACGTGGACTGGCACAGACAATTTTCTGTCTTAGGCTGTAGTATCCATTACGAATTGCAAATGCCAACTTTTAAACAATTCCGGTTAATAATCTCGCTAAAATCATCAAAATACTAAATATTGGGAGGTACCACTATATGAGGGCTATACGAAGACGTGGACTGGCACAGACAATTTTCTGTCTCAGGGTGTTGTATCCATTTCAAACTTTAAATACCAAATTTGAAACAATTCCGATGAATAATGTCGCTAAAATCATCAAAATACCGATTATCGGTAGATACTGTTATATGGGGGCTCTATGAAAACGTGGACCCACATGACCCATTTACGAACTAACCTGCCTACTGGAAAAATAAACATGTGTGCAAAATTTTAGCCATCTATCTCAATTCATTCGAAAGATAGCGTAATTACAACAGACAGACAGGCGGACATCGCTAAATCGACTTAGAATTTTACGCTGATCAAAAATATATATACTTTGTTGGATCTGACATGAGTACTTCGAGGAGTTACAAACGGAATAACAAAGTTAATATACCCTCCATAGAATGGTCGAAGTTTTTCCTTTTTCGGAAGGAATAATAAAAAAATGTTACCTTTTACACCAAAAAAAAAAAAAAAAATAGTTAAAATTTTCTTCAAAAATCTTTAACGAGTTGGATGTTAGTAAAACCTTTGCATAATGGTACCACATCCAATGATTCTGTCCAAAACTATTCAACGTCTCCATATGTAAACCGTAAAAACAGGCAATAACCTCAATATCAAATTTTAGAATTTCAGTTCTCCCCCTGCATCCCATACCAAATTTAGTAACATTTAGTACACATATCTAAAACAATCTACATATCTCCATCTTAGACCCCAATCGATATCCAAAGTTAATACCTTAGAGACCTTAATATCAAATTTTGGGTTTCCAGCTCTATCCCTTAACTCAATATCCAATTTAGTACCACTACGTGTTTTTTTTTTAACTATTATAGCACACATTTCTGGAAAACAACCTCTATGTCTTAACCACTGACCCCCATTTCCAAAACCACCTCCATATCTCAATACCAGATACCAACAGAGAACTCAATATCAAATTTCAGGATTCCAGTTCTATTTCTTCACCCAATACCAAATTTAGTACTATTTTGTACTTTTCGTTCAAATATAGTACACATTTTCAAAACCACCTCCATATCTCAATTCCAGATACCAACAGAGAACTCAATATCAAATTTCAGGATTCCAGTTATTTTTCTTCACCCAATATCAAATTTAGTACTATTTTGTACTTTTCGTTCAAATATAGTACACATTTCCAAAACCACCTCCATATCTCAATTCCAGATACCAACAGAGAACTCAATATCAAATTTTAGGATTCCAGCCCTCTCCCTTCACCCAATATCAAATTTAGTACCACTTAGTACTTTTCGTACAATAATAGTACTCATTTCCGAAACCACCTTCATATCTTAACCACAAACACCAATATAGACCTCAATGCGAAATTTAAGGTTTTCAGTCCTATCCCCTCGACCACTACCAATTTTTTTTGTCATTTAGTACTTTTCGTAAAAGTATAAGATGCATTTCCAAAACCACCTCCATATGTCCAGGATACACATGAACAACGTGTCTACTACCAAAACTCAGATTTCAAGCTACGTCTGTTCACCGGATACCAAATTGTACCAAATATAATACCATTTAGTACTTTTCGTACAATTAAAGACAACATTCCCAATACCCAATACATTTACCCAATACAAAATTTAGTACCATTTTCGTTTAAATATAGGACACATTTCCAAAACCACCGTCAAATCTCAAATACAGATACCATCAGTAGTATAAATATTAAATTCCAGTGTTTTACCTCTTTCCCTTCACCCAATACTAAATATAGTGTCATTTAGTACTTTTCGTACAATAATGGTACACATTCCCAAAAACACCTGCATATGTCCAGGCTACACATGCTAATACCGAATTTTAGATTTCAAGCACTATTCGTTTTCCCCATACCAAATTGTACCAACTATAGTACGATTTTGTACTTTTTGTACACTTGCAGTACACATTTGCAACACTATCTATTTATCACAAACCTACCACCAACAGTTACCCCAATACAAAATTTCAAAAATCCCGCTTCATCCGTTTAGCCTAAACCAAACTGTTCCTAATTTAGTACCATTTAGATCAGTTCGCACACTCAGTACATATTTGCCAAACCACTTGCATGTATCAAACTTGCTTTCCAACCTTGATTCCCAAACCAAATCTGAAGTTTTTAACTCTTCACGTTCACATAATACGAAATGGTACCATGATGTTAGAAGTATAGTACCATTTTAATACTTTTCGTAATCTTAAAATTCGAATTCCCAAAAAAAAACCCTATCCCGCGCTCCATCAGTGACTCTCATTCAAAATTTTAGAATTCTAGAACTTTCCGTTTGTCCAATACAAAGTATTATTTTTTTTTGTACATTTCAGTACAATTCGTACCCTTTTAGCACGAATTTCCAAAAACCCAGTTTTCTTACACGCCTATGCACCACAACTGACTCTGGAGCAATATCAAGATTTTAGCTTCCGCCGTTTCGTCTGGGCGTTGATTCTCAATCAGTCAGTCAGTTATTTCACTACACTGTTATGTATGAATATATATATTATGGGGTATTAATTGATATTTCGAAGAGTTACAAATGGAATTTAATACTTAATTTACCCTCCATAGTAGTAGTAGTACCTCCCATATTTTTATACTATAAATGTATACATTTTTTTTCTCTTAAAAAATTTTATGTAGCGCCTAAAAATATGCTCTAAAAATGTTAAATAGAAATGTGAAAGCCGTTTTACATATGACTTCTACATGATGTTTAGGTAACTTTTTATACCCTACACCACAAGGTGGTCAGGGTATTAGTCTTTGTGCATTTGTTCCTTTTGATGATCTGCATAGAATCACATTCTGAGTCGATTTATGCATGTCCGTCCGTTCGTCTGTCCATGTATTTTTGTAAACAAAGTACAGGTCGCATTTATTGCCCGATCCAGATGAAATTTTGCACAGACCATTTGTTTGGCACAAGGACGAACCCTATTGAAATTGGAGATAATCGGTCAAAATTTAGACATAGCTCCCATATATATCATCGCCCGATTTACCTTTTATTGTGCACCAAACGTGTAATATCAGCCCGAATTGTACGGAATTTCACATATACACCCAAATTAGACCTGAAAATAAGTATGCCAAATTTGATCGAAATCAGTTTAGATATAGCTATAGCTCCCATATATATATTGTCCATCCGATTTGTTATTTTTGTCCTCCGCAGCCGTAATATGAATTCTGCAACAACAATATTTGGTGAAATTGAAATACATTTGCCAAATTTTATCGAGATCGGTTCAGTTTTGGATATAGCTCCCATATATAAGTTCGTCCGATTTACCTTTTATTGTGCACCAAACATCTAATATTTGTCTAGTAGTGTGCTTATGGGGATGTTGGGAATTCACCACGATTTATCACGGCAAATTCTATTGGGGATGTTGATTAGGGTAAGTTCACCACGGTGAATTTTAATGGGGATGTTGTCTTGGGAATTGTACCACGGCAAATTCTATTGGGGATGTTGATTGGGGGAAATTCAGCACGGTGAAATATATTGGGGATGTTGTCTTTTGAAATGTACCACGGTGAATTATATTGGGGATGTTGTCGTTTGAATTGTACCACGGCAAATTATATTGGGGATGTTGTCTTTTGAATTGTACCACGGCAAATTTTATTGGGGCTGTTGGCGTTGGCGTTGCTAGTTTTAATATGAACTACTAGATGGCGCTAAGTTTAGCGCAGACACAATCCAAAACTGTGTATGGGATGGTGAAATTTCAAGTTTACTTATTCACCACTAGCAGAGACACCCTCCGAAAAAAACTGTATTATGATCATATCGAGTGGGGGCTAAAGAGATTCACCATGTGAGAAGTGAATATAGCAGAAACACATCTGAAAGAGGTAAGTATCCAAGAAAATCATTTTATCTAGATGGCTCTCAGAATGCTTTTGTATAGTCAACATGCTGATTACTGCAGTCAAATGTGCTTATTAATTTATTTGAAAACATATATTTCAAGAAATCGACTTCAATAAATGTGATATATTATAGAAGAGTTTCAATTGACAAATATCCTGCAATTATTGATATATCAGGGGTTTTAATTTCAGCATAGATGAAAATATAAATGAAAATATAGACAAAGAAATGCTCTCACCGTTGTTGTGAAAAGTACGTAATGACATCGAAAAATTCCGGAATAATCAAGTGAAATTCTTGAAAAACGATAACGAAGTCGAGTGGGTTGAACACGAAAATCAGCATGTTGGCTATGCAAAACATGATGAGATAAAAAGACAAAACTAACTTTTCGTTGTACTTGTTTTAATTTGTCTATAATTTTAGCGACTCAAAAATGTTCAGTTATTCCCATCGAAACGATATAGGCGACATCTAACGGTGAGTTCCATCCATACTATCCATAAATTATGTTGTAGCATAGACACACTCCAAAACTATTGAAATATGATCATATCGAATGGGGCTAGAGAGATCCACCATATGAGAAGTGAATATAGCAGAGACAAATTTGGTTAGTATCATAGTCAACAAGAAGATGTGTGTTCTATTATTTTGTCCAGATGGCTCTCCAGTCATTTCCCTCGAAACGATATAGGCGACATCTAACCACCAATTAATGTTGTAGCATATACACACTAAAAAAATGCTGCTGTAGCCAATCAAAGCAAATTCTTCTTGTGTGGACAGGCATTTTGATACATTATATCGATCGCTTTTTGATAGTTTTGTCGATGAAGAATTTGTTTACATTATGTAGCAATTTGAGAGAATTGAAACTGAAAGAGTTTCATGACAAACCCTGCATCAATTCGGTATTGAAGATTGAAGGGATTTGAAGAAGGAAACACCATTGTTTACATTAACTAACAATTGGATTTCTGTGAAATGGATATGAGAATTTGGGGGGAAGCGTTGTTGCAGAGTTTCATGACAAATTCTGCTTCAATCACAGAATTTCTATTTGTTTACAAAATGTAGTCAATAATGTATTGATTGGATTGGAAGAAATTTCAGTACTCAACAAGTCACAGATTAATAAGCATCGTTTCTTAATATTTTTAAAAAAGTTTTTATAATGTCTCAAAAAATTTGTTGGTCATGCAGCCTTTATTACAAGGAAAAAAGTGAATTTGTGAAACATATGAAAAAGCATTGTATGTTTTGTGATGTTTTATGTGAAAGTGTAAACGATTTAGAATTGCACTTAGAGAACCATCATGGAGATGAGCATGTAATGAAACAAAATCATGATCAACAACAAGAAAAACTAAAGCAGCAGCATGAAAATAAATCAGCTGTGAAGGTGGAAAAGTTTTGTGGTGATTGTGATAAAATTGTGAATAATATACGATCACACGTTCGTAGCGAAGAACATCGATCCACCGTGAGAAAAAATCTGGATTCTGACATAAAAATTGTTAAAAGTGCATTTAACAAAAATATACTCAGCTATGAGATACAAAACAATAAAGACATTTTGTACCCGATCGATTTTCTTAATGCTTCAAAAGAATTAATAATTAAAACCTTGAAAAATGAGTTAAACGGTAAAACGCTCATAAAATTTAATATGGAACTCCAAGGACTGTATGTGAAACCAAACAATGAAAAAGATGGACCTTCAACTTCCAAAGAGTTAACTATTGAAAATATATTTAATCATATTTCAAAAACAACGCTATTAACCCTGGGAGATGATTTGGAAGAGGTCGTTTTCAACCACTGTGTGGAAATTATAGCTAAATCAGAAGAGTTCCAAGAAAGAGGCTCTAATTGGGCCCTGGAGAAACTTTTAAAACTTGACATAAATGTGTTGAGAGCCAACTTAACACGTGGCTCACATTATATTCCAACTCCGAAATCATTAAGCAACAAGAAGGGTGCGTGCCTTAACATCAAAAACTATGATGACTTTTGTTTTAAGTGGTGTATGGTTGTTGCATTGGGAGAAACTGCATATGGAGATCCGAGTATAACCTCTTCATATAACGTAGACATACACCAAGATGTCATTATTCTGCAATCTGGAATATCGCTAAATTTCGAACAATTAAATTTCCCATTGGGTCTTAAATATATAAAAAAATTTGAAATGAACAACCCAGAGATTAGCGTAAATGTTTTCGGTTATGAAAACAAGTCGGTCGTTGGTCCATATTACTTAACAAAGGAGACGAAAAGCAATCACATTAATTTAATATTGCTGCACAACGAAGAAAATTTCCATTACATTTTGGTTATGGATATGTCTTGGTAATTATAAACAAAACTTATCAATCAAAACCATATCATAATAATCATGTATTTGTTCTTTTTTTTCAGTCTTATGCGGTCTCAATTCACAAGTCATAAGGAGAAAGGTTACTTTTGTTTTGGATGCCTGCAATGTTTCCACGATGAAAATAAATGTATGACTCACAAAAAGCAGTGTGGAAAAGTAGTCTGTGCCCTGCCGAACAAAAAAGAAGCCGTACTAAAGTTCGTCAATCACAAGAAAAAGGATAAGGTGCCTTTCGTTATTTATGCTGACTCCGAAAGTGTACTGGAAGACGTGCAGGAAGATGAGAACAATGGGGCGAGTAAAAAAACGGAAAAGGTAAAGAAGCATATTCCATGTGCTTTTAGTTATTTTATTAAATGTAGTTTTAATGAAAATTTAAATAAGTTATTTATATATAGTGGTCCCGACGCAGCAAATGTTTTTCTGAAAGAACTAATTCAGGATTGTAAATTTTTGTATGATAGTTACCTAACCAAAACGAAACCTATGAATACTCTAACACCCGAAGAAGAGACAGCCTTTCTTAGGGATATAAATTGTCGTATATGTGGCGATATTTTAGGTAACGATAGGGTGAAAGATCATTGTCACTTAACGGGGCAATATCGAGGTGCGGTACATAACCATTGCAATCTGCAATATCATCTACCTAAATTTATTCCAATATATTTCCACAATTTTTCTTCGTACGACTGTCACCTCTTCTTTAAAGAATTAGTTGAATTTGGAGGTGAAATAAGAGTCATACCTCAAAACAAAGAAAAATATATTTCAATGTCTTATTTCATTAATATGGATAACGAGTCAACCGACTCTAGTTCTTTAAAAAGTACAGTTGTTGTAGGAGAAGAAGAAGATTCGAGTGAGGAAGATGATGAGGAATTCCAGCAAGAAGAGGAAAGTGAGGGCAAAAAAGAGAAGAAAAAGAAAATGAATAGATTAGAGCATCGTTTCTTAGATAGTTTTCGATTTATGCCTACTAGTTTGGATAAATTAGCAAGGAATTTATCTCGAGATTCTTTTGTTGCTGTCAGATCTCATTTTCCTGATGATGAAGCATTCGAACTTATGACTAGGAAAGGAGTATTTCCCTACGAATATATTTCATCATTTGAAAAATTGAAGGAGAAACAACTTCCCCCTATAGACCAATTTTATAATAAGTTGACAGATACTGAATGCTCGTCAGACGATTATAGGCATGCAACAAATGTTTGGTCACATTTTCGATGTCAAACTATGCAAGACTACATGGATTTGTATTTAAAAGCTGATGTCTTGCTTTTAGCAGACGTATTTGAAAATTTCAGGAGCTTATGTATGCGAATTCACGAACTGGACCCTTGTCAATATCTCACAGCACCATCTCTATCTTGGGATGCAATGCTACTATGTACTAAAGTCGAACTTGAGCTACTCAGAGATATAGACATGTACAATTTCTGCAAAAATGGTATTCGGGGAGGGCTTACCCAGTGCTCAAACAGACACTCGGTAGCAAATAATGAAGATGCTCCCAATTATAATAGTGCCAAACCAGAGGTAAATATCTATTATTTGGATGTAAATAATTTATATGGTACAGTTATGACTGAGTGTCTCCCTGAAAAAGATTTTAGATGGGTGGAGGATTATGAAATGGAGAAATTCAATGATCCAGCTGTAATACTATCTATTCCTGACAACGCTCCTACTGGTTTTATTTTAGAGGTTGATATTGAATATCCACCGCACCTTCACGACAAACATAACGATTTACCTTTTTTGGCGGAGAAAAAGTGTGTTGAGGGCTCAAAAACTGAAAAACTGATTGCAGATTTTACTGACAAAACATCATACACCATACACTACAAATTACTTAAGCAATCTCTGAAACATGGACTAATTCTTAAGAAAGTCCATAGAGTTTTGGCTTTCACACAAAGCGCTTGGTTAGCTCCTTACATACTGAAGAATAATGAACATAGGGAAAAGGCTGAAAATGCCTTTGAAAAAGATTTTTTTAAATTATTGAATAACTCTTCATTCGGTAAGACAATGGAGAATATCGACAAAAGAAAAACTGTGAAAATTGTGACAATGTGGGTAGATGAGGCAAACCAAAGAAGAAGGAATGTTGCTAGTAAATTAATCTCGAAGCCAAATTTTCACAGCCTTTCGATATTCTCCGAAAATATGGTTGCTATTCAAATTAGGAATGTCAGAGTAAAATATGATAGACCATTGTACTTAGGGTTCTGCATATTAGATTTATCAAAGTGGGTGATGTATGATTTTCTGTATGATTTTCTAAAAGTGAAATTTGGTGAGGATTTTATTCTAAATTATATGGATACAGATTCGTTCATATTAACATTTTACGGACGGAATTTGTATTCCGAATTATCTTTAGATGAAATATTGGCTAGATTTGACACCTCAGGGTTTTCAAAAGAAAATAAATATAAACTTCCTCTAATTAATAAGAAAAAACTTGGCATGATGAAAGATGAGAATGACGGAAAAACAATGGTTGAATTTGTAGGCCTTCGTCCTAAAATGTATGCCATCAATGTAGTTGATAGCGAAGAAGTAAAAAAATCTAAGGGAGTTAAAAAGTCGGTCCTAAAAAAGTATACTATAGATAAATATCGAGAATGTCTTTATAACAAAAAGGTTTTTTACGGTACCATGTTTTCGTTTAGGT
This sequence comes from Musca domestica, assembly GCF_030504385.1. Classification (NCBI taxonomy): domain Eukaryota; kingdom Metazoa; phylum Arthropoda; class Insecta; order Diptera; family Muscidae; genus Musca; species Musca domestica. The sequence continues at coordinate 17,898,718 of NW_026712435.1, forward strand.
CAAGACAGCATACAATATATACAGACAAAATTACTAAAATATCGCTAAGCCATCAAGATGATAAACGATTTATTCTAGAGGATGGTATTCACACCTATGCTTGGGGCCACTATAGATTAAATAACCTTCATGAAACAAATGTAAATAACTCAAATGAATCTGTCTCAATGGACTTGGATTAAAATATAAATTTAATTATGATTTAAGTTTCAATATATAGATAAAAGAGCATAGTAATAATATTAATTTAATTGTCTTTACTCACTATAAATGTCATCATATTAATATTTTCTCGCAACACAAAATGTTTAATTTTTAAGTAAATAGAAGTGTATTATATTTTAACTAGTCTTTAACTATTCTTATTATAAAATAAAACAAAATATTTTTGTTTATAAATTTATGTAAATTGCGTTTTATTGAAATATTCTTGCAAAGGCGAGTATAAAATAGATTATACTACTTTTCGTACAATTCCTGTTAATGGAATGTACTCGACCAGACGATCATGTATAATTAAACAGTACGCAGAAGTGTTTTGTGGAATTGGTTTATTGGTTTCAAATTGGATTTTTAAATCGATTGGTCCATTCTTAACAGCTTCGTTTTGATTGCTAATGTCAATAACGGCGATGGGCTTGTCTTTAAAACTTGCATATGTAAGAAGTGGTTGTGGCTCCCTCATGTAATATGATTGTTGAAACTTTGTATACATGTCATATAGTACTGCATAGCCATTTTCTTCGAACTTTACATTCAAATCATCGTAAGGATAGGTTTCAGAGTTCAAGTGAACTTTGATGTTTTTAAGTTGGCAATGTTCCAGCTTGTTGTCTTTTTCAAATATCAAAGCAACATATCGTGGTCTTTCATGATTGACAGACAATTTAACACTCCAGCTGTGTTGTCTTCCACCAGCAAAAGTTGGATTAAAGTAGCAGTCCCAGCTTCGGAATGCTAAAGGCAACGCTTTTCCATCCTTGATAGTTTTCAAGAAGCTGATTTTTCTATAGTCTGATAATTGAATGTGTTGTACTTTCCATACAACATTTGTTATGGTGAGTTTAATTTCCTCCGTATCCATGGTTGAATAACACACATTTTTATCGTTGGCACTACGCAAAAGAATCAAGTCATGCTTGCTGTTGCAAATTACTTTATCAAAGTCCTCTGCGAACCCTAGTAGACGGTTTAAGGGTACACAAAAATTAAAGTATCCTACTGATAAATCATTATCAGCTTTCCATCCCGCTTTGCTCATAACCTTACTTTCGGATTCGCTTAGAGAAATCCAATTTTTAATTTCTGTAGTTATTCCTAGATAACGAGTACGATCAATTTCAACTCCATTTAGTTCATAGCGAATTTCATCAAACATGTATCCCACACAATTATTTCTCAGTCTTGCATTTTGCGATACTTCTCCCTTGCTATTTTTCAAATTTCCTTCAATGAATAGATAACTCTCCGATGGAAGTATGTAAAGATCCTGATTTTGTATACTTATCCGAATTTCATCATTATTTTTAAATGATTGAATATATGGAACATAGCTGTGGTAGTCTCTCTTTACAATATTCTCATCCGAGAATGGACGCTCATTAATGTTAAGTATTTCAGACATTTGGTTTGACTTTAAGCTTAATAAGTTTTAAAAACTCTTTATTTTCCTTTGAAATTGTAGGTCTTGTCGGTTTGACAACTTTGTGTTGAATGTGTCTTGGTATTTGTTTATGATTGTATTTATTGTAGATAATCATGATTGCATTGGTCTTATATGAATACGTAGCGTGATTTCTTCTTCTCTAAAATTTATAAAGCGACCTTCTTGATCTACTATCTTTATCTCCAGACGACCGATTTCTTTGACGTTCACTGGTAAATAAATGAGATTCATTGGTCTCTCTACCAATTTATATCCCGGAGGAACATTAAGAGCAAATTCATGTAGAATATGCGTTGGCGACCCATTCATGAATGATCCAGTTACAATATTGCAGTGTATTTGTATGGCATTAACCTTTAAAATGTCGACTTGAAGGTTTGAAGTATGTTTTTTCCCAGATTCTAAGATTTTTTCGGTAAAACCAAAAAGCTTGCCTATAGATTTTTCTTTATCAAAGTAAATAGGATCATGAGAAGACATGATTTCTACTTTTAGCGTATTATTATTCGCCTTAATTTCAATGGATCTATTCTCGTGGATAGTTTTATATTCCGTTTCCAAGTAATTCGCAATATCTTGCAATTCATAGGATCCTATAGGTATTTTTATAATATTGTCTCCAATGTGAAAGAGATTGTTATCATTATCCACATTGGGTATTGAATTGTATGATTGGAAATCTATTAGGCAACACTCATAACTACTATTTCCCAATTCAATTGGGGGTAAATATGTTGAATGTAGAATTGGAGATTTACCGGACACAGTAAACGTTCTTGACATTGCAAAATTCTTTATCGTAATAATTGAAACACAAAATATGCATACGTATATATGGGTTTTTATTTATTTAAATATATGCTTGTATATTGTATATCTACATATTAAGATTATATGATATGATTCTTATCTATCCATGAATTATGTTTGTCTGAGAATCCCAGCCACTTAACCAAGACTTTATTACCTTTTGTTTTCAAAATTTTCTCAACTAAATACGTGTTGGGATATTTTGTGGGTAAAAGTTCTTCTTTGTAGAAACATCCTTGGATGGGATTTCCTTCATAGTCTTCTAATAAATAAGTAGCGGGGTTTGTTATTCTTATTGTTCTTATCTTGAATATTTCCGTAGTCCAATTTGGCGTGTATCCCTTTTCAAATTGATGTTTATATTTGCTAATGCGTACATGATCACCCACACGAAAGTTTTGTCTCCTAAAAATTTTTAAGTGGTTATAAGCAGATTGCAACAATGCCTTCTCATTCGATGAATTTACTTGAATAGGGGCCATTTTTATTGTTCGATGAGGTGTTTTATTGTATTGTTTAACCAATTCTCTATAAACATCAATCCATAGATAATTCCCATTATAACTGAACTCCTTCCACATTAGCGACTTCAAAGTTCTATTAAAACGCTCAACAATTGAGGCCTTCAATACACTATATGTGGAGTAGTGGTTTATGGAATATTTCTGCATTAGTTTCTTAAAATCTGTGTTGAAAAATTCTTTTCCATCATCGGTTTGCAAATTTTTTGGAATTCTTCCTCTTTGTAAGATTTTTTCAAAAGCCATAGAAACATCCGTTGCCGTTTTTGTTTTAAGGGCTTCACACCATGCGAATTTCGAAAATGTATCGATGACAGTTAACAAAAATCGGAACCCCTTGTTTGCTTTTGAGTAACTGCCCATTTCAACTAAATCTGCTTGCCAGAGATCATCAATACCCTTTGTAATAACCCTTCGTCTTGGAAAGTTTTTTCGTGCTTGATGATGAAGTTCATTTACCAAACCCCGCTTTTCCATTGTTTTATACGGTATGATATATTAAAGCTGGTGAGTTGAATGGAGCTTGCGATAAGGCTTTAAATATTTCGTTTTGTGAACGTTTGAGTTGTGATATTTCTTCTCTTAGGAAGGTGCACTCTTGAATGAAATTTTTCTTTAAAATTTCTTGAATGTGCTTGATTTGCGCATGTACGTATGCTTGGTTGACCGCATCCGCTCCTTCTGCTGGAGATGCAACATTCCTAATCTTTTTATTTTGCACGTTAAGGTTGTTATCTTCATCAATATTGACTCCCAATAATCTCGAAACATTTTCTCTCACTGCTATTGATTGATTTTTTTGATTGTAATGATGTCCAAACTTGTCAACAGTCATATGTTGTATGCTCCTTGAGAGTATTATTTAATATATTATATTTCCTTCTCGCAGTTCCTCGATAATAGAAACAATTTCATTAGTATGGTTATTGTTTCCGGCTTGTTGTGATGCCAACAACAGCTTTAATCGTTCTATCAATTCGTTGGGATCGTCCCAGTATATATAGTTCGGTTTACCAGGATTTATTGTCAGTAAGCCTTTGCCGCTGTGAGTATCCTCTATTATATTTTTTATTATTTTCTTATATTTTTGTCCCCTGTTGGACTTTGTTCGTCCATTAGATTCATAGTTTATTTTATGCGCATTTGTGTCTAATAATATTGTTTTGTAAATATCGAGTTCTGTATGATCATAGTTCTTGGGGTCTTGATAAAACAACAGTTCAAACAAACCGGGTGTTAATGCCCAATTTTTATTTCCAATCATAATCTTTTCATTGCTTATTTTGAGTGGTTGGTCCCCAAATCTCCATTCTCCATTGTTATCTTTGTGTGGACCATAGACTACATCTAGTTTTTTAATTTTCTTCAAGAATGATAGATTCATAGGTTCCTCATTGTTGGAATAAAATTTGTCGTCGTCTTGTGATGTATTAAAGGAATCGAAATTTTGTGTGTAATCTACTTTATGCTTTAACCCCTCCAATGCATTGGAATCTAACTTAACATCTGGTTTATAATTCTTAAGGGGTGTACTTGTAATAATAGAATCTCTGTACATTTCCATTTTCTCTTTCTTAGGCATAATCATTTTGGAAGTATTTTCAGTTGAAAGCTTTAGCAGTTTGTTTATTGGCTCCGTTATTGGTTTGAAAGTATTTTTCAATTCTGTAGTTTTAGCTTCTTCACCCATTTTAATGCTTTGAAATTTCTTTTTCAAGACATTTCTGGACTTAACAAGCCGTTTCAGCATTTCCTCCTCCATGGCTGTAGGTGCACTAATATAAATTAACATTTGCAAATACATTAAATAATATTAAGGTTGAATAAATATATGAAAGCCTTTTCTGTATCTTCCAGAGTGAATTTCGTCATCCTTGGAAATCGTTAGAAATCCATACTTTTCCTTCCAGCATTCATGACAAATTTTTTTGAAATCTTCAAAACTAATGTCACATCCGACGTGATCATTAAATATATGTCTTAAATTCAGATCATCTTGTTTAAACACGATTATAAAATTCGCATTATCACGCAATAAATGTTTTGGTATACGTGTGTATGTTTGACACAAATAAAACGAATCAACATTCTTATGTCGCCCCATACTGAAGTAATTTTTAATGTTGTTTTGTTTATCGCATGCAACATCATCAAAAATCATGATTGAGTTTGGCTTTATTTCGTCCGTTTGTATAACATCGTCATTGTTATTAAATGTATACAATCTCATCCCCTTTATAGTGGATATCAGTTTCTTTAGGTACTCATATTTTGTCTGATACAGCGATTTTGAGTAAATGTAAACATTTTCAAATTTTAATCCATTGGGGCTTTCTATCAAACTAAGCATCACATTAGTCTTTCCACAATTTGATGGTCCTACTATTAAGGCTCGTATAGAATCAGGCAGCAAAGTACTATGTCGAGGGGTCTTTCTTTGCATAAAATCCACATTTTGAACAATTATTTTAGCTTGTTGTTCCAGTAATCTCATGATTTAAACTAATGAGTAGTTTTAAGAAAACATTCATATTTATAATATAATCAAATATCGATATTTCTTTCGTTCAGCGTCCCGCTAAAAAGTATAAAATGATTGTTTACAACACGAAGCGATTTATTAGAAAGAAACACGTTCAAGGAGGAGGACTGGTAAATAAGTTGATTAACTCTTTACCCGTTGAACTTCATTTACCAGGATATCAATTTTGTGGACCTGGAACAAAGCTAGAAAAACGTATTCAAAGAGGAGATCAAGGTATTAATCCATTAGATGCAGCGTGTAGAGCACACGATATTGCCTATTCACAAAATAAAGATATTGAACAACGTCACATTGCTGATCGTGAACTAACTGAACGGGCTTGGGAGCGAGTAAAATCGAAAAATAGTAACATTGGAGAAAAAATTAGCGCATATCTTGTAACTAACATAATGAAGGCTAAGACAAAGCTAGGCATGGGTAATAAAAACCCCAAACAAATATTGGGTCAACAACTTTTTAAAAACGCTTTAAAAAAAGCTACAAGTTCCCTTAAAAGCAAAAAACCAACTGATATTGATGAAGCCATAAAAATAGCCAGACATGAAATACAAAAGACGTTTCGAGGAAAAAAATCAAAGGTCGCTATACCGCGAGTAATAAGCGTGCCCAAAAGAGGTGGATTTCTTCCTCTCATTCCCATTCTAACTGGATTAGGAGCATTGGGAGCCTTAGCATCGGGTAGTTCAGCAATTACCAATGCCGTTTTAAATGCAAAAAAAGCCAAACAAGAGTTGGATGAACAAACCAGACATAACAAAACAATAGAAGCTATAGCTATGGGTAAAGGTCTCTATCTCAAACCATATAAAAAGGGCTATGGAATTTATGTTGATGAAAATAAAACTCCAAAAAACTAATTAAGCAGCTACCCAAAGGTCCTCTAACCGATGTAAATATTAGTTTTTTTGGGAAAAAATATATACCTCACTTTAGAGGTGTTTATATGCGTGATAATCTACCTAAGAAACCACATCGAATTGAATGTGGTATCATAAATTTGGATGTTAGCAGTGGACCTGGCACGCATTGGGTGGCATATAATAAAATCAATAATAATATCGACTATTACGACAGTTTCGGTAATCTTCAACCCCCGATAGAAGTTTTACGCTATTTGGGACCAGCTATTACATACAATTATAAAAGAGATCAACGATTTCATACATACAATTGTGGACATCTTTGTTTAAAGTTTTTATTGGACATGAACAAAATTTTATAAATACTCCAACATCGATGATATCCCCTCCATTCAAATTCAACTTTCCTAAGAAGATGATTGAAATCAATAGATCGGATATTGCACTGGTTGATTTTCAATATTGCCATGGAAACCACAAGAGTATTTTCGTGAAGGAACTATCATATATGTGTGGTGCTTCTGTTGTTCCAGATTATTTTTTGTTTCGTCCACCTTTTAATATAAAAGAACTTACTGGGGAAGCATGCAGAACAAATGCCTACACCAAGACACATGTGAATGGCTTAGATTGGACAGATGGAGAAAAAAATTATAATGATGTCGAGAAAGCTCTTACACCATTGAACAATTATCAATATATTTTTGTTGTTGGACAAGAAAAGAAAATCTTTTTACAGAAATATATTCATTCTACCATTATAAATTTAGAAAATAATATGAAACTTCGAGCTTGCCAAAATTATTTTACAAACTGTCCTATACATTTGGACACTAGATTTAAGTGTGCCGTAAATAATATATTTAAGATATTTGTATTCATTGAACAAAACTGGAAAGAACTTGGCTACATACTAGACGATGAAATTAATAAAGTTAATAAATAAAAACAAGCAACTGTATTATTTGCATAAAACTTTATTTAAAGCATTAAAGGTAATGAAAGTGAACAATAATAAGAAAATGGGTGAACATTTACTCGCTCCACGACCACAAACATCTACACCAATTTCAGAAGGTGTACAATTCCAATTTTTTGAAATAGTTGGGACATTAGTTGTTTCACGCCCTTCCAGTAATGGGCAACGATATGTCAACCTTGAATGCTCAGTAACAGGACAATCAGTTTGATCCCAACTATGAATGTTTACTTTACAAAAATAACATCTGGTAATATCTCCTACTCCAGTATAATAAAGTCCTACTGCAGCCATTGTCTTGGGATCTGGATAATTTAAAGGCCAGCGAGCAAAGGTTTTTAAGCGTTCGTCTTCCTTATTAAGAAGAGACATCTTCCTTTCTAAAGCTTCACTAATAAACTGAAATATTTCTCTGCACACATTAAAATGAAAACAGCTTGCAATTTTTAGTTTCAAACAAAATATTTATTTACTTTTCAGTTTATGTTAAATATGGTTGATAAAAATAATCTGGTTGATCCAAATGTTTTAATTCTAGTTTGTAAAGACTCTTTCCGCTTCCATCTTTCAACACAGTTTTCGTCACAGAATAACCCCCACCAGCTATTTCTTTTATGTATTCATCCGCCAGCGAGAGGAATCTTGACGGCAAATATAGGATAGCATCATTAATTTTCAGCACAATTCTTTCCCCATATTTTGTATTTGTTCTAAAGGCGCCATGGATGTTGTATTCTTTGTTATCCTCCATTTCTTTCAAAGTTATTATTTTTTTATAACTGAAAGAATTGAATAAGTTTATTAAATCTGCGTTCGCCATAATATCACTTTCAATGTTTAATTTTATACTGTGAGCCTTACTTGAAATTGTCTTCTATATATACGAATATTTAACGCGAATTTCACAATATTACAGAGTTACTAGAGTTTTTAATTTTGAGCATAGTTAAGCATGTTCTCATTCATGCTCCAATCTATCGTTGAAGCAGAATTTGTCATGAAACTCTGCAACAACGCTTCCCCCCAAATTCTCATATCCATTTCACAGAAATCCAATTGTTAGTTAATGTAAACAATGGTGTTTCCTTCTTCAAATCCCTTCAATCTTCAATACCGAATTGATGCAGGGTTTGTCATGAAACTCTTTCAGTTTCAATTCTCTCAAATTGCTACATAATGTAAACAAATTCTTCATCGACAAAACTATCAAAAAGCGATCGATATAATGTATCAAAATGCCTGTCCACACAAGAAGAATTTGCTTTGATTGGCTACAGCAGCATTTTTTTAGTGTGTATATGCTACAACATTAATTGGTGGTTAGATGTCGCCTATATCGTTTCGAGGGAAATGACTGGAGAGCCATCTGGACAAAATAATAGAACACACATCTTCTTGTTGACTATGATACTAACCAAATTTGTCTCTGCTATATTCACTTCTCATATGGTGGATCTCTCTAGCCCCATTCGATATGATCATATTTCAATAGTTTTGGAGTGTGTCTATGCTACAACATAATTTATGGATAGTATGGATGGAACTCACCGTTAGATGTCGCCTATATCGTTTCGATGGGAATAACTGAACATTTTTGAGTCGCTAAAATTATAGACAAATTAAAACAAGTACAACGAAAAGTTAGTTTTGTCTTTTTATCTCATCATGTTTTGCATAGCCAACATGCTGATTTTCGTGTTCAACCCACTCGACTTCGTTATCGTTTTTCAAGAATTTCACTTGATTATTCCGGAATTTTTCGATGTCATTACGTACTTTTCACAACAACGGTGAGAGCATTTCTTTGTCTATATTTTCATTTATATTTTCATCTATGCTGAAATTAAAACCCCTGATATATCAATAATTGCAGGATATTTGTCAATTGAAACTCTTCTATAATATATCACATTTATTGAAGTCGATTTCTTGAAATATATGTTTTCAAATAAATTAATAAGCACATTTGACTGCAGTAATCAGCATGTTGACTATACAAAAGCATTCTGAGAGCCATCTAGATAAAATGATTTTCTTGGATACTTACCTCTTTCAGATGTGTTTCTGCTATATTCACTTCTCACATGGTGAATCTCTTTAGCCCCCACTCGATATGATCATAATACAGTTTTTTTCGGAGGGTGTCTCTGCTAGTGGTGAATAAGTAAACTTGAAATTTCACCATCCCATACACAGTTTTGGATTGTGTCTGCGCTAAACTTAGCGCCATCTAGTAGTTCATATTAAAACTAGCAACGCCAACGCCAACAGCCCCAATAAAATTTGCCGTGGTACAATTCAAAAGACAACATCCCCAATATAATTTGCCGTGGTACAATTCAAACGACAACATCCCCAATATAATTCACCGTGGTACATTTCAAAAGACAACATCCCCAATATATTTCACCGTGCTGAATTTCCCCCAATCAACATCCCCAATAGAATTTGCCGTGGTACAATTCCCAAGACAACATCCCCATTAAAATTCACCGTGGTGAACTTACCCTAATCAACATCCCCAATAGAATTTGCCGTGATAAATCGTGGTGAATTCCCAACATCCCCATAAGCACACTACTTTGTCTAAATAGGATGGAATTTGGCACTTACGACCGAATTGAGTCTAGAAGCTAGTATGTCAAATTTGGTGAAGATCGGTTCAGATATTGCTATAGCTTCCATATATATTGTTCATCCGATTTGTTATATTTGTTACCCACAACCGTAATATGCACTCCGTAACAACGATATTCAGGGAAATATATCAAATACAGCTCAGAAATATGTTTGCCAAATTTTATCGAGATCGGTTCAGATTTGGATATAGCACCATATATATTCTCATCCGATTTTAAATTAACACCAAATGGGCAACACAAGTCCGAATTTAAAAGATACAAATGCTTCGGCATATTTAGTCCTTTGAACTTTGAATTATAATTATAATCGTTGCTTGTATGATTGAATTCTCCCATAAAAACTTTTAGTTGTTATGTGGAGCTCTACTACATTAGCAAAGTGGTGTAGGGTATCATAAAGTCGGCCCCGCCCGACTTTAAGACTTTCTTTACTGGTTTAAAGTTGTTTTCCATCTATCTATAAAAGACCCACCGAATGAACTGCGTTTTTTCTTCGAGTGTATACACTGGAATCAATACATGATGCAAGATGCTACACATCAAGTATCATCTCAATTCGCATGACAATTATAGACAACAAATCAATATTAAATGATGACTTGCGACCACGTTTAGATCACTCAGCCTCCACTATTCATTGGAGAATTTCTGTGTCAGGCAGTCATTCAGACGGCTAGCCAGCCAGCTGATACACTTTGCAAACAACAGTTAGCACTGGGAGACAACAGCGGCGCGATGACAATGATGCATACGATAAAGCCATCTTCATTATCACCATTATTGTTGTTATTATTATTGTTATTGGAAATAATTGACGTTAGGAAAATACCAATATTTATTGCAAAATACCTATAAGCGTGTCTGAATATTTTTTTTATTTGTCTCAGCGGATTTGTTATTTTATTACACTCGATTACGACGATCGATGAAAATTATTTTCTTTGTCACATTTCCCCCGCCTTTTAGACAATGGGTATTTTCAAAGAAAATCGCATTTTTATGCCTTGGGAACAAAAATTGAGAAATCGATTTTTGTTAGGCAAACAGCGCCTGTTGTCAACCACTGAGATGCGACCGCGAATGGCTTACCATGTGAGTCTCTGTTTGCAGGTAAGTAAGTAAATCGCGTGTAACCTCACAATAGAGGGGGAACAACGGACGTTGCCATAACCGCGGCAGGTGCTTACATTCGGAGTGTTATGTTTATAATTTTAATTTTTTATTGTTGCCGTTATGACTCATCCACCAGGGGTTTGATTTATATTCTTTACTGATAATTGTTTATAAGATTGATCATGTAAGTATGTATGTAACGTGGTGGAAATCGGATTTAAATCCCAGCAAAAACTTGGCCGAATAATCCATGAAAATTTAATGTAAACAAACAACCTTCTGTATTAGCAGTAGGTTGAAAATAATGGCTTATTTCTTAGGCAATTACAAAGTCAAAGAACTTATTATCCACATTACCATGAAATGAGTTAGTAGCTAGATTTGTATGTAGTTACGACTGCCAAAAATTGGTCAGAAGATCCGTTATTTGGTAATGGGAGTTTTTGATGGGTAATAATCTCATAATAATAATAGAAGTATACAAGGGCTAAGAGAGGGCACAGGACGACATTGGTGAATAAATCAGTTTCGGAAAAAATATCCTATATTCATCATACATATATAGCAACAGGTCATCTATATACCTATATAAAATAGTTAAATAATTGACTGACTGACCGACTGCTGAAGCTGGAATCTTGAAATTTTGAAATTCATACTAAATGAGTACAAAAGGTACTGAAAGTTAAATACTTTATATGGGACAAACAAAATGAGTTAGAATTCTGACTTTTGGAATAAGGGTCACTGATGGAGCGTGGACCAAAGGGATTTTGGAAATTTTAACCTTAAGTTTACGAAAAGTTATAAAATGTTACTAAACTTCTAAAATGGTACCATTTGATGCTCCTTGAACGGATATCACCAAAAACTTGAAATTTGGTGTGAGAATCAAGGTTGGAAAGTAAATTTGATGTGTGAAGGTGGCTTTGGAAATGTATAATAAGTGTGCGAACGGTAATAAATGGTATTATATTTGGAACAGTTTTGATAGGGTGGACGGATGAAGATTGGGTTTCGAAATTTTGTATTGGGGTCCCTGTTGTAGGTACGTTTGTGGCAAAAAGGTGGTGTTGGAAATGTGTACTACAAGTACACGAAATAGTACTAAATAGTACTATATATGGTACAATTTGGTATTGGGTGAACAGATTGAAATCCGAAATTTGGTATCAAGGTCGCTGTTCATGTGTAGCCTGGACATATGGAGGTGTTTTTGGAAATCTTTACTATATTTATACGAAAAGTACTAAATGGTACTATATTTGGTCTTAGTTAAAGGGATTGGGCTGGAATGCTCAAATTTAATATTGAGGTCTCTGTTGGTATCTGGAAATTAGATATGGGGTGGACTATAATTGTACGAAAAATACTAAATAGTATTGGGTGAACTAATCGAGCTGAAATCCGGAAATTGGATATAGATGTCACTGTTGCTGCTTGTGGTTGAGATATGGAAATGTGTACTATAATTATACGAAAAGTACTAAATAGTACTACATTTGGTAAATTTGATATTAAGGTCTCTTTTGCTATTTGGAATTTTAATATGGAGGAGGTTTTGCGATTCTGTACTATAATTGTACGAAAAATAATAAATACTAAATTGTACAAAATTTGGTATTAGCTGAAGGAATATATCTCAAAAATCCGGAATTTTGATATAAATAGTCTGTTGTTAGGATACGGAGGTGGTTTGGGAAATGCGTCCTATATATGTACGAAAAGTACTAAATAGTACTAAATTTTGTATTGCATGAAGGAATAGGGCTGGAATCCGTAAATTTGATATTAAGGTCTCTGTTGCTATTTAGAATTTAGATATGGAGGTGATTGTGGAAATGTGTACTATAATTGTACGAAAATTACTAAATTGGGTAATGGGTGAAGGGAAAGTACTGGAATCTGAAATATGATATTGAGGTCTCTGTTGGTATATGGAAATGAGATATGGAGGTGGTTTTGGAAATGCGTAATATCATTGTTCGAAAAATAGTAAATAGTACTAAATTTTGTCATTGGTTGAAGGAATAGATCTGAAATCCCGAAATTTGATATAAATGTCACTGTTGTTGTCTGTGGTTAAGATATGGAGGTGGTTTTGGGAATGTGTACTATAATCGTTCGAAAAGTACTAAGTGGTACTAAATTGTGTATTGGGCGAAGCAATAGATCTAAAATCCAGAATTTCGATATAAATAGTCTGTGGTTAAGATAGAGGTGATTTCGGCAATGTACACTAAAATCGTGCAAAAAGTACTAAATGGTATTAAATTTGGTATTGGGTGAAGGGATAGGGCTGGAATCCTGAAATTTGATATGTAGGTCTCTGATGGTATCTGGAATTGAGATATGGAGGTGGTTTTGGAAATGTGTGCTATATTGGAACGAAAAGTACTAAATTTGGCATTGGATGTAGAGGTAGAGCTGAAATCCTTAAATCTGATATTGAAGTTTCTATTAGTATCTGAAATTGAAATATGGAGTTGGTTTTGGAAATTATTCCTATATTTGTAGGAAAAGTTCTAAGTGGATCTAAATTGGGTATTGGGAGAAGGGATAGAGCTAGAATCCCGAAATTTGATATTGAGGTCTCAGTTAGTACCTGAAATTGAGATATGGAGGTGGTTTCTTTGAAATGTGTACTATAATTGTACGAAAAGTACTAAATTTGATTTTGAATGATACATATTCCATTGTTGGTGTCTGTAGTTAAGATATGAAGGTGGTTTTGGAAATTTGTACGAAAAATACTAAATTGTACTAAATTTGGTATTGGGTAAAGGAATAGATCTGAAATCCTGTTGGTGCCTACGGTTGAGATATGGAGGTGGTTTTGGAAATGCGTCCTTTATATGTACGAAAAGTTCTAAGTGGTACTAAATTGGGTATTGGATGATGGGATAGGGTTGGAATCCTCAAATTTGATACCGAAGTCTCTGTTGGTATCTGATGGTGATTTTGGAAATGGTATTATTTTTGAACCACTCGATAACTGTTGGTATCTAGGATGGAGGGATGTAGATTGTTTTGGATATGCGCACGAAATGTTATTAAATTTGGTTATGGGGAAGGGATCGCTGAAATTTAGAAATTTCATATCGAGATCACTTTTGGTTTCTAGGTTTTAAAAAGTACTCAAAAACAACACATTTATAAGAATTGTTGACATTTCAATATCTTTCCGCCTGGACGCTATTAATTACTTTTAATCTTGTTTACATCGTTACAAATTGTTTACATCGTTTATAACATTTTATCAGTTTGTGTTTTTTTTTTTTTTTTTTTTTTTTTTTTTTTTTGAAAACTAGCCAGAAATTCCAAAGATATTCAATGTAAATAAACAACTACTTGAAAAATAACAACAAGTGACCATTTATGGAGTGCAGATATGTCCAACTTTTGTCCCTAGGAAAATTCGTAGTAGTAGTGATTTCACGCAATGGTTTTTGATGCAGAAGGTATGGAGCCATAAAAAAAAGTAGTTCGAATCAACAAATTATCCGGAAATCCACTGTCATGAAATCGAATAATCAGTCGCATCAGTAATCGACTAAGCAATACATACGAACATATAAGCAAAACCGCGTCAGAAATAGTAAGAAATAAAATGAAAACTAAAGTTGCAATAACTTTCACAAAAAAAGGGAAAAAATCTGAATTGCTGGTTTTAAATTATTGGTAAAGGAATCAGTCAGAAGAAGTGGTGGTAAAAAAAGACAAAGATTTGCTCAAATGTTGCAGAGTTAGAAATACAACCAGTGTCTTTGGAAAGTGGGGTTCTTAGAACACAATTATTTACTCACTTGAATGAATAACACTGTGCAACACAAAAAATAATTGCGGGGGAAATCTAGCAGATTATAAGAGTAGAGCTAAAAAAAGAAACGTGTATCGACGTTTAAAAAGTAGCCAAAACTGAGGGGATAACTTCCCTTTTCTTCTACAGTCTTGGAAATTTTCGGAATAAGATTTCTTGGAATCCTTGCATTTTAGGTATATAGGGTCTTCGGCAATATTGTAGATAATAATACGAGGAATGTTTCCGTCGAAAAATATTGACCCTCGGGCTAGTGAATAAAGGGGTCTGTTTGGTCTTGTTTTTGAAATATGGTTAAAAACCCCTTTAAACGGGATCATAGCAAGTCAAAATATTCTACAAAATTATTTGTAGTAAAATTCTACTATAGGTCCTAGAAGACGTCAAGAATCTTAATCTTACATAAACGGCAGGAATTCACGTACAGGGTGAGACAAAAAAACTGCAACAAAGTCAAACGCCATAATTGTTACATTTTTTTTTTTAATTTTATTAAATTAAAGCATAGAATGTCGGAAATAGCATCAAATTTTAGAATAAGTTTAGATTTGTTCGAATTGGTCACCTTTGGCATGAATTATGGCTTTCAAACGGCCAATGAAACCGTCACACGCTACCCGAATGTTGCTCTGTGGTATTTTGGCCCATTCCCGGCGAAGCGCTTGCTTGAGTAGATCGACACTTTGGTATTTTTTAGTGCAAACCTTGTTTTCCAAAATACTCCAGACACAATAGTCCAACAAATTGATATCCGGAAATTTGGGTGGCCATTTTGCATTGTGCGCTGGAAATGAAGCGATGAACCTCATTTAGTAACCATTCGCGTGCTGAGTGCGATAGTGCTGTGTCCTGTTGGAATGTCCAAGGTCTGCGGCCAAAATGTTTGTATACCCAAGGCTTTAATACACCCTCCAGAATATTTTTTCGATAATATTCGGCATTTATTCTGATGCCACGGTTAATTAATACTAGCGGAGAGCAACCATCGGCTGTTATGGCAGCCCACACCATCACCATGGCCGGCGCTAGAGTTTTGGTGGCCAACCGAAGGTGTACATTTTCAGCTGACCTCTTGGGCAAGTAAACACGATCATTCTGTTTGTTTACAAGCTGCTGATGGACAACGAATGTTTTCTCATCGGAGAAAACCAAATTCGGTAGTTCACCACTTTCGGCCAAGCGAAGCAACTCTTTAGCTCTTTGGAGTCTTTTTTCTTTCTGTTGCGGTGTAAGTTCTTGAACTTTTTGGAATATCAATGGCTTTACCCCGAGCTCATTTTCAATATTTGCCGAAAGGAATATTACGATATGTTCAGCTCACGAACCATTTTTCGGCTACAGCGACGCGGGTTTCCATCAAGTCGCTTCTTTAATTTTCGAACCATTTCTGCTGATGCTGTTGTTTTCTTCCGTCCACTTCCTTGACGTCGGGCTACGCTACCAGTATGACGGTAACGAGCGATGTTACGAGACACAAAAGATTTATTCACATTTAAATGCTGGAGTGCTCTAATGATAGCTACTTGTGGTTTTCCAGCCAAATATAAAGAAATCACACTATCACGCTTTAATTCCATCACGAACAACTTTTTTTCTGGAAAATTCTCATCAAAATGCTTTTGTACGCTTGTAAACAATATAATGAGCTGTCACTGGAATAATTTTAACAGCTGTCGGACGAGAGGTTTGGAAATGACAGCAGTCTGAACTTGGTTGCAGTTTTTTATACCCTCCACCATACTATGGAGGGTATATTAATTTTGTCATTCCGTTTGTAACTCCTCGAAATATTCATGTCAGACCCAACAAAGTATATATATTCTTGATCAGCGTAAAATTCTAAGACGATTTAGCCATGTCCGTCTGTCTGTCTGTGTGTCTGTCTGTCCGTCTGTCTGTCTGTCTGTCTGTCTGTCTGTTTGTCTGTTGTAATCACGCTATCTTTCGAACAAATTGAGATAGAAGGCTAAAATTTTGCACACATGTATTTTTTCCCAGTAGGCAGGTTAAGTTCGTAAATGGGCCATGTAGGTCCAAGTTATCATATAGCCCCCATATAACGGTACCTCCCGATATTCGGTATTTTGATGATTTTAGCGACATTATTCACCGGAATTATTTCAAATTTAGTATTTAAAGTTTGTAATGGATGCTACAGCCTAAGACAGAAAATTATCTGTGCAGGTCCACGTCTTCCTGTAGCCCCCATATAACGGTACCCCCCGATATTCGGTTTTTTGATGGTTTTAGCGACATTGTTTAACGGAATCGTTTCAAATTTGGTATTTGAAGTTCGTAATGGATACTACATCCTAAATCAAAAAATGAGCCATGTAGGTCCACGTCTTCATATAGCCCCCATATAACGGTACCCCCGATATTCGGTATTTTGATGATTTTAGCGACATTGTTTACCGGAATCGTTTCAAATTTGGTATTTGAAGTTCGTAATGGATACTTCATCCAAAGTCAAAGAATGAGCCATGTAGGTCCACGTCTTCATATAGCCCCCATATAACGGTACCCCCCGATATTCGGTATTTTAATGATTTTAGCGACGTTATTTACAGGGATTTTTTCAAATTTCGTATGTGAAGTTCGTAATGGATACTTCAGCCCATGCCAGAAAATTGTATGTGCAGGTCCACGTCTTCGTATAGCCCCCATATAACGGTATCCCCCATATTCGGTATTTTGACGATTTTAGCTACATTATAAACAGATTTTTCTTCAAGTTTCGCATTTAAATATTGTAATAATTTATGACAAAAGTTGCCTGTGCAGGCCCACGTCGTCGTATAAGCATTCGGTATTTTTAAGATTTTTACAGAATTTTTAACGGGTTTTATTTTTTGGAAATTGCCAAATTTGTACCAAATGGTGGAGGGTATTAAAAGTTCGGCCCGGCCGAACTTACAGCTTTTTTACTTGTTTCATTTCACTCTGTATAGACATCTCACTTCCAGGTGGTAAAGTTCTTAGAAAGAACTTCTAATATGGATTTTTAGACATTTCCATTGCAAAATGTCGCTAAAATCATCAAAATACCGAATATATGGAGGTACGGTTATGCGGGAGATATACGATATCGTGGACCTATATAGACAATAATCTTCCAGGAGGTAAAGTACTCAGAAATAACTTCATGTGTGTATTTTCAGACAATTCCATTTAAAATATTGGCTACAATCATCAAAATATCAAATATTGGGGGCTATACGATATCGTGGACCGATATAGTCCATCTTCGAATTTGACCTGCCTGCATACAAAAGACTATTCTTTGCAAAATTTTAGCATCCTATCTTTATTCGTTTTGACTCTAGTGTGATTACAACGGACGAACGGACAGAAAGGGCTAAAGTGTCTCAGAATTTTACGCTGATCAAGAATATATATACTTAGTTACATCTAAAATTATTATTTCGATGAGTTACAAACGGAACGGAATGTATGGTGGAGGGTATAAAATCTTGTGTTCTGAGGCCCACAGCAGCTCTTTCATTTCATCCGTTCTTATTATGACTAAAAAAATACCGCAAACAGGTTGAATGACCCCCCTATTTACGATTGATTGAAAGACATCGGCCAAATAACAATTACCCGCTTAAGATAGCCCAGCCCGGCGATGGAACAAAGATAATGCAGAAATCAAAATGAAAAACAACGCGAGCAGACTAACTAATAAACAGCTTGTTATGTTGTTATGAACAACAAACGACAACAACAACAACAACAAAAATGTGTGTTCCTTCCACACCGTTCGTTCGTTGCATTTCACATTTCGAACTGTCCGACAAATGTAGGCCATTACCATAAACTGAGCAGTTTTGAGAATAAAACCGATGGATGACCGGCCGAGTTATTGTTTTTGTCGTTAAGCGAATACAAAAACGACACAAAAACAGAAATGAGAAATAAATGCAAACGGATCAATTATTTACAAACTCTACGCACTTGAGGTTAATGTTACGAAAAATAAATGTAAAAACAATAACAAAAACGAAATTGTAATTCAGGCACCTGTTCGATATTTATTTGATATTATTTAATTAAAAAAATATGTATATTTACTAGGAAATTCGGCTTCCCCCATAAGAAGACTTTAAACCATTGAGGAGATTTTATACTTTTTATTATACCAAGAGAGAGATGAAGAGCACATTCAAAAACGTTTAACGCTGGAACATTTCACTTTGGAAATTTAAAAATATGATTTTTCTAATCAGCACGTCCCACTGTATGAAATCTTATACGGATACGGATACCATTTAGTACTTTTCGTACAAATATTAGACGCATTTCCAAAATCACCTCCATAACTCAAGAACCAACAGTGATATCTATATCAAATTTCCGGATTTTACATCTATTCCTACACCTAATACTAAATTTAGTACTTTTCGTACAAATATAGTACACCCCTCCAAAGCTACCTTCACATCTTAACCACAGACACCAACAGGGAAATATTTATCAAATTTGAGGCTTTCAGCCTTATCCCTTCATCCAATACCAAAATTAGTTCTATTTAGTAGTTTATAGTACGCATTTCCAAAATCCCCTTCATATCTCAACCACAGGCACCAACAGTGATATCAATATAAAATTTGCAGATTTCAGATCTACTCCTTTACCTAATATTGGTATTAGGTATATGGTATTATTTAGTACTTTCCGTAAAAATATAGTACACATTTCCAAAACCACCTTCACATCTTAACCACAGACACCAACAGTGACATATATATCAAATTTGAGGCTTCCAGCCTTATCCCTTCATCCAATACCAAATTTAGTACTATTTATTACTTTTCGTACATACAGGGTAAGATGAAAAAACTGCAACCAACTTCAGACTGCTGTCATTTCTACGCCACAATTATTCCAGTGACAGCTCATTATATTGTTTACAAGCGTACAAAAGCATTTTAGTGAGAATTTTCCAGAAAAAATGTTATTCGTGATGGAATTCAGGGGTGATAGTTTGATATATTGGTGGAAAACCACAAGTGGCTATAGTTAGAGCACTCCAGTATTTAAATGTGAATAAATCTTTTGTGTCTCGTACCATCGCTCGTTACCGTGTTACTGGTAGCGTAGCCTGACGTCAAGGAAGTGGATGGAATAAAACAGCAACATCAGCAGAAATGGTTCGAAAAGTAAAGAATCGACTTGATAGAAACCTGCGTCGCAGTGGCCGCAAATGGCTCGTGAGCTGAACATATCGCAATATTCCATTCGACAAATATTGATAAATGAGCTCGGGGTAAAGCCATTGAAATTCCAAAAAGTGCAAGAACTCACACCACAACAGAAAGAAAATAGATTCAAAAAAACTAAAGAGTTGCTTCGCTTGGTCGAAAGTGGTGAACTGCTGAATTTGGGTTTCTCCGATGAGAAAACATTCGTTGTCCAGCAGCAGTTTGCAAACAAACAAAATGATCGTGTTTACTTGCCAAAGAGGTGAAAATGCTGAACATGTGCACCTTGGGTTGGCCACCAGAACTTATACGCCGGCCATGGTGATGGTGTGGGCCGCCATAAAAGCTGATGGTCGCTCTCCACTAGTATTAATCGACCGTGCCATCAGAATAAATGCCGAATATTATAGCAAAAATATTCTGGAGGGTGTATTAAAGCCTTGGGCCACCAATATTTTGGCCGCAGACCTTGGACATTCCAACAGGACTCAGCACCATCGCACTCAGCACGCGCCACCCAATGTCTAAAAAATGAGGTTCCTCGCTTCATTTCCAGCACCGTAGAGCAACATTCGTGCAGCGTGTGACGGTTTCATTGGCCGTTTGAAGGCCATAATTCGTGCCAAAGGTGACCAATTCAAATAAATCTAAACTTATTCTAAAATTTGATGCTATTTCCGACATTTTTTGCTTTCATTCAATAAAATTAAAAAAAAATGTAAAATTTATGGCTTTTGACTTTGTTGCAGTTTTTTTTAAGCCTGTAGTATCGGTTCCGAACTTCAAATACGAAACTTAAAACAATTCCGGTGAATAGTGTAACTTATATCATTAAAATACCCAATAAAGGGAGGTACCGTTATATGTGGGCTGTACGAGGATGTGGACATGCATAGACAATTTCCTGTCATAGGTTGAAGTATTCATTACAAAGTTCAAACACGAAATGTGAAACAATTCAGTTGAATAATGTTGCTAAAATCGTCAAAATACCGAATATCTGGAGGTAACGAAAACGTGGACCTGCATATGCAACTTTTTGTCAGAGGTTGTAGTACTAATTACGAACTTAAAATACGAAATTTGAAACAATTCCGGTCTTTAATGTCTCTAATACCATAAAAATACCAAATTTTGGGAGGTACCGTAATATAGGGGCTATACGAAGACCTGGACCTGCAAAAGTAATTTTTTGTCTAGGCTGTAGTACCCAATAGGACCTTCAAATGCGAAATGTAAAACAATTCCGGTAAATAATATGCCTGAAATCAACGAAATACTGAATATCGGGAAGACGTGGACCTGCATACATAACTTTTTATAACGACGCTAAATCGACTTAGAATTTTACGCTGATCCAGAATATATATACTATATATACATGAGTATTTCGAGGAGTTACAAACGGAATGACAAAATATGGTGGAGTATCATGGGTATCCGATGACAATTTCGAGGTGATACAAACGCAATGACAACATGAACATACCCTCCTCCATCTTATTGTGGAGGTTATAATGACGAAAAAGTCATGTATTTTTATTCTTAACATAAGTCGCTTTTATATTACATAAAAAACGGTTCCTGCTTTGTAATCATGGTCATATATGTAAACATCTATTACATATCTTGCAAAGCGTTTATTGACTTCTTTGGCGGGAGTGTAGCAGAAATTTTCTACTGGCACCGAAAGATATCAAGCACTGGAAGACAAAACAAGAAAACAAAACATGCGATAAACACGTGATCCGTCCATACAAAATGATGATCGTTCCCGCTGCTGCTGCTGCTGCTGCTGCTGCTAATACTGACTGATAACCAGCAACTGTTGTGAATGGTGCGTGAAACGTGCGTTTGTATAGTAAAATGGTATGTATGTATCTTGCTCGGCATTAATATGTATGTATGTCGGTACATAATTTGTACGCTCACAATATGCGAAATCAGCCAGACATTATTCAATCAGTCATAAAGTCCCAATTTGTGTAGAATTGAAAATTGTTTAGAATAGGTATCAGCAAACAATTCTGGTTGGGCGGGAAGAAACAAAAACGTGCCATTGTTTACTTTTTCACTTTTGTCCGGCATTTCACATCAGCATAAATTGGTTGCCTAGCCACCAGCCAGCGAGATAACTGCTAATTTTATTTTTTTTTTTCATATTGATTTACGCTAGGTATAAAATTGGGAATATTTTTTTTTATTTAAAAATAACTCAGCAGCATATTTGTGGACAGTTTTCAATTATGAAATTCTACATTTTGAAAAGTTTTCAATGTCAAATCTTTATATAGTGAGTTGTTCCTGGATCTCTCCCAAAGTAGAGATTTTGACATCTTCCATATAATAAGAAGTATCTTCTATTTGAAGTTACAACTTGCAGATATTTACACTTGTGGTACTGTTTTATTTAATTGAAAGGAAAAACTATACAATTTCGTAAAATTAACCAAAACATGATTTTATTTATTTGAATGAAGATTTTTAAGTAATTTTACTACAAAAAGTAAAACCTGTAAGGAAAGGTCAAAAGTCGGGCGGAACCGACTATATTATGCCCTACACCACTATGCTATTTAGTAGAGCTCCCGAAACAAAAAAAATATATATATTGGGAATTTATGTGAAGTAGATCATGCCAACTATGAACCTTATTTGAATGTGTATCCTGGCTTTAGAGTAGTCACAATTTGGAAACTATATTCAACTCTGATTCGATTTTTAACTAATTTTACGGAGGCATAATATGACTTCGATAAGAATTATATTAAAAAAATATTTTTTGGAATAAAATCCGGTATATCCGGACTGAGTTTCTCAAAGTGGAAAAATTCGGTTAAATATGAAAAGATCCGTTCAATTTGGGCTGATATTACATATATGGTGGACAATTGCCGTAAAATCGGAAGAAGGTATATCGAAGGTATATATAAATCTGAACCGATCTCGAAGAATTTTGGCGAGCTGTATCTGATGTACGGTATGAAATATCATTGTTGTGGAGTTCTTATATCTGAACCAATTTCCACCAAATTTGAAGTACTTGTTTCTAGGGTGAATAAGGTCGGAATTGCCAAAATTCAGTCTATTTTGGTGCACAATAAATCTGAAATCGGATAAAGATATATATGGCAGCTATATCCAAATCTAAACCGATCTTGACAAAATTGTATGCGCTTATTTCTGAGCCGTATCTGATATCTGGTACCAAATATCATTCATGTGAGGGACTTTACCATCAAATCGGACGAAACATATATGGGAGCTATAGCTATATCTGAACCGATTTTCACCAAATTTGGTGTACTTGCTTCTAGACTGAATTCGATCGGATGTGCAAAATTCAGGTCATTTGACTGGTATTGGCCATTTAGTGCACAATTAACCCGAAATTTGTTGAATATATATGGGAGCTATATTTAAATCCGATTATCAACAATTTCAATACGGTTCGTCCTCGGGCCAAAATATTGTTTGGAATTTTTCATCTGAATCGGATAATAAATACGACCTGAATTTTGTTCACAAGAATACATGGACAGACGGACTGTCATGCATAAATGGACTCAGAAAGTGATTCTATGAAGATCCTCCAAATTAACTATAAGTCTATCTCGCTTCCTTCTCCATGTTATAGACAAATGCACGAAGACATAATATCCTTTCCAGGTGTAGGGTATGAAAAGTAAATTCCGTTAAAATCTTCAAAATACCGAATATGGAATATTACCGTTATAATGTGGTTTATTCGGAGACGTGGACCTGCATGAGCATTTTTTGTCATAGGCCATTATAATATTCAAATACGAAACTTGAAACAATTCCAGTGAATAATGTCGCAAAAACATTAAAATATCGAATATAGGGAGGTGCCGATATTTAGGGGTTATACTAAGACCTGGACATGCATAGACAATTTGAATAATGTCAATAAAATCTTCAAAATGCCGAATATAGAGAAGTACAGTTATATGGGCGCTGTAACTAAACGTGGAACTATATAGTCCATTTTACCCAAATACCCAAAGTCCTGCAGACGAAAGACACATTTGAACAACATTTTATCAACCTTCTTCATATTGTTTGGAAGCTCGAGTGATTTTCAAGAATTTATATGCTTTTTGGAGTCTAAAATGTATATTTCGCGGTGTTACAATCGGAATGACAAACTTAATATATCCCCCATACTATGGTGGTGGAGGTTATAAAAAAGTACCGTTGTGATTACACTTAGTGATTATATGTCCACAAGTGCGGATACATGCATCTGAGTTCTTCCACCTCTCAACGAAATTTCATTATTATCACATTTTTATACCCTCCACCAAAAAAGGTATGGAGGGTATATTAAGTTCGTCATTCCGTTTGTAACTCATCGAAATAATCATTTTAGACCCAACAAAGAATATATATTCTTGATCAGCGTAAAATTCTAAGACGATTTAGCCCTGTCCGTCCGTCCGTCTGTTGTAATCACGCTATAGTCTAAACGAATTAAGATAGGAAGCTAAAACTTTGCACAGATCTCTCTTTTGTCTGCAGGCAGGTCAAGTTCGAAGATGGGCTATATCGGTCCACGATATCGTATAGCCCCCATATAACGGTACCCCCGATATTCGGTATTTTGATGATGTTAGCCACATTTTTCAATGGAATTGTCTGAAAATCCACAAAAGTAGTTCCTTGTGGGTACTTTATACCTCGGCAGAGAATTATCTATATAGGTCCACGATATCGTATATCCCCCATATAACGGTACCCCCCGATATTCGGTATTTTGATGATTTTACCCACATTTTTCAACGGAATTGTCTAAAAATCCACATAAGGAGTTCCTTGTGGGTACTTTATACCTCGGCAGAGAATTATCTGTATAAGTCCACAATATCGTATAGCCCCCATATAACGGTACCCCCCGATATTCGGCATTTTGATGATTTTACCCACATTTTTCAACGGAATTGTCTGAAAATCCACACAAGGAGTTCCTTGTGGGTACTTTATACCTCGGCAGAGAATCATCTATATAGGTCTACAATATCGTATAGCCCCCATATAACGGTACTCCCCTATATTCGGTATTTTGATGATTTTAGCCACTTTTTCCAATGGAATTATCTGAAAATCCATACAAGGAGTTCCTTGTGAGTACTTTACACGCAGACATAGATTTGTCTTTATAGGTCCACAATATCGTATATCCTCCCATATATCGGCACCTTCCTATATTAGATATATTAAAGATTTTAAAAGAGTTTTTATTGGATTTAATTTTTTTGAAAATTTTCTAATTCGTTCCAAATGGTGGAGGGTATTCAAAGTTCGGCCCGGCCGAACTTACTGCTTTTTTACTTGTTTGTTTTTATTTAAATAAAAAAATACCGACTACAGGAGCTCTTACTCTATATAGAACTCCCAAGCGTTCTTCTATAAATATAGTTATTTCAAAACTATAAATATAGTTATTTTAATAATGGAGGACTTTCAAATTCAAAGCGAACAAACGTGTTGGATGTGGGGTTCACAAAAAATAAATGAAAATTCCTAGGAAATGTTTTTCAATTCCATCAAAATAGTTAAAATTTCATCATTGAATAAAAGTCATCATTTTCAACACAAAAATGTATGTAGGTTTGTACGATATTCTGCAATTGAAATCCCTGCTTAAAAAATTTAAAAAAAAAATGCATAGCCTTGGGTAAAGTACAAAACAAATTCTACAGCTACGACGACAACAACAAAAATGCATTTACATTATTTCACTTTCATAAACAAGCCCCCCAGAGAAGCACCCCTTATAGAAAAGCAAACACAAAAATAAACAAACAAACAACTCTGACAATTCAAAAACATCACACCATGCAATAATAAATACTACTACTGGCAATATGACGCCTCGACAACCGAACGACTGGAAAATAAATGCTCGCTAGCTAGAGGTAGGTATAATATACGAACTAGGTAGAATTGCTGTGTTCTCTGGAAAACAAAGGGGACAATGGTCAATTTCGAGTTGTTTGTCTTCAAGATATTCACCAACTAATCGACCGTCTCGCCATGGTGTCTGTCTATAAAACTTAGTTCTCAGATAATAACCAACAAAGAAAAACAACAAAATCCGAAGCGAATCGTATCGTACCGATAGTTTTGCTAAAAAAAACACATTACAAAACAAGCCCAACCATATGATGTGATGTGATGTGATACGAGAGCGGGAACCCAATAAACAAAACTAGCTCACTCACTGGCGTGTTCGTTCGTTCGCTCACTCGCTCGCTCGCCAGCTCATTGGCTTACAAACGCGTGCCCGCTCTTGGCTAGCAACAATACTAAACGATCGAAATGGGTTGCCAAATGCCAATGAAATAATTCATAGACATAGCTTGGAAGTCTATAAACTAGAGCATAGGATAAGTGTACCAGTAGTCGGTTATTAAGTTCGTCATTCCGTTTGTAACTCATCGATATAATAATTTTAGACCTAACAAAGTGTATATATTCTTGATCAGCGTAAAATTCTAAGGCGATTTAGCTCTGTCCGTCCGTCCGTCCGCCTGTTGTAATCACGCTACAGTCAAAATGAATTAAGATAGGAAGCTAAAATTTTGCACAGATCTGTCTTTTGTCTGCTGGCAGGTCAAGTTCGAAGATGGACTATATCGGTCCACTATATCGTATAGTTCCCATATAACGGTACCTCCCGACATTCGTTATTTTGATGATTTTAGCCACATTTTTTAAGGGAATTGCTGAAATTCTACACAAGGAGTTCCTTGTGAGCCCTTTACCCCCTGAAGGAGAGTTGTCTATATAGGTCCACGATATCGTAGCCCCCATATAACGGTACCCCGATATTCGGTATTCCGCACAAGAAGTTGTACCCACAGACATAAATTTATCTGTATAGGTCCACAATATCGTATATCCCCCCCAATATATCGACACATTACGATATTCGGTATTTTTAAGATTTTAACAGAATTTTTAATGGATTTTATTTTTTTTTTTTTTTTAATTTCCTAATTCGGTGGATGGTATACAAAGTTGAGCCCGTCCGATTTTACTGCTTTTTTAATTGTTATTTATAACAACTTTCATTTATTAAGACTAATGAACGTTGGTATGGCAAGGGTATTATGTCTTTGTGCATTTGTTTGTAACCTGGAGAAAGAAGCGAGATAGACCCATAGTTACTTTTAAGGATCTTCACTTTCTGAGTAGATTTACACATGCCAGTCACTCCATCCGTCTATCCATGTATTCTTGTGAACAAAATACAGGTCACATGTATTATCCGATTGATCTGAAATTTTCCAAACAATATTTATTTGGCCCAAGGACGAACCCTATTGAAATTGGTGAGAATCGGATCAGATTTAGATATGGCTCCTGTATATATCTTCAACCGATATCGGGTTAATTGTGTACCAAAGGGCCAATATTGGTACAAATTACCTGCATTTTACGAAATCCGACCGAATTCAGTCTAGAAGGAAATATATTACATTTGGTGAAAATCGGTTCCGATATAGCCATTTATATGTTTCATGCGATTTTGGATTTTAAGTCCCTCACATGCGTAATATGCATTCCATAACAATGATCTTTGGTATCAGATATCACATACAGTCCAGAAATACCTCTACCAAATTTTATCGAGATAGGGTCAGATTTGGATATAGCTCCCGTATACATGTGTCATCCGATATCAGGTTTACAAAGTATATATATTCTTGATCAGCATAAAATTCTATGTCGATTTAGCGATGTCCGTCCGTCTGTGGATATCGCTTTAGCTTCCGAACGAATTGATAACGATTGATAAAATTTTACTCAAATGTATATTATGTCTGCAGGACTTTTGGTATTGAAAATGGGCCATGAAGGTCCACGTTTTGGTATAGACCCATATAACGGTACCTCAAGATATTCGGTATTTTGATGATTTTAACGACATTATTTACCGGAATTGTTTCAAATTTGGTATTTGAAGTTCGTAATGGATACTATAGCCTATGACAGAAAATTATCTGTGCAGGTCCACGTCTTCGTATAGCCCCCATGTAACGGTAACTCCCTGTATCCGGTATAATGATGATTTTAGCTACATTATTCACCGATTTTTTATAAGTTTCGCATTTGAATATTGTAATGGCTTATGACAAAAGTTACCTATGCAGGTCCATGTCGTCGTATAGACCCTACTATAACAGCTACAGTCGGTATTTTTACGATTTTTGTCCGTCTGTGTCTGTCCGGCTAGTGCGCACGACAACTCTCAAAGGGAGCATCCGATTTGGTCCAAGTACATCATAATATTACTGTCAAACTTAGATCGAGTTCCACTCCTTCTGGTACCTCCCCCACAAACGGTCAAAATTCTGAATATCCATGAAGTTTTTAAAACACAAAATTAACAACCGATTCCATTCAGACTTGGCAAACTCAATATTTCCATCAATACAAGATCTGTTATAAATATGGTAGAGATCGGACCATTTCTTCTGGTACCTTCCGACAACGAGTGAAAGTTTTAAACAACAAAATAGGATCATAAACCGGGATCAATCATCCGGTTCTCTTTAAATTACACACATCACAATATTTTTATTAACCCATGATCTGGTGTGAAGATGGAATATATCGGTTCAATCCTACTAGTAGCTTCCCCACAAAGGGTCAAAATTTTGAGTAGCCATGAGTTCATAAAATTCGAAATCAACATCCGATTTTATTCAGAATTGGTACATCTCAAAATATCCATCAGCACAAGATTCTGGTACTTCCCCCATATAGGTTTCAAGATTTTGAAAAACATAACTTGATCGAAACCCGCGTCGCAGTGGCCGAAAAATGGCTCGTGAGCTGAACATATCGCAATATTCCATTCGGTAAATATTAAAAAATGAGCTCGGGGTAAAGCCATTGAAATTCCAAAAATTACAAGAACTTACACCGCAACAGAAAAAGAAAATAGACTCAAAAGAGCCAAAGAGTTGCTTCGCTTGGCCGAAAGTGGTGAACTGTCGAATTTGGTTTTCTCCGATGAGAGAACATTCGTTGTCCAGGAGATTGTAAACAAAATAATCGTGTTTACTTGCCAAAAAGGTCAGCTGAAAATGTGCACCTTCGGTTGACCAGAACCAGACCAGAACTCAAGCGCCGGCCATGTTGATGGTGTGGACGGCCATAACAGCCGATGGTCGCTCTCCGCTTGTATTAATCGACCGTGGCATCAGCATAAATGCCGAATATTTTCGCGAAAATATTCTGGAGGGTGTATTGGACATTTCAACAGGACTCAGCACCATCGTACTCAGGACGCGCCACCCAAGGATGGTTACAAAATGAGGTTCCTCGCTTTATTTCCAGCGCACAATGGCGCTACCAAAATCTACGAATACCAATCCGTTGGGCTATTGTGTCTGCAGTATTTTGGAAAGCACGGTTGGCACTAAAAAATATCAAAGTGCCGATCACTTCAAGCAAGCGCTTCGCCGGGAATGGGCCATAATACCACAGAGCAACATTCGGGCAGCGTATGACGGTTTCATTGGCCGTTTGAAAGCCATAACTCGTGCCAAAGATAATTAATTCGAACAAGTCTAAACTTATTCTAAAATTTGATTCTATTCCCGATATTTTTTGCTTTCATTCAATAAAACTAAAAAAAGGAACATTTAAAAATTATGTTGTTTGACTTTGTTGCCGTTTTTTTATCTTGCCCTGTCAAATACGAATTGGTCAATATTGGCCAACTGCTTCCGAACATCTCCCATAAAGGGTCAACTGTTTGAATAATCATAACTCAAGGCTGGGGGTATACATCTGTCGGCAAAACCAACTGATACTATTTTACTTGTTTTTATAAACATTTATTTATTTTTATTTTTGAGCAGCAACAAATTTTGAGGTTTTTCCCCAAACTTGGCAATCCTGCTCACGACAGTCACAAACAAATCACTTGAGAGTGAGCTAGCGTTGTTGTGTTACCAGGCCAATATCATCAACTGGTTAATTGTTGTTGATTGCCGCCACCGTCGTCGTCGTCGGTTGCTCTCTATACAAATGCTGAGTTTGTTGTTGGTGGTCTGTCATCCATTGTCGGCCAGTCAGTCACACCAGACAGGTACACACAACAATATGTACATGGACACATAGAGC
The DNA here is from genome assembly GCF_030504385.1 of Musca domestica. Classification (NCBI taxonomy): domain Eukaryota; kingdom Metazoa; phylum Arthropoda; class Insecta; order Diptera; family Muscidae; genus Musca; species Musca domestica. The sequence continues at coordinate 17,929,042 of NW_026712435.1, forward strand.
ACGAGAAATAGAGAGGGAGAGAGGAAAATCGAAAAAACCTCAAAACAAAACAACAACAATTGATCAACACAATTATTGTGTATATAAAAGACTTTTCCTCGACGACTTTTTACACAGAACTAACTGAATCAGTTACAAACAGCCACCGAGGCGGACAACAAGCGTCGATCGTGTTCTTCCATTCCACTCGGAAAAGAATTAAGTAAAACTCGAAGAATAACAAAGAAAGAAAATTTACTAAAAAATTTCCATCACCAAAAAAACAAAGAGTGGAAAATAAAAAAAGAAAAACTATTTGAAAACAAACATACGGCGCATTGTGGAAAAGTGATCGTGAACTTGAAAGAACCAAAGAAAAGGAAATCTATGAAAGATTGCTGTTTGGGTGTTCGGAAAGCATTCATTGTTTACGGTTACCTAATGAAAAGTTAAAGCCGCAGCAGCCAAAAACAAAGAAACGTGTTTTATCTAAACTCATCATAAACGACAACAAAAAGAAAACACTGAGAATATTGAAACGTGTGGAGTAAGAGGAAGAGAAGAAAAAAAACTTTCCATTCCACCAAAAACTCACACACACACATACACACCCAAAAAAAAACAAGCATTATTAAATAATTCTCAAAAGATCACCCGATCTCTTGTCGTCCATTACAAAGTGCAGTTTTTAGTCGGCGTTCGTCAATCATCAAAGAAGAAAAGAGAAGCGGCATCATGAGTTCCACAATTGGTCTAAGTTTGGGACGTGCCACCACAAATGGCTGTTCAACGGCAGTTTTAAATGGAGCTGCCACTTGCCATGTGATTGCCTCGAAGACTCTTAATGGCAGCAATCTCCATACCATGAATGAGCCAACAGCGGCGCCAACCGCCAAATGCCCCGATTTGGCAGCCAAAGTTATACAGAAATCCCACATTGTCTGCTTCGATGTGGACTCGACGGTGATACGTGAGGAGGGTATTGATGAATTGGCCGATTTCTGCGGCAAAGGCTCCGAAGTGGCCCGTGTAACCAAGGAAGCCATGGGCGGTTCAATGACCTTCCAGGATGCTCTGAAAATTCGCCTGGACATCATTAGACCTAGCCAACAGCAGATCCATGATTTTCTCAAATCCAGACCGAGCACATTGACACGCAATGTTAAGCGTTTCGTGGAACACCTCAAGGCCGAGGGCAAACAGGTCTATTTGATTTCGGGTGGTTTCCATTGTCTCATCGAACCGGTGGCCAATGAGTTGCAGGTACCTCTCTCCCATTTGTATGCCAATAAGCTGATGTTCTACTGCAATGGTGAATATGCCGCCTTCGATACCAATCAACCCACTTCCCGTTCGGGCGGCAAGGCAGAGGCTATCGCCCACATACGCAAACAATACGAAGCCGATACTGTGATAACAATGATCGGGGATGGTGCCACCGATCTGGAGGCCGTACCACCGGCAAACTATTTCATTGGTTTTGGTGGTAATGTGGTGCGACCCGAAGTGTACAAAAGGGCCCAGTATTATGTAACGGATTTTGAGCAATTACTGTAAACAAGCAACAACAATTGAATTTAAGTTATTTTGAAAAAGAAAGAAAAAGATTAATATTTGAAAATGAGAACATTCTTCATACCTCAAAGTGAAAATTGCAAAAAAAAAAAACTTCAAGGCCCGAGATGGAAAATCTTTATGAATGCTGAGTGGTTGGTCCAAAAACGCAAATTTCTCAAAGTATTTATATTTGATTTAATTGCATTTTCGATATTATTATTTTTTTTTTCATTACTAATTAATTAAATTATGTATTTGTTGTTGCACAATCCCCTTGTACATAAAATATTTAAATATTATAAGTTATTATCTAATAGCTAGCTAGTGAATATTAATTAAGTGAGAAACAAAAAAGAAACCTGTTTTCTACAAAGAAATGAATTGATTGCATTATTGTACGGTCAAATGTTTATTAGTCATAGTTTTTAATATTTTTTTATATTATAAAAAATGAAAAAAAAATCCAAAATTGTGTTTTTATTTGAAGGCTTAATTTCCGGTTACTTTGCTGCAGTATGACTTGTTTTGTTGTTGTCGTTGTTCTAAATACGACAGCAATGACACAAACCTTTTCCCGTTTTGTAGATTAACATTTTGGGGAGAGTGAGTAGAATTGAAATTCCACTCAAGAGAGCGAATGGAAACAAATGTATTTACAAACAGTGGGATGGTTTTAAGATAAAAGCTATAAAACAATTCAATTAGAAACTAGTAGGGAAAAGTCAAAAGTCGGGCGGCGCCGACTATTTGATACCCTACACCACTATGCATATTACGGATAGCTCCCGTAACAAAAGCATTTATTTGAAATAGATCATACCACCTATCAAAATATGGCTTTAGAGCAGTTATAATTTGGTTTCAGAGGGAACTGATATATGGGAGGCATACTCAATTCTGAATCGATTGTCACTAAATTTGACGGAGAGATTTCAATCTTTTTTTATCAAATAACATTACTATAGAGTGCATGGTATCACTTCGAGAAGGATTTTATTAATATATATATATATATATATGTATATATGTGTGTATATATATATATATATATATATATATATATATATATATATATATATATATATATATATATATATATATATATATATATATATATATATATATATATATATATATATATATATATATATATATATATATATATATATATATATATATATATATATATATATCGGAGCCGAGTTCCACAAAATGGAAACGTACGTCCTGAAATTCACTCCATTTGGGGTGTTAATAGCGAATATTTGCACAATAAACCTGAAATTGAATGAAGGATATATATAGGAGCTATATCCAAATCTTACCCGATCTTAATAAAATATGGCAAAGGTATTTTCAAGCTTTATAAGATATCCGGTAAAAAATATCATTGTTGTCGAATGCATATTACGAATTTGAAGGACTTAAACACCAAATCGGATGAAACATATATATATATATATATATATATATATATATATATATATGTGTGTGTGTGTATATATATATATATATATATATATATATATATATATATGTGTGTGTGTATATATATATATATATATATATATATATATATGTGTGTGGATGAAACATATATAGCTGTATCTGAACCGATTTGATAAACTTGCTTCTAGACTGAATTCGATCGGATGTATCGGGGCTTTTGGAGTTAGATTGGCCAATTAACCCGAAATCGGTAGAAGATATATGGGAGCTATATCAAAATCTGAACCAATATTGATAAAATTTGCTAGGGGTATTTCCGGGTATTATTTCTGGTATTACGAACATTAGTGACTTAAACACCAAATCGGATGAAAACTATATATATGGGAGCTATAGCTATATCTGAACGGATTTATATCAACTTAGATGTACTTGTTTCTGGACTGAATTCGGTTGAACGGGCCAAAATTCAGATAATTTGGACAGATATTGGCCATTTGGGGCACAATTAACCCGAAATCGGTTGAAGATATTGGGAGCTACATCTAAATCTGATTCGATTATCAACAATTTCAATAGGGTTCGTCCTTGGGCAAAACAAATATTCTTTGGAAAATTCATATCAATCGCATAATAGACATGGATAGGCGGACAGACGGACTGGTATGCATAAATCGACTCAGAATGTGATTCTATGAAGATCCTCAAAGTAACTATGGGTCTATCTTGCTTCCTTCTCCATGTTACAAACAAAAGCACAAAGACATAATACCCTTAACACTAGGTGGTGTAGGGTATAAAAATAGATTTTTGATTTATATGAGGGTAAACCATGAGAATTAACGGCCAGACGTAACAGCTGAAGCTAGAATCTTGAAATTTGCACTAGGGTCAGTCTTGGTGCGTATGCATCGAGGAACCCAAAGCCAAGACTGCTGAAAAGAAGAAGAAGGCAGCTGCCAAAAAACCCTCACCCGCCAAGAAGAAGGCCGACAAAACCAAAGCAAAGGCTGCCAAGACAACCGACAAAGACCGCCGCCAAAGCATCTGCCACTAAACCAAAGGCACCCAAGGCAAAAACTGCAGCTGCAGCCAAGCCCAAAATGGCCGCAGCAGCAAAGAAGCCAGCATCGTACTGAAAGAATACGAAAAGTACTAAAATGTACTTAAAATTTAATACTTTTGTATGGACAAACGAAATGACCTAGAATTCTTAAAATTGGAATGAAATTCAGCGATGGAGTGGAGGATAGCTGTACCAAAGCGGTTTTGGAAATCCAAACTTTAAGGTAACGGAAAGTTATAAAATGGTACCATTTGGTATTATGTGAACGGAGCTGAAAACAAGAAAATTGGTATGAGAATCAAGGTTGGAAAGTAAGTTTGATATATGAAGATAGTTTTGGAAATGTGTACTACAAGTGTACGAAAAGTACTAAATAGTTCTATATTTGGTACAATTTGGTATTGGGTGAAGACATAGTGCTTGAAACCAGAAATTTGCTATTAGGGTCGCTGTTCTTGTGTAGCCCAAACATAAATGTTAAATGTGTACAATAATTGTACAAAAAGTACTGAAGGGTAGAATATTTGGTATTGGGTGAAGGGGGAAAATCTGAAATTTGATTACGGGTGATATCTGTTTTTGAGATATGGCAGTGGTTTGAAAATGCATCCTATATTTGTACGAAAAGTACTAAATGGTACTTAATTTGGTATTGGGTAAAGGGATAGAGCTGGGATACCGAAATTCGATATTGAGATCTCTATTTGTATCTGGGATTGAGATTTGGCGGTGGTTTTGAAATGTGTACTATAATTGTACGAAAAATATTAAATAGTACTACAATTAATTTTGGGTGAAGGGATAGAGTTGGAATCCCGAAATTTGATATTGAGGTCTCTGTTGGTATCTGGAATTGTGATATGGAGGTGGTTTTGGAAATGCATACTATAATTGTTCGAAAAGTACTAAGTGGTAGTAAATTGGGTATTGGGTGAAGGGATAGAGCTGAAATACTGAAATTTGGTATCGAGGTCACTGTTTGGGTTCTAGTATTATAATTGTTTGGACATGAGTATTATAATTGTTCGAAAAGTACTAAATGGATCACTGTTGGCGTCTAGGGTGGAGAGATGTAAATTGTTTTGAATATGCGTTATGTTACTAAATTTGGTATTGGGTGAAATCCTGACATTTGAAATTGAAGTCACTGTTGGTTTCTAGGGTTTACATATTGTAAGTTTTGGACGGAAAAAATGGATGTAGGTACATTATGCAATGGTTTTATTAATATTCTCATCGGTAAACTTCATAGCGAATGATTTTGAAGCAAAAGGTAAACATTTTCCTATTATTCTTTCCGAAAAAGACACTTAAATAACATATAAAACATCGAAAATCTGAAAACGATGTATGTTTTGATTAAAAAATGTGTCAAACTGAACAAATTGTCCATTCTGAGTGCTAAAAAGGCCTAATATGAACTATTGGAAGGTTCTAAACTTTGAAGGTGGACCTTTTGCTGGCAAAGTACCGGGAACTTGCTAGATAAATATAAATCATTGTGAAGAAAAATCCAAAAATTTCAAAAAAATAATTAAATACATAAATAAAAATAAAACCGGAGAAAAATACCTTCCAAAGGCAACCCCTTTAATTGGGGCTATACAAAGGCCTGGTCTTCAATAAGTAATTGTTTATAGGCTGTATTGCCGATTCCGAACTTACGAATACGAAAAATAAACCAATTCCGGTGAGTATTGCCGCTAAAATCATCAAAATACCGAATATCGGGAGGTTTCGTTATATGGGGGCTATACGAAGTCGTGGCCCTGCATAGGTAATTTTCTGTCATAGGCTGTATCCATTGTCCATTACGGACTTCAAATACGAAATTTGAAACAATTCCGGTAAAAAGTGTCGCTAAAATCATCAAAATACCGAATATCGGGCGGTATCGTTATATGGGGACTATACGAAGACGTGGACCTCAACACACGATTTTTCTCATAGACTGTAATAAATATTACGAACCATAAATACGAAATTTGAAACAATGCCGGAAAATATCGAATATTAGGAGGTACCGTTATATGGGAGGCTATATGAAAACGTGGACCGACATGGCCCATTTACGAACTTAACCTGCCTACTGGCAAAATACACATGTGTGCTAAATTTTAGCCTTCTATCTCAATTCGCTCGAAAGATAGCGTGATTACAACAGACAGACAGGCGGACATCGCTAAATCGACTTAGAATTTTACGCTGATCAAGAATATTTATACTTTGTTGGATCTGACATGAGTACTTCGAGGAGTTACAAACGGAATAACAAAGTTAATATACCCTCCATAGAATGGTGGAGGATATAAAAATTGATATAGCCTATGTTGCTTTAAGGCAACGCTGCAGCAGAAGTTTTCCAAAAATTACAAACAACCAATGAAATCTACAAACATTTTTCTTTTTTAAAGGTATAGATTAATATAACATTATATTATATATTATAGATTATATAGATTAATATATTTACATTGCCTAATATATCGATAAGAATTAAGAAAATAATTTAAGTTAATAAAAACTGAATTATTAAATACATTATTACCGTAAGGAAATGCAACGTTTCGATAATGTTTCATCAAAATTATGATAAGTTGACGGCGAGGATTCATCTTCATTTATAGTTTCATTTCACTGTGCAGAGTATGAGTCCGACATGTACCTGTGACTCTACTAAAGGGCCATTTATCATTGCCACAAACCCCATCAACATTTGTAGAGTTTTGCCATAGAAAAATGAGCACAAACTGAAAGATCACTCAAAATAAAAGGGAGAAAGGTGGAAACAAAAACTGTATGATTGTATGACACACTCACACACACGTTTGAGCCAATACCCCACACACATTTTGGACAACAAATAGAATATGTATTTGGCGGGAAACATGCAATGGAATTTTCCACACAATGCCAAAATTACTGTGTATATGGTGAGAACTATGTCGAGAGTTCCTATTTCATTTACTGCGATTCAGAAGTGCATACGTTTAAATTACAAACAATTGCCAGTTCATTTTAAGGAAGTATATTCTTAAAATTAACTAGAAACTATTTGTAACTTAAACTTTTGGAATAACAAAAATGCTCTAACAATCCCCTGTCTTCGCTACTTACCGACACCAATATGCACAGTACTTACCTGGAAATAAAAAAAGGAATATAATTAGCAAATATTTAGAGTTATTTTCATAATATCATATTTCATATAATTTGACCTATGGTGGGATTCTCTAAATTTTTTACCGACAAAAATCTGTAACTTTATAAGAAAAATGTTCATGTAAAAAGTGAAATAAAAGTTTAAACATTATTTTGACGGTATGTCTTAGCGACTACTTTTTTTCGCTAACATTCAAATTTCTTTAAGTACCGAAATTATAAAGAAACAAGTGAAATAGTATCGATCGGTTTTGCCGACAGATGTATACCCCCCAGCCTTGAGTTGTGATTATTCAAACTTTTGGTGATGGGTGTGAAGATAAATTGGAAAGTTAAATTGGATGTTAACAGACACAGTTAAGTCCTTAACAGAGCTTTGTTAAAGACTGAGTAAAAAAGAAAATGTTGAAAAATATAATTATTTGTTAATTATTATATTAAAATTTATTACTTCGGTAATATAATAGCTTGAAACCGTTTCAGACACCCGAATTGGGTCATATCTTTATTATGATGTAAAAAAACGGAATGGATCACTGGGTCCAATTTGGGTCTCTGAAACGGTTTTGGACTATAACCTATATATGGGCTGAAAGTGCTCGGAGAGACCTTTAATTTAAGCCTAGTTTGATCCGCGCAGGTTTTATAGGCTTTGCACAGTGGTTCAATCTGTTAGGACCTTCTTATTATCTGGATGGGTCCAATTTGGGTCTCTGAAACGGTTTTGGACTATAACCTATATATGGGCTGAAAGTGCAAGGAGAGACCTTTCATTTAAGCCTAGTTTGATCCGCGCAGGTTTTATACGCTTTGCACAGTGGTTCAATCTGTTAGGACCTTATTATTATTAAGGATGGGTCCAATTTGGGTCTCTGAAACGGTTTTGGACTATAACCTATATATGGGCTGAAAGTGCTCGGAGAGACCTTTCATTTAAGCCTAGTTTGATCCGCGCAGGTTTTATAGGCTTTGCACAGTGATCCATTCCGTTTTTTTACATCATAATAAAGATATGACCCAATTCGGGTGTCTGAAACGATTTGTTCTATAGTTGGTGCTGCATAGTATTTATTTAATTTGTATTCAAGCTATTTTTATTACCGAAGTAATAAATTTTAATATAATAATTAACAAATAATTAAATTTTTCAAAATTTTCTTTTTACTAAGTCTTTAACAAAGCTCTGTTAAGTCCTTAACAGAGCTCTGTTAAGTAACTGTGTTCTGTTAACATCCAATTTAACTTTCCAATTTATCTTCACACCCATCTACTTCCTTATATGAGTTATGTGCAAATTTTTGGAAAACGTGAAATTACCCATGAGGTAACAGATATAGCGGACCTAAGTATTCAATTTTCATTCTTCATCTAATGCAGATAAAAATATTGGTATGTGCAAAATTTGAAGCAAATCGAACATTTATATCCAATTTTGTGAGAAATCATAAATTTCGATAAATTACATATTTCAGATTTCTGATGAAGAGAAATATTTAGATATAGCCATTTGTAAAGAATCGCTGACTTACTCCGCAAATTATGACAGATATATGTATTGGAAATTGTGACCCTTTGTGGGTGAGGAACCAGAAGGGGTTGGCAGATATATATCATCTTCACAGCATATCTTGTGTTAGTAGAAATAATAGGATATGTGATATATGAAGAGAACCGGTACCAAAAGGGATGGTCCGATCTCTACCATCTTTATAACATATCTTGTGTTGATGGCAATATTGAGATGTACCAAGTCTGAATGGAATCGGATGTTAATTTCGCGTTTTACGAGCTTCATGGATATTCGAAATTTTAACCCTTTGTGGGAGAGGTACCAGAAGGAGTTGACAGATATATTCCATCTTCACACCAGACCTTGGGTTAATGTATGTAGTTTGAAGATAATCGGACTCTTACATCCCATCTTATAAGAGTTATAATTATTCAAAATGTTGACCCCGTGTGGGGGATTTCGACCTTTTGTGGTTGGGTACCAGAAGGAGTGGAACGATATTACCCATCTCCGAACTCAATAAATGTTTGATAATAATATTACGATGTATCAAGTTTGGACCAAAACCAGTCAAAGAGACCTAGGGTCTAAAACCGTTATTCCGACGAGGCACGTTTTTGCCGTACACAAAAGCATTTTGGTGACATTTTTCCAGAAAAAAAGTTATTCGTGATGGAATTCAAGCGTGATATTGTGATTTCTTTATATTTGGCTGGAAAACCACAAGTGGCCATCGTTAGAGCACTCCAGCATTTAAATGTGAATAAATCTTTTGTGTCTCGTACCAACGCTCGGAAGAAATAACAACATCAGCAGAAATGGGTCGAAAAGTAAAGAAGCGACTTGATCGAAACCCGCGTCGCAGTGGCCGAAAAATGGCTCGTGAGCTGAACATATCGCAATATTCCATTCGGCAAATATTGATAATTTCAAAAAGTGCAAGAACTTACACCGCAACAAAAGGAAAATAGACTCAAAAGAGCTAAAGAATTGCTTCGCTTGGCCGAAAGTGGTGAACTGCCGAATTTGGTTTTCTCCGGTTTGTTAAACATCATCAGAATAAATGCGGAATATTATGGCGAAAATATTCTGGAAGGTGTATAAAGCCTTTGGCACGCAAACATTTTGGCCGCAGACCTTGGACATTCCAACAGGACTCAGCACCATCGAACTCAGCACACGCCACCCAAGAATGGTTACAAAATGAGGTTCCTCGCGTCATTTCCAGCCACCAAAATCTCCGAATACCAATCCGTTGGACTATTGTGTCTGGAGTATTTTTCAAGGAAAGCAAGGTTGGCACTAAAAAATACCAAAATGTCGATCACCTCAAGCAAGCGTTTCGCCGGGAATGGGCCAAAATACCGGCAGCGTGGCCGTTTGAAGGCCATAATTCGTGCCAAAGGTGACAAATTCGAACAAAGCTAAACTTATTCCAAAATTTGATGCTATTTCCGACATTTTTTGCTTTCATTCAATAAAATTAAAAAAAAATGTAAAAATTACTGCGTTTAACTTTGTTGCAGTTTTTCATCTTACCCTGTATAGACGCCTTCGGAAGAGTCTTATACGATTATATGATCACTACAAGGAATTTTAAAAGTCCTGTACAAGGTCTTCTCCCTTTAAACACGAGAGAAACCTAAATTTTCTTTCTTGAGAACTTTAAAAGCTCTTCTCAACAAAGTAATTAAATATCGAAAATTTTCCAACGCAGTTGAACTGCTTTTGTTTAATTACACAAAACCCACAGTTTACTTAAAACAATTGTAAAACTTTCTAAAAAAGAAAATAAAAAAAAACTATGAACTATTAAAAATATACTGAAACAGCATTAACAACAACAACAACAATAACAGCAAGTACAAATAGAGAGCGAAACCATTAGCAATTAAAACAGAATCATGGCTTTGAACCGCAAAACAACGCCAACACAGCAATTGCTGTGTGTGTGTGCGCGAGTTTTTCGGTGTCTGAAGTTATAACCAAAAATGGTTGGGAAATCTTCTTGGTCGGCAATTAAAAGCAGAAACCCACAACTGGCCAACCGGTAGCCAACAACTAAAGAAAAGTAATAATGCCGAAAAAAAAAAAAACAAAGAAATCGCATCATGACACGACAAATAAGTACAACAACTTCAACGAAAGTAGACAACCATGAAAATATCAAAACAAAAATGGAAAAATTCTAGAATTAAGAGCGTAGTTAATTTATAAATGAAAGAAACCGCAAAGCTGAGCTTGACGCCAACGTGTTTTGCTTTTTTTTTCTTTGGCCCAAATCGCTAGATATGTGACATTCATTGTCTTTGGATCACTGATTGAAACATTATTCTTAAAAACAATAAAAACACCAACACAAAAACGACAACAACAACAAAGATTGGTTAACATTGTTAACAGTTAAAATGTCGAACATGACTTAAAAGGGTCGAAAGAAAAAAACAAAAACTAGCAGCTAGCGTTGGCTTAAGGTCGTCTCCCCTAACTGGTGTGACGCGCGTTGCCATCGATACAATCGAATCTAATCGAACACACTTTCAAAGCCCGGCAAGTCCAAAGAATACAAACTCCTACATGTCGTCATTCTTAGCATGATTGCGATCGCAAAATATTACTATTCGGCATGTAGGTATTTTAATATTATTATTTTTTTTTGTTTTTTTTTTTTTTTTTTGCCATGGTGATTCATTGGCAATGAAAAGTTGTTCATTGCACAGGGGCTTGGGAGAATTTTTTAGGCGATTGGAAATGACCTACCTCAAAAAAATATATATCCACTCAAAATTGTGTTTCTAGTTCGCAATAAATTCCAGCTATACTATTGCGAACAAGAAACAATACACTATACAGGTGGACAGGTGGAGAATCAGGACATACATGAACTTCGACCCGGTCGAACTTTTAATATCCGACACGATGATAAACAAAATAACCCTTTAAAAGTAACAGTTTCGTCATTCAGTATTCAAGCAAATGCCACTGGCAAATCGCTAGGATAATGTAGTAAAAGCCTCCAAAATACCAAAAAGCGGCCGGTACTTTTCTATGGGACTATACCGACAATTTGACTTACTATTCCAGTTTTTATACCCTCAGTCATATGGCTAGAGAGGTCATTTGTTACGGCCAAAACGTGTTTAATCGAAATAACAGTTTTAGACCCTAGGTCTCTTTGGACCAAATCCGTTTCAGGACATTTGGAGTCGATCTAGCTATGTCCGTCCATCTGTCTGACTGGCTTGTGCGCACAATAACTCTCGGAGGGAGTATCCGATTTGATCCAAACTTGGTACATCTTAATATTATTGTCAAACTTAGTTCGGAGATGGGCAATATCGGTCCACTCCTTCTGGTGCCTGCCCCACAAAGGGTCGAAAATTTCAAAAAAAAAAAAACGTAAAATAGTAGCAGTCGGGCTTGTCGACAGATGCACACCCCAATCTTGAGTAATGATTATTAAAACTGTTCAACCTTTATGGGGGAGGTTCCGAAGCAATTCGTATCTGACCTAAGACTGAAATAAATATTACAACGTGCCAGATTTGGACTATATCGACTATTTCCTATACTTTATATGAGATATGTGCAAATTTTCGGAAAATGTGGGAAAATGCGTGAGGTAGCAAATATAGCGGACGGAAGTATTCCATTTTCATGGAATTTGTAGGAAAATTTGTAGGAAATCGAACATTTATATCCAATCATAAATTCATAAAATCGTAAATTCCATATTCACCTCAGGTTTCTGGATGAGAAAAATTTTTAGATATAGCAAGTTGTAAAGAATCGCCGACTTGTTTCACAAGTAATGACAGATAATAATATTGAAAATTATGACCCTTTGTGGGTGAGGTACCTGTAGGGGTTCGCAGATATATACCAGTTTCACAACAGATCCTGCGTTAGCAAAAATGTTAGGACGCGTGAAATTTGAAGTGAGTTGGATGCTTATTTCGCTTTCTTTGAGCGTGTGGGGGAGGTACCATGTGGTGGAGGTACCAGAAGAAATGGTCCGATCTCTATAATATTTATTACAAATCTTGTGTTGATGGACATATCCATGAAGCTCATAAAACGCGAAATGGGCAATACCGATTCCATTCAGACTTGGTAATCTCAATATTTGCATCAACGCAAGATCTGTTATAAAGATGGTAGAGTTCGGACCATTCCATCTGGTACCTCCCCTACATGGGGTCAAAGTTTTGAATAACCAAAACGATTATAAAATTCGAAATACAGGGTGAGATGAAAAAACTGCAACCAACTTCAGACTGCTGTAATTTTTAAACCACTCGTGCGACAGCTGTTAAAATTATTAAAAAAAAACGTTATTCGTGATGGAATTCAAGCGTGATAGTGTGATTGATAGTGTGATTTATATTTGGCTGGAAAAACAACAAGTGGCTATCGTTAGAGCACTCCAGCATTAAAATGTGGATAAATCTTTTGTGTCTCGTACCATCGCCCGTTACCGTGATACTGGTAGCGTAGCTCGACGTCGAGGAAGTGGACGGAAGAAAACAGCAACATCAGCAGAAATGGTTCGAAAAGTTAAAAAGCGACTTGATCGTAATCCGCTCTCCGATCGTATTAATCGACCGTGGCTCAGAATAAATGCCGAATATTATCGCGAAAATATTCTGGAGGGTGTATTAAAGCCTTGGACATTCCAACAGGACTCAGCACGCGCCACCCAAGAATGGTTACAAAATTAGGTTCCTCGCATCGTTTCCAGCGCACAATGGCCTCCAAAATCTCCGGATACCAATCCGTTGGACAATTGTGTCTGAAGTATTTTGGAAAGCAAGCGCTTCACCGGGAATGGGCCAAAATACCACAGAGCAACATTCGGGCAGCGTATGACGGTTTCATTGGCCGTTTGAAGGCCATAATTCGTGCCAAAGGTGACCAATTCGAACAAATCTAAACTTATTCTAAAATTTGAAGATATTTCCGACATATTTTGCTTTCATTCAATAACATTTAAAAAAATTGTAAAAATTATTGTGCTCACTCCTTCTGGTACCTGCCCGAGAAAGGGTCAAAATTTTGAATATCCATGAAGCTCATAAAGCGCGAAATTGACATCCGATTCCATTCAGAGTTGGTACATCTCAATATTTCCATCAAAGTTATAAAGATGGTAGAGATCGGACCATTTCTTATGGTACATCCCCCACATAGGGTTCAAGAAAAAAAAAATAGAAATAAGCATCCAACTCTCTTCAAATTTTACACATACAAACATTTTTGCAACTGCAGATCTGTTGTGAAGATGATATATACCTGCGAACCCCTTCTCGAAGGTAACGAAATAATTTTCTGAAAATTTTTTTACATATCATTTTTTGTATTTCTGTGTAGTTTTGTGCTCCTCACAGTATGTAGCAACTTTTATATGACTTGCGGGCCTTATTTCACGATTTTATTTGTATATTTGTATAATTTTTTTTCGAACTCAAAACACTGTGCGGTGTATCTAAGGTCATTGTTACTCGTTGTGTTTAAATTCAATAATGAGTCGATTGAGGTTTTTTCAGAACATTCACTTATGCCAATTGCCGAATATAATCATATTAAAAGTATTTATTTTTAAAGTAAAATCACATTTGTATTTCTAAAAAATAAAAATTAGAAAAAATCTAGATAATGAAAGAGAGAAAGATAGAGAGAAACGTTTAATTGACAAATGTTTATGATGACAACAAAGTCTTAAAATATTTGCTGAGATATTACTCAATTCATTTTCCTTTTTCGGATTTTAGATAGATTTGATGACTGTAAGGCGTAGAAGGTGCACTGAAAATAAAAGACGTTTGACAGGTATTTCAAGTATACAATGTATGGTAGATAAGATAAAGTTCGAAATATTTTTTTAAATTTAGCAGGATTATTTATAACTACACCTTAACATTTGATGTTCAAATATAAATGGTTGGTATCCTTGCTGTGGTTTTGCTTTAGTCGATTGACAAGGTCTTTAATTAAATCTTAAATGGACCATAAGTATGCAGCACGAATTAGACAATTCGACAATTCGAATTGTTTATTTTGAGGCACTATGTTAAAAATGCACTTTCCATCCTGATATAGATTGAATAAAAATCCATCTATGCCGATTTAGTAATGTCTGGGTTTCCCTCTGTTAAAATCACGATAGAGCTCGCTCTAATAAATACAGAGATTTGAAATTTGAAATTTTTGCTACTGAAAACGGTATCGCTTCACGTCGAGGTGTATTTTCGATATTTTGCAGGTTTCTATCCCAATTTCTAACCAAATCAGATGCAATTTGACATTTCGGATTCTCAATGGGTAATTAAACTCCTCGTAATGTAGATCCAAAGTAATTATTTTATTTCTAAAACAAGCTAAAAAGTATCAGTCGGTTTTGCCGACAGCTGTAAACCCTCAGCCAATGTTCGATAATTTAAATATACAAAATGAGATGAAAAAACTGCAACCAACTTCAAAATTATTCCAGTGACAGCTCATTATATTGTTTACAAGCGTACAAAGGCATTTTGGTCAGAGTTTTCCAGAAAAAAGTTATTCGTGGTGGAATTCAAGCGTGATAGTGTGATTTCTTTATATTTGGGTGGAAAACCACAAATGGCTATCGTTAGAGCACTCCAGCATTTAAATGTGAATAAATCTTTTGTGTTTCGTACCATCGCTCGTTACCGTGTTACTGATAGCGTAGCCCGACGTCAAGGAAGTAGACGGAAGAAAACAGCAACATCAGCAGAAATGGTTCGGAAAGTAAAGAAGCGACTTGATCGAAATCTGCCTCGCAGTGACCGAAAAATGGCTCGGAGCTAAACACATCGAAATATTCTATTCGGCAAATATTAAAAAATGAGCTCGGGGTAAAGCCATTTAAAGAACTTACACCACAGCAGAAAGAAAATAGCCTCAAAAGAGCTAAAGAGTTGCTTCGCTTGGCCTAAAGTGGTAAACTGTCGAATTTTGTTTTCTTCGATGTGAAAACATTCGTTGTCCAGCAGTTTGTAAACAAACAAAATGATCGTGTTTACTTGCCAAAGAGGTCAGCTGAAAATGTGCACCTTCGGTTGGCCACCAGAACTCAAACGCCGGCCATGGTGATGGTGTGGGCCGCCAAAACAGCCGATGGTCGCTCTCCGCTCGTGGCATCAGAATAAATGCCGAATATTATCGCGAAAATATTCTGGAGGGTGTATTAAAGCCTTGGGCACGCAAACATTTTGGCCGCAGGCCTTGGACATTCCAACAGGACTCAGCACCATCGCACTCAGCACGCGCCACCCAAGAATGGTTACAAAATGAGGTTCCTCGCTTCATTTCCAGCGCACAATGGCTACCAAAATCTCCGGATACCAATCCGTTGGAATATTGTGTCTGAAGTATTTTGGAAAACAAGGTTGGCACTAAAAGATAAAAAGTGTCGAGCAAGCAAGTGCTTCGCCGGGAATGGGCCAAAATACTGCAGAGCAACATTTGGGCAGCGTGTGATGGTTTCATTGGCCGTTTGAAGGCCACAATTCGTGCCAAATGTGTCGAACAAATCTAAACTTATTGTAAAATTTGATGCTATTTCCGAAATTGTTTGCTTTCATTCAATAAAATTTAAAAAAAAAATTTTGACTTTGTTGCAGTTTTTTTATCTCACTCTGTATACCCATGGAGTTCGATTCTCTCCAAATTTCACCCCCACACAATGGGTCAAAATTTTGGATAGCTCATAAAACGCGAAATAAGCGTCTTAGGTTAGTCTGTCGAGAAGGGTGAGTTTGAGGTTATATCGTATTTTCTTATCTCACTTAAAATAATTGACTATTGAAGGATTTTTTTTAATTTTTTGTACACAAATATTAAATTTGAGGTATTTTGTTAAAGTAAGTGCCTGCCATAACTAAAAATGTCCTGTAAATCTACATTACCAACTGTAGGACGAAGAAATTGAAAGCGTAGTTAAAGACCTTCAAAGTTGCAATCCGATATTCTCCAAAGAAAATATATAGAAGGCTTGCAAAAGAAATTAGATATGGTTGACCTATAAATATTAATAACTTTCTAAGAACCAATTAACCAATTTCATACTCTACCTTAAAAAAAACATTAAGCAGCGCTAATATTTTCTTGTATTCATAAAACAATTTGGAGGTAGTCACCTGTAACGTTCCAGTATTTTATGGTAATTTCGAAAACTTCACTTCACCTAAGTAGACTACTTAGGGAGGCCTGTCTAACTTTTGTGAAAAAAAACGAAATCTAGGTGTGATGTATTCCTCGCTGTGTCATTATTCATTTTGAACTTTATTTTGGGCAATTGTTGTTATTGTACTTAATTTATGTTTCGCTTGCTTGGTTCGTGTCCATTGCGTGAAATGAATGATGATCTCATCATCACACATCATCATAATGACGAATTGTGTCGTCACAGTCTCTGTTGTTTGTGTTTCAAATTCAGCTTGACAGTCCGGTCCTTTATTTAGAGTTAGTTTTTTTTCGTAAATCTTGAATACCTCGAGAAGTTCGAGTCTTAAGACAATGACTTAAGCAATGTATGTAGCGGATTCTTGAGTAGATCTCTCTTCTATGGACAATTTCGATTTGATAAGTTGTCCAAACAAGGTTGATTTGTTTGTTTTTGGATGGCATTGTTTTTTTACTGGCTGTTAAATTAAATTTTGACAATGCCGACTGTATTAACGATTATAATGCTTTAGCTGTAATGGCAATGACGTTGTGTGTAAAACCGCATACATACTTCATTACAGCGGTAGACTGTGAGGTTTTTTTTTTTTTGTGAAAAAGACCTTCAAATCTGATCAATGTGAGCTCTTTGGATGTGTGTAAGAGGAAGCTGCTTGTTTATGTTTATAAAATTAATAATGAACCACAATAATGTCGGCCTATAAACAAATGGAGGTTATATACGAATGTACCATCAACAGTTTCACAAAAATGTTTCGCACATCTCAAAAATTACAATAAATAATTTTTAATTAAAAAATCAGACCTGAACAAATATATATTTTAATCTAAAAGGAGAGTAAAAAGTTAAAAAGTATCCGTCGGTTTTGCCGACAGATGTATACCCTCAGAAAATTTATACCTTCACTTTGTATGAGATATGTGATAATTTTTAGAAAATGTGAAGAATCGCTGACTTGTTTCGCAAATTGTGACAGATATAAGTATTGAAAATTATGACCTTTGTGAGTGAGGTACCAAAAGGGGATCGCAGATTTCTATCATCTTCACAACAGACATTGTGTTAGTATAAATTTTTGGATGTGTGAAATTTAACAGCTTACTTTGCTTTCTTACAGAAGAAATGGTCCGATCTCTACCATCTTTATAACAGATTTTGTTTAGATGGAAATATTGAGATGTACCAAGTCTGAATGTAATCGGGTCTTAATTTAGCGTTTTATGAGGTTCATGGATATTAAAAATTTTGAGCCCTTTGTGCGGAAGGTACCAGAAGAATTGCGCCGATAAATCCCATGTTCACAGCAGATCTTGTGTTAGTAGAAATAATGGTATGCGTGATATATAAAGATAAATTGGTGCTTGTTTCGGATTTAAAAAACGTTTTGGTTATTCAAAACTTTGACCCTTTGTGGGGGAGGTACCAGAAGGAATGGTGCGATCTCCATCGTCTTTATAACAGATCCTGTGTTAATAGAAATATTCAGATGTGCCAAGTCTAAATGGAATCGGATATTAATTTAGCGTTTTATGAGCTTCATGGTTATTAAAAATTCTGAGCCTTTGTGGGAGATGTACCAGAAAGAGTGGACCGCTATAATCCATCTTCACACCAGACATTGGGTTTATAAAAATGTTGTGATATGTGTAATTTGAAGACAATCGGACTCTTACATCACATTTTATAAGAGTTGTAATTATTCGAAATTTTTACCCATTGTGGGGGAGGTACTTGATGGAGTGGACCGATATTGTCCATTTTCACACCTGACCTAGCAATGATACAAATATTAGGATTTGGAAAGTTGGAACAAAATCGGATTATCGTTTCTAGCTCTCTGTGCAGAAAATTTATTTTTTGAAAATTTCGACCTTTTGTGGGTATGATGCCAGAAGGAGTGGACCGATATATTCCGTCTTAATACCAGATCTTGGGTTAATAAAAATATTGTGATGTGTGAAATTTTAAAACAATCGGATTCTTAAATCACATTTTATAAGAGATATAAATATTCAAAATTTTGACCCTTTGTGGGGGAGGTACTTGATGGAGTGGACCGATATTGTCCATTTTCGCACCTGGCCTAGGATTTGAAAAGTAGGAGCAAAATTTCTCTTTCTGTGCAGTAAAATATTTTCTTTTAAAATTTCGACTTTTTGTGGGGGAAGTACCAGATGGAGTGGACCGATATTGCCCATCTCCGAACTCGGTCTAAGTTTTATACTAAAAATTACGATGTACCAAGTTTGGGCCAAATCGGATACTCCTTTCGAGAGTTATCGTGCGCACAAGGCAGACAGACGGACGGACGGACATCGCTAGATCGACTCCAAATATCCTGAAACGGATTTGGTCCAAAGAGACCTAGGGTCTAAAACCGTTATTTCGACTAGGCACGTTTTGGCCGTTTCAAATTATATATACCCTCTGTAGCCATATGGCTGAGGGTATACAAATCACTGTTCGTGTCTGTGGTTGAAATATGGAGATAGTTTTGGAAATGGGTACTATTCTTATTCGAAAAGTACTAAATGGTACTAAATTTGGTATTTGGTGAAGGGATAGTGCTGAAATCATTAAATTTGGTATTGAGGTGTCTGTTGGTGTCTAGGATTGAGATATTAGACGTTTTTGGAAATGAATACCATAATTGTTCGAAAAGTACTAAGTGGTACTAAATTTGTTATTGGTTGAAAGAATAGATCTGGATATGGATCTGGATGGATACAATATTGAGGTCTCTGTTGTTGAGATCTGATGGCGGTTTTGGAAATGAGTACTCGAATTGTTCGAAAAGTACTAAATGATACTGATTTTGGATCACTGTTACTGTCTAGGATGGAGAGATGTAGATTGTTTTGGAATGTTACTAAATTTGATATCGGGTGAAGGGGTAGATCTGAAATTCTGAAATTTGATATTGAGGTCAATATTGGTTGCTAGGAGACGTTGAGGAGACTAATATTCTCCTCCGTAAACTTCAAAATGAAAGGTTTTGAAGACTTTATTATTCTTTCCGAAAAAGGAAAGGACAAATGTAATGCTGCAACTTTTTCTGAGCAAACTGAGGACAGATTTTTTTCTATAGAAAAAAATTCCTCAGCAATTAAGGACAGGATTTTTTTTTTTTTTTCTATAGAAAAAATTCCTCAGCAACTGAGGACAGATTTTTTTCTATAGAAAAAATTCCTCAGCAACTGAGGATAGTTTTTTTTTTCATAAAAAAAAATTCCTCAGCAACTGAGGACAGTTTTTTTTCTAAAGAAAAAAATTCCTCAGCAACTGAGGACAGATTTTTTTTCTATAGAAAAAAATTCCTCAGGACAGATTCCTTTTTCTATAGAAAAAAAACCGAGGACTGTTTTCTTCTATAGAAAAAAATTCCTCAGCAGCTGAAGATTGAAGATTTCTTTCCTCAACTTTTAATGACTGATTTAAAATTTTCAATGACCTGGTCCCCTGAACTGTCATACGTGCAGGATAAAAAATTTAACTTAAAACTCACCTCTGGAAATGCTTTGCAGCAAAAGTTGCACAGCAGATTTTCCGTTTAACTGACGTAATGTAAGAACTATGCTGTTTATGACGTTTCCGTTTTTCCTAGATTTTCCGGTTGGCTTTCTTTTGTGTTAGTGTGCGATGTTAATGTTAACAGGGTGCATTGGCAAAAAAAAAAAAACGGGGAGGCAAAACAAACAAACAAAAACGACCAAAAGGAAAAGAAGAGAAGAAAATGTATGAATGAATATTTTGGGGGGTTGGTTGGTATTGGATGCTGGCTGTTTGCTCTGAGCAAACAGGCGTTTGAATGTACTGCGAAAGATTCTAGCAGAAAAATGTATCCACTGATAAATGAAAATTAAATAGTTGGGATTTAAGTTTTTAAAGGGTAGTTGAACCTTTTGTTATTTTTCACATCGATTTTTATTAAAAGTTTGCTTTTAAACTTTTTGCTAATTTTTGATTTATTTAAAATATATATTTTTAAGTGTACATCAATAATATTTTTTAAGAAAAAATGTATTATTAGCTTTATTTATTTTTCAGTGATAATTTTCGTTTGCGATTTTATATAAAGAAAATCTCTTGAAATTCTTTCATGCATTAAATTAGTTAGTAAAATTATTCACAGAGATGTTGGAGGTTTTATTTTTACAGAAATAATAATATTTTTTTTAAAAAATTTTCAAACACTTTTTTTACTGTTAGATATTAAATTCCTATTTTTTCTTACATTTTTTGTTTCAATTATTTGTATTAATTTAATTTGTGATATATATTTCACTGTAATTTTTATTTTTTGATACTACACAGCTGGAATGTAGCGACAACAACACCCGGAACGTTTGCTTAACACGTAACAACTAAACTGAACTGAACTGAACTGTATTCGGATAGTTGAGCGTACTCGTGCGCATTTGCTGCTGTTAAGAAGACATCAAGTTGTTGGGCTGCATACAGTGCCGGCACGAAAAGAGTGTGGGCACAACAGACCAATGGAGGAGAGACTCATACAGAACATATTTACTATTTTTAAAACTTTTGTTTTGGCTAGAAGAAGTTGTTAGTTGCTTTTGTATGATATTTGTAGATTGAAAAGGCATATAAATAGAGAAGAAAAAAATAAGAAAATCAGTAAGGAAAGGTAAAAATTAGGGCTGGACCAACTTTATAGTACCCTAGGCCACTATGCAAATATATGTTTATATTGGGAATTTGTGTGAAGTAAATTATACAAAATATGGTGGTTACTGAAAGCGTACACGACATAAGATTGGGTGAGCTTTGAAATCGTATGGAACTAAATACGGGAGCTATATATGAATTCGAATAGATTTCCACTAAACTTGATAGAGGTATTTTTCTCTGTTGTATGTAGCCTCTCAGGTCAGATATAATTACTATAGAGAACATATTAGGATTGTGAGAAGGCTTGAGTCAAAATCAGATCGAACACGTATATGGGACCTACAGCGATTTAGTTCGTACTTCACTTTATTCCATTCGGCTCCATTGAAATTGTGGCAGGAACCTTCAAAGTACAGAAAAACGGGAGCTACAGTAGTTATATGAGGGCTGTACTAATTAGTAGACCTGCATCGAATATTTCTTTTCAGGAAGAGAACAGATCTACCAAGAATCCCATCGCCCTCCGGCCAAGTTTGAAACGTTTGATAGTAAACTACATGTGTGGACGCCAGTTGTGCTTGGAATTCAGAAACAAGAAGCCGAGCATCCGTAGAGTGAAACAGGGAGGGGTGATATCTCCGAAACTGTTTAACATTAAATTTTCTGACATCCCACGCAGACGATTGTACCCTCGTGGCATCCGGACCCAACATTGATGACATTTGTGATTGGTGAAACGCTTACATAGTTGATGTAACCGCCTTTTTCACTGCGAGGAATATGAAGATATCCGCCACTAAATCTACGGCCTCACTTTTCACCACATGGACTGCGGAGATGAGGCTATCTTTGAATGTACACGTCGATGGTGTTGTAATTCCGACCACCAACTACGCCAAGGTCTTAGGGGTCACATTCAATAGCCTTTTCAAGTCGTCCGCGCATACCACAGCTATCTGCGACTAGATTAGGCCGATAGCACTTGGGGAGCTTATAAGGAAACCTTATTGACCTCTTACAACGCGATAGGTGTGTGGTGCGGCTCCGGTGTGCTCCGCCAACGATAGTGCTACGCAGTGGAAAAATATGCAGTCCTGCAAGAATGCCGCCCTTAGAACCGCAACAGGGCGCATGACAGCTGTCGACCACCTACATGAGGAATCGAAGGTCTTACCGGTGCGACAGCATAATAAAATTCTGTTAATGCAATACCTGCTTGGATGTTACAGACAGAACCATTCGAATGGTGAAAGGCCTTCATGATCAAGAGAGAGAGAGAGAGAGAGACAGAGCCTCTAGATCAACAGGCATATCAAGTGGGACTGAATAGTATCCACTCTAAAGCTGTCTCAGAAGTCATGGAGGGATATAGAGTGAATACTGCAAGTTCGGCCGGGCCGAACTTTGAATACCCTCCACCAATTGGAACGAATTTAGCAATTTTCAAATAAATAAAATCCATTAAAAATTCATAAAAATACCAAATGCAGCCGTTAAATTGGGGTCTGTACGACGACGACGGACCTGCATAGGCAACTTTTGCCAATATTCGGATGCGAAACTTGAAAAAAATGCTGCGAATAATGTAGTAAATCAAAATCATCAAAATACTGAATATAGGGAGGTACCATTATATGGGGGATAATCCAAAACGTGGACGTGCACAGACAATTTTCTGTCATAGGCTGTAGTATCCATTACGAACTTAAAATACCAAATTTGAAACAATTCCAATGAACAATGTCGTTAAAATCATCAAAATACCGAATATCGGGAGGTACCGTTACATGAGGAATGTACGAAATGTAGTATACATTATGAACTTCGAATAACAAATTTGAAACACTTCGGGTGAATAATGTCGCTAAAATCATCGAAATTCCGAATACCAACCATCCTAGACATAATACAAATTGTTCTGCCAAATTTTGAAGCTCTACGTCAAATAATGTGGTCAGTGTCGTGATTTCAACAGTCAGACTGGCGGACATCGTTAAATCGACTTAGAATTTTATGCTGATCATGAATACATATACTTTATGGGGTCTACGACGAATATTTATGGATGTTACAAACGGAATGACAAAGTTAATATACCCTCCTTTTTAAGATGGAGGGTATATATTCCGCTTTTTTTGTTAGCTACAGAAAATAAACTTCATCAGCCGCTCAAAAATACAATTATGCAATACAATCAGATAATAATACAAAAACCAAACTATATTCGATTTTATAGTATCTATATTTATAACGAAGTCCACATTATAATATAAAGATTTTAAATTTACACTCATTTTACCTATCGCCTAGATTGCGTAGTTTGGAAACCGATAAATAAAAATGTTTCTCTTCTTTCCAATGAAAATATCTTTTCCAAAATAAAATACCCATAACGTCCATCTTTCGAAACGCACTGTAAGTATATTTTGGCTTCGAAGGAATAAACTAAAAAAGGGGAGAATGATTTGATGTTCGTCGCATGTTTTTTGTTCACGTTCATTCGTCATCGCTAGTTGGTTGTTTAGCAGCGCTCTGTTGGTAATATGCTCTTGTTTTGTGTTTTTCATAGCTATGTAGCTACATATGTGTGTATATATGAATGTCTAATAGTGTTCCGCTCCCACCGGTAGGTACATAATGTTAAATTTTGTTATTATTATTATTATTGGGCTATGCAATAAAGCTTAGACTGAAGAGGAAAACCGAATAGCAACGAAAAAAGGAAAACAAGAGTAGGTATAATAAACTAAAGTTTGTTTGAGCCGAACCTCTTGCGCCCTTCACCATGAGAAAAATCTAAAAAATCACTTTCCAAATTCAATAAAAAAACAATAGAGACATACAAGAGTCGAACAGAGCTGACACTGAATATATCAGCAGATCTAGCTGGAGGTAATTGTGTGCTGTATACGACCTCTCATATCCAACACCTTTCCTATAACTGAGAGAATTTCCTCTCTCGTGTGCAAATTTTGCTAAAAGTTCTCCAACAATATTCAGTAGAATCTACAAGAAAACAGCTGTTTCAATTTGCCTGGAATATTTTTACATTGGCCATAAAACAGCTGTTTTTCAATCAACTAATGTTAGTGGATAACTTTTATTGATTTAATTTTCCTAGTAGGATTTTGGAAACTCTCAGTAATTCAACTGTCAAAATTGCTCTCGTTTTTCTGGACTTTTGGGTTATCGAACAACATTTTGTAATATATTTTCTTCAAAATATTGGGATATCGTAAACACCTTCTATTGTTTATTAACCAGACTTCATCTGGGGCTTGATATTGTCTGCTCGATATATTCGTTATGTATTTACAAAGCATTGACATCAGGTTTGAGTGACAGATATAATTTGGCATTTATTTTGTGGACTCCCAAAAGGGCTTTATACAAATTTTCGAAACGGTCTAGATAGCGCCATCAACCCAATGTGATCACTTGGCAGATAGGTATTTTCAAAATGGACTCTTCGGGCTTTAATAAAGGATCCGATTTCAAAAAAATATATAATGTTGATACATCTGAAGATAATTTGGATAATTGATAGGTATTTTTGTATATGCGATCGATTTCGTGGACCCCGATTTTTTATAAAACCCCCAAAAAGTAGAAACAAAATTGATGCCATATTATAGCTGACACTCTTACCTTTCCATAATGCTACAATTTGGGTATGTTCAACCGGCCCCCCGTAGCTGGCCTTCGGCCGGGGCTTGAGATTATCTCATCTTTTCCGGATTCAGGGTAAAAATACCTACCACTGGAAAAAAATTTCGAAAAAATCGAAGAGTTTTTGCTAAAATAGATTTGTTTATTTTTATACCTTCAGCCATATGGCTAGAGCGGGTATATATCATTCGATACGGCCAAAGCGTGCCTCATCGAAATAACGGGTTTAGACCCTAGGTCTCTTTGAACAAAATTCGTTTCAGGACATTTTGTGTCAAATTTTCAAAGAAAATATTTTATTGCACAGAGAAAGAACGGATAATCCGATTTTGCTCCTACTTTGCAAATCCTAATAGTTGCATCAGTTCTAGGTCTGGTGCGAAAATGGACAATATCATTACACTCCATCAAGTTACACTCCAAGAGTCAACATTTCGAATAATTATAACTCGTTTAAAATGTGATGCACACATGAGAATATTTTTATTAACCCAAGGTCTATTGTGAAAAACCGACATATCGGTCTACTCCTCCCCCACAAATGGTCGACATTTTCAAACAAAAATTTTACTTCACAGAAAGAGAAAGGATAATTTTAGTACCTCACCCACAAAGGGTCAAAATTTTGAATATCCATGAAGCTCATAAAACGCGAAGTTAACATTCGATTCCATTAAGACATGGCATATCTCAATATTTCCATAAACACAAGATCTGTTATAAAGATTGTGGAGCCGGACCATTCCTTCTGGTACCTCCCCAACAAAAGGTCAAAATCGTATATATCAATGGAGATCATTTAACGCGAAATTAACATCCGACTCCATTCAGACTTGACACCTCTGAATATTTCTATCAACACAAGATCTGTTATAAAGATGGTAGAGATCGGAAAATTGCTTCTGGTACCTCCCCCATAAAGGCTAAAAATGTTGAATAACCAAAACGATCATAAAATCCGAAATAAGCATTCGGTTCTCTTCAAACTTCACACATGTCATTAATTTTACTAACTCAAGATCTGCTGTGAAAATAGGATATATCAGCGCACTCTTTCTGGTAATTCCCCCACAAAGGGTTCAAATTTTTTTAAAAACAAAACATGAAACAAGCAACCGTCTCTCTTCAAATTTCACACATCCAAAAATTTTTGCGCAAGTCAACGAAGAAGGCTATGGTTACACATCTGTCAACAAAACCGACTGAAAGACCCATATCTCTGGACCCAGAAAAGGTATTTGCATAAATTGTAGCCTTTTGGAAAGGTAAGACTGTCCGCTATAATTTGCCCCCATAATGGGCCTTTTTCGATCTTTTGGGGGTTTTATAAAAAATCCGAGTTCAGAAAATCGATAATTTGACTATAACTTGCGAACCGCTTATAAATAACCCCATCATGTGAACACTTTTATAAACTTTTAAACGATACCTGATATTGTCTATATCGGGTAAGTGGATCTAGCCCGGTTCTTGAGCCCGGACTTTTGGGTCAAAAATCTGGGGTCCCGTGTCCGTCCCCCAAGAAAACAATAGTTTCCCGGAATCAGGGTAAAAATTAAAAAGTTTTTACTAAGCTAGATTTAAGACGAAAAAGGTTACGCGTTTATCCAAAGTTACTTACCTCTAGTTTTAAACAAAAAGTGCATGTTTAAACAACAAAATTAATAAATCTTATAAAATCCATTACAAAATTTTTCAGAATCATATACCTGTGCTGCATTATGTAGGGTACTTAACTGAAAACCCAATTTGAATTTTCCATCCAAATAAATGTCTTAAAACAACCCCACCACTAGCTTTTGTTTGGCGTGCATGCTCATCACGGCAACATACCTACATTCCCGCCAACCAAACAAATAGACATTTACTCTCTTGTTATCCCACAGATAGATATTGTTGTGCTCTCTTCTAGATATTATGTATGTACTTACAATTTGTAGATTTGTTTGTACGAATGTTTTGATTGGAAGCTGTTGATTCACTGCTTTAATTATTTGAAATATTTGGGTGGAGAAGTAATTGTTTGTTCGCGATTTGAAACTATTTTACAATATTGCACTTTTTATTTTTATTTGGTATTATTTTGATTTAGGAAGTTATAAATTATTTAAATGGATAATTCTTTTTTGTTTTGTGATTCTCTTCACAAAATATATTCACAACAAATATTCGTCATTTCAGGCGAATGCGTGGAAAACCAAATTGAAAGACGTCCCCAACGAAACGAATTTGAAAGCCAATAAGGAATACCCGATAAAAATTGAACAGAAAGCAAAATCACGGGTTACTCTGTTGTTTACGAATGAGACGAATGCAAAACGCTCTGTTTCATATCGTTTCTAACCGAAAACAACTGTTATCTATGATTTGTCATAGATAAGGGATATCTAAGTCGACATTTCTGTGTTAGAAAATATAATTATCGATTTTTTGTCATCGACATCACGATTTAATATTCTAAAGGCTCCCACTCAATATTAATCTTGCTATACATCCGACGGACATGGTAAAATCCATCCATCGAATCCATGGTAAAATAAAATTAAGGCAGAACACCGAAACTAATCGATTTTTTGTTCACCTGGCTTAATATGTTCTCTTCAATCATAGGAAAATTGTTGGAAAAATTTTCAAATTCAGTTGTAATCAAAATGGGCATTACGACATATGTGTGGAGAAAATTTACTCTTTTTATAGCGATAAAAATCTTTAGAGAAATATAGGACATGATTTTGAAAAGACCTTTGACCTTTCATTCAATTTTCGCGTTTTGTTTTTTGTTTATTTAAGGCAATGTTACAAATTGTTTTTTATAATAAACAACTTGTTGCATTCGCTCTGATAGTAATTTTGACGTTACAATCCATACAGGTCGGTCTCTTTACTTACAACATTTTTCAACTTCACCTACCTTCTCTTCATTGTACCATGAGAACACCCATCTTACACAAAAAAAAAAATGAATTTTTAATTTTTAACTTAATTTCTTTTTTATTTCAAAACAATAATGGCAAATTATATAAGGTATTCTCGTGCAATTATATGATATACAATTTTTGTTCGCAAATGTTGATTAAAACTTTCAAAATAAAAAAAACAACTAAAAAGACATTAAGTTCGATCGGGCCGGACTTCAAACACCCTCCACCATTGGGTAGAGAAAACATTTTTATGCAAAAATATCTGGATTCAAACGTGTTCCACTTTAAGCTACAAACTCCGATAAAATCGGTAGGAGAATGATTGAAGCCGTTATACTAAAACGGGAGCCATACTGCAACGCTTGTAATCTATTCCAAGTCTTAAATACCAAATTTTATATAATTTCGTGGGTAAATGTGACTAGGATGACTAGGACCAATATGGACAATATTTTGACGCCGCTTGTTGAATCCATTATGAAGTACAATTACCAAACTTCACACAAATCTAATAGAAAATGTAGTTTAAATCGTCAAAATGCCGAATATCCGATGGAACCGTTATATGTGCTCTATATGAAAACGTGGACCTAGATATTCGATGTTCTGCCATCGGAGGTAGAATCAATTACGAGCTACAAATACCAATATTGAGACAAATCCTTAGAAAAATATGGGTAAGACCATCAAAATACCGAATATCGGGAGGTACCGTTATACGGGGGCTATATGAAAACGTGCATCTATATGTACAATGTTCCTCATCGGAGCTAGAACCCATTACCCATTAAATATCGAGTATCGGGAGGTACCATTATATGGTGGCTATCCAAAAACGTGGACCGATATATCTCATTTTCAATACCAACCATCCTAGACACAAAGCAAAAAACGGTACCAAATTTTAAAGCTCTACGTCAGAAAATGTGAGCTGTATCGCAATTTCAACAGTCAGACAGACGGACATCGTTCAATCGATGTGTTGATCATGAATATACATACTTTTTTGGGTTCTTTAACGAATATTTAGAGGTGTTACAAACGGAATGACAAATTTAATATACCCTCCTTACCAAGGTGGAGGGTATAAAAACTCGTTGAAAATGTACTCACATGTTGTGTTCTGTGGCACAAAATATAGAGTTGTTTCAATCGGTTTTAATTACGCGTTTTATGAGCTCCATGGATATTTAAAAGTTTGACCCTTTGTGGGACCACAGGAGATTTTGTGTAAGTAGAAATAATTACAGTAGCACTCATTCTCATTTTCACCTCACTACCGGAGGCAAACATTTATGAAATTATAATCAAAATAAGAGAATTTTTTAGGGGATTATTGTTTTTTACAAGGATTAACATTTTAGATTGTTTTGTCAATAACCACGAAATGTGAACATTTTGTGTGGACCAACTAGAAGTACTTTTAATATTTTAGTATTCGCCAAGAAATTCTTTATTACAATTTTTTCACATATCGGAAAAGCAGGTAGCGATTGTTTCCATTACACGAAGTCAGCCAAAATAAAAAATAGATTCAATGTCATCAAATTAATTCGACGTTTAAATCCAGCTTCTGCCTGTGCCGACTTTTCCTGCGAAAAATTACAAGAGCTGGGTATAAAGTGTACAGATTCCCACAATGACGAAGGATATGTAATTTGGGTTCTAATTACGCCGTGGTTGTTGGCGGTAAATGCAACAACTAATACACAGCAAAAATGACACCACAAGTATACGAAATGTACTTACGTGATGTTCACTCAAATAGCACAGTCACTTTATTTAAAATAAAAGAAATATTGTCCGTCGACAAGTTTATTTGTTTGGAATTAGTGGTTGTTGATCAAGACGATCCTTTATTTAGCAACTAAACTTTTCTTAGTTACGACACAACTTCGATCACCTAATAGCACTCCTCACAGTGTTTTTAGATAAGTCAATAATTTTCCTTGAAGGTTTCTAAAAAAGTTAGTTATGATCCTTCAGAATTATGTGGCGTTTCCACTGCACTTGATTCGCTCTCTATTCGTTGTTTGACCCTTAACTATGAAAAAACTACTTAATTCTTCACACAAAATTTCCTGAGCGAACACTCATATTTGTACATAGTTCAAATCAAATCACTCTCAGAACAACGAAAATGTATGTCCCATCCCTAAAAAATGAGAGCATTTATCGAAAAAATAAATTATGACATTTAAAAATTAAAACTAAAAAACTTTAATGAAATTTTAAAAATTTTTGGGAAGACTGAAAATTATGAATGAAAACTACAATGTTGAATGGCGTATGTACATTCAAACGAAAGTACATTTTGTTTTCTCTTTCATTAGAGGTACGCATTTTGTCCACGAGTTGAAATTTCCATAGAAAACTGCAAACAAAAGAGGCAATATTTTCAAAATGTTTGTATCTGCAGAAAAAAATGTTGACAAGTGTCTCTCCAGCAAAATTTAAAAATAGAAAAATTCAAAAATATGTTCAAAATGTCAAAATTAATACAAAAAGTTGAAAACATGAATGAAAACTGTAAAATTAATGATATAATTATTCTTTGGAAGAAAAACAATAATTTCTTCTATTCATATCAGTGAGAATTTCATGTATTTTTGTATAAATTCCCATTCAAATCAACAAACAAAATTTTTGAAAAAATGAATTATTTTACTAAGAATTACGAATCGTGCCGTATGAACGGGTTAATTCGTGTACCTAATTCTGAGAGCGAACAACGTTGTTCGGTTTTCAATGGAAACATGCTATTAGACTGAAGTTTCGAATATTCAATGCTATCGATTTCGTAACTGCGTTTGTCAATAACAACAATCATATTTACTCCAAGAGATGTTTCTCGAATATGACAGTAAAAACTATTATTACCAAAGAATTGTTTAACATGTCAATGACCCTATAAATACCAATAAGATGAGAAGTTAGGTTCCACACACGAATAATTGTGTTAAATTTAAATAATTCAACTGTCAAAGGCATAGTAGTAAAGGTTATAACAGTTGCTTAATATTTATTTCACGGAATTACTCGTGTTGTGGGCCGGAATTAATCTATGCATATACATATCCACACTGAAGGTTTAAAAAATGCCCATGTTTTTGTAAACAACCACTATCTCATCCATCACCTCAATGTTTTGATTCGATTCCATGCAATCACAAAAACATTCTCCTTCAGTATTCCACTCGAAAAATTGTCACACTAATTGTTTGGCTTTTCTTTTACTACATTTTTATTGACCACACAAAAAATCTTATTCCCCAGAAAACAGGGAAATTCCTTATAATGCACTCCAGGTTGAACGTGAACTTAAGATCTAATTTCTGCGAGTGTATGTGTTGGTGGAGGGTTGAGTCAATTGAAGACCACGGATGTTGTGGAAGTCCAACAACTTCAACATCTCCTTGGTATCAGGATCGACTTCAATGATATCTTGTTCCAAAGCAGAAACAGCGGGAACATAGTTATCACGACGTTCACGTTCTTCTTCTTGCAACTTGATGGAAATACCACGCACTTGAGAGTGGCGGAGACGGCCCATCAAATGGGTAACATAGCTAAAATAACACAAAAAAAAAAGAAAGTTAGTACATCCGGAAGGGGCATAGCAGCATTTTTAACTTACCCGGCAATCTTGTTTCTCAAGGGCTTGGTGGGGATAATGGCGACTTCTTCGCAGATACGCTTGTTGGTATGGAAATCCGAAGTCAAGCGGGTGTAGTATTTCTCAATGATGACCTTGGCGGCCTTCTTGATAGTCTTGGTTCTTACACGACCCTTTTAGTTGTTAAAATCCATTTTGATTTGCATCCATTTAGTGGAAAACATCGACGACAAGGCATGATTGTAAATGGTAGAGAAGAGGAAAACAAAGAAAATTAGTTTATTTTTGTTTATCACTTGTTTTTTCATCTTTTCCATTTGATTTTTCTATGAAATTTTAATAACACTCGATTTTTCATTGCTTTATGTTCGTTTTTCTTTTATTATTTATCACAAAATTGTTTGGATGTTATTAAATTTTCACGATTTCTATAAATATTTTCTCAAAACGACACCTACCATGGCGGAAGATTTTACCGGAAAAGAACAGCAAAAAATTAACTTTCAATGAATGTCATTTTGACAGCTGTCATTTTGTTTATTTTCATAGCACACAGCTTTTGTTTGGCTCTATAAAAGAGGGATGTGTTTAATGAGCATAACTCTGACTTGACGTTAGAGGAAAATTACAAAATTACAATTGTTTTGTTTCTTGGTAAAAATTGGATAACACTTGAAAAGAGGAATTTATTTTAATATTCTGGTATGTATTAGCTATTGTAGATTGTGTTTAATTTGTGTTGATAATAAATAATAAATTTTTCATAAATAAAATCATAGTAAAGACTATTACAACTTTATGCTTTATAAAATTAAAATTATATTTCAGATTGTATGTGAATAGATGAAATATGGAAATGATTTAGTAAATAACCCAAGACCAGATTTACATTAACCCAACATTGACAATTGGCACAGGACATTTGCCGATTATCATGTGAGAAAATATAGATATTTTTAAAACAATCTTAAATTCTTGGCAAGGAAGTTCTTGAAACATTTTTTATGCCCTCAGCCATATGGCTAGGGAAGGGTATATATCAATTGATACGGCCAAAACGTGCCTCTTCGAAATAACGGTTTTAGACCCTACATCTCTTTGGACCATTTCAGGACATTCGGAATCGATTTAGCGATGTCCGTCCGTCTGTCTGGTACATCTTGATATTATTGTCAAACTTAGATCGAGATAATTTTCACACAGCGAAAATGAACAATATCAAGTACCTCCCCAACAAAGGGTCAGCATTTTGAACAATTATAACTCTTATAACATGAAATGTAAGTGTCCGATTGTCTTGAAATTTCATACATCTCAATAATTTTATTAACCCAAGGTCTGGTGTGAAGATGGAATATATCGGTCCACTCCTTTTAGTACCTCCCCCACAAGGGGTCACAAATTTTAGTATCCATGAAGCTCATATAACGCGAAATTAATATCCGCTTCTATTCAGACTTGGTACATCTCAATACAGGGTGAGATAAAAAACTGCAACAAAGTCAAACGACATAATTTTTACATTTTATTGAATGAAAGCAAAAATGTCGGAAATAGCATCAAATTTTAGAATAAGTTTAATAATAAGGCACGAATTATGGCCTTCAAACTGCCAATGAAACCGTCACACGCTGCCCGAATTTTACTCTGCGGTGTTTTGGGCCATTCCCGGCGAAGCGCTTGCTTGAGGTGATCGACACTTTGGTATTTTTTAGAGCCAACATTGCTTTCCAAAATACTCCAGGTACAATAGTCCAACAGATTGGAATCCGGAGATTTTGGCGGCCATTCTTGGGTGGCGCGTGTTGTGTGCGATGGTGCTGAGTCCTGCTGGAATGTCCAAGGTCTGCGTCCGAAATGTTTGCGTCCCCAAGGCTTTAATACACCCTCCAGAATATTTTCGCGATAATTTTCGGCATTTATTCTGATGCCACGGTCGATTGATACGAGTGTGGAGCGACTATCGGTTGTTATGGCGGCCCACACAATCACCATGGGCGGCGCTTGAGTTCTGGTGGCCAACAGAAGGTGCACATTTTCAGCTGACCTCTTAGGCAAGTAAACACGATAATTTTATTTGTTTACAAACTGCTGGACAACGAATGCTTTCTCACCCGAGAAAACCAAATTCGGCAGATCACCACTTTCGGCCAAGAGAAGCAACTCTTTAGCTCTTTCGAGTCTATTTTCCTTCTGTTGCGGTGTAAGTTCTTGCACTTTTTGGTATTTCAATGGTTTTACCCCGAGCTCATTTTTTAATATTTGCCGAATGGAATATTGCGATATGTTCAGCGCACGAGCCATGTTTCAGCCACTGCTACGCGTTATTCGATCAAGTCGCTTCTGTACGTTTCGAACCATTTCTGTTGATGTTGCTGTTTTCCTTCGTAGAGTTCGAACCATTCCTTCTGGTACCTTACCGTTAATGGATCACAATTTTCAATACTTTTTTCTGTCAAAAATTGCGGAACAAGTCAGTGATTCTTTACAACTTGCTATCTCTAAACATTTTTCTCAGCCAGAAACCTGAGATGAATATGAAATTTTTGATTTACGAATAAAATTGGATATAAATGATCGATTTTCTTGTAATTTTTCCCATACCAATATTTTTATCTGTATTAGATGAAGTATAAAAATGGAATGCTTCAGTCGACTATATCTGGTACATCACACACCCTTGAACACTTTTTAAAAATTATCACATATCTCATACCAAGTGAGGGAAGTAGTCGATATAGTCCAAACTTGGCATGTCGCAATATGTATATCATATTTATATAGGTCCGATACGAAATGAAAAATATTGGCCCATTCCTTCGGAATCTACTCCATGGAGGGTCAACAATTTCAATAATCATAACAGAAGTCAAAATATGTTTAAATAATCGAACAATCTTCTCAAATGCAACGTATCCGTAGGGCGGTAAATTCGATTGTTCGTTATGTGTATGGCTTGCGTCGTGGTGATCATGTTTCTTGTTTTGTTAATGATCTCCTGGGATTGCCATTTAGCAGCTACGTTGATCTTCGTATTCTTCAATTTCATTACAGTGTTATGTGCAATTTTGACTCGCCTCTTCGTGACAACTTTGTGTTTTGTAGATCATCTCGAAATCCTCAATTGTTGTGTCCAAGGTTTTCGTCCTCCATTGGTGAGAGATCATTTGTGGTTAGGGCGGTGAGATTGTGGAATCAGCTTCCTTTGGCCTTACGTTCTTTTGCCCATACCAATTATCTGTTTAGGGTTAAAGTAATTGAATACCTTCGCCTAAATATGTAGGCTATGTTTTTGTAGTGGTTGCGTCGGTTTATTATGGGTTTTTCTTTTTTGCTTTTCTTTTTGTTTGGGCTGGGGAGCCACTATATTATCTTCTTAATTTTATTTGTAGGGTATAATGTGAGTTACTATTTATACTCTGTTTTGTGAGTAATAAAATAGTTCTCTCTTATTTTTAGCTCGTTTCTGCTACACTTTTTCACTGCTCTACTAGACTATTGTTTAGTTGGTGATGGTGAATCGAGGTGTAGGGTTCGAGCTTCTCGTGAATTATTAAGATAAATTATTAGGTTTAATATGTTATTTGTTAAGTTTGAATTAATCATTGAATTTGTATTATGTTAGGGTATTGTAGATAGATAATATAAGTTATGGGCCCTGTGGGCTTATTTATATTTCTTTGTAAGGTAAATAAATGAAATGAAATGGCTGAGGGTACACATCTGTCGGCAAAACTGGTACTTTTTAACTTGTTTTTTACTATCTCCACAAAAATCAAATATAAAAAAATATTCCATGCACAATGTTTATTGGACTGCATTTTTTATTTTTGTATTTGTATTTTTTTACAATCTAAATTTATTACTTGTGATTTTTTTCATTTATGTTTTAAATAATTTTCCTTAATAAAAATCGGTTAATGTAATAATCAAACAAAAAAACAGAGCACAAAACATCGATAGGTTTAGGCGACAGCGAATGGGAGGGAAATTGTAAAAATGTGACAAAATAAAAGAATTCAGAATATCCTAAGTGAAAAGGCAATGAAGTGTTTGTGTGGGTGTGTTTTTGGAAAGTATTTTTTTTTTAATATTAAGGCATTGAGAACAGTTCAACTGTCTCAAGAAACATATATTAAAATAATAACTTAAATGAGAATTTATGGTTTTGGTTGGTGAATACAAATCAATTAAAAGAAAAAAACTGTGAATTACAAAATATTTGTGGTTTGGGAGAATTTAACTTATTAAAACGGTAATTTAGTTGAAAACAAGATATTGAAATAGAAATAATAAATTAGAAATAGATTTAATTTTTTTTTTTGTTATAGCGCTTTGTGGATAATCATAATGATAATTGGTTTAGCTGTTTTCTTATCTCTTTTTTCTAAGCGCTTAATTTTTTTTCTTTTCCATTTTTCAAACTTAAAATAATCCCCAATGTGGCGTGAATCTTTTGCCTATTTATGGGTGAGGGAGAATTGTGGTTGTTTTGAAAATTCGTTAAAGTGAAGCTAACTAAATAGACTTTCAGTCGCTTTTTCCAAATCCCAGTTCTCTTTCGACAGTACGGCACGTGCATCATGTTCGTCGATGCCCATATCCTTCAAGCGTTGAATTTTAGCATCACAGTCGGGATATTTGTGGGGGCCTGTAATTGAAAACAAAAAAAAGAAAACATTGTTTATTTTGCAAATTAAAACAAGACAGAAAGTATCAGTCGGTTTTGCCGACAGATGTATACCCTCAGCCAATGTTCGATTATTTAAATATATGTTGACTTCTGTTATGATTATACAAATTGTTGACCAAATATACAATATTGTATATTGGGCCGATATATTGTCGCACCTAAATAAATGTGATATAAAAATTGCGACGTGCCAGGTTTGGACTATATCGACTACTTCCTTCATTTTATATGAGATATGTGATAATTTTTAGAAAATGTTAAAATATGCGTGGGTTACAAGATAAAGTCGATCGAAGTATTTAAATTTCATTCATTGTCTAATAAATAAAAAAATATTGGTATGGACAAAAATGACGAATATTTACAGGATGAGGCGAAAAAACTGCAACCAACTTTAGACTGGTGTCATTTCTAAGTCACTCGTCCGACAGCTGTTAAAATTATTCCGGCGACAGCTCATTTTATTGTTTACAAGCGCACAAATACAATTTGGTGAAAATTTTCCAGAAAATAGCGTGATAGTGGGATTTCTTTATATTTGTGGGGGAGGTATCAGAAAGAGTGGACCGATATATCCCATCTTCACACCAGATCTCGTGTTAGTAGAAATAATGTGATGTGTAATATGAAGTGAATCGGATGCTTATTTTTGGATTTTATGATCGTTTTGGTTATTCAAAATGTTGACCCTTTTGTGGGGGAGGTACCAGAAGGAATAGTGCGATCTCTACAATCATTATAACAGAAATTGATTTGATAGAAATAATGAAATGTGCCGTGTTTCAAAGGAATTGGATGCTTATTTCGTGTTTAACGAGCTTCACGGCTTTTCAAAATGTTGAACCTTTGTGGGGGAGGTATCGGAAAGAGTGGACCGATATATCCAATCTTTACACCAGATCTCGTGTTAGTAGAAATAATATGATGTGTGAAATAGGAAGAGAATCGGATGCTTATTTTGGATTTTACGATCGTCTTGGTTATTCAAAATGTCGACCCTTTGTGGGGGAGGTACCAGAAGGAATAGCCTGATCTCTACCATAATAGTCTGATCTCTACCATATAATAGTTCTTGTTTTGATAGAAATATTGCGATATGCCAAGTGTGAATGGAATATGATGTTAACTTGGCGTTTTATGAGCTTCATGAATATTCATGGAATGGAATGGAGGAATCTACTGATATTTCCCATCTTGACGCCAGATCTTGGGTTAATGAAAATATTGTGATGTGTAAAATTTGAAGACAATCGGACTCTTATGTCACAAAATGTTGACCCTTTGTGGGGAGGTACTTGATGGAGTAGGCCGATATTGTCCATTTTCACACCTTACGTAGCACTGATGCAAATATTAGAATTTGCAAAGTTGGAGCAAAATTGGATTATCCTTTCTCTTTCTGTGCTTTAAAATATTTTTTTTTTTTAAATTTCGAGTTTTTGTGGGGGATTTAACAGAAAGAGTGTACCGATATTGGCCATCTTCGAACTCAATCTAAGTTTGAAAATAATATTATGATGTAATAAGTTTGGATCGAATCGGATACTCCCTTCGAGAGTTATCGTGCGCACCAGTCAGACAGACAGATCGGCTTCAAATGTCCTGAAACGCATTTGGTCCAAAGAGACCAAGGTTCTAAAGCCGCTATTTCGATGAGCCACGTTTTTGGCCTTATCAAATGAAATATACGATCTGTCTCCAGTGTGTTTTCTTTCTGGATTAGAATTACAGACCACTTCTTTAAAGTTAAAATCGGTAAACTGTTGCTCTACTTGAAATGAAAGTGTTAAATCCCTCGATTTCGTGCTCATCGAATGATTTAAAATTTTTTCTAATGTATCTACAGTCATTTGTAAAAATTGATAGCATTTAACAAACCTCCAGCATAAACGTTTGTCCAATGCCTAGCCGTCATTACGAATAGCTGATATTTATCTTTGTATTGATAAGCAACAACAGCATCTTGGGGATCATCTGGTTCTGCTGCAGCCAATAGAGCTTGTAATGACAACAACACGGTACGTAATGTCATGGCAGCGGCCCTATAAATGAACTTTATGTTAAACAATTCAAATCTTGATTAACTTAGACAATACCTACCAGTTATCTTTTAAAATATCCAAACATATAGCACCTGTGACTGATGATATATTGGGATGCCATATTTTTGTTATAAAACGAACCTGAAATTGTATAAAAATTAATCAATTTCATTCCATTACCACCATTCGATGGAGACTCACTTTAGGGGGATTAAAGGGATATGTTTCGGGAACTTT
This sequence comes from Musca domestica, assembly GCF_030504385.1. Taxonomy (NCBI): domain Eukaryota; kingdom Metazoa; phylum Arthropoda; class Insecta; order Diptera; family Muscidae; genus Musca; species Musca domestica. Next base: position 17,967,778 of record NW_026712435.1, read on the forward strand.
AATTTCCAAAACAAATTTGCCTCCCTCATAGGGTGTATCTGGTGGACCGGCTATTTCACCGCGCAATTCGGTCCAACTGTCGTTGATCAATTCAATTTTTATCGAACACTGGACAATCTGAAAGAAGACAATTTAAAAAAACGGAAATTTCACGTTAGATATAGTTAATATATCTTAAATGGTTGTAAAAGAAAAACTAATAGATTCGAAAAGAAATTATAATTCATGGCGTATAAAAAGAAAAAAAAAACTTGAATATTCAAAACATATCACATTCATAAAAAAGTTACTTAAACTTGACATTTTCAAAAACATGAAATTTTGTATAGATGAATATTGGAGCACACATCCGATTTTGCAATGTGGTCGAAAGCTGGAATATCACAACTATTCATAAACAAGAGAACTTAGCATATACTTTGACGACCTGCTTCTCCTCTATTCACACGTCAACTTAATCATTTAGAAGATAAAAATCAGGAATATAGTTCTTAAAAAATAGAAATCTTTTGATGGGTTTACAGGGTGAGATAAAAAAAACTGCAACAAAGTCAAACGCCATAACTTTTACATTTTTTTAAATGTTATTGAATGAAAGCAAAAAATGTTCGAAATAGCATCAAATTTTAGAATAAGTTTGGGACGAATTAGGTCTTCAACACCCACGCTGTCCGAATGTTGCTCTGCGTTATTTTGCGAAGCGCTTGCTTGAGGTGATCGACACTTTAATATTTTTTAGTGCCAACCTTGCTTTCCAAAATTCTCCAGACACAACAGTCCAACGGATTGGTATCCGGAGATTTTGGTGGCCATTCTGGGCTGGAAATGAAGCGAGGAACCTCATTTTGTAACCATTCTTGCTGAGTTCAGATGCAATGCCCAAGGTCTGTGGCCAAAATGTTTGCGTGCTCAAGGCTTTAATACAATCTCCAAAATATGTTGGCGATAATATTCGGCATTTATTCTGAAGCCACGGTCGATTAATACGAGCGGAGAGCAACCATCGGCTGTTATGCCGGCCCACACCATCACCATGGCCGGGGCCTGAGTTCTGGTGGCCAATCGAAGGTGCACATTTTCAGCTGACCTCTTTGGCAAGTAAACACGATAATTTTGTTTGTTTACAAACTGCTGGACAAGGTACATCTACCTTGCTGCTGGACAAGAATGTTTTCTTGTCGGAGAAAACCTAATTCGGCAATTCACCCTTTTCGGCCAAGCGAAGCAACTCCTTAGCTCTTTTGAGACCATTTTCTTTCTGTTGCGGTGTAAGTTCTTTCACTTTTTGGAATTTAAATGGCTCAGGGTAAAGCCCATTTTTCAATATTTGCCAAATGGAATATTGCGATACATTCAGTTCACGAGCCATTTTTCGGCCACTGCGACGCGGGTTTCGATCAAGTCGCTTCTTTACCATTTCTGCTGATGTTGCTGTTTTCTTCCATCCACTTCCATGACGTCGGGCTACGCTACCAGTATCACGGTAACGAGAGATGGTACGAGACACAAAAGATTTATTCACATTTATATGCTGGAGTGCTCTAACGATAGCCACTTGTGGTTTTCCAGCCAAATATAAAGAATTCACTCTTGAATTCCATCACGTTTTTTTTTTTTTTTTTTAGAAAATTCTCACCGGAATTATTTTGTAGGCTTGTAAACAATATAACGGGCTGTCACTGGAATAATTTTAGCAGCTGTCGGACGAGTGGTTTAGACATGACAGCAGTCTGAAGTTGGTTGCAGTTTTTTCAGCTCACCCTGTATATACTTTATGGGGTCAACCTTCTTTTTTATAGGTTCTTTGCTGATTTTTTTCTTTTCATTGTTCAAGGAATTACTCAGAAATAGATTTCTGATGTTTTTCTTTAAGGGATCTCGGCATTTCTTTTTTTGGCAATTTCAGAATTAATGTTTCTAATACATTTTTGTCATGTCGTTGACCATCTATTGCTAATTGGAAAAAACTGCTAGAATGTTCAAAATATTGCTATGATTACTGATTTTCCCTTTATGATACCGAAAAAAATTGCAAAGCCAGTAGATTCTTGGAGGTTCTGGAACAGACCAAATATCTGTCAACAATATTTAATATTACTACCCAATTTTGGTCAACAAATAACTTTTTAACAAACAATTCGCCATACCTTCAACAAAATTAGTGTAGGACTTGTTGTAGTCAAATCAGAACTACTATAATGATTTTATGTTCTACCAAGCAAGTAAAATCTCCGAGATATTAAAGCCAATCTGAACCCAACCTAATACGTGAACTTAGTTTAGAATACACACCGATTCCACGAGCATAAATATTTGTCAGTTTCTTGAAGTTTGTAAGAGTGGAAAATCGTAGAATGAGAAATGAAGGGATAAACAGTAATGAATCATCATCAGGAAAATAACTTACACTGCCCAGAAAGACTGGAGTGAGTTAGTTGAGTTGCTAAAAATGCAAATGATCAAGGACAACAACAATCAAAATGTTAAAAACTAACACAAAAACACACATAAACAATCAAAACAACAATCCCACTCGTATACTTTTTATAGAACACATACAACAACACAAATGACAGCTGACATGAAATAGTGCCAATATTTAGGTTAGGAACCCCCCTCAATGGAAACCAAAGAAAATAGAAAAACTCGAACCACTTTCCATGGTCAATAGAAAAACAGATTCAAGTCACAAAATACGCTCACAGAAGTTCTTCAAGTTGCCACTACTTGTGGAACGTTCTGACATGCATTGGATAAAAATCGATGCAACTACCAAATTACCTCTTCGCTGCGCATAACTTCCTTGAATTCGCGCTTTATACGCGATACTGCCATATTCACTGCCATGATGGATACCTTTTTGTTTGTATTTCTGATAATCTGTTACGTTTACAGTTCGTGGAGTTCCGTTTTGCTCTTCCAGTTGAAGAAAGCAACTTTTGACCCCTAGATAGTTTTTTTTCTTTCTTCAAAAATCCGTCTTTTCTGCACACAATTGTTTTTGTTTTATTCTTCTTTAGTTCTTCTTCTACTTCAGTTCAACTACTGCTCGCTTTTTTGTATGCTTTCAACGAACACACACGCACACAAACACACAGCAGCAACGTTCTCGCAAATAAGAACAAGAAAAAGTTTGCAAAAAATTAATCAAAATAAAAAACAGCCATTCGAATATTTTATTCGTTCTGAATTTACTTGGATATTTCTCCGGCTAATTTCTCTTTTATATTATAAAATTTTCCAAAATAATTGAACAATTATTTTGAAATATGAAACGAAAATATTTTTTGATTTATTTTTATTATTTTTGGTTGAATTTTGGAAGAAACAAAGTTGGTTAATTTGAGACAGAGATGTCACAATGCCGATTTAAATAAGGAAAGAAATCGATGTATCCACTGATTTATCGATAGTAGAAGCAAAATGAAGAGATGCCACATATATGTCATTAAAAATCATATTGGTCGTTTTTGGGCAATACGGCCGTACAAACACTTCGCCAAAGAGGGTATTTTGTACGGTGCGGTATTATAGCATGTTTCCATTGAAAACCGAACAACGTTGTTCGCTCTCAGAATTAGGTACACGAATTAACCCGTTTACACGGCACGATTCCTAGTTCATAGTAAAATAATTCATTTTTTCAAAAATTTTGTTTGTTGATTTTAATGGGAATTTATACTAAAATACATTAAATTCTCACTAATATGAGTAGAAGAAATGATTGTTTTTCTCCCAAAGATTTATTATATCATTAATTTTATAATTTTCATTCATGTTTTCAACTTTTTGTGTAAATGTTGACATTTTCAACATATTTTTTATTTTTCTGTTTTTTAATTCTGCTGGAGAGACACTTGTCAAACATTTTTTTCTGCCGATACAAACATTTTGAAAATATTGCCTCTTTTGTTTCCAGTTTTCTGTGGAAATTTCAACTCGTGGACAAAATGCGTACCTCGGATGAGAGAGAAAACAAAATTTACTTTCGTTTGAATGTACATACGCTATTCAACATTGTAGTTTTAATTCATAATTTTCAGTCTTCCCAAAAACTATTAACATTTCATTAAATTTTTCTATTTTCAATTTTTAAATGTCATAATTTATTTTTTCAATAAATGCTCTCATTTGTTAGGGATGGGACACATTTTTTCGTTGTTCTGAGAGTGATTTGATTTGAACAATGTAAAAATATGAGTGTTCGCTCAGGAAATTTTGTGTGAAGAATTAAGTAGTTTTTTCATAGTTAAGGGTCAAACAACGAATAGAGAGCGAATCAAGTGCAGTGGAAACGCCACATTACAGCGTTATGCTATGTTCCCATTACACTTTCAATCACGTTGTTCGCTCTCAGAATTAGGTACACGAATTAACCCGTTCATACGGCACGATTCGTAATTCATAGTAAAATAATTCCTTTTTTCACAAATTTTGTTTGTTGATTTGAATGGGAATTTATACAAAAATACATGAAATTCTCACTAATATGAATAGAAGAAATTATTGTTTTTCTTCCAAAGAATAATTATATAATTAATTTTACAATTTTCATTCATGTTTTCAAGTTTTTGTGTAAATATTGACATTTTGAACATATTTTTGTATTTTTTTAATTTTAAATTCTGCTGGAGAGACACTTGTCAAAATTTTTTTCTGCCTATACAAACATTTTGAAAATATTGTTTTTTTGTTTGCAGTTTTCTGTGGAAATTTCAACTCGTGGACAAAATGCGTACCTCGAATGAAAGAGAAAACAAAATGTACTTTCGTTTGAATGTACATACGCCATTCAACACTGTAGTTTTCATTCATAATTTTCAGTCTTCCCAAAAATTTTTAAATTTTCATTAAATTTTTCTAGTTTTAATTTTTAATTGTCATAATTTATTTTTTCGATAAATGCTCTCATTTGTTAGGGATGGGACATATTTTTCGTTGTTCGGAGAGTGATTTGATTTGAACAATGTACAAATATGAGTGTTCGCTCAGGAAATTTTGTGTGAAGAATTAAGTAGTTTTTTCATAGTTAAGGGTCGAACAAAGAATAGAGAGCGAATCAAGTGTAGTGGAAACACCACATTAGCTTTAATTCGACATAGCGTTAACAAATAAACTTCAAACTTCTCCATTATGGTAAAATGTTTTGTAACTCAGTATTACCGAAAAACGCTAGGTCCATATTAAAAATCTAGCATCTAATATTGTTGTAAAAATATATAGCTTTTAGAATTGTCCCAATTGTTATATATTCAAATTACAAACATTCACATTAGGAGTGTTCATTTACTCGATAATTTGTACAATTTTTCCTAGAAGCTGTTCGTTTACCCAAAAGTCCAGTAAGTAAGAGCGAACTGAGAGAAACATTTTGACATTTGAGTTACTGAGAATTTGCAATTCTTTCTGGGAAAGTAAGAATTATACAGTAACATCAGCTGTTCAATAATCATCTATATATATGAAGAAAAAGCGTAAACGTAAATTAAGATGAAAAATAAATTTAAAAAATTTAAGGGGCGGATGGTAAGCTACATTGTTTATTTAGGTGTCAAATCCAGCTTAAAAAGTGTGCATCCTTGGTACACCATTGCCTATAAATATATCGATTAACGATTCTGGGATAATATATATTTGTTGTAGACGGTATCTTTGTTCGTTTAAACGGTTTATGTTTCTTTATATTTTTATTTCTTTTTTTGAAATGAAAATGTAATAATAGCATAGACGGTGAAACAAGACTGTTGCTTTTCTCAATAAAAATTTTTTTCCCTGAAGATGACTGTCGAAGACAGTCGAAATATCGGAAAATAAAAATCAAAATTATAAAAATAAAACACTGATGTTTTTCAATTGACCTTAAGCCAAAATAAAGTTAATAAGAATGTAAAAAAAATAAACGGCATCAAAATATATCTACTGTCATGGCACAATTACAGTAGGTAGAACAAAGCTACCTCATGAATACAATTTTTTTGGTGCCCCTATACAAAATTCTAAGACGATTTAGCAATGTCCGTCCGCCAGGTGAAATCACGCTTGAGTCAAAACGAATTAAGAAAGAAAGTTAACAATTTTCATAGATCAGTCTTTTGTGTTCGAAGATGGGCTATATCGGTCGATATCGTATGACCCGAATATAACGGTACCCCCCGATATTCGGTGTTTTGATGATTTCATTCACATTTTTCAATAGAATTGTCTTTGTGGGTACTTTACCGACTGTAAGAGAATTGTCTATATAGATCCGCGATGTAGAATTCCCCCATATACCGGTACCTCCCGATATTCGCTATTTTGATGATTGTAGCCAACTTTTTTAATGGAATTGAGTTCACACCAGGAGTTGCTTCTGAGTAAGTTTTGTATACCAGCTTTAAGCAGTTTTGTATACCAATATATTTCGATTTAGCATTAGATTTAAAAAATCCAAACTTTGAGTTGAGTTAATCTTGTATTGTAAATCATCGTAAATTCCATGATACAATAAGGAGATAGAACAGCTTCATATAACTACAGAAATACAACCCTGAGCCAATATCCGCTTCCTGTCAGACTCATTCAAAATTATATGCAACAAGTTGTTTTCATTTTTTTTTCATATTTTTCCTTATTTTTAAAATGATTGACTCATATAGCTTGAAAAATGAATGAAATGCTTGGATTTTCTCTCAAAAATATTATCCAAACTGTTTAATCTTTTAATTTCATGGCTGAACTGGTTGGCAGCTATAAAGCGCGAGCCTCAATGTGCGTGTCTTCCAATCATTCGCTTCGAAAATATTTTGTTTTCAAACAATAATCAGCTGGTAGCTGCACCTTTTTATTGTACCATGGTATAATCATGGAATATTTCCGTTGACAACATTCAACTTTAAAAAATTAAAAATGAAAATGTCCTTTGAAATATACGGACAACTTTTATTCAGTATGAAAAAGAAAACAGTAGTTGCTCTATTCCAGAACCTGCAAGAATCTACTCGTTTTGCAGTTTTTGTTCGATATCATAAAGGGAAAATCGGTTATCGTAGTTAAATCTTTCACATTTTTGCAGTTCTGGAACAGACCATCTGTTAGTTTTGCAATTTTTTTCGATATCACATGTCAAAATCAAAGAGGTAATCTCATTTGTCAAATCTGCAAAGGCAACCCTATTTTAGTTTGGCGTCCATCTTTCATACAGGTAGTCGCATTGACACAATTGCCGTCATACCGATTTGGAAATTGAAAATATTGAATGAAAAGTTATTGAAATTTGTAAAAATTGTTGAAAAAAGTATATTATAACAACCTCCGATTAGCGTCGTGTAAGAAAACGTAAAAAATTTGCATATTTTCAAAAACAAATAAAACATTTCAAAATATTTGACATATTAATGTTCCCAAGCCATGGTAGAAGAATATAGGTAGACGCGTCGACACAGCTGCTGGAACAATGAACTGTCAAACCAATTTTGGAATTGAAAATGTTGAATGAAAAATTATTTAAATTTGTAAAAATTGTTGAAAAACGCGAGTTATTATACCCTCCGAATTGCGTAGTATAAGAAAATATTTAAAAATCTACTTATATTTGAAAAAAACATTTAAATTTTTTTGACATATCAATGTATTCTTCTGCCATGTTCCCAAGCGTTGTGCATCGACCTGCATTCTTCTATGTTTAGAAAGAATGGAGGCACCAAAAGAAAAAAATTGTATGTGTGAGGTAGCTTTGTTCTACCTTCTATAATTATGTCATGTTTGTGACTTTTATTTCTGTTGTAATTTAGTGTCTAATTTATATATTTTTGAGAATTTTTATATTTCAAATAGTAATAAAATAATAGAAAAAACTAGACAGTTTTATGCATTAATTTGTAATATCTTTAAAAAATATGATTTTGTGTAAAGTAATATGTGGCACACTGTATGTATGTTGAATATTACTTTCTTTATAATTCGCACAAGTTCATTTTAGTTTGTATAAGGCATTTGAAAAAGAATACGTTTTGCTTGTCGTTAATGGCTCGGGCGACCATGTGCGCCGGGTCCATTAAGCATGCCAGACAAACAACCAACCAATACTAATATAGAACTACGCAGGAGATAGTGCGCAATTTATTATTAATTGGTCGATGTTGTTGCTCTCGTGGAAGTGATCGTGTTCGTTAGCTTCGTTGCCTAAGGGGGCTTGGTTTTATGTTTTTTAAAAGTGTCTTAATTTTCTACTTTGATATTGTATTCTGTCTACCCACTTGCAAATGTGTATTGTTCTGATATGAATATTGATTTTGTTGTAGTCTAGACAACAAGATGTTCAAGAAAAAGAGGTACACATAATATTTGTTAGTTTAATACTTAGAAAAAAGGCAATACAACTCCATGCTATTTTTGTTTTTTATCAGCACGTGGTTTTAACTCAAATGTGACACACAGAGACGTCGATATTTGTTATTTCTGTTTTACTCATTTTTTATTTCTTAAAAATTACCTATGTTTGTTTTGTTTATGTTACAGTAACACAATAAGGGTACAAGTACATAAAAAGCTTGAAGTCATGGCTAGGCATATTAATGTCAAATTATAATGGAAAACGACTACAGGATTTTAGTGTGGCTCTGTAATCCCTTTGTGAAATGTCACAAAATAAGCCTAGCCATGACTTCAAGCTTCTTATGTACTTAGCCCTTAAATGTTTACAATTTTTGAATTAATAAAAGTAAATTTGGCGTTCATATGCAAATGGGTATGCGTTTTTGTGTGAAGTTTAAACCTATTCTTTTAGAAGCGCTTAATTTCATAAAACTACTCGCTCTAAGCTGGGTCCAAGTAAAAACACAAGATACTTTCATTAACAATTTCAGTGTGGTTTCATTAAAGCTGACCGATTTGAACAAAGCGTTGAACACACAACCATGGTAGAATAATACAGGTAGTCGAATCTACACAGGTAATGGGACAATGAGCTGTCAAACTAATTTTGGAATTGAAATTTTTGAAGGAAAAATTATTCAAATTTGTAAAAATTATAAAAAATGCATACTATAACAAACTCCGATTGGGGTCCTATATGCAAATTTTAAAATGTTTGACATTTTAATTTACCCAAGCGTTGATGCATCTATTTGTATTTATTTGCCATGGAATAAACCATGGTAGAAGAATATAGGTAGATGCAAAAACGCTAGGAAACATTAATATGTCAAAAAAAAAATAAAGTGTTTTGTCAAAAATAAGTAGATCTTTATATGTTGTCTTATACCACACAAATCGGAATTGTAATCATATGTATTGTTCAACAATTTTTACAAATGTTGTTGTTGTATATTGTTGACCTCTTATATTTCTATTTTACTTATTTGGTTAATTGCTTGTTTTTTTATTTTTGAATTTTTCCTTTTTTATTCATCCAATATTTCGATTTCTTCCTGAAATCATCTTCAGGGATCTGTTTTACAAAAAAACACAAATTACAAATTGATTTTAACAACATATAATACAATAAATAACATACGTTTTTAAAGTAAAAGCTCGTATATTCAGTTTAAATGTCACTATCAAACTAAGTTTTCTTTCGTCGGTGTTTATGAACTAGGTTTCTGTAAATGTGAGCACAATGGTCTGTATCGGTTTTATAATTAATTCGATTCCAATGTGAATCGTCTTTTGTAATTATTTTCTTGTGCTAATATGTCGACGGCTTTAAGGTTGGATTTATGTCCTGTCCATGTGCAATGGGCAGCTAGAGCAGTCTTCTGTTCGAGAGGCTTGTCACTTTTTTGATCCGACTTATGTCCGGAAAGTCTAGTTTTTAATTTCGTCTTTGTCGTGCCGACATATGCATTTTGGAATACGTCAGCGTCGTCCCCATTACATGTTATCCTATAAACTACATTGCACTTGTCCTTCTTAATTTTTGATTTTGTATTACTAAACATACTGTCGACATTAATACACGATTTAAACGCTAATTGATAGTGGTCCTTATTATAGATGTTTGATTTACAAAGTCTTTCTGATACAAATCGCAATAATTTTTCATTTAAGATTTTCAATTCCAAAATCGGTTTGACAGTTCATTGTCCCAGCAGCTGTATTGATGCGACTGCCTGCATTCTTCTACCATGGAATAAACCATAGCCCAGTTCGAATTTCGAATCACTTACACATATCTTTGGTTTTAATGTCAATCAGCTGATGTTTGTTTATGGGAGATATTTGAGTTAAAGCTTTACCAGACGGAATTTTTTTTACATAAGTACTGTCAATTGTATTATTCATGGGTGAGATGAAAAAACTGCAACCAACTGTTAAAATTATTCCATTATATTGTTTACAAGCGTACAAAAGCATTTTAGTGAGAATTTGCTAGAAAAAACGTTATTCGTGATGGAATTGAAGCGTGATAGTGTGATTTCTTTATATTTGGCTGAAAACCACAAGTTAAAAATGGCTCGTGAGCTGAACATATCGCAATAGTCCATTCGGCAAATATTGAAAAATGAGCTCGGGGTAAACCCATTGAAATTCCAAAAAGTGCAAGAACTTACACCGCAACAGAAAGAAAAAAAACTCAAAAGAGCTAAAGAGTTGCTTCGCTTGGCCGAAAGTGGTGAACTGCCGAATTTGGTTTTCTCCGATGAGAAAACATTCGTTGTCCAACAGTTTGTAAATAAACAAAATGATCGTGTTTACTTGCCAAAGAGATCAGCTGAAAATGTGGTGATGGTGTGGGCCGCCATAACATGGTCGTTAATTGACAGTGGCATCAGAATAAATGCCGAATATTATCGTGAAAATATTCTGGAGGGTGTATTAAAGCCTTGAGCACGCAAACATTTTGACCGCAGACCTTGGACATTCCAACAGGACTCAGCGCGCACCACCCAAGAATGGTTACAAAATGAGGTTCCTCGCTTCATTTCCAGCGCGCAATGGCCACTAAAATCTCCGGATACCAATCCGTTGGACTATTGTGTCTGGAGTATTTTGGAAAGCAAGGTTGGCACTAAAAAATACCAAAGTGTCGATCACCTTAAACAAGCGCTTCGCCGGGAATGGGCCAAAATACCGCAGAGCAACATTCGGGCCTCGTGTGACGGTTTCATTGGCCGTTTGAAGGCCATAATTCGTGCCAAAGGTGACCAATTCGAACAAATCTAAACTTATTCTAAAATTTGATGCTATTTCCGACATTTTTTGCTTTCATTCAATAAAATTAAAAAAAGTGAAAAATTATTGCGTTTGACTTTGTTGAAGATTTGTTATCTCACCCTGTACATATTTCATCACTTTGGCCAAAACTTCCGGCGATAGGTCCTCACACTCTTGACCGATATTGTCTGTAAGAGCTGAAAGAGTCTGAGGCTTGTTGACATAAACTCGCGGCTGCAAAAAGCCCTAAAAAAAGAAGGTTGGAGCGGTCAAATCAGGTGGGTTTATTTTGCACCAAATGCCAATAAAAATCCAAAATACCAAATACCATTTTTACAAATTTTAATAATTTTTCCTTCAAAAAAATCATCAAAATACCGAATATCAGGAGGTACCGATATATGGAGGCTATGCGAAATGCGATGACCCACATATACCAATTTTAAGACGAATCCGTGGAAAAGTGTGGCAAAAATCATAAAAAATCGAATATCAGCAGGTACCGTTATATGGGGGCTATACGAAAACGTGGACCTTGACATGGAAAAGAGTGGCAATTATATAATCAAAATTGGTCGGATGTGCCCAAATTCAGGTATTTTGGATTTTCATTGGCCATTTGGTGCAAAATAAACCCGAAATCGATTGAAGATATATATGGAAGCTATATCCAAATCTAAACCGATGAGGTTGTGTGGTGCATATTACGAATGTGCTTTAGCTTTTAGACTGAATACAGTAGATAGTCTAAAAGCTAATACATCGAATTCGGAGAAAATCGGTTCAGATATAGCTATAACTACCATATATATGTTTCATCCGATTTGGTGTTTAGATCCCTCACATTCGTAATATGCACCCCACAACCTCATCTGTTTAGATTTGGATATAGCTTCCATGTATATCTTCAATCGATTTCGGGTTTATTTTGCACCAAATGGCCAATGAAAATTCAAAATACCTGAATTTGGGCACATCCGACCAAATTCAGTCTAGAAGCAAGTACATCAAATTTGGAGAAAATCGGTTCATATATAGCTATAGCTCCCATATATATGTTTCATCCGATTTGGCGTTTAAGTCCCTCACATTCGTAATATCTATTCGACAACAATGATATTTGGTACCAGACATCTTATACAGCTCGGAAATACCATTGCCAAATTTTATCGTGATCGGCTAAGATTTGGATATAGCTCCCATATATATCTTTAATCCAATGTCAAATTTATTGTGCAAATAATGGCTAATATCAGCCAAATGGAGTGAATTTCGGGTCGTACGTTTCCATTTTGTGGAACTCGGCTCCGTTATATATTTTTTAATATAATCCTTCCCATGCACTCTATAGCAATGTTATTTGGTATAAAAAATAAATATATCTCCGTCAAATTTAGTGAAAATCGATTCAGAATTGGATATGCCTCGCACATATTAGTTCCCTCTAAAACCAAACTGTAAATGCTCTAAAGCCAAATCTTGATAGGCGGTATGATCCACTTCAAATAAATTCTTTTGTTACGGGAGCTCTACTAAATATGCATAGTGGTGTAGGGTATCATATAGTCGGCCCGCCCGACTTTTTTACTTTTCCTTACTGGTATGTTATTGTTCGAATTCAAAATATAAAGAATGACTTTACGGAAACATTAGCGACTTTGGAGTGTACAGCAGCACTAAAGCTGTAACCAGCGATGCTTTCCATGTGAGAAGATCTATTTTTGTATGGTAAATCTGGTTGAGTGAATCCAGATTAAGCAACAAATCCTGACAATGTGGGTAAATCCGTATAACATTTTGTATTTAAACGCGTTATAAGTTTCACAACATAAATTACAGAAAATGCAGAGCTGGATATTATAATTTAAAATGAGGTTACCTTGAATTAATTTTACCATGACCTCAAGGAGGAGGGTATTGGAAGATTTGTGTTCTGAAATATCTCTGGCTAATATACGTCCCTATGCCTGCATGTAGATACAAGCAGTCAAAAAAAAAGAAGCAACTACGCCACTGATTTCTGTGAGTAACCGGCTTGTTTTCATTAATATTGAGTTTTGTGTTCATTTGTTTTATCTCGATTCTGCTTTGTCATTCCATTTCATACAAAGTTTACTTTTTATACAATTCATGTACATGTACGTACACACATTGCTCTTCTGAGCGTGTGTTGTTTATGAGTTTTAGATTTTGCGATAGTGTTGCTTCGATGATGCGTACCTTTGTGTGTGACTTGGAATTTTTTCAGAGAGTTTTTGGACTTGAAGTATTTGGAGTTTAAGAGATGCCAAAGCATAACGAAATCAGCTTTTGTTTGGGCAACAACTAAACTGAAACCGTAATCGCATAATCCAACAATCGGAAATATTGTTGGCTGGCTGAGTGTAATTGTGTGTGTGTCTGGTAGAACGAATTGTGGTGCATCGTAAGGATTACAGCTGCAGATTTGCGAGGAACCAAAACATTTTGTCGTTAACTAAGTTTTGTCTGGCATTAAGACCGCGTGTTCCATGTAGAACGTGTATTTTTGTCAAAAAGAAAACCGAAAAAAAGTCGTTAAAAGACGAAGAGGAAATACAATTTTACAACGAGGAAAAAGTAAGTTTACTTTTTTATTGTTATTATTTCTGTGTGTACCCATACTAATTTGTGTGAGAGTGTGATGCACATTTTTTTTAAATATCAAATTGAGAGTGAACGCTGAGAGTGGAGCATTTGCAATGCAATGAGAATTGTTTGTTTTTGCACACACACGAACACTCACTGTTGCACGTGTTGAGTGTGTAGTTGTGCAGAAACACGTGGTTTCTTCTTCAAGTATGTTCCCAGCAAGCATTTGGAAGTGTGTGACTCACTTCCATTTTAAGATGCCACTTCTGCGACGCTTCTAATCCTATTAAATGCGATAGTATGTACATTTACAATAACAAAACTACTGTTGTCTACTTTCTATCGTCACGTAGTTACTACTTAGTGGCGCCAAGAAAGTTAAAAGAATGTGTCGCGTGTGCAGACACTATCTAGTTACTGCCATCGGATAAAACAGTGATAGTTTGCCATTATTTACGAATTGAACATAAATAAGACTTTATTCTATCTGAGGAATATAAGACACTATGGCGCAGTGGTAAGCATGCCAGCTTTGCTCTCTGAACACCTCGGTTCGATTCCCAATCCAGACATCACATTTTTAAAACGAAAAAAAAAATGTTTGAATATTTCATCTAATAAGTAAGAGTTCTATGTAAATTAACATTGGAAAACGTAACAATAACAATAAAAAAATAATAAATGCTTAAGTCTGGAGTAAAAAAATTTGTTTTTGTTTTTTGTTTTTTCACTTCCAATAACTATCGAGGAAGTGACTTCCACGATTTTTAGAAAACTATCGCGGGCGTGGTTCATCTCTTCCCGAAGGATGATCCTTCCGGGGTGAGAAAGCGATATCAGACGCGATGATTTCAATCGCTTAGGCGTGACTTCTATGTGAGTTGGTGGATAGATTTTGCTTGCTGGGTTGTGTTCTGTCCAAATGGATTTATTGGATATTTGACATTTGTTTATGGTATTTCCTTGACATTCACACTGGTTGGCCGGTGATTACGCCAGATAAGAGAGTGATTAATTTTGGTTTAGTGAAATATTTGTGTTTTTCTTTTGTTGTTTTTGGGGCTAATGTATTTTCAGAACAATTTGCGTTTTCTTCCGTTGCCATTGTCACCCATTACTGTGTATTTGTTTGAGTGTATGTGTATGTTTTGTCCATTTTTATTTATAGCCATCATCTTTTGCGTTTTCGAAAAACGTGAGCTCTTTTTAGCGAATTCTTTAAAAAGATCTGTTGTTTTATATTTCCTCCTATTGACGTAAAGGCACACGCACACACACATGTGTGTATGAATGTTAGAGGCATCTAATTTTTACTGTAACGGCTGTTTTTTTTTTTTTTTTTGAAACACACCAATTATTGGTTAGACCATAAAGGCTAATTTATAGCGAATTTAGATACAAAATTTTATCCGGATACAACATTATCAGGATTTATTAATTTATCCGGATTTATTCATCCAGATTTACCATACAAAAATAGATTTTCTCACAACCGGATCTATTTTTAATCCCGTGCCGAATTTAAATGCTAACGGAAAGCATCACTGGGTACAGTATTAGTACTGCGGTACTCTCCAAAGTCGCAAATGTTTCCACAAAGGCGTGAACAATAACACTTAAAACTGTATTGAATTGGAAGATACAAATTTTTTTCCTTGCAGAAGGACACCCATTTGCTTTTTATACCCTTCGCCATACATAGTATGGAGGGTATATTAAGTTCGTCATTCCGTTTGTAACTCATCGAAATATCGATTTTAGACCTAACAAAGTATATATATTCTTGATCAGCATAAAATTCTAAGACGACTTGTCTGTCTTTTGTCTGCAGGAAAACCAAGTTCGAAGATGGGTCCACGATATATTATAGCCTCCATATAACGGTACCCCGATATTCGATATTTGGGTGATTTTAGCCACATTTTTTCAATTGAATTGCCTGAAATTCTACAAAAGGAGTACTATAATCCCTGGAAGAGAATTATATAGAATAGGTCCATGATATCGTATAGCCCCCATAAAACGGTACCCCCGATATTCAGTATTTGGATGATTTTAGCAACATCTTTTCCGGGATTGTTTTAAATTTGGTATTCAAAGTTCGTAATGCCTGCCTATGACAGGCAGGACCACGTCTTCGTATAGCCCCCATATAACGGTTAGTGTTATTTTTGGACGGAATTTTTTTTTGGAAATTTTTCGAGTCCCTTCAAAATGGTAGAGGGCATTAAAAGTTCGGCCCGGCCGAACATAGCAGCTTTTATACTTATTAAACCCTCCACCTTGAAAAGGAGGGTATATAAAATTTGTCATTCCGTTTGAAACACATCTAAATATTCGTCATAGACGTAGAGCTACAAAATTTAATTTTATTGAGTGAAAGCAAAAAATGCCGGAAATAGCATCAAATTTTAGAATAAGTTTAGATTTGTTCGAATTGGTCACCTTTGGCACGAATTTTGGCCAACGAACCCGTCAGACGCTGCCCGAATGTTGCTCTGCGGTATTTTGGCCTATTCCCGGCGTACCTGCTGATATTCGATTTTTTATTATTTTTGCCACACTTTTCCACGGATTTGTCTTAAAATTGGGTCATAATGGGTTCTAGCTCCAGTGCGAAACATTGTGTATATAGGTCCACGCTTTCGCATAGCCTCCATATATCGGTACCTCCTGATATTCGGTATTTTGATGATTATTGCACACATTTGTCCATGGATTTGTCTAAACATTGGTATTTGCAGTTCTTAATGGGTTTTCGCTCCAGTGACAGAACATTGAATATATAGGTCCATGTTTTCCTATAGCCACCATATAACGATACCCACTGATATTCGGTATTTTGATAATCCTTGTCACATTTACCCACGGAATTTTTCCAAATTTGGCATTTAAGACTCGCAATAGATGACAATCCTTCAAAAATACAGGTGGTCGTATTGACACAGCTGCTGAGACAATGAACTGTCAAACAAATTTTGGAATTGAATTTTTTGAAGGAAAAATTATTCAAATTTGTAAGAATGGTAAAAAATGCATATAACATATACAATACAATTTTAATTATTTTTGAAAAAAAAAAAAAACATTTTAAAATTTTTGACCCATCAATGTTCCCACGCGTTGATGCATCTACCTGTATTTCAATTTTTTTGATATATCAATATTCCCAAGCGTTGATGCATCTACCAGCATTCTTCTACCATGGCATGTACTTTACTCATGTATTTCACAACTAAAAAGTCGTCCATGTATCACACGATCTGTGCAACTTCTACATATGGAAAATTTGACAATACATATGTAAAAAACATTTCGTCTGATAGACACTTAACCTTGTAAAGTAAAGTTATCGCGAATGAAACCATAGACAATAAAGGTATAGACAAAAAGGTTTTAAAATTTACACCTTCCGGCAGATGTCACTATGGTTGATCTTGGGCCAGTAAAGTCACTCAGGGCTAGTGAAGTCAATCGACTTCGAAAAAAATTTATTCTTTTTTCTGCTATTTAAGTTCTATATTTTAATATTTCACGACATAGTCGGATAATGTAAATGTAAACAAAGTCACTATTTCATCTTGGATTGATAAATAATAATAAATCATAAAAATATTCAATATTTTGTATTTTGAGAGAATTGAGTGAATAGAATATTGAATATTTAAGCAATTTTTTCGAAGATAACAGATGAGACCACTTTTTAGTTATACATTTATTTGTCTATGATGAAACCAGACACAAACAAAGTGTGCCCTGTTTTCACAATGTGAAATGTGACATTTTTATTTTCCTAGCTGTGATATACAATGTTGACAACAGATAAATGTGTCTCTTTAAAACCGTTTCCTCTCTTTCTATTACAAGTTGAAATTGCCTCTTAAATATTGCTGATGCCGCTCTTTAGGCATCAAAGGCATAAAAAGAGAGTAAGCATCCGATTATTGCATTGCATTTTAGTATTAGCTGAGCACAGCATTATTGTTTAACAATTTCTTTTCTGTTTTTATTCTATTTTTTTGTTCAATTTATTACTTTTATTGCCGTACATCTGTGTTGGTTGTTGCAGTAGTGGCAGAGTGTAAAAAGTGTATCTCTGAACTTGATGTGATGGACTAGAATACAAAAACAAAAAAAAAGTCAAAATACTACCTTGCTGCCACAACGGCGGCGACGCCAAACAAACAACAAACACAATATCTCTGCTGGTTGTACTCGATTGGTCGTATCGTTTGTTCGCATTTCATTTTCATAGTACTATTACGGATACTTGTGGCGTTCTGTGGCTATAATTTTTATGACCATTGGTCAAGCTATCATCCATTCAGTACGGCGAATATCTAAACACTGTGTAAACAAACAAAAAACGCCGCCGCAAACAGTTTGGCTTCCTTCGTGTCCCTTTGTCAAATATAAACGTTCTTTCGTGCGTGCGTGCGTTGGTTCGTTCATTCGCTTGCCTACGTGGTGTGTGTGTGTTAGTAAATTGAAAATCGAAATTTGCGTTTGGCTCGTTATTAAATTGTTTAAAAAACAGCAAATTGTCAGTTGTTTGTTATTGAACTTATTTAGTGGAGGTCATGTCTGTTGTCGGGCCGTATTGAGAACAAAAACGTGTTTCAAATTGATTTTTTTTGCAATTAAACAAAGGATTATAGCTAATAAAATGCCTGGCGACCGTTTGAATGACGAGGATGCGAATGGTGCGTTAACAATTTGTTTTAATTTTATATAATCTTATTTTGCTGTCATTATTTATTTACATTGTGTGTATGAAGGTAGTTTTGTTGTGTATACTCGTATGGCATTTGTTTAAAACGACGGTGTCTCTTTAGATTGCTAGTTTGTTAGACGCATTTCCTAGTTATCCTTGTGTGGGTGTTTGGCGCGTTAAAAAGGATTCCTCACCCTAGCCTTGTCATGAGAGGAAATGCATTTTCCATAACTGCATCATTCTGTATTTGTGGGAGAGAGGCAGAAGCTTCGGCTCTACTTTGTAGATGTCACTGTGACATAATACATTTCATTGGTTTTCAACAACAAATGAGATATGATTTCTTCTCTTGGATTCTCTGCTTAAGAGAAGCATTGTTTTGCCGTTACATTATAACGGTTTAAACAGCGGTGCTCAAAACCGTGTTCTAGAACATGAGTCGAAAAAGAGATAATTTAAGGGAAAATTAAAATTCAGTTTTTTTATATTTTACAATTCTTTTTAATTGTTTTTAAACATTAATGTCTGCCAAAATAATTTATAAAGCAAATGGATAAAAAATATTTGTATAAATAATGATTTAATACTGTTTTGTTCTTGATTTAAATAAGCAAAGAGAAATTTGACTGGAAAGAGATATTTTTTCTTGAGCACCGCTGGTTAAAACAGCGCTGCTCAAAAACAAGACCTCGCTCACCAGTCCAATTTCTCTTTGTTTATTTATACCCTCCACCCTAGTATAGAGGGTATATTAAGTTTGCCATTCCGTTTGTAACACCTCGAAATATACATTTTAGACCCCACAAAGTACATATATTCTTGATCAGAGTAAAATTCTAAGTCGATTTAGATTATGTATATTATGTCTGCAGGACATAATGACTTTTGATATGTCCACGTTTTGGTATAGTCTCCATATAATTGCACCTACCTGTTTTCGGTATTTTGGTGATTTTAGCGACATCACCGGAATTGTTTCAAATTTGGTATTTGAAGTTCGTAATAAATACTAAAGCCTATGACAGGAGATTGTCTGTGCAGGTTCACGTCTTCGTATAGGTCCCATACAACGGTACCTCCCAATATTCGGTATTTTGATGATTTTAGCGACATTATTCACCGGAATTTTTGAAAATTTGGTATTTGAAGTTCGTTATGGATACAACAGCTTATGACAGAAAAATGTCTTTGCAGGTCCACGTCTTCGTATAGCCCCCATATAATGGTACCTCCCTTTTTCGGTATTTTGATGATTTTAGCTACATTATTCACCGATTGCCTATGCAGGTCCACTTCGTCGTATGGGCCCTAAAATAATGGCTACATTCGGCATTTTTTAAAATTTTAACAGAATTTTTAAAGGATTTTATTCTTTTGAAATCTGCCAAATTCGTTCCAAATGGTGGGGGTATTAAAAGCCGAATTTACAGTTTTTTTAATTGTTAAATAATCAAAAAACCAGTGTTAAAGTATAATTTATACCTTTTTTTGTAAAAATTCGCTTTATTAATAATTTTGGACAACATTCAAGTTTAAAAACAATTGAAATTAATGGATACAATTTTTCTTTTCTCTTAAATAATCTTTTTTTGGACTCACTGTGATGAGCAGTGCTGGTTAAAATTACTAAGAGTCTTGCTCTCTATGTTTTATTTCTCTTTCCTAAGAGTTTTGTTGGGCACGAACCTGTTAAACATTTTGTGCAATTTGTTTTTTTCTCTATTACTTTTCTTTCTTATCTCCGCTATTTAATTTGTTTTTAATCAGACAAAGGTTGCCAACCTTTTGTAATAGGTTTGTTTGTTTTTATTTCGACTGTGCCATAACCAAATCGTTCAGGGACTGATAACACTTGTCATCGCCGCTCTTATGCTGTGATGCCGTTGTCTGTTGGGGTTACCAATGAAGCCATGAATTGTTGTTACAGACAGTAAAAATGACATATCATTATCAGTTTGTTTTTCACAATTCTATAAAAATTGAAAATAATTAATGAGACCAACAACACCAAAATGGCTAGCAACAAGATTTATTATTGTAAAATATGACGTAAATTCAAAGGATCAAATGCATAAGGTCACCATCGACAAATAGTAGATTAAATGTAAGGTTGCTGAACATTTGAGTGGCAAAATATCTCTTCGGATGCAATTTTGTTTTGTCTATGCAATCCAATCATGTCCCATTAGTTATTTTTTTAACGAAATGTGGAAAATGAGATTGACATAATACCATGCTCATATTGAAGATTTATATCCGGATTAAATGCTTAACAGTATGTTTACAATAGAGCTCTTTTGCGGGTTAATCCCCTATGGAATCTGCCATGCATCCACTGCGTTTACTAAGTCCTGTAAATTGTAAACGTACTATGAAATGTCTCTTAAACCTTCAATATTTATAATTCTTGGAGACTTTTGCCCTTACAAAATACCTTTATTTTACCTGTTAGAAGTTGTATAGCCAGTTGAGGCTCTTTGTAACAAGTAAAAAACGTTATGTTCGACTGGGCATTTTTTTATATAAAATTATCTGAATTCAAACGTATTACACATTAAAATGCAAATACCAGTAAAACCGGGTGGATAACGCTGTTAAAGTTTTCAAAAAACCATAAAGAGGCTGAGGCCGTAGCTATACCAAAAGTGGGAACCTCCATAGACAATTTTATACTTCAAGGATTGTCATCTACCAAATCTTCTTGAATACCAAATTTGAAACAATTTCGTGGGTAAATGTGACTAGGATTATCAAAATACCGAATATTGGTGGGTAACGTTATATGTGCGCTATAGGAAAATACCGAATATTGGTGGGTAACGTTATATGTGCGCTATAGGAAAACGGGGACTTAAATATTCAATGTTCTGCCGCCGGAGTTAGAACCAATTATGAACTACAAAAATCAATTTTTAGAGAAATCCGTGGAAAAATGTGGCAAAATCATCAAAATACGAAAATGTTTCGCCATCGGCGCGAGAACCCATTATGACATACAAATACAAATTTTTAGAGAAATCCGTTCAAAAATGTGGCAAAAATCATCAAAATACCGAATATGAGGAGGTACCGTTATATAGGGGGACCTATGCATACAATGTTCCACTACCGGAGCTAGAACCCATTACGAACTACAAATACCAATTTTTAGACAAAGCCGTGGAAAAATGTGGCAAAAATCATCAAAATACCGAATATTGGGAGGTACCGTTATATGGGGGTTATACGAAAACGTGGACCTACACATACAATGTTTCGCCATCGGAGCTAGAACCCATTATGACCTACAAATACCATTTTTTAGACAAATCCGTGGACAAATGTGGCAAAAATCATCAAAATACTGAATGGTACTGTTATATGGGGGCTATACCAAAACATGGACCGATATATCTCATTTTCAATATCAACCATCCTAGACACAATACAAATTGTTGTGCCAAATAATGATCATAAATATATATACTTTATGGGGTCTACGATGAATATTTAGGGATGTTACAAAATGACAATAGCTAATACTACACATTTAATCAGCTAATCCACAGATGATCGATATTTGGAAAATTCACACTAATTTATATCTTATAATCTAATGACTAATAGGGTAGTTCACATTAAATCATACATCGTTTTAGAACACTGCCTACCCATTTCTAATGATATCCCGAAATATAACATTTTGGCCACCAACCATGATAAAATTGTATTTCAGCTCGAAATTTGACCTTACTCCCAAATTCCATAATTTGTGCAAAGTTCTTATAAAAATTTGAAAACGAAAAGAAATGGACATGGCAAGATTATACAAAGTAATCAAATTGTTCCAGAACTGCAAGAATGTAAAACTTTTTACCACAAAAAAACCGATTTTTCCTTTATGATATCGAAAAAGGTGTAAAAATAGTCGATTCTTGCATGTTCTGGAACAGAGCAATTGTAACCATGGTCATAGCAATCACCTGTAGTGGGATTCTCTAACACATTTTTTGAGTTACCGAAAAATATTGCCGATCCCAGTACCCTGGCCCGCCTTATATCCTTCTGTATATAGTCCAAACAGTTTACAGATAGTCGCTACCGACTCAGGAGTCCTTATCAGCACACAGTTTTCTGTACATACCTATTTCTACTTATCTAGAGTAGACCATATTTTTCCATAATGAAATTGATGTTTGATTGTTATTGACACATTATCGATAACGCCTCTACGCAAACAACCATAAAATGTCTACGTAATTATTAATTGTCACCACCTCCGGCTCCCACTTGTTTCCATGTCTCTGGATGTGTCTTATCTTGTTATTATTTTGCCGGCATTTTGAAGTATTATTGTTTGTTTTATTTTATCATCGTTGTGTCATCTCTAAGAGAAATCGTTAAAGAGAATTGCCAAACAAACGTGAGGTTATGTTTTGCTGAATTACACAAAAGGTTTGAAAACTTTTGGTTTTTGTTTTAGGTATTAATAAAAAGTAAAAAAAATATAACAACTTTTGTTTACTCCGGAAAGGTCAACATGCGCAAATGAGAAATAACATTCCATATCATGCCAATATAAAAATAAAAGAGAACGTTAAGAGGAAAGAGAGATGCGTGCTAGGGACTTACTATAATGTAAAGAGGTTACAGGTTGCATTTGGTCAATATATGTGACATTTTTTATGCTTATAATAACCAAACTCAAAATTAATAGTAAAATTAAGAAGTTAAAGTCATTTCAAAAAAGACTATCCATCTCTGCATTTTCCGTAATTTACTTTGTCAAATTTCACTTAATAAAAAACAAGTTCCCCTCTCTGGTTTCTGTGTATACAATGCATTTATAAACATAAATTTTGACAATAAGATGTTGTCAAATGAATAATTCTGAAAAAAAAAAAAAAATGAATCATATGATGGCATGACTTTACCTTCTTAATTCTACCATGGTTGATATTAAAAGTAGATCATTTAATTTCAATATATTATATAATTCTTAATTTTTTAACATTTTTTCTTTAACACCAGTCAAAACTCGAATAGAATAATTAAACAAAAATGGATATTTTATTCCTTGAACTGTTTTTATCCTCTTTAAAAGCTCATGTCGGGTAGCATCTCTCCTTGTAAAATGTATCTTAATATTAATTTATTGTCGACAAAAATCGATAACTTTAAAACACAAAATTGTCATGTAAAAAGTGAAATAAAAGCCAACAACACTTGCTGTGTTTCAAAACTGCATATATAAATTTAAAACTTTTTACTACGATAACCAATTTTTAATTTATGATATCGAAAAAATTACATAACTAGTATATACTAAACAGTTCTGGAACAGAGCAACTGTTTTATCGCTAAGTCTCAGTAACTATTGTTATCGCTAACTTTGCGACAAATTTGGTTAATTACCGAAATTACAAGTTCCAGATGTCCCAGAACTGCAAGAATGTAAAACATTTTATTACGATAACCGACTTTTCTTTATGATATCGAAATAATTGAAAAATTGTTGTTATCGATAACTTTCGTTAATTCTTGGTCTGATCCAGAACCTGCAAGAATCTACTAGTTTTGCAATTTTTCCGATATTATAAAAGGAAAATCGGTTATCGTAGCAAAACTTTTACATGATTGCAGTGCTGGAACAGACCATCTGTTTACTTTTTGTTGATATTTTCTTCCAGAACTAGTTAGAAAACATTTTACTGCTGTAACCATTTGTATATCCTCCACCATTTTTATACCCTCCACACAGTCATTATTTGACGTAGATCTTCCAAGTTTTGGTAAACCCGCCATATAACCGTACCTCCAAATATTCGGTGTTTTGACGATTTTTGCGGATTTGTCTAAGAATTGCTGTTTGTAGTTCGTAATTGGATGGTTGGTTTTGAAAATGAGATAAATCGGTTCATGTTTTCGCATAGCCCCCAAATAACGGTACCTTCTGCTATTCCGTATTTTTATAATGCCACATTGCCACATTTTTCACGGATTTGTCTAAAAATTGGTATTTGTAGTTCGTAATGGGTTATAGCTCCAGTGGCGAAACATGTATGTATTGGTTCACGTTTTTGTATAGCCCCATATATAACGGTTTTGGCATATTTTTCAACGAATTTGTCTAAAAATTGGTATTTGTAGTTCACAATGGGTTCTAGCTTCAGTGGCGGAACAGAGTATATGTAGGTCCACGTTTTTCTTTTTAAGAATATTTGGTAGCGACCAGAGGGCTGCAATGAGTATGATTGAGTAGGCTTGATCACACACAGTGGAAATACAATCAAATCCAATCAGTCGGTCAGATGCAACATGTTCATTCGAGTTATTCAAGCCAAACGAAAACGTTGTGATCAAACATGTATTGATCGAAGTTTTGTGATCGCAATCAAACAGCTCACATGAGTTATTTGTTTACGAACTTATGTTGAATTGTTCATAACGGGTCGATCATCTATGATGAGTCTGATCGGTTTTATTTATCCTAGATAAGTGAGTGATTTGATTTGATCAAAACACAAATGTTCGAATTTGAGCGAAATCATGATTGTAATTTTACTAAGGATTTCATAACTAAAAGATGTCCCCATTAAAGAAATTGGTACAAATTATATTTAATAAGCATACAATTTTTCATTTTATTTGGGTTTTTGGTATGCTAGACTTCAGTAACTTATTTGAAAAAAAAAAAAACAAAATTAAATTTTTTAATAAAGAAACACATCATTGGTATTTAGAAAACTAAAAATGTTTAAATATTTTTTTATTTTACAATATTGGTCAAGATTTTTCACAAACTTCGACCTTTTCGTTTACCTACACCTGTGTAGTTTCTACTTGCAACAATTTCGGTCGCACCATCACAATATTGTTCCATTTCAAATATTAAAAAAGTCAAAATAAACTGTCCCAACTTGATTAAATGGTTGAATAAACAATGACGCCGAGCGAACTCGATTCAAAGAAGACAATCACGGTTGTGATTGCTCATTTACATTCATGTTTCGATCAACTCATGTTGCTGAACACATCAAACCGTCTCGAACGCTCATGTTTGACTGTGAGTGAAGTGATTCAAACTGAGCGTTCGATTCGATCAGAAGCGAAAACGGTCATTTCATTCAGATCAAACTAAACGACTGCATCAACAAAAATCATGTAAGAAACCGAGTATGCTTGAATTTTTGCATAGTCGTTGCAGCCCTCTGGTAGCGACCTCACCCACTTTATGTTTTTTTTTTGAAAATGGTCTTACTGGTATTTGTGGTTTAAAGGGGAACACGTTTGAATTCAGATACTTTTATTTAATTTTTTTTTCCCAATGGTGGAGGGTATTAAAAGTTCGGCCCGGCCGATCTTAATGTTTTTTACTTGTTTCTTTATGATGCGGAAAAATAGCACTATTTTGCAGACCTTGGAACACAACTTGTACTATTTAAAATATAGTAAAAGAGTGATTCCAATATCGGTCTGCAAGAAGTGATTTACCCAGAATATCTGAGAACGGATATCTAATAAAAATCGATCTCAATTAATTAAAACTCCACTTTACAGACATTACTTGTTTGAGCCACTGTATTTATAGCTGCATTAGCAACTCTCTAATTTTAGAAACACACATTGTTTCAATAGGTTTTTCGAAAACCATAAACCCATAAAACATTGTTATTGTCTCCTAAAGGAATTGCGTCTGTTTTTTTTTTTTGTAAAAAGAGAACAATGGCAATCCGAGAATAAACCTTTTTTTCTTTTGAAAATTCAAATGTTACCTGCCAACTAATGAGCATGACAACGACTCTTTCAATCAGAGTCTCTTCACAATAGTAGTCTCGTTTAAGGGAATTATTCAATATTATGAGAGTGTGTGTATGTGTGTGTTTGAAAAGAGAACTGAGCGTTTGAGAATGAGAACAATTTGTTGCTTTTTTCTGTGTGTTGATTGGCTGTTCTGTTGCTGTGTGTGTGAGCGTGTCTACATTTCTTTTCGTTTCCCTATATTATTTTTTTGTAATAAAAACTTGTACTCGTAGATTGTGTGATGCCAGTTCGATCTGCTAATCCGATACGCGCAAAAAGTTTGATACGCGACAATTTGGAGAAACAAGCCAGCACATTAAATTCATTACACTCCAGAATGCCAAACATTAAAGTGTTTTCGGGTACATCGCATCCAGATCTGGCCCAAAGGATTGTCGACCGTTTGGGTATCGATTTGGGCAAAGTGGTCACCAAGAAATTCAGCAACTTGGAAACATGGTGAGTACAAAGTAAAAAACCAAAAAAAAATAATAAAGAGAAGGGTTAATAAAAAATAAAATAATTAAATAAAAAAGGTGAATGTGAAGGAAAACAAAGTGTAAAATAATTAAGCAGAATTGAATTGAAAAAAAAAAACAAAAAACAGAAGAAAACAAAGCATTTTCTCTTTGAAAAAAATCTATTGAAATTTTAAAACAATTGTGTTTTAAATTAAATAAAATGGAAATTGTGTGATGTCACAAAGAAAGAAGAACAAGCAAAAAACCAGAAAAAAGTGAGACAAAAGAAACACGTGAATTTAATTTTGTTTAATTTTTCGATGTGTGAATGTGCTTGTGAGTGGTTATTTTTTTCTCCTGGGGTGTCCATATATTCCAACCTACTATACACATGGAAAGCACATGCCTGCCTCCACATTCCATAATAATGTGGGCATCCATCGTTCGTTCATTCAAGGTGTCAATTGCGTTGTGTGTCTAACGGAAATTCGGTTTCAAAACACGGGAACCGAAATCTGGTTTTACAACCAGTGGTTGTCTGTTGGCCAGTCCTACACATGTAATAAGGCAGCCAGCCAGCCAGCTAACATTGGCAACGATAAGAATTTCAAGGATGTCTGTTGCCCTTGTCAGCTGAAAACTTGGTTTGGTATCAATAGGTACATATCACCAAATCGTGGTGGGGGAGAGTGAAGAGCAAGGAGTTGGTGCTAAGTATTTATTTTCTTGCCTTGGTTGTCGTGCAGCTGAAAATATTGATTTCATTCATAAGTTGCTGGCTGCGCCAAACATTCAGTCCAATGACTGTACCTATATTTCATAACAATGTTTAGATTTTTCTTTCTGCCATTAAGACAAAGTAGAATGGATACTGATGTTTTCTTCCCTACTACCTACATACATTCCGTCGTGTACAGAAAACATATGATTGAAGAATAAAGAGCCAGCGACAGCCACTTAAAGAGCAAGCGGCAGCAGGGACCGAATCCGACTGACAATCATGTTTTCTTGTTGCCATTGTATTTACTACTATTAATTCAATTAGCATATCGACTACAGCGACTGGCCAAAATGGGCCAGACGAAATGTGTGCTGGAGAGGAGGGCCAGCTATAACAGAGGCTGTTTATTGTTACTTAAAGAAATTGTGTTAAAATTGTTGCCTGGAGTTTTAACACCCTCCGCTTGCTAATAATAACAATGGTCACAATAATACAAAATCATGTGGTTAATTTACTAAATAACCTAAATTTGTATAATTCCTTGACAATGTGTATTGCAGCATTTCCTTGAGGGGGGCACAAAAAACATCAAAAAACACGCACACATAATTTAGAGGTTATAAAATATATATTTTTCCATTCTTTTTTTTTTTGCAAATTCAACGCAGTAGTAATTTTTCTTTCTCGTAGTTTTTATTGTGTGCTTGTTTTAACCCACAACAAAAACACAAACAATTCCAATGTTCTCATCTACTCTCTGAAGCGCTCTTAATATCTATTTGCGCGCGCATTATTTGTTTCTTTAGTAAACAGAGTGCAGTACAAAGAGTACTCTCACATGACTGGTAAAATATCTCTCATTCTTTTCAAAAGGTATATTCTCTGACAAAAAGATAAAGCTCTCATTAAAAAATAAATCTTCTGTTTGTTTTGTTAAACAAAAGTGCGATAAAAGTATGAATGAAAATATTAACAAAAAAGTGGAGAAAAGAAAAATAAGGAAAGGGAATATTGGTATCAAAAAGAATGAAGGAAAAATACAACACTCTGTGATGTGTTTGTGTGTGTGTGCGTTTAGTTGTTGCACTTGCAACGGTAGTTTGTCATAATTTCAGTAGACTGCACGGATGATGGAGAAATGTCACAAGTGTCAATGACAATAAACGAAGAAAACAGTGATGCCATATATATTTAAATAGGGATGGCCATTAAATCATTATAGAAAAGTATAGGCCCAATTCACACGTGGGGAAAGTGAATGGGAAAGAAAAGTGAGTTTTGTTGGAAATGGGGGAATTTCACAAGGCAAATATCACTTTTGCTTAGGATAGCTTTTCAAAAAATTAATTTTTCCTAACGCCAAGCTTG
Organism: Musca domestica; assembly: GCF_030504385.1. Lineage (NCBI taxonomy): Eukaryota > Metazoa > Arthropoda > Insecta > Diptera > Muscidae > Musca > Musca domestica. The sequence goes on from NW_026712435.1 coordinate 17,996,570, forward strand.
CAATGTGTGAATTGGGACTGCATGGTTTGATGACGTTTATATTGGGTCTATTTACATAAAATCATTTATACCCTCCACCATAGTATGGAGGGTATATTAAGTTTGTCATTCTGTTTGTAACACCTTGAAACATAAATTTTAGACCTTGCAAAGTATGTAAGTATGTCGTCCGTCTGTGAAAATCACTCTAGCTTCCGAACGAAATGAAGTAGGTTGATAAAATTTTACCCAAATGTATATTTTTGTATTGAGAATGGGCCATGTAGGTCCACGTTTTGATATAGCCTCCATTTTAGGGTAACTCCCTAATTTTGGTATTTTGTTGATTTCGGTGAAATTATTCACCGGAAATTTTTCAAATTTGGTATTTAAAGTTCGTAATGGATACTACAGCCTATGACACGCCTTCGTATAGCCCCCATATAACAGCACCTCTCGATATTCGGTATTTTCGTGATTTTAGAGTCTTATTTACCGGAATTGTTTCAAATTTGGTATTTAACATTCGGTATTTTTAAGATTTAAACAGCATTTTAAAAGGTTTTTTTTTTTAATTTGCCAAATTTGTTCCAAATGGTGGAGGGTATTAAAAGTTCGGCCTCGCCCAACTTACATTGGACATTTTTCTCTACGTAAATCCTAACCTTATTTACACGGACATTTATATTACGCGTTTTATCATTTATCGTCATTTATTTGACCTATATTCGAAGGAATATAGAAGGAATAGTTAATGTCAACCAGGCAAAGAAATAATTAAAAATTAATGAAAAATCAAAGTATCACACTATATTTGCCTCTTCAGATTTTTTTTTTAAGCAAGAAACACCTAAATTCAAGCGGTATGATAATACCAAACCACATCCTCCTAGTTGTATAACTCATGTCATGTTCCAAACACTCGCAGAAAAATTTGAAAACCCCCATGGAAATAAATTTATTTGTCCTAAATAATCCTGATATAAGACTGTGTATAATAATGCCTTTGACATCTCTATATAAAAAATTCTATTTAAAACTATATAGGTATCCATCAAATCGAACGGAGACACTAGGCAACAAACACACACAAGAACAACAATACCATAGAGCCATAATAAAATAAACCATATGTTATTGGCCTTAAGCCAAACAAGCCAACAAACATTGAAGAAATTCTTCATCGAATTAAAACGGCCTAAAAATGTACATACATATACGAATTCTATACCCAATATTGTATAATCGAAATTCGTTGACACATGCAAAGACAGATTTGAAATCGTCACGTCATCAAAGGCACTGGGCAGTTGTACTGGAAGTGTATTTGTATGAGTTTTTTTTTTTTGGTTTTTCTGAACTGTAACTTTCACGTGTAAACGCTGGGTAAACAAATTTGGCCGAATAAAAGTAGTATCGTGATTACCAACTTCATGAAAAGTCAAAATTAAAATTGGCAGCACTGTTGCTATCGGTAGGACTTAGCGAGAACTTTATTTTTCTTGCTAACTTGCCGAATATTGTCGTTAATTACCGAAATTATCAGCATGTTAATTCGAACGATTTCTGTCGGTAACTCAAAAAATGTGTTAGAGAATCGCACTATTGATATGTTGATTTAAAAGAACTGCCATAATTTTTGATATTATTACTAATTTTCTGTTTCCGTTCATTCTTTGCAATGAAGTTATCTCAGAGTTGACAGTTGGCTTTTAGCGAAAAGTCGATTTTCGACCTATTGAGTTTTCCTAATCAGATAAGAATCGATTTTCGATTTCAACTTTTCAAGCCAAAGTCGACAAAAATTGATTTTTTAAGTTCTACCAAAATATAATAATGATAAGGCTAATTGATCTCAAAATCGATTGCAAAAAGTCGACTTTGCCATTTTTAAGTCGAGATACGTATCCCTAGAGGGAGGGTATAAAAACATAGTAGAAAAATACAGGTGGTCGCATCGACACAGCTGCGGGGTCAATGAACTGTCAAACCAATTTTGAATGAAAAATCATGTAAATTCGTTAAAATTGTTGCAAAATACAGGGTGAGATAAAAAAACTGCAACAAAGCCAAAAACCATAATTTTTAATTTTTTTTTTTTTTAAATTTTATTGAATGAAAGCGAAAACTGTCGGAAATAGCATCAAATTTTAGAATAAGTTTAGATTTGGCACGAATTATGGCCTTCAAACGGCCAATGAAACCGTCACACGCTGCGGTATGTTTGCTCATTCCGGGCGAAGCGCTTGCTTGAGGTGATCGACACATTGGTATTTTTTAGTGCCAACCTTTCCAAAATACTCCAGACACAATAGTCCAACGGATTGGTATCCGAAGATTTTGATGGTCATTATGCGCAGGAAATGAAGCAAGGAACCTCATTTTTTAATCATTCTTGGGTGGCGTATGCTGAGTGCGATGGTGCTGAGTCCTGTTGGAATGTACAAGGTCTGCGGCCAAAATGTTTGCGTGTATTCTTCAATGTTCCTGTATTCTTTTTCAAGTTTTCAAACGTGAAAACTATTTGCGATTGCAAGGTCTGACATTGAATTTTCTTAACTTTTTCTGTAAGATTGAACACATTCTTATGCGTTTTCATTTGTTAACGTAAATTTGAGCAACAAATTAACCCTTAACTTGTAATACAAAATTAAACCGAATAAAATTGTGTAGTATTACGGTCTAAATCGTATTGGTTGTTATTCCGTCTGGTTTTGAGATTTTTCTCTCTCCGTAAATTTGGCCACTCAAACCATAGACAAATGAAAATATAGACAACGAAATGCTCTCACCGTTTATCTTCGAAAAAAATCGGATCAGCAGATGTCGTCCATATCGTTTCAGGGGTTTGAGTGGGAATTTTGAAGTCACTCAATTCAAAAATGTTAAAAATAACAAAAACTGTAGGATATTTGTCAGCTGAAAATTATTTCATAATAAAAGAAAAAGAATATTCCAGTGAAATTCTTGAAAAACGATAAAATGTGTTTTCGAAGTCGAGTGGCTTGAACGCGTAAATCAGCATGTTGACTATGCAAAACATGATGAGAGCCATCTGGAAAAAAGACAAAACTAACTTTTCGTTGTCTATATTTTCATTTGTCTATGCTCAAACCGATGTTGACGGAGGGCTCTCTTCTGCACTGGAATAAGATTAATGCCGCTGTCAAACAGCTGTTGTTTTATTTTTAGAAAGTTTATGCCGGCTAGTACCGGTTTATGACGGACGATCAAAATGGAATTGCTTGTTATTCTACACAAATCTTGCCGATAAACGCTAACAACAACACGTGAATTTTTGCCAGAAACGAATTCGTTTTTTATTATTTGTTTGTGTCGAAAGTAGAAGGCAACAACCTGTATAAATATTTATTGATTTAATTGACACTGAGAATGCTAAGAAAACTCCATTATTAATTTTTATTTTTATGTTTCGTTTCTAAAACCATGTGAACGTATCTATTTCTGGCCCTACCAACAAAGGGAGGGATTGTTTTAGAGTTTTCAAATTGAGAAAGTAATTAAAATTATGCTAACGAAGTGGGTGCTTAAGCTGCTATCAGACGATAAGGGTTTTACATATAAGCTGTCATTTTTATTATCCATGTATATGTATGTCAAAATTTGCACTTCTGAACAGATCAATAATTTGTATGTTCCAGAACTGCAGGAAAGTAAAAGTTTTTTTTTACGATAACCGATTATCCCTCTATGATATCGAAATAAATTGTAAAACTAGTAGATGCTTGCAGATACTGGAACAACGCATATATTTTCGTTACTCATGTATGTCAAAACTGAAATGTCGTCCATGTATCACACGATGTGTACAATATGGAAAATATGGAAAATTTGACACTACGTAATGTTAGAAACATATCTTCTGATAGATCCTTTATCTGTCACATTAGTATTATAAATTACCCGCCGACACAATGGCAGTACAAATTTAATGATGTTCTTTGAGTTTCCAGCCTTTATGTCAAGCTATGAAATAAAGTCTCAAAATGTGTCGTAAGTTGTTTTAAGGTCAATTTGGTTTTAATGCCCTCTATTGTTGTTATTGCCTGCTCAACCATTCGAAAATGTGACGTTTTCTGTAATCAAATTAACCTTTATGAGATAGTGAGAATGATACACACACACGAATCCATTCTCTTCGACGCAATTGTCACCGGTCTCTTTGTGGGATGCGTGAGTTTTGTTATTGCTCTAACTATCGATAACAACATTATCGATCAAAACTTAAAACGCACGAAAAAGACGAAGAAAGAACAACAACAATATGATCAATCTATAAATAGAAATCGCGCCAAACATTTAAATTAAGCCCTCTTAGTTTTTTCTAACAGCCACTCTTCAGACAGACTTTTTTGTTGTTGTTTTATGTCTCGTCTGGCTTTGTTTTTGTTTTGTTAACTCTTTATCAACGTGGTCCCTTTAAAAATACATTCAAATTCTTTCCACAAGCTTTCGTTTCGTTATGTTTGCCTAATTGTTTGCGCCGTTTTGCACGTTGTCCAACGCACAGCACAGCTGTTTTTGGTTGTGTGCGCGATAATTTGTTTGGTTGTCTATAGGAAACAACTTGGAAACAACAAAAAATAGCATAAATAATGTAAATTTGCTTGTGTTACTCGTTTTTGTGTCTTTTTTATGTTTGGCACGCTTGATTGGATTCTATGAAGAGGTCTCATTTTTCAATGTTATCGCATATTCGTTATTATTTCGGTGAGAGAATAATTCAGACGACCAAACAAAACCGTTGCTATGTCATGTTTACCCTAGGAGGAAAATATAAGAATGAATACTGGTTTAATAATCATAATAATAGTTGTGTTCCAGAATCTGCAAATTAATATTAAATCGTACTATTTTTTCGATATCATAAAGAGAAAATCGGTTACTATAGTGAAATTTTTAGATTTTGACAGTTTCTACAGAGCTAGTGATTCGGTTATTCAGAAATATAAAGCAAATGTGAGAGTACATAAACGGAGTTTTAGGTTGACCTAGTTCGATTTTGACCCTACACTTCTTTGGTTTTTATACCCTCCACCTTGGAAAGGACATCCCTAAATATTCGTCGTAGAGCCCATAAAGTATATACATAATCAGCTGGTTTTTTGACACACTTTTCCACGGATTTGTCTAAAAATTGGTATTTGTAGTTCGCAATGGGTTCTAGCTTCGGTTGCGGAACATTGAATATTTGGGTCCACGTTTTCCTACAGCGCACATATAACGATCTCCACCGATATTCGGTATTTTGATAATTTTTGTTTCAAAATTTGGTATATAAGAAGATTTGGTAGATGACCATCCTTGAATTATAAAATTGTCTATTGAGGTTCCCGTTGTGGTATGGCCCCCATACAACGGCCTCAGCCGTTTTATGTTTTTATACCCTACACCACAAGGTGGTCAGGGTATTATGTCTTTGTGCATTTGTTTGTAACAGGCAGAAGGAAACGAGATAGACCCATAGTTCCTTTTGATGATCTGAATAGAATCACATTCTGAGTCGATTTATGCATGTCCGTCCGTCTGTCCATGTATTTTTGTAAACAAAGTACAGGTCGCATTTATTGCCCGATCCAGATGAAATTTTGCAAAGATCTTTTGTTTGGCCCAAGGACGAACCCTATTGAAATTGGAGATAATCGGTCAAAATTTAGATATAGTTCCCATATATATCTTCGTCCGATTTGCCTTTTATTGTGCACCAAACGTGTAATATCAGACCGAATTGTATGGAATTTTGCATATACACCCAAATTAGGCCTGAAAATATGTGTGCCAAATTTGATCGAAATCGGTTCAGATATAGCTATAGCTCCCATATATATTTTTCATCCGATTTGTTATTTTTGTCCACCGCCGCCGTAATATGCACTCTGTAACAACAATTTTTGGGGAAATATATCAAATGCAGCTCAGAAATACCTTTGCTAAATTTTATCGAGATCGGTTCAGATTTGGATATAGCTCCCATATATAACTTCGTCCGATTTACCTTTTATTGTGCACCAAACGTCTAATATTTGTCCAAATGGGATGGAATTTGGCACTTACGACCGAATTGAGTCTAGAAGCTAGTATGTCAAATTTGGTGAAGATCGGTTCAGATATAGCTATAGCTTCCATATATATTATTCATCCGATTTGTTATATTTGTTACCCACAACCGTAATATGCACTCCGTAACAACGATATTCAGGGAAATATGTCAAATACAGCTCAGAAATATCTTTGCCAAATTTTATCGAGATCGGTTGATATTTGGATATAGGTCCCATATATATCTTTATCCGATTTCAAATTAATTGTGCACCAAATGGGCAATACAATTCCGAATTTAAAAGATACAAATGCTTCGGCATATTTAGTCCTTTGAACTTTAAATTATAATTATAATCATAGCGTGTATGATTGAATTCTCCCATAAAAACTTTTAATTGTTATGTGGAGCTCTACTTAATTAGCAAAGTGGTGTAGGGTATCATAAAGTCGGCCCCGCCCGACTTGAAGACTTTCTTTACTGTTTTTTTTTTAAGTTTAACAGCATTATCCCAAAGAGGTTCGGCCAAGACAAACTTAATGTTTTTTGTCTTTTTTTCTTTGAATAATTCCAGATTTGCCATTATTGGTTGGTTATTTGTCCCAGACGTATTTGGGTAGACAAAGCATTTTTCCAAAGCGAAGAGCTTATACTTTTTGAGTTTTTCGTCAAATTTTAGCTAAATGGAATTTGAAGACCCTAAATATAAAAAATCTGCTATAAATTGTCTATAAAAACGAATACATCTTCATTGTATTAAAGACTAATCTCTCATATAATGTTCTCTCTCTTTAGAGGTCTCTTTTATGTATTTTAATCATTATATGTCATTTACACCATTCTCATAGTCCTTGTTTCGTTGGTATAAATTCCAAACATTTATTTAAATTTCTTATAAAAAAAATTGAAATCTTTGCATGTTTAATAAAAAAAAGATCACATGTCATGGCAAACAAACCTATCGATCGTTTGTAAAAAACACTCTTCAAATACGCGGCAAAACATAAAAATAAACTGAAAAAAATACAAAAACAATTGCCAGTGGAACGAAATTGTGTGTGTTTTCATAAATCAGCTGCTTGTTCTTCTTGGGCCAAGTGACACACATTTATCCCATTATCAGATGTTTCTGACATTGTTGGTAGCACATTTTGTTTTCTTATCTTCTCAGTCAGTCATAATTTGTTAACTTTTTGAGTACCATTTTTTTTGTCTGGCCCACATTCCTCCCACCACCCTGGCGTCGATGCGCTTTCTTCATGGAAACAAAATTTCTTGCGAGTTTGAGAAACGTAAAACGTGACAAAAGCAAATGACTCTTTAGTTTGTATGAAAGAGAAACAACAATGCATACATGAGAGAGATTGTTTTTTAATTATTATTATTATTATTTTGTTTTTTTTTTTCATTAAAATAAATGCATACTTTTGGAAATATAAGTAACATTTACAGGGACTAAAATAATGAAGTTTTAGCCTCTGCCCTTTTTAAGATAAATCAAATGTCAATTCCATAACGTAAGCTTCAAGTAAATCGTAGTCACGCTGCTGATGGGACAGGGTGTGATAAAAAACTGCAAAAATGTGAAAAGTATAAGAAACCATATAAATTTACTTATATTTGAAAAAAGAAAAAAACATTTTAAAATTTTTGACATATCAATTTTCCCAAGTCAAACTTAATGGTATTGTGATAAAGCGAGCACATGTAAACGACCTTGAACATTGCCTGACCTTTTGTGTCAAAATGATTTTTTAATATTTCCTATAATTGCCATTTCCCCTTTCTATTTATGCTGTCACCAGTTGAGATTTTTATATCTTTAAAAATTTGAACTTTAGAATCGTTCAGGTACAAATATCGGTCAAAAACTTTATCACTTCTGATTTTCTATTCTCTTATCAGACATTATTTAATTTTACGAATTTTTATTCCCAGATAACAATTATGGATTTTTAAAATCGTATCATGATTTATTTAATCATTTTATAAACGAAACAACCAAACAGCTACTCGACATAATTATGTCACATTTTTGACATTTAATTATATTGTATATTGTTTGCAATGATTATTGTTATTTGATTAAAATCTATTTGAAAATGTTGTGCCAAAATAGTGTAAATAGCCACAAATGCAATCGATGGGAAAATGCAATTTGTCATTTGACAAAAATTACAGCGGTCATTAGAATCAGATTAATCGAATTTTTAATTCACATTTCTAATCAAAATTTGTTAAGATTTTTTTTTATTGGAAGCATATGGGGAAATATTCTTTTTAATTTGAATATTTTAAAATCTGAAAGTTCTGTGTTCTTTGTCTTTCTGAAAGGCTATTTAATTAAAAAAGTAGCAATGTTTTTTTTTTTTTTTGAATTAAAAAATTACACCAAAAAGGAATTGCATTATTTTGTGGTTTTCTAATTAAGTGCAAAAAAAAAAAAAAACACAACAGCTGGGAATCTGTCAATGATTTGTGATGCTAAATTGAGCGATGAGTACCATGCAATATTAGATTAGAATCGTGTGTTATTAAAATAGCACACTACAATAATTAAACTAAAGGAAAAAATGGAAAAAGCCATAACCATGGGCTTTTGAATTTCAGGTTACCATTTACGCTTGCCAGTAAAATAAGTAGCACGTTTATACTATTAAAGTATCAGTCGGTTTTGCCGACAGATTTATATCCCCAACCTTGAGTTATGATTATTCAAACTGTTGACCAATTATGGGCGAGGTTCCGAAGCAGTTGGACAATATTAACCAATTAATATCCAACCGAACACTGATATAAATATTAAAACCTGCCAGATTTGGACTATATCGACTACTCCCTATACTTTATATGAAATATGTGCAAATTTTTGGAAAATGTGGAAATGGGCGTGAGGTAATAGATATAGCGGACGAAGGCATTCCATTTTCATACTTTAACTAATACAGATAAAAATTTTGGTATGTGGAAAATTTGAAGGAAATTGAACTTTTATTTCCAATTTTATGCGAAATCATAAATTTCGAGAAATTACATATTCATATCAGATTTCTGTTTAAGACAAATATTTAGATGTAGTAATTTGTAAAGAATCACCAACTTATTTCGTAAGTTATGACAGATATAAATATTGGAAATTGTGACCCTTTGTGGGCGAGGTACCAGAAAGGTTTGGCAGATATATATCATCTTCACAACAGATCGTGTGTTAGCAAAAATCTTTGGATGTGTGAAATTTGAAAAGAGTTGGAGGCTTATATAACTTTTTTGGAGCGTTTTGTTTTTCAAAAAATTTGAACCCATGTGGGGGAGGTACCAGAAGGAATGGAAGGTACCAGAAGGAATGCTCCGATCTGTACCATATTTATAACTGATCTTGTGTTGAGGGAAATTTTGAGATGTGCCAAGTCTTGAATGGAATCGGATGTTCATTTCATTTTTATGGGCTTCATGGATAATTAACATTTTGAGCCTTTGTGGGGAGGTACCCGAAGTAGTGGACCGATATATCCCATTATCACACCAGGCTTTGGGTTAATAAATATATTTTGATGTGTGAAATTTGAAAAGAGTTGGAGGCTTATAACACTTTTTTTGAGCGTTTTGTTTTTCAAAAAATTTTGAACCCTATGTGGGGGAGGTACCAGAAGGAATGGTCCGATCTGTACCATATTTATAACAGATCTTGTGTTGAGGGAAATATTGAGATGTGCCAAGTCTTGAATGGAATCGGATGTTAATTTCCTTTTTATGGGCTTCATGGATATTTAACATTTTAAGCCTTTGTGGGGGAGGTACCAGAAGGAGTGGACCGATATATCCCATTTTCACACCAGACTTTGGGTTAATAAAAATATTGTGAAGTGTGTAAATTGAAGAGAACCGAATGCTTATTTCGAATGATTTTATGATCGTTTTGGTTATTCATAATTTGGACGCTTTGTGGGGGGAGGTACCAGAAGGAATGGTCCGATCTATACCATATTTATAACAAATCTTGTGTTGATGGAAATATTGAGATGTGCCAAGTCCAAATGGAATCGGATGTCAGTTTCGTGTTTTATGAGATTCATAGATATTCAAAATTTTGACCCTTTGTGGGGGAGGTACTTGATGGAGTGGACCGATATTATCCATTTTCGCACCTGACCTAACACTGATGCAAATATTAAGATTTGCAAAGTTAGAGCTAAATTGGATTATCCTGTCACTTTCTATGCAGTAAATTATTTTTGTTTGAAAATTGAGACATTTTGTGTGGGAGGTACCAGAAGGAGTGGATCGATATTGCCTGCCCCCGAATTCGTATGAACGTACCATTGACAAATAAAGGTATAGACTAAAAATTTTTAAAATTTACCCCTTCCGCCAGATGTCACTATGGTTGATCTTGGGCCAGTAAAGTCACTCAGGGCTAGTGAAGTCACTTGACTTCGAAAACAATTTATTCATCTTTCTGCTATTTAAGTTCTATATTTTAATATTTCATGACATAGTCGGATAATGTAAATGTAAATAAAGTCACTATTTCATTTTGAATTGATATATAAAAATAAATCATAAAAATATTCAATATTTTGTATTTTGAGAGAATTGAGTGAATAGTCTTATTCTCTCTCACAGCATGAACGACATCTATTGAAGCACTTTTTTCGGAGATAACAGACAACTTTTTAGCCTATACTTTTATTTGTCTATGATCGTACAACATTTTATAGTAATTTGTATAAATTATTGGCTTATAGAAAAATTATTTGGATTATGCGAAAAACTTTTGGGCAATGATATTTTTCAAAACCATTTTTTGTCTTAATTATAGTTATATATTTTCGGATTTTCACACATTTCCCCTTTATAAATATACTACACACACAGACGGATACCAACTCATCCACAACATTTTTTTTAAATCTGGAGACGTCACATGCTATTTAATCCTCCATTACTGCGTAAACAATTATTTTAGTATGCGATGTTGTTCGTTTTGTTAATTTATTCGCTTTTGTTTTACTTTTAAATTGTTTTGTTGTTTAGAATAAGCAAATAACAACAAACATCTACGATATACGAAATACATACAAACCTCCATATATATGTATGTGTGGTTATTTTCCCTTCACTTCACAAGTCTGGGCATTGGGCCAACAATTTTTGGTTAAAGATTTTTTTATCTTTGGCATGATAATCATCTTGTCTCGCTTGAAATAAATCCAGATGGGCGCGATGGGGATGATGATAAGATGGAAGGTATCACATACATCAAGTTAGGCGAGAGATGCCACAATCAGCCAAGTCAAAAAACCAAATACAACAAAAAACCAAGAATTTGTCACCAATGTTTTCTTGAAAATTTCTCTTCGAATAGAAGGGAAACAGATCTCAAAAGATGTGAGAACAAAAGTCATCAGCCTTAAAAAACCGCTGTACCAAATTATCCGGAAGCAAAGCGATAACAAAGAATTTCATAGAAAATAAAATCGAGGAGGTGTAATGAGAGGGAAAGGAGATACTTTCACTTTTTATTTTCGACAAGAATTTTATTCTACAGTGGGATGAAAATATATACGATTTTTTTGGTAGAAATGACATTATAACAAGTAAAATGGTACCAGTCGGTTTTGCCGACAGAAGTATGCCTCCAGCCTTGAGCTATGATTATTCAAACTGTTGGCCTTTTGTGGGGGAGTTTCCGAAGCAGTTGGCCAATATTGACCAATTCGTTTCTGACCTAAGACTGATAAACAATATTACAACGTGTCAGACTATATGGGCTACTTCCTATACTTTTTATGAGATATGTGAAAATTTTTGAAAAATGTGGAAATATGCGCGAGGTAACAAATAAAGCGGACCGAAGTATTCCGTTTTCATACTTCATCTAATACAGATAAAAATATTGATATGTGCATTTCAATTTTATTTTATTTCCAATTTTATGCGAAACCACAAATTTTGATAAATCCCGCATTCATCTCAGGTTTCCGTTTGAGAGAAATATTTGGAAATAGCAAATTGTAAAGAATCGCTGACTTCTTTTGTAAGTTATGACAGATATAAGTATTGGAAATTGTGACCTTTTGTGGGTGAGGTACCAGAAAGGGATAATCTTTACAACGAATTCTGCGTTATCAAAAATATGTGCATGCGTGGAATTTGAATAGAGTTGGAGGCATATTCCGCTTTCTTTGAGCGTTTTGTTTTTTAAAATCTTGAACCCTTTGTGGGGGAGGTACCAGAAGAAATGGTCCGATCTCTACCATCTTTATAACAGAGCTTGTGTTGATGGAAATATTGAGATGCACCAAGTCCGAATGGAATCGGATGTTAATTTACCGTTTTATGAGCTTCATGGATATTAAAAACTTTGACCCTTTGTGAGAGAGGTAAAAGAAGCAGTGGACCGATATATCCCGCCTTCACAGCAGTTCTTGTGTTAGTAGAAATAATGGGATGTGTGAAATATGAAGAGAACCGGATGTTTATTTCGGATTTTATGATCGTTTTGATCATTCAAAACTTAGACCCTTTGTGGGGGAGGTACCAGAAAGAATGGTCCGATCTCTACCATCTTTACAATAGATCTTGTGTAGATGGAAATATTGAGATGTACCAAATCTGAATGGAATCGGATGTTAATTTTGCGTTTTATGAGCTTCATGGATATTCAAAACGTTGACCCTTTGTGGGGGATGTACTAGAAGGAGTGGACCACCAATGCATCCAATTTTCACACCAGACCTTGGGCTAAAAAAATATTGTGATGTGTGTAATTTAAAGAGAATCGGATGCTTATTTCGGATTTTATGATAGTTTTTCTTATTCAAAACTTTAACCCTTTGTAGGGGAGGTACCAGAAGAAATGGTCCGATCTCTACCATCGTTGTAACAGATCTTGTGTTGATGGAAATATTGAGATGTGCCAAGTCTGAATGGAATAGAATATTAATTTCCCGTTTTATGAGCTTCATGGATACTCAACATTTTAACTCTTTGTGGGGGAGGTACCACACCAGACCTAGCACTGGTGCAAATATTATGATTTACAAAGTTGGAGCAAAATCGGATTATTGCTTCTCTTTCTGTGCAGTAAATTATTTTCTTTGAAAATGTTGACATTTTGTGAGGGAGGTACCAGAAGGAGTGGAACGATATTTCCCATCTCCGAACTCGATCGAAGTTTGACAATAATACTACGATGTACTTAGTTTGGATCAAATCGGATACTCTATTCGAGAGTTATCGAATAGGCTGCTTTTTCAATGATTTTTTAATAAAAATTGTATTTATTAAAAATAATTTGAATTAGAACAAATGCAATCAATGACATATCAACCCATTGTACAACTAAAAGATATTTCAAAGATTATAGCAACCAAAAAATGTATTTTCACCATGCCCATCCATCTACGCAAGAAAATCAAACTAAAGCAGCCAAACAAAATTCACACACCATGGATGAATAAACTACAAATTCTTATGGATATCACTTGACGGCGTTTTATTTTCGTTTTGTTGTCGTTGTCAGGGACAATCGAATTGTTGTTGGTTATGGGGCTTGTCCAACATCGTCACAAAACTATGTAGCCATACCAACAACAAGAACGCAAATACAAGATCATGCTAAATTGAAACTTTCGTGAATAGGCAAATAATTTTTACTGATCTGCTTTCAATTTCCCCTTCTATTTGACGTCAATATTACAAAACAAAACAAAGTTTTAGACAAATGTGATATGGAACACACAACTGTTTTTATGTGCCTAGGAAGGCTCAAAAATATTTGATTATTGATTATTTTTTTAAATATGCAACTCGTCATACGTAAATATTTCAGATATGAAAATAAATTTTATTTGAACACTGAAGAGTACTCCAGAAAAAGTTGCCATCTTCTATTCAGCAAATGAGTATATGTAAATGTTTGTAAACCTACTGTAAAATGCCATAAATAGTTGCCATAAAATTTCCAAATGGCAACACTGGATAACTCAACGGTCAAGATTTCTCTCACTTACAAAAATGTGGTTTATCAGACGACATTTGGTAAAAATTTGTACAATTTGTTTCGTCAAAACAAAACAACTTGTCCGCAATAAAAAGAAACAAAACAAGCAAAAATTAGTATTTTATTAAAAATAAACAAGACATCTACCAAATCTTTAAAATACCGAAATTTGAAACAATTTCGTGGGTAAATTTCGCTATGAGAAAACGTGGACCTAGGTATTTAATGTTCTGCCACCGAAGCTAGAACCCATTATGAACTGCAAATACAAATTCGTGAAAAAACGTGACAAAAATCCTCAAAATCCTATATCCAACCATCCTAGATTTAAAACAAGCTTTTGCATGATTCTGTTTCTTTACCTTTTGCAATTGTTTTTTTTCTCTTAGGAGAGGAAAAATCGTATTTACTCTCAACAACTTTATTCTGCACAAGTTATGGCAAAATGTTGTTGATGCCCCAAAGGTCCAGCAAATAAGAGAGTGAAAAAGAACAATTTTAATAGTTGATTTACCGAAAGTTTGGAAATTCTTACTGGAGCAATTTTTTCATTAAGAATTATCCAGCAAAAGTCGACTATTTAAAAAAATAAATGAAAATATTAGGAATTAATTTAGATATTTGAATTATTTTTTATAAAATAAGCATTCAATATTGGAAAAAAATTCTGTTTTCCTATAAAACTCGAAATTTTGATATGGATTTTACTGTTCTGCAAAATTTTAGCGTAAGATAGTAATTTGTTTCTCACTACAAGTTACCGAGTTATTTTTTACCTATTGCTGAGAAACTAAACGAACGGAATTATTACATGTTTACGTGCTCATAACAATTGTTAATATTTCTTGTATGTCACGTGCCGTTCGTTGTTGGTCCTTGGCCTCTAAATGGTTGCGTGACATTTATTACCCTGTCGTTTTAAAGGTTCATTGAGTTTTTGGAAGTTTGGATAATATTCTATAGGATTCCTGCTTAACAATATCGTGAGGTTGCAGTAAGGTTGTTGATTCGTGTCTTAATAATTCGAAATTAAACTGTAATTAATACATTTTTATACGGTGACATACGTAGATACATGTTAATATATACTTAATTATTAATAAATATGTTTTTTTTTTTCATAAATTTCCGTTTATCAGTCATGACAATCTTAATTTAATTCTTAAATAATTTTTTATTTCGGGGGGATTCCTTGACCTTTGTCTTTGGGAATAATCAGCTGTCATCCTTGATGAATTTAACGTCAAGACTTTTAAGCTAGCAAAAGAACGAATACTTCCTTTTTTATTCTGGAACAATGTTTTGTACATATGTGATTATGCCGTCAATTATTTATATTATGATTTACACATTACCTTTTTTAATTTATTTTCCCCCATTTCAAGTAATTCCCCACTAAATGTCCCCTCTTTTTTTAAATTCCAGTGTTGAAATTGGTGAATCTGTGCGCGGTGAAGATGTGTACATTGTGCAATCTGGTTCCGGTGAAATTAATGACAACTTGATGGAATTGCTGATCATGATCAATGCCTGCAAGATCGCCTCAGCATCCCGTGTAACAGCTGTGATTCCTTGTTTCCCATATGCCCGCCAAGATAAGAAAGATAAGGTAAGTAAGGTAAAGAAAAAAACGAAACTCAAAGTATTTGGTACAAAATTTCTTAAAATGTTAAGTGAAAACACACCACCGAAACAGAAAATGCGAAAGAAGAAGTTGATAATGACAACAGAAATGTAAACGTGAAGTGAAAATTATGGTTTTAATTTTATTGTTTTTTCTTTTTGTTTTCTAATTGTTTTGCTATTGAAAAAATAATAATTGTACTAAAAACAAAACCAAGCTTATTTTTGCATTTTGATGTTGTTGTTGTTGTTTTTTTCTTTTTAATGTGACTTATTTTCGATTGTTGTAATTTGTTTTTTATTTCAATTTTTGGTCTTTGGAAAACTACCAAGGCAACAACTTTTCAACCAAAAAAAAAAAAAGTCGTCAAGTAAATTATCGATTTATGGGCGGATAATTTTGAAGTTGTGTTGTGTATTAATGTTCAAATATGCTCTCTCATTTATTTAATTTATTAAATTATTTGATTTTCTTTAGCTGGCCGGCTCTGATGATGGCGATGTAAAGCTCCGTAGTAAGAACTACGATTGGAAATTTAGGGTATTTACTTCGTTCTAGTTTTCAGATTTGTTTTAATCTTTTTTGTCATTTTATGTTTAACGCTGGGTGAAAAACAAAAAAAACTAAAACAACAAGATATTCATATTTATATTAAATTCACAATAATTGTAACATCCGAGTAACATTTGAGGAGATAACAAATAGCAAATATAAATATATATATTTTTTTAAGCATATTTTGTACAAAGATTTTTTTGTGTGATTTTGTAAGCAACGCTGAAATTGTGAATAATTTATCAAATGAAATATAATATTTGAATTTGATTTTTTATTCTAATTCATTCATATTCAAATTTTAATATTGGTAAATTAACAATAATTCTATAATTTTATACTAATATTGTTTTCTATGATTCATCAATATTAATAAAAAACAAGTAAAAAAACATTAAGTTCGGCCGGGCCAAACTTTTAATACCCTCCACCTTAGGGTAAAAGAAACATTAGAAGAAATGTGGCAAAAACCATAAAAATACCGAATATCGGGGGGTACCGTTATATGGGGGCTATATCAAATCATGGACCCATGCATGCAATGTTTCGCCACCGAAGCTGGAACCCATTATGACCAACAAATACCAATTTTCAGACAAATCCGTGAAAAAATGTGGCAAAAATCATCCAATTACCGAATATCGGGAGGTTCCGTTATAAGGGGGCTTTACCAAAACGTGGACCTACACATGCAATGTTTTGCCACACGCTCAGGCACCCATTATGACCCACAAATACCAATTTTTAGACAAATCAGTGAACAAATGTGGCAAAAACCATCAAAATACCGAATATCGGGAGGTACCGTTATATGGGGGCTATACCAAATCATGGGCCCATACATGCAATGTTTCGCCACCGGAGCTGGAAACCATTATGACCCACATGTACCAATTTTTAGACAAATCCGTGAAAAAATGTGGCAAAAAAAAATAAAATACCGAATATCGGGAGGTACCTTTATATGGGGGCTATACCACAACGTGGACCTATACATGCAATGTTTTGCCACACGCTCAGGGACCCGTTATGACCTACAAATACCAATTTTCAGACAAATCCGTGAAAAAATGTGGCATAAATCATCAAAATACCGAATATCGGAAGGTACCGTTAAATGGGGACTATACCAGAACGTGGACCGATATATCTCATTTTCAATACCAACCATCCTAGACACAATGCAAATAGCTCTGCTAAATTTTGGCCCTCTACGTCAAATAATGTGGGCTGTATCGTGATTTCAACAGACAGACAGTCAGACGGACAGACAGACAGACGGACATCGTTAAATCGACTTAGAATTTTATGCTGATTATGAATATATATACTTTATGGGGTCTAAGACGAATATTTAAGGATGTTACAAACGGAATGACAAAGTTAATATACCCTCCTTTCCAAGGTGGAGGGTATAATAACGTACAATGATTTGATGAGTAGACATTTTTATATGTTTAAATTCTTTTATTGTACCTGATGTTAAATTTATATTTATATTCGATTTTTTTGTTTATTTTTTAATTACAATTTAATTAAAACGGTACATTGATTAAATTTATACACTTAATTAGATGCATTTTTAATGACAATGGTATAAACTATAAATGATAACATTTTTGATTATTTTTTGTACTGTCAAAATTGAATCTAAATATAATAACTTATGTTTTTTTTTTCTTGATCTATTCAGAATTCTCTTACTTTTTGTTACATATAACTTCCATGTTTTATGTCAAGACTCCTGAAAGTAACATTGCATGTTGAGTTTTATGTTCAATTTAATACTAGACTTAATTTTATGTTTTAACTTTTTAAATAAATATTTATTTTTTAAATATTTTTTTTCTTGCAATGAAATGCACTAGAGATTAAACACTATAAATATAACTCATTTTATTCGTACAAAATTTGCTTAAAATTTTAAAAATATTAGAAATTCCAAATAAAATTTGTAAGAAAGTCATTCGTACATGAAATCACAACAATTAGCTTCAAAATTATCTTTTTAAAAAATGCGACGATATTTATATTGAATTTGGTATTATTTTTTTTTTATTATAAAAAAATTGTAGAATGCAGCTTCATTGCAAAATATAAATTACAACAATTAATTTATTCACATGCAATTTTTGTATTTATGTATAATTTAAAAAAAAAAATAACGACTTTGGTGAACATTAGTTACTTTTGTTTTTTGTGTATTTATAGATATTATGGTATTTTTATATGGTGTATTATTTATTATTAATGATAAGAAATATACACATACACCAACATTTTGTTATTATAAATTTGTGTCATTGTTTGTCACGTTTTGTCCCTCCTAATTATGTCTATGTATTGTTATGTTTTTTATTTATTTTTTTCAATCAATATAATTTACATTTGATTAATTTACTGATAAAATTCAATATTTGTTCTAAGTCAACATTCCATGTCTCGAAGTGAAAACAATTACTTATTTATTATACTCTCACCCTTATAGGTCATATATGTGTTTTGACAAGACCCTTTTACGAACATTTAGAGGGCATATTGTTATGTCTACCAGTATGTATAATGCCCACTACTACACGGTGCAACACAACAAATAATTACGGGGAAATGCGGCAGATTATGAAAGAAGAGAATGTTAAAAAAGAAGCCACGTATATCTGTGTTTTGAAAGTTCTCATTAAAAATGAACCAAAATAGAAGGGCCCAGTTCCCCCTTCTTCCACTCTTTTGGTAATTTTCGGATAAAGATTCCGTGGAATCTGTGCATTAGGTATACGGTGTCTTCGACAATATTGCAGATAAAAATACGAGGAATATTTTGATTCAACATTTTAACCCTCATGAGGGTCAACGATGGGTCTTTTTGGTTCTTATTTTCAAATATGGCTAAATATTTCCTTTAAACGGGATCGTAGGTAGTCAAAATATCCTACAAAATTATTTGTTATAAAGTTCTACCATAGGCCCTAGAAGACGTCGAGAATCTAACTCGTTCTTAAACGTAAGGGATTAATATGCCTTTAAAAGACATTTAAGGGTTAATCCGTACTGTGTGTGAATTTGTGCAAAAATATCCAACAAAGCATAATTTTAGATGGATGACGTCAAAGACAAAAATATTCTTCATTAAATTTTACCATAAGTCACCAAAGAAATCTCTACTTTTACTGTATATCGGCAAAATATTGCAATATTATTCCCAAAAAAACCGAAAAAAATCTTAATTTTTTTTGATACATATTTCCTCGGACTTCTTTCGAGTTGACATTTGAAAAAAATATAAAATGTCATTTTAGGCGGAAGGTGTCCAAAGAGAAATACTCTTCACAAAATGCCCATATAAAATATAAAACCATATAAATAAACTGTATATCTAGCTCCTATAGTTTTTTTTTTTTTTTTTGAAAATTACATTCGAATTTCCTGTACTAAAAGTGAAAATTATGTCTTCACTGCATCCAATACGAGTCAAAATCTCCATTTATACTTCATTTTTTGGAAAAGGAAAAAAAATTGGTTTACTTAAAACCATAGAAAATAGCGCATACATTTTTGTTAGTAAAAAACCTAGTTTATTTGTAAAATATTTTGCAATTTTCCAAATTCCCTAAAAATTTTCTTATAATTGCACTGTTCCATAGGCAGTCCGGGTTGTGGAAAATGCCTCAAGTGGACCTAATAGACCCCTATAGTTTGAGATATATTTCGCAATATTTAGTATAGAGTTTTAAAGTTTGATTAAGAACTTTGGACTATATCCGGAATCATTAATACAGAAAATGGGTCATATCGGTCCAAATTTTTAGCAAATAGTCACCTTGTTAGAATAACTCCGAATTTGAAACAATTCCGGTGAATAATGCGCTAAAATCATCAAAACACCGAATATCGGGAGGTGCCGTTATATGGGGGCTATACGAAGACGTGGACCTGCAAGGACAATTTTCTGCCATAGGCTGCAGAATCCATTACGAGTTTCTAATACCAAATTTGTAACAATTCCGGTGAATAATGTCGCTAAAATCACCAAAATACCGAATATCTGGTGGTACCATTGTATGGGGGCTATAAAAAAAACGTGGACCTACATGGCGCATTTTCAATACCAAAAATCCCGCAAATATAATATAAATTTGAGTAAAATTTTATCAACCTACTAAATTTCGTTCGGAAGCAAGAGTGATTTCCGCAGACGGATAGACGGACTGACGGACGGACATGGCTAAATCGACATAGAATTTTAAGCTGATCAAGAATAAATATACTCTGTGGGGTCTAAAATGCATATTTCGAGGTGTTACAAACGGAATGACAATCTTTATCCTCCATACTATGGTGGAGGTTATAAAAACGAGATTATTATGCCCTTCACAATTAAATTTACTGGAGCCTTCTACCAACGGCTTAATTAAGTGATACACATTGCATAATGTTTTTTTTTTTTTTAATTTTAAGTTCAACAAAAATTAATTTTTTAACACAATCCCTTCTACATCAGGAACATTTACTTGTTTGCGTCTACCCCAACTTTACCCCCCCCCCCCCACCCATTTGTTTTCCTTTTTTCA
Organism: Musca domestica; assembly: GCF_030504385.1. NCBI lineage: Eukaryota > Metazoa > Arthropoda > Insecta > Diptera > Muscidae > Musca > Musca domestica. The sequence goes on from NW_026712435.1 coordinate 18,017,362, forward strand.
ATATTTCTGCAGTTTGTGTTTCACCTAAACTTTTTTCTTTTCTTTGACAATTTCTTTTATTTTTAGGAATTTTCACCTAAACAATATACTGTGAGTAGTTCAAATGGGAAATCTCGCTAAACAATAGCTGAGAAAAAGGTTCTTTGCTTAGCCCCACAGACCTCAAGGGTCTAACAAAACACTGGCGTTTCTTAGGCTTTCTTTTTTGCATATGCGTTTGTTTTCGAATTACGAGATTGAAACCGGACTACTTTTTTATGCAACTTTTTCAAGATTGTTTTTTAGATTTGAGAATGAGTCCCAAATTTAATTCCCATTTGAGTTTCCCCTTCCGAAAATCATATTTTTTTTGCATGATTTTTTTTTGTTCTCCTTCTCTCAATGTATTTATATTTTAATAAAAAAGTATGTATTATTATAAAATATATTTTTTTGAATAGCAGCATCACTCTAAAGCAAGCACTTTTCACTTTGTGTACCCTTTATCCTCTCCCCCTTGTATGGCACATTAATCACTGGTTTCGAAATTGGTTTACAAGCACCTGTTTTAGAGCACACCTTAAATGTATCAACATTTGTTCACCAAAAAAACTTATTTCATTTTGTAGTTATGATTTTATTAATTTATTTTATTTAATATTAAATTATCATTATTATTTCTTTAAATTGAATTAAATTTGTTTTGCAAAATTCGTTAATGCCAAATGGGCGTATTTTTATGTTTTAACATTGTATTCGTCGTCTTCATGTGAATCATCTATCACAGTGGTTCTCCACCATCAACAATTCCGCACCACAATCGTTTCCAAATTGGGTATATCCAGAATATGAACATTGTCCCCTATTCGTTGTCATATCATTTCAAAGTTGCCATTTGACATTTGTTTTTTTTTTCTCATGGTATTGTTCTCTTTTTGCCAAGGGCCATAAAGATATTAACGTTTTGTATTGTTTCTGGTTTTTCTACAGAGTCGTGCCCCCATTTCGGCGAAATTGGTCGCAAATATGCTATCAGTGGCCGGAGCAGATCACATTATAACTATGGACTTGCATGCATCTCAAATTCAGGTAAGTTTTAAAAATATATAATAATTACTAAGATTCCGTCCTTTTTAGTCGTAAAAGCAGCACAAGAAATAATTTTTAATTTTAGAACAACAGAGTAGGCCAACAACCGATAGCGCAGAGTGTTCTAACATCAGGTTGGGTTTATCCTTATAAAAAGTTTAAATCAGAAAGAGGAAGTTTAGAAGAAATTTAGATGAGCTGTTTCCATAGCTAAACTTGCAAAGAAACCGTTGAATAAATCAATAAGTGAGGTTCTTGGTCCCATTGGGTGTCAACTTAAACTACTAAAGTAGTTTTCTGGGTAATTTTTTTTTCTAATCTATAAAATTTATAAATATATATATATTGCAGAATATATTATAATTCTGGTGTAATAATTTAATTTAATGAAAACAATTTCAGTAATTTTGCAATTTACATTTCCGCCTAAAAGTATGTTATACAGTTTATAAAAGATTAGTGAAATAACTAAAATAATTTTGCACGAGGGTTAGTCTTGGTGCGTAGGCATGTATTAAGGCTGGGTTTCTGGAAATTTTATTAAATGAAAGCAAAAAATGACGGAAATATCATCAAAATTTAGAATAATTTTAGATTACGGCCTTCAAGCGGCCAATGAAACCGTCGCACGCTTCCCGAATGTTGCTCTGCGGTATATTGGCCCATTCCCGGCGACACTTTGGTATTTTTTGGAGCCAACCGTGCTTTTCAAAATACTCCAGACACCATAGTCCAACGGATAGGTATCCGGAGATTTTGGTGGCCACAGTGTGCGTCAGAAATGAAGCGAGGAACCTCATTTTTTAACCATTCTTGGGTGGCGCGTGCTGAGGCCTGTTGGAATGTCCAAGGGCTGCGGCCAAAATGTTTGCGTGCCCAAGCCTTTAATACACCCTCCGGAATATTTTCGCAATAACATTCGGCATTTATTCTGATGCCACGGTCGATTAATACGAGCGGAGAGCGACCATCGGCTGTTAAATTAAACACGATCATACGGCGAAATTCGTAATTTCACCAATTTCGGCCAAGCGAAGCAACTCTAGCTCTTTTGAGCCTATTTTCTTACTGTTGCGGTGTAGTTCTTGGACTTTTTGGAATTCCCAAGCTCATTTTTCAATACTCACGAGTCATTTTTCAGCAACTGTGACGCGAGTTTCGATCAAGTCACTTCTTTACCATTTCTGCTGATGCTTGACGTCGGGCTACGCTACAAGTTAAACGGCAATAAGCGATGGTACGAGACACAAAAGATTTATTCAAATTTAAATGCTGGAGTGCTCTAACGATAGCCAATTGTGGTTTTCCAGGCAAATATAAAGAAATCACACTATCACGCCTGAATTCTATCACGAATAACTTTTTTTCTGGAAAATTCTCACCAAAATGCTTTTGTACGCTTGTAAATATTATAATGAGCTGTCACTGGAATAGTTTTAATAGTTGTCGGACGAGTGGCATAGAAAAGACAGCAGTCTAAAGTTGGTTGCAGTTTTTTTATCTCACCCTCTATTTTTTTATTTTTGTTGTTCGTATTGACTTTAAGTCAATTCATTTTGCTATAAATAAACAATTAGTTTTAATTGATAAATTGCGTTTGAAATTCGTTAATTATTTCATTTCGCTAAGTTACTGATGTTTTCATTGTCTTTATTGGGCGTTACAAATGTATTTGTTATTGTAATTTTCCCAACAAACAACAACAAACTAGACCAAATATGTAGTATTATCTTTTTGTTGTTGTTAAAAACCAGTAACGGTGGCGTTCGTTTTGAATGCTATTTACTCAACGCCAAAACTCCTTATCAATAAATCACAAAATAGACAAGGCTAATTCCTTGTTGTTGACCTTCTTTCGCAATAAAACAAAAAAAAAACAGAAACTCGAAATATATGTATGTGTTTTCGAGGGCACGAAGCTGTTGAGTCATATGCCAGGGTATTAGTGTTTTAAGTGATAGTGAAATGTTTTTAATTGAGTAATTGACGAAAAATGTAAATCGATGTTCCCATGTATAAGGAAAAAGTCTTTTTGTTCAAACAGCCAACTGATTATGAAAAATCAAGTGAAACTTAAAGAGACTTAGATGGCTTAATATGAGCTTTCTATGAGCGTTTTGTTTTTCAAAATCTTGAACCCTATGCTAAGGAGGTACCAGAAGAAATGGTCCGATCGCTACCAGATTTTGTGTTGTTGGAAATATTGAGATGAACCAACACTTAATGGAATCGGATGTTCATTTTCCGTTTTATGAGCCGCAAGGGTACTTAAAATTTTGACGCTTTGTGGGGGATGCACCAGAAGAAGTGGACCGATATATTCCATCTTCACTCTAGACCTTGGGTTAATAAGAATATTGTGATGAGTATAATTTGAAGAGAACCGGATGCTTATTTCGGATTTTATGATCGTTTTTGTTATTCTAAACTTTGGCCCTTTTGTGGTGGAGGTAGGTCCGATCTTTATAACAAATCTTGTGTTGATGGAAATATTGAGATGTACCAAGTCTGAATGGAAGCCGATGTATATATTTCGTGTTTTTGACCTTCATGAATATTCAAAATTTTGACCCTTTGTGGGGGATGTACAAGAAGAAGTGGACCGATATATTCCATTTTCACACAATTAATTAATAAAAAAATTATTGTGATGTGTGTAATTTGTAGACAATTGGACACTTACATCACTTTTTATAAGAGTTATTATAATTATTCAAACTGTTGACCCTATTAGTGGGAGGGGTACTTGATGGAGTGGACCGATATCGTCCATTTTCACACCTGATCTAGCACTGATGCAAATATTAGGATATTCTTTTTTTGTGGTAGCTACCCAAAAAATAAGAGAGAGAGAGAGAGCAATTTTGATCCCTAAAATATGAATTGTAAGATTTTCGGGGTCCTAACCTTAAAAGATCTATTAATGGTCATAGTTACATTTTATTTTAAGAAGCTTCCTCCAAAAATAAGTCACAAAGTTTCTGTCCAAAAGCTGGCTCGAAACCTATTTGGAAAAACATAATATATCCAGAGTCTCGTTTAATTTTTGTCTTGTATCTACACACCTAAAATGCAGAGATTATGAGGCAACCTAAGGGCACCTCAAGATTTTGGCTGTTTCTCTTTTCACATCCTCTTTCGAAATCAGTTATTCTTTTATTTTAAAGATATTTGTGTCAGTTTCGTTTATTCATTATTTATTGATGGAAGCGACCCCATTTGATGGATAATTTCCCTTGGTTCTGGTATAAGAGCTTCAAAAGAAACCCTAGCCCTTTGACATATATTATTTGGCAAACTATTTGGAATCTAAAAATGAAAAGAAAAGAATTATGTATTAAATGCTAAATATACATATGTATGCATATATATATGCATATTTATTAATATGTTTATTCAAATAGTTATGTTTTCCTCGGATCCATTCTCCTTGAAATTAGACCCAATAGAAACATTGTCATTTAATACAGGACCACTGTGCGAATGTTCCAAACGATTTACATGACTTAGCAAATTTCTCACCGACACTTTGGCCAACTGGGCGCACAATTCATCGATGCGTTCCGCTTTCAGTTGTATGACATTTTCCAAATGTGTTATTTTTTGTTGGGCTGCAGTTATGTAATTATCCTTGGCCTGGCATTGCTTGATGGCCTCCTCGTACAATGAATATAGAATCATTTTTTGTGGCACCTGTATGAGACCATCACCAATTCTTTTATTCACCGTTACTGTCATTATTTCATCATTTTCGGTCCAAATTTTTTCCTGTTCATTAATTTGATGATCTCCAGCTTTTTGTTGTTGTTGTTCACGATCTATTATCATTATGTCATACAATAAAGATTCAATTGCCCCCGGTATGGCTTTGGCAAACTTCTCCAGCATTTGTTTATTTTGTTGCAGGCCAATCTTGGATAGGACCTTAAGATTTAATGTTTCCCAATTGTTCACTTTTAATTGGGTGTTATTGCGTGGCGGATAGTTATGCAGTTCGACCAGTTTCGAATAGAATTTTTTTAATAAATTCGCCACGGGCAAACAATCGGAAAAGTCACGATGTAAATTTTTGTAAACAATTTCGTGGGATTGTAGCCAGTCCTTTAGCTCATGCAGCTGTTGTTCGTTGAGCTTTTTTGGCATATTGGTTAATTTTTTCTCCAAATCCTAATCTTGTTCAGAATATTCTCAATTTTTTGGTTTTGCTTTCAAAATATATAGTCAAATAAGAAAGTTGCTCTATTTTATGTTTGGAAATTAAATTCTATTTATTTGACAGCAGTTACATATGGTGACACAGGATGTATTAATTAATGAAGATTTGTTTACAAATCAGAACTTGCAATATAATACTATTGCACTTTTGCAGGTTCCGGAAGAATATGCTAGTTTTGATTTTTTTAAATCACAAAAGAAAAGTCGATTACCGTAGTAAAAACTGATTTCATTAATTGCTCCTGATTTCATTAATTTCGAAGTTCTTGACCAGATTTTGCTGGTGTTTTTTTTATCGTTTCGACAGAAGGTAATTAATATTAGTATTTAATTGCGTATATATGAAGCGTGACATATATTGGTGGAGTTGTTACTTCAAGACAGAAAAGCAAAATTCAAAAATAGTCTTTAACTCCCAAATTAATTTTTAATTTTATGGCCCTGTGCATTCTAACGAAGAAACCCAGATACTAATTTTCAGCCAATTACTAACCTATGATCTCTTCTATTCTAGGGTTTCTTTGATATTCCCGTGGACAATCTTTATGCTGAACCAGCTGTTCTGAAATGGATCAAGGAGAACATTACAGAATGGAAGAACTCGATTATTGTCTCACCCGATGCTGGTGGTGCTAAACGGTAAGATATGAGTTCGTAAACATTAATGAATTTTGATAGACATTCCCCTATTAGTTACTATTATTAACCCATTTTTCTTCAATATTTTTTAGTGTGACGTCCATTGCTGATCGTTTGAATGTTGAATTCGCTTTGATTCACAAAGAACGCAAGAAGGCCAATGAAGTCGCTTCTATGGTACTTGTCGGTGATGTTAAAGATAAAATTGCCATATTGGTCGATGATATGGCCGATACATGCGGTACAATTGTACATGCTGCCGATCGTTTGGTGGAAGCAGGTGCTACAAAGGTATGTATTCTAGTGAAATAATTACTAAATTGATTCGACTGATATTAACTCTACCCTTTTCATAAACTTTTTCAGGTTTATGCTATTTTGACACATGGTATCTTTTCGGGACCGGCAATATCCCGCATAAACAATGCCTGCTTTGAGGCTGTGGTTGTTACAAATACAATTCCTCAGGATGGTCATATGAGAGATTGTCCCAAAATACAGGTTCGTTATTATTGTTTTATAATAAATTTTAATATCAATTATTTAACAAATTCTTTCGTTTCTATTTTTGCAGTGCATTGATGTCTCAATGATGTTTGCCGAAGCCGTTAGAAGAACACACAACGGCGAAAGTGTTTCTTATCTCTTCTCAAATGTTCCATATTAAGAAAAATCATTTATTTTTTTAAATTTGTTTAATTTTTTTAAATGATTATATTTTTTATTTTAATCACCATATTTTATATATAAATACTTCAATATTTTTTTGTTCATACTATCTTTCGTACAATCTGATTTTTTTCTTAACACAATATTTTTTTTAAAGGATAACAAACTAAATTTTTGGTCTACCATTTGCCATTGTCGTTAGACGATTATGTATTTTTTATTTGAAATATTTTTAATTATAAAAAATATGATTTTTTATTAAATGAAAAAAATCTTTATTTTCTGCCTTTTTATTGTTGACACTAAAAAAAACAAAATAAAACTGTAGGGATATTTTACTATATAAAAAAGTAATCATGTTCTAAAATTTATTTAGTCAAAGACAAATATCTACACAACATTCATTATAGAATCATGCATTAATTCTTTCATCCTCCAAATGTGTAATTGTTGTCACTATTTTTTTTTTTTGTTTATTTAAATCAGAGCACATTTTATGAATCGATATTTATATACACTAAATATACACAGCATAAAAACAGAAATGAACCAGACATTTATGCAAAATTTTGAAAATATTTTTTTATAAATATTTATATTTGTAATGACAAAAACAAAAACTCTTACCTATACATAAAACACACACATCCATAGATATTTGTAGCAGCTAATTCCGTGAAATCTTTATTGTCTAAATGTAAGAAACCCTACTTATAAAGAAATGAAAGAAAATCTAACATTGAAAGATTGCCCTACATTAATGTACCAGCAGATAAAGAAACAATTAAATATCCATAATATTTGTTATAGTTAAGACTTCATTATTAACGCCTAGATCAAGTGAAAGCAACTCTATGAAAATACCATTGGAAATAAACACAAATAGTTAAAATAATGAAATGATAAGAAAAGAAAAGAAATGAAAACAAGTATGAAATAAAAAAGAACAACTGAAATAATATAAGTAAGAATAAAACAATAATAAAACACTGATATAAAATTATATGTATTATTTATTTAAATTTATGAATGGTTTATGACATGGAACATTCTGAAGTTTTGATTTGTGGGGAATTAAATTTTATGTTACAATGCCACTGATTTTTTGCGATCACATTAAAATAGTAAAATCATTCACAAGTGAGAAAATGTGCCTCATGTATTTTCCTATTCAAATAAATAAAAAATTCCATTTTTCCCGAAGTGACCATAGTGACCGAACTATGCTTTTTCAATTCTTTATCTGAGCATTTTTCGCATCATTCATACATATGTTTAAATATTAATTATCCACTATTCAGTCATACGTATTTGGTACCGTTTTGAAAGTTTACATCGCAACGTAACCTAAATAGAGGAGGAAAGTTCCCCTCTTTCTGCATTTTTTTGAAATTTTCGTTTTAAGATTCATTGGAATACAGTGTCTTCGACAATATTATAGATAACAATGCAGTGATTATTTTGGTTAAAATGGTTTACCGTCAAGCTCGTCACAAAACGGGGAGATTTTGCTCCTTTTTTTATACCCTCCACCTTGGAAAGGAGGGTATATTAACTTTGTCATTCCGTTTGTAACATCCCTAAATATTCGTTTTAGACCCCATAAAGTATATATATTCATAATCAGCATAAAATTCTAAGGCGATTTAACGATGTCCGTCTGTCTGTCTGTCTGTCTGTTGAAATCGCGATACAGCCCACATTATTTGACGTAGAGCTCCAAAATTTAGCAGAGCTATTTGCATTGTGTCTAGGATGGTTGGTATTGAAAATGAGATATATCGGTCCACGTTCTGGTATAGTCCCCATATAACGGTACCTCCCGATATTCGGTATTTTGATGATTTATGCCACATTTTTTCACGGATTTGTCTTACAATTGGTATTTGTAGGTCATAGCGGGTCCCTGAGCGTGTGGCAAAACATTGCATGTATAGGTCCACGTTGTGGTATAGCCCCCATATAAAGGTACCTCCCGATATTTAGTATTTTAGTTTTTTTTACCACATTTTTTCACGGATTTGTCTGAAAATCGGTATTTGTTGGTCATAATGGGTTCCAGCTCCGGTGGCGAAACATTGTAATTATAGGTCCACGTTTTGGTATAGCCCCCATATAACGGTACCTCCCGATATTCGGTAATTTGATGATTTTTGCCACATTTTCAAAGGGATTTGTTCGAAAATTGGTATTTGTTGGTCATAATTGGTTCCAGCTTCGGTGGCGAAACATTGCATGCATGGGTCCATGATTTGATATAGCCCCCATATAACGGTACCTCCCGATATTCGGTATTTTGATGGTTTTTGCCACATTTTTTCACTGATTTGTCTAAAAATTGGTATTTGTGGGTCATAATGGGTTCCAGCTCCGGTGGCGAAACATTGTAATTATAGGTCCACGTTTTGGTATAGCCCCCATATAACGGTACCTCCCCATAATCGGCATTTTAATGGTTTTTGCCACATTTCTTCTAATGTTTCTTTTACCCTAAGGTGGAGGGTATTAAAAGTTTGACCCGGCCGAACTTAATGTTTTTTTACTTGTTTAAATTAAAGAAGAAACTCCCTTTAATCGAAATCGTAGTAAGTGAAAATATTCGACAAAATTAGTTGTCAATAAATTCTACAATTATAGATTCTTAAAAAACATCAAGGTCTAACCCTTACCTAAACGCCACGAATTCAGAAATATTGAGAACACAATTTAGGGTTAAATTCGTACTTCTTGCTTATGCAAAATTCTCCTAGTAGTAGCGTTTCTACTTAATATGAATTCAAAATATCAAAGTTTGGCAAATTAAATGGGAAATATATTGAGACTATACCAAAAATTGGACAGATATGACAAATTATGTAAACCAATGGTTCTTGAAATAATCGAAGGCGCTCTATATTTTTTTAAAGCTATAAAGCGAAATGTGTCTACAAAATTTTTATTATTGTATATGAACAAGTAAGGCTGGGAACATAAGAAGCTTGAAGTCATGGCTAGGCATGGATCGATTTTGTCCATTTTCGCACGTGACTTAGCACTGATGCAAATATTAGGATTTGCAAAATTGGAGCAAAATCGGATTTTTCTTTCTTTTTCTGCGCAGTAAATTATTTTCTTTGAAAATGTCGACATTTTGAGTGGGAGGTACCAGAGGGAGTGAACCGATATTGCCCATCTCCGAACCCGATCTAAGTTATACAATAATATTACGATGTACCAAGTTGGAATCAAATCGAATACTCCCTTCAAGAGTTATCGTGCGCACCAGCCAGCCAAACAGACATACAGACGGACGGACATCGCTAGATCGACTCCAAATGTCCTGAAACGGTTTTGGTCCAAAGAGCCTAGGGTCTAAATTCGTTATTTCGACTAGGCACGTTTTGACCGTATCAAATGATATATACCCCCTCTAGCCATATTGCTGAGGGTATAAACATGGTTTTTGAAGCCACTTGGAATTCTCACACTCTGACTAAAAAAAACTATTATGCCTAGATAAATAAAACTGTAGTGTAATAATCTGCTAAGAATCAACGCCCAGACGAAACGGCTGACGCTAGAATCTTAAAATATTGCATGAAGGTCAGTGTTGGTGTTTATGTAAGCAGGCTTGATTTTTGGAAATTCGTACCAAAAGGTTACGAAAAGTACTAAAATGTACTAAAAATTGAATACTTTGTATTGGACAAATGGAATGAGGTATTTGGAACGTGATGTATTGATGGATTGCAGGGTAGATGTATCAAAGGGTTTTAGCGAATTCGAACTTTAAGGTTACGAAAAGTTCTAAAATGGTACTAAACTCCTACATCGATGCCACTTGGCAGCCACTTGGAACTAACTAAATTGAAATTTGGTATAAGAATCACTACAAGTGTACAAGGTATTAAATAGTACTATATTTGGTACAATTTGGTATTGAGTGAATAGATAGTGATTGAAAACTGGAATTTAGTATTATGGTCGCTATTCATGTGCAGTCTGGAGGTGGTTTTGGAAATGCCTCCTATATTTCTACGAAAAGTACTAAATTTTGTATTGGATGAAAGTATAGGGCCGAAATCTTCAAATTTACGAAATCCTCGTTAAACTTTATTTAAAGATTTTTATACAAATTAAAGACTTTTATACCCAATGTTAATTTAAAATAATAACAGCATTCGTTTCTTTGATCAAAATACGATTTTATTCAATCATGTTCTTTTTATTTTTTCTATATTTTTCAACAAATTTTAACAGTTTTTAAAGTAATTTATTCCCTACTCAAAACTCAATAATTTCTTAAATTTATTTAATCTTTCGTGAAGCCCCTAATTTGAATGGAATTGAATAATTATTTTTTGTTGTTAAAAAAATTATGGAAAATAACTAAAATGCATAACATTATTTGTAATAATAGTTAGGATAATACAAGGACATTTCGATAGCATGCTTGTCCGTCAGCAGGTGTATTCAAAACTGATTAATATTCGTAATCATTACCCTCACCGCCCTGTTCGGCATCGTCTGTACCGACTTCTTCGAAATCGCGTTCTAATGCCGCCAAATCTTCTCTTGCCTCGGTGAATTCACCCTCCTCCATACCCTCGCCCACATACCAGTGGACAAAGGCACGTTTCTTGAACATTAAATCGAATTTATAGCAGAGGTTACTAAAGGCCACAGCAATGGCTGTGGTATTCGACAGCATGCAAACAGCTCGGTTCGTTGGGGCCAAATCTCCGTCGGGCACAAAGGCGGGTTTCTCGTAATTAATGCCAATCTTAAAGCCCGTAGGACACCAGTCTACAAATTGAATGTGTCGTTTCGACTTAATCGCGGAGACGGCAGCATTCACATCTTTGGGTACAACATCTCCACGATACAGCATACAACAGGCCATGTATTTGCCGGCTCGAGGATCACATTTCACCATCATGTTGCCGGACTCGAAACAGGCATTCGTCAGCGATGTTATGGCATGTTGTTCATGCGAAGCTCTCGAGGCTGACATCAACGGTGCATAGGCCACCAATGGGAAATGTATACGGGGGAAGGGCACCAAATTCGTTTGGAATTCATTCAGATCCACATTCATGGAACCGCTAAAACGCAACGAGGCCGTCGTAGAGCTGACAATTTGGGCTATCAGACGATTTAAATTTCGATAGTCTGGACGATCTACATTCAAACTATTTTTACAGATTTCATAGATGGCTTCATTGTCGACCATAAATACACAATCGGAATGTTCCAGGGTTGAGTGTGTGGTCAGCAAGGCATTGTAGGGCTCTACAACAGCTGTGGACACCTTGGGCGATGGATAGACAGCAAAGTCTAATTTACATTTCTTGCTAAACTCCATGGACAGCCTTTCCATAAGCAATGAAGTAAAACCGGAACCTGTTCCCCCACCCAAACTGTGGAATATCAAAAAACCTTGCAGGCCATCACACTGTTCGGCTATCTTTTGAATACGTGTAGTGACATTATCGATCACTTCCTTGCCAATCGAATAGTGACCACGGGCATAGTTATTAGCTGCATCCTCTTTGCCCGAAATCAATTGCTCCGGATGATATAGGCCACGCATCGGGCCATTGCGTACATCATCGATAACAGTCGGCTCCAGATCTACAAATATCGACCGAGGTACTTGTTTGCCCGACCCAGTTTCTGAGAAAAAGGTTCGAGCATCATTGGTGCAATTCGATTGTCCCTCGGATCCAACCACACCAGCTGAACAGCCACTGGCTAGCATTTCTTCTTTGGTTTTGGCTGTACCATCACGATTGATACCATGCTCCAGCAGGTACAGTTCCCAACAGGCATTACCGATTTGAATGCCACCCTGACCAATTTGAATGGAAATTACCTCACGCTAGAAAGAGAAGTAAAAGAAAGAAATTGAAAGTAAAATATTAAAACCACATCTATTTAATTTAATAAAATTTAAAATACTTTATACTCTATTATTCATAACATCATTTATATATAAATGTAACAACCGATTCTTTTAGGCGATGGAAAACTCCTTTAAGCGACGAAATCCCTTGGTGGGGATAGCAAGAACCACGAAGAACAGATTCGCCGTGATTCGAAATTTTGATGCATGACGTAATAATTTTTATACCCTCAGCCATATGGCTAGAGAGGGTATATATCATTTGATACGGCCAAAACGTGCTACATCGAAATAACGTCTTGAGACCCTAGGACTCTTTGGACCAAATCCGTTTCAGAACATTTGGGTCGATCTAGCGATGCCTGGCTGGCTGGTGCGCACGATAACTCTCGAAGAGAACATCCGTTTCGATCCAAACATGGTGTATCGTATCCACTCCTTCCGGTACCTCCCCCACAAAAGGTCAACATTTTCAAAGAAAATAATAGAGAAATAGAGAAGGGATAATCCGATTTTGCTCCAACGTTGCAAAGCCTAATATTTACATCAGTGCTAGGCCAGCTGCAAAAATTAGCAATATCGTACCACTCCATTAAGTACCTACCCCACAAAGGGTCAAAATTTTGAATAATTATAACCCTTATAACATGTAAGAGTCCGATAGTCTTTTTTACACACATCTAAATAGTTTTGCTAACGCAAGATCTTTTGTGAAGATGATAACTGCGAACCCCTTCTGGTACCTTACCCACAAAAGGGTCACAATTTCCAATATTTATGTCATAACTTGCCAAAAAAAAATCGGCGATTCATTAAAACTGTTTATGTCTAAATATATTTCTCTTAACCAGGAATATATAATTTATCGGAATTTAATTTTGATTCGGTCCGCCATATCCTATGGACCTATATAGCCCTTCATTCGTTTTGACTCTAAAGTGATAACAACAGACGAACACGCAGAACACACAGACAGGGCTAAATCGTGTTAGACTTTTACGCTGATCAAAAATATATACAGTTTATAGGGTCTAAGATGATTATTTCAAGGTACAAACGGAATGACAAACTTAACTCGTGTAAAGCTTCGCACAGTGGGGTGAGATCTCCGCAGATTAATTCAGGGAAGCATTACATCGCTCTGAAACTTTGCTCAGACATTTATATTATCCCGAATTTGTTTGGCATTAAACATTGGACATATCGGTCCACGTTTCGCACATTTCACAATTTTAAACCAAATCATGTATAACTTTACATTTCGTGTTCTGAATAGGTATAATCAAATCCAACCATGGGTAATTGTTCTGAGTTCTGAGCAGACAAAATCTCTTCCTTCTAAATTCTGTGAAGATTAATCTACTATTAAGTACTTGCCATATATAACGGTACTTCCAATTTTTAGGTATTTGGAGAGTCTCTCCCTGCAAAATGTTTGTGAAGGTAAGTCCATTTATATAGCGCCGACATAATGGTATTTTCTAATTTTAGGTATTTTGAGGGCGTCCGACAGAGCATTTTACAAACTTATTATTTTCTATTTTGTGGATAAAAATTAATAATAGGATAAAACATTATTTTTGAAGATGCTTGCAAAATATTTATGGGTACTCTACACCACATAGTGGTAAGGATATTATGTCTTAGTGCATTTTATTATAACATGAAGAAGGAAGCGAGATAGACCCATAGTTCCTTTTGATGATCGGCATAGAATCACATTCTGAGTCGATTTATGCATGTTCGTCCGTCCGTCCGTCTGTCCATGTATTTTTGTAAACAATGCGACCTGTACGCATTTATTGCCCGATCGAGATGATATTTTGCACAAATAATTTATTTGGCCCAAGGACAACCCCATTGAAATTCAATCGGAAATTTAGATATGGCTCCCATATATATCTTCAACCGATTTCGGGTTAATTGTGCACCAAATGCTCAATATCAGTCCAAATGGCTTGAATTTTGGCATATCTGACCGAATTCAGTCTAGAAGCTAGTACATCAAATTTCAGATTTAGCTATATCATAAATGTTTCGTCCGATTTGGGGCTTTAGGTTCCTCACATGCGTAATATGCACTCCACAACAATGATCTTTGGTACCAGACATCACATACAGCATCAGAAAAAGTGCCTAAAATTTTGTCAAGATTGGTTTAGATTTGGATATTGCTCCCATACATATCCGATTTCAGGATTATTGTACACCAAATGACTAATATTAGCCCAAATGACTAATTTCAGCACACCCGACCGAATTCAGCCTAGAAACAATTACTTCAAATTTGGTGAAAATCGGTGCAGATATCATCCGATTTGGCGTTAAAGTCCCTTACATGCGTAATATGCACTCAAGAACAATGATGTTAAATACCGGACATCAGATACAGCTCGAAAATACCTCTATCGACATCGGCTAAGATTTGGCTACATGTCCTTAATCCGATTTCAGGTTTACTGTGCAAATAATGGCTAACATCAGCCCAAATGGGACGTACGTTTCCGGCTCGGCTCAGATATATATCCTTCTCGAAGTGATATTATGCACTTTAGCAATGCTATTTGGCATAAAATATAAAAATATCTGTGGCAAATTTTGTGAAAATCGATCCAGAATTGGATATGCCTCCCATATATAAGTTCCCTCTGAAACCAAACTACAACTGATCTAAAGCCAAATGTTGATAGGTGGTGTGATCGACTTCAAATATTTTTTACGGGAGTTCTATTAGACATGGCCCGCTCGAATTTTGACTTTTCTTTACTGGTTTTACACATATTGAAGAACTACTAAGATTATACGTGAGATCACTTTCTATTTCCCATTATATTGGAAATATATAAATATATGATTAATTAGCTATTTTTAAAAATATAGACAAAATGGTGAAGCTGAATTAATTTACGGATCAATTACAAGATGTTGTTATTCACATGCCTACATATAACTGTGATGTTATGCACCCTAAAGAGAAATCAGAGCAATGTCTTTTGCATGTACTAAAAATAGATAGTAAGTACTAATAATTTTATAGGGTTGCATAGTTATGATGCATCACATATTTTCGACTAAAAAATCTTTACAAAGGGAAACATTAAAAATACTGCATAAATATTTATACTGTATGACACCGGTTTTTTTTATAAAAACAAATAAACAATATAGTTCATTGTTCTATATTGATGCATTCATTATTGTTAGCATTCGTTAAATGCAAAAAAGAATTGCAGCCGGCCACAAATGCTTGTGGCTTAAATGCATATTTAAATTTAAAACTTGTTTTTTCCCACTTTATCTTTTATCAATACATTCGTTTCAATACACGAAACAAATAAGCATGAGGAGAATTTATTTATTCTTCAGGTTATGAATTTAATTCACTGTTTATCTTTATTTTGTGTTTTCTTCTTTTTTTAAATAACTAGATTATAACCTCAAAAGTCCTTTGTTCATCAGTATTGCATTCCAAAGCATGAACATGAATTTCGATTCGCACTTACGCACATTACTTACCATGATTTATTAATTTGTTATTTCCAAATTCCTTTGCAAATATTGTTTATAAAATCGTAGGATTTCCAAAGGACTCCTCAAATTCACTTAATCGGTTTTAATTAATTATTTTTTATGCCAGGATAATTTCCGCACGTTGACTTTGGTCTAAATAAAAATCCTTTTTGCGAATTGTAGGGAAAAAAGAAGAAAAGGGATGTAAAGAATTTGCAAAGACTGTGTCGTGTGTCTTCGTATGTAGATCAGCACCGAACAGCAGGCAGCAATGGTGGTTGGTTGACGGCTCGACAATGACAACTGCAGACGACTGTGCGCGCAATATTTGTTGGCATGAATCGACGAAAGGTTTAGTACTTCTTGTTTGCCTCTTTCCTTTCTTTAAACATTATTGTTTTTGTATTTCTTCGGGGAGTACTAAAAAGTCCTGTTACATTCGAATGCTGCTTCTGCATTGTGGTGGTTGTTTGCTCCCCACTCGTAGTATATTCTGTTACAATTTCGCGCCATAAAAATGCAATTGTCAAAAATAATGTTGCCAGCCATACATTTTGATTTCTTCTAAATTTATTTTTTATGAAAATTGAATAATTACAAGTATGCAATTTAAATTAACTTGTAATACATTGGAGTGATTTGTGCAATTAAAAATAATTTATTATAGAGGTTGTTTTTCTATTTAATTTTTATGTTATTTAACTATTTATAAATGTACCTCGTTTATATATATAAAAACTTAAATAAGAGATACTGAAAATATTGACAATATTTATTGTATAGGTAGTTCTTCGTGGTTCAACAACTAACTAGGGATTTCTTCTCATTAAGGAGACGGCCTATTAATGTTGCTGATAATCAGGCAATATTCAGTTTCCTTTTCTATTCTTTGGCGAATATCTCGTTTGGTGCACAATAAAAGGCAAATCGGACGAAGAGCTATTATCTAAATGTTGACCAATTATTTCCAATTTCAGTAGCGTTCGTTCTTGGGTAAAAAAAAATGATTTGTGCAAAATTCTGGATCGGGCAATAAATGCGACCTGTACTTTTTTTACAAAAAAGTGGACAGACAAACGGACGAACATGCATAAATCGACTCAGAATGTGATTCTATGCGGATCATCAAAAGGAACTATGGGTCTATCTCGTTTCCTTTTGCCTGTTACAAGCAAATGCATAAAGACATAATACCCTTAATACTAAGTGGTGTAGAATATAAACAGTAAGTTCGGCCGGGCAGATCTTTGAATGCAGTTGGAAGGAATTTACAATTTCCAAAAAAAGAAAAACGTTAAAGCATACTTTTAAAAGACATCAAAATAACGAATATAGGGAGGTACCGATATATATTGGGTATTCGAACACCTGGACCTGCATATGCAATTTTTCGTTACGGGCTGTAGTACCTATTATAAACTACAAATTCGATATTTGAAACAATTCCGGCAAAAATATAACTGAAATCATCAAAATACCGTTATATGGGGCTATATGAAAACGTGAACCTGCATACTCAATTTTATGTCACAGGCTGTAGTACCTATTATGAAGTTCAAATACGAAATTTGAAACAATTCCGATGAATAATATCTCAAAAGTAATTCAAATACCGAATATAGGGAGATACCGTTATATAGGGGCTATAGGAAGACGGCATAGTCAATTTTCAATAGTACCCATAACAAACTTCAAATACGAAATACGCCAAAAACATCAAAATACCGAATATCGAAAGGTACAGTTATATGGGGCTCTACCAAAACGTGGACCTATATAGCCCATTTTGAATACCAAACGTCCTACAGATCAAACACACATTTGAGTAAAATTTTATCAAAATACTTCAATTCGTTCAGAAGTTAGAGTGATTCCCACAGACAGACAAATCGACATAGAATTTTATGCTGATCGAGATTATACATATTTTGAGGAGTCTAAAATGTATATTTCGAGGTATTACAAACGGAATGACAAACTTAATATTGGAGGGTATTAAAAAGTAAGGTAGAGCTACCAGCTGATTGCAATTTTTATACCCTCCACCTTGAATAGGAGGGTATATTAGCATTGTCATTTCCTTTATAACATCCCTAAATATTTGTCGTAGACCCCATAAAGTATATATATTCATAATCACCATACAATTCTAAATCGATTTAAGCATGTCCGTTGGAATCACGATACAGCCCACATTCGAAATTTGGCAATTTGTGTTGTGTCTAGAATGGTTAGTATTGAAAATGAGATATATCGGTCCACGTCTTGATATAGACGTCATACAACAGTACCTCCCGATATTCGGTATGTTGATGATTTTCTACACATTTTTTCACCGATTTGTCTAAAAATTGATATTTATAGGTCATAATGGGTTCTATCTCCGGTGGCGAAACATTGAATGTATAAGTCCACGTTTTTGCATAGCTCCCATATAACAGTACCTACCGATATTCTGTATTTTAATGATTTTGGCATTTGTAGTTCATAATGGGTTCTAGCTCCGGTGGCAGAACATTGAATATTTCCGTATACGTTTTCCTATAGCGCATATATAACGATACCCACCGATATTCAGGATTTTGATAATCCTAGTCACATTTACCACTAAATTGTTTCAAATTTGGTATTTAAGAAGATTTGATAGATGACAATTCTTAAAGTATAAAATTGTCTATAGAGGTACCCGTTTTGGAATGGCTGCCATATAACGGCCTCACCCACTTTATGGTTTTTTGAAAAGTTTAACAGCATAATCCAAACGGTCTTACTCGTATTTGTAGTTTAAAGTAGAACACGTTTGAATTCGGATACTTTTATATGAAAATGTTTCTTTACCCAAACTTGGAGGGTATTAAAAGTACGGTCTGGTCGAACTTAATGTTTTTTTACTTGTTTTCTAAGTGTGTCTGACTTCTACTAATTTGGTCTGTTCCAGAACCTGCAAGATACTACCAGTTTGGAATTTTTTTTCGATATCATAAAGGGAAAATCGGTTTTCATAGTAAAAAGCCTTTTACATCTTTGTAGTTCTGGAACAGACCATTTGTGTTCGTATTTATTGTTTATAAAATAAAAACAAAAAAATTTAACATCAATTTAAGATTGATTTGCTATTAAACCCAGTCGTTTTTCGCGCTATTTATCTCATTTAAAAATGAGGAAATCTATCAGAAAATGAGAACAACTTTGAATAATTCTGGCTGGAAGCGGGTGTAGCCTCAAGGCTGTATTTAACAGATATACGAATCGGTTCTATCTCCTTATTTTACCATGAATTTAAACTTTATTTTAAATACGACATAATTATTACTTAATTAAATGAAACTCTTAAAATGTAATTTGTTTTTATCCGTTATTTTAAATATGGAAAATGTTATAAAACTTGCTTAACCAAATCAATTGATTTACCCAATCATTAAATAAAAAATAATACAAAATATATTTTATAATGAAACGTTTTAATTTATGATGCGATGGGGCATTGCAAGAGAATATACAAAATCAAAGCTCCATTTGAGAAAAGGCCTTGGTAGTGATTGATTAAAGGTTGTAAGTGTAAGGCCTTTTTTGAGCAATGTAACGCGTCCATAAAGACTGACTTATTACACTGGTTTCTAAAATAATACTTTTTGGCTTCTAAGTATAGAATGGGAGCGAGAGATTACAAACAAATTAAAACGAAATACAAAAAAAAAAAAACAATTTTGCAAACACTATTAATTTCAACCATAAAAACTAAATAAATAATTACAGATTTTTAATAATTATTCTGTTAAAAATATAAATCTACAATTAATAAACTTGTTTCTGTTTTTAATTTCCTCTTCCTTTCTGATAGGTTTCTTGTAAATTTTATTTTAAAGAAATTGACCTTGTAAACAGTACTTGGGAAACCTCAGCACTAAAATAAAAGAAAACAGTATCATCTTTTCGAAATTATTGTTAGTAAAACTTACAGACAAAATTAATTTTTTTCTAGTTCCCCATTCCTGTACTTTCTGTCCAAAGCGGTTCTCACGATTAACCCGAAATCGGTTGAAGATATACATGGGAGCTATATCCAAATCTAAACCGATCTTCATAAAATTTGGCAGAGGTATTTTTGGGCTGTATCTGATATCTAGTACCAAATATTATATTTGTCGAATGTATATTACGAATGCGAGGGACCTAAACACCAAATCGGATGAAACATATATATGGGAGCGAATATAGGGGAGCTCTATCCAAATTTGAACCGATCTTGACAAAATTTGATACACTTATTTCAGAGCTGTATCTGACATCTGGTACCAATGATAATTGTTGTGGAGTGCATATTACACGTGTGAGGGACTTTAAACCCCAAGTCGGCTAAAACATATATATATGGGAGCTATAGCTATATCTGAACCGATTTTAAACCACATGTGAAATACTGGTTTCTAAGATGAATTCAGTAGTAATTGCCAAAATTCAGTCCATTTGGGCTGATACTAACCATTTGGTGCACAATAAACCTGATATCGGATGAAGATATATATGGGAGCTATATCCAAATCTGAACCGATCTCGATAAAATTTGACAAAGGTATTTCTTAACTGTATTTCATATATTTCCCTGAATATCGTTGTTACGGAGTGTATATTTCGGCTGTGGGTAACAAATATAACAAATCGGATGAACAATATATATGGGAGCTATAGCTATATCTGAACCGATCTTCACCAAATTTGACATACTAGTTTCTAGACTCAATTCGGTCGTAAGTGCCAAATTTCATCCCATTTGGGCAAATATTAGATGTTTGGTGCACAATATAACGATTATCTCCAATTTAAATAGGGTTCGTCCTTGGGTCAAACAAATTATTTGTGCAAAATTTCATTGTATCGGCAAAAAATGCGACCTGTACTTTGTTTACAAAAATAAATGGGCAGACGGACGAACGGATAGACATACATAAATCGACTCAGAAAGTGATTCTATGAATATCCCCAAAAGTAACTATGGGTCTATCTCGTTTCCTCTTGCCTGTTACAAACAAATGCACAAAAACATAATACCCTGACGACCTTGTGGTATAGGGTATAATGAAAGTCCAAAACATGCGTCTAAAAACAATTTCGTTGAATTTTTCAAATGGTACTGCATTTCTCTTTAGAATTTATTTTATTATTACTACACCTCTTTTAAAATTTCTTCAACCTTCAAAATTGTCCTAATTCCTGTTCATTCAAAATCTTATCATGCAGTAGTAATTTTTGTGATAATTTTTCTGACTACATTCAAAATCGATAAGTAAATTTTGATAACAATCGAAAAAACAATGTAAACCAATTATAGTGTTAAAAAAAAGTTTATTAAGTGTTAAACAAAAAAAAAAAAAAAAAAAATAAAATCATATGTATAAAATCGTGTATAAAAAATCAAAATTTTGGCAATAATATCTACATAGGTAAACTTATTAATAAAAAATTGTATATACAAAAAATATATACACAATTAAAAATAAAATAATAAAACATATATAACAACTGAACTAGAAAACACACATTTTGTTCGAGTAAATTAGCTAAGTGTATAATAATATCTCGTCCCAACTCTCGCTCCCATTGTTTTACTCCCACTAACTTACTTCTATTCATCTTTACGCATACCAGATGGCAGCGTGACATCAAAAACAATTGGTGGATTATTGGGTAAATAGTTGATATCGCATGTTGAGGCATTAACATAAATTACACGTCCATCTGAGGTAATACCATAACCCTCATGTATATGACCGAAGACATGATATTTTGGCTTCACTCGTTTCTGTATGGTTGTCAGTAATTCAACACATCCGGCCCGTACACCCGAACAGCATAGATCACCATGGCCAACAGGTGGAGTGTGTGTTATAAGAATATCAATATCAGCAGGTATTTTATTCCATTTTTCAAGACATGGCAGACCACGGGGCACATTAAAAGCCCATTTACAAAATTCCGGTTGCCATGGACTACCATAGATGCGTATGCCCCATATCTCCAGTAATTCGTCTTCTATGTAGGTACAGTTTGTAAGGACTTCGCGAATATTTGGCGTTTGTACAGCATCAGCAATGTTTTCTTTGGTATTGCCCAAGGTAGGCAAGTCATCGAGTATCGACATGCCTGTATGTTTGGTTCTGCAAAATAAAAACGATATGCAATTTAATAGAGGTAGTTGTGGGTAACCGCAAATTCTATTTAACAAATTGATTACACATTTCCCATGACAAAGAACAGTTATTTAATTAAAACAAATACCCCTTCAGTTACCTCTCTGAATTGTTCTTATTTTGAAAAGGATGAGTAAATGACGCATCAAAACTCAGCTCATGATTTCCTGCAATCACAATTTTATGTTTATGCGGTAGTGTGCCAATCCATTGATTAAATTCCACCACCTCATCTATGTGGCCACACTTGGTAAAGTCGCCAGCATGAATGAAAATATCACCATCAGGAATATCAAATTTCATATAGGGCGTCAGGGAATGTGTATCGCTCATACACACGACGCGTGCTTTATTAAAGGCCACACCAGTCTGCGGGGGTTTCATGGTGACTTTTATGACACGTTGAGTTTTGGAAATTTCCTTCCATGCCATGGTGGGATTGTGGGTGAGAGGATGAACGGATATATCCATGTTGATGCTGAAAATAGAAAACAAAAGAAACCTAATATGCAATCCTGGCAGGCACAAAATTATGTAAACAAACCCTTGCTTTATCCTGTTTTGTTTTCTTCCTTTAATTTGCCAATTCGATTCACGGAGCAATTATTTCGAAATATTCGTCAACTTGTATGACGCAGCCACAAACTCTTTGGATTAATTGTTTACTAATTGTTTTTAGTATATCGTTTAAGATTCGAATTGATTAGATTATTGAAAAATGTGTTTTTATAGAAAAAAATTGCAAATTATTGAATGAATGACGTAGTCGTTGTTATCGATAATTGCTAAAAACCAACGTAAACGTATTGTGGTATGACTTCTTAATGGCATGTTTACACTGGATCCATCTTACAGTTACGACAGCAAAGCAATATGTTTCCATGGAAATTTTCGCTACTCGTAGGAACATTTGGCCTGTTCCAGAACTGCATTAAAGTAACAGTTTTTACTACGATAACCGATTTTCCCTTTATGATTCAGAGAAAATTGCAAAACTAGTAAATCTAATCTAATTTACAGTATGTTTATATATATGAGGGTTAACCCACTGGATTTGGATTTAAATTGTCATTTTCATTACTTTTACTTCCAATAAGTCCTCTCAAAGTAGGTTAACCCTACAAAAAGTTCTAACGTAAACAAGAATTTAATAGTTTATGCAATAAAATTGTATGATTTCATGCATTATTCAAATTTCTGGCATTTTTAGATAAAAAATAAAGCCAAATATATGCAAATTAGATATTAAATTACAATAAAAATTAAAAACTTTTATAATATTCAGGTGTCACATGATTCTTAAGCAAATCACATTTTTCGACGTTCGTCAAATAACGGTACTTTAACTTTTTTAATAAAACTCCACCTTTTAAATTTTCTGTTTATTTTTTACACGACAATACTACTTTTCTGTGCTATGATATATACAAAGTTATTTTAAATAGGTGGTGTTGCCATCATATTTTGCAATAAAAATCTGAATTCTGAACCGTATATGTCAGAAAATTTAAAGAATGATGGGAAAATGGGAAATTTTTGTAGCTAAAATATCGGAAAATCACTGGCTATATTTCTAACAAAATACATTTTCTAAACACCAAAGAAATGCAATTAATTCGGTGTCTATTCGTTTTTCGACATTAATTATAAAATATCTTTCATGGTAAAATTAAGAAGGCAAAGTCATTTCAAATAAGCATTCCCATCTCTGCATTTTCTGTAACTTACCTTGTCAAATTTCACTACATAAAAACAGGTTCCTATCTTTGATTTGTGTGTATACAATGAATTTGTAAACACAAATTTTAACAATAAGTTGTTGTCAAATAAATAATTTTGAAAAAAAAAAAATGTAATCATATGATTTTATGACTTTACCTTCTTAATTCTACCATGACATCTTCTTAATTTCCTACATAAAATTTGCTGAGCGAATGAATATATATGTTTTTTGTTCCATTCAAATCACTTACAGAACTAAAATGAAATATGTGACATCCCTAACAAATGAGAGCATTTATCACAAAAAATAAATTATGACATTTAAAAATTCAAAATAGAAAAATTTTATAAAACTTTCAAATTTTTCAGGAAGACAGAAAATTATGATTGAACTGCAAGAATTTAAAAGTTGTTACTATGATAAACGATTTCTCCTTGATGATATCGAAACAAATTGCAAACCTCATAGATTCTTGCAGATTTTGGAACAGAGCTATAATGGTGAATGGCGCATGAACATTCAACCGGAAGTAAATGTTGTTCTCTTGCTTTTTGGCCAAGAGTTGGAATATTTGCAGAAAGATAGATACAAAAGAGACACTATTTTCAAAAATTTTGCATCAATAAAAAATAGATTGACAAGATTCTATCCAGCAAAAATAAAAAACAGAAATCACACAAAAATATATTCAAAATGTCAACATTTACAGAAAAGGATCAAAACATGAATACATATTATAAAAAAATGATAAAATACAAATTCCAATTAAAATGAACAAATTTTTTGAAAAAAAAGGAAAAAAAAAAATATGAATTACTAATCGTGCCATATGAACGGGTTAATTGTTGTAGCTAATTCTAAGAGCGAACAACGTGATTGAAAGTGCAATGAGAACATAGCATTAGAAATACATATTAATCAGCTAGTAAATATGCCTGGCTTTATTTTTTTTTTTTTGGTTTTAGAAAGTTGAAAATGCCTGGCTTTATATCTTTAATAATTCCATTACGTTTCAATAACTCTAAGTGCTTATCGATAGCATGACATCGTGTTTATCGATTCCCTCTCTCATAAAACACATGTTTTGTTGTTGCAGAGGGGTGTGAGCTTTACCATTGAGAATGTAAACAAATATAAACATAAATAGATATAATATGATTATTTTTGGAATTGTTTGAGATTAAATTGAATTTTCTTAAAAAAAGTAAAAAGCATAATAATTAATGTAAAAAAAAACAACATTTTTAGGTGGTTTTCATAAAACAAAAACAATCTGAGAGAGAAGTACGTGCTGGTTGTTTTGTAAACAAAAGATTGTTTACCTATCTGTTTTTGTTTTCATCTCACATTCTGTTTGTTTATCAGCTGGTCCAATTGACAGCTGGTAAGAATGTCAAAATATTGCAAAAAAAAGTTAAGATGGCTACAAATTAGATTGGTGTCTAGTGTGTGAGAAAACAATGAAGTAGTGAAATAAAAACGAAAAACGAGAGAAAAATCAAATAAAATCGAGAAAATATTATCAAAAACAGTGAAATATAAACAAACGAAAAAGGCAAATTGGGATATATATAGTTGTTCTCTACCGATTCCAGCCAATAACAAACTGGAAAACATGGACAATTTAGACATTGCCGAGGAGCAGACAGAAGAAAAAATCGGTGAGTTAATTGTGGCCGCTTTTGTGGAGCAAAAACAAATATTGGAATTCCTTCTTGGAAATATCAATAGTTATATGGGACAACATAACTATTCCCTATTTCATCTGAAGGTATTTGTCGTATGCCTAAAGAATACCGATAGCCTACATTATTTCGTTGCAATGGGGCGTTGCTATCATTTGCGTTGCCATTCGCCGCTGGTCTCCCTTGGAAATTGATATTAGGTCTAGTTTGGTTTCTTGCTGTCTGCAAGTCTTCATCGGTAGAACGTTCACTCTTGAGAAGTTACATTGACCTCCTTTTGAATTGATTTCGTTAATCTATTTGTGCCAGGGTTTCTGTGTACAGCGCTGGTTTTCTTTTCGAGATTTCCTTCTTCTGAACTCTTCTTTGTTAAAATTTAATTTAATTGACAAAGGGACTATGGGTCTTCTTATAAGAGTTCCACTTGGAAGTCTTGATTTGCCTACATTCAAATGTATTGGTTTTTTTTGGTGATGGTAGTGTCTTAAAGCCATGATTCATTTGTGTTGCATTCAATATCACTGCAGTGGTAGACGGACCACGAATGTAAACAAAAAGAAAATTGGGGAAGTATTCCCATAACAGCAATGTTTGTATAAATAAGTGGGGCACATATTTTTCTTATTAGATGATTTGAAAATATATGGAGATTGAAATATTTATTGTAAATTTGAAGGATGTAAGAAGAATAAGTGCTTGGATCAGACCTTCATCTTATGGAAAGGTGTCCACATAACATTACAGATATTTTTCTCTTGACTAGATAAAGTATAGGTTATTGTTGTGAAATGTATGCTCTGTTGTTTATGGACTGTTAATCCGGTTCTTCTTCGATGTCCAGGTTTATGAATTCTGCTACCTTTATGGGCTATGGCCGGAGATCCTCTGGACAGAGTTGGGTAGGCTTGGCTAGACAATTGAATAGATGCAGCGTATTGTGCGGGCCTGAATCGCACGCTGGGCAGGCGTTCCGCACACCTTCGTCAATTCGTGCCCAATATGAATTGAGACGGCAGCACCATCCTTAACGTAGTTGGGCCAAAAATACCCTTGTTTGCCTAGGCAGCCGACTCCAGGTTCAAAAATTCCGCTACTTTAATCGACTTTAACCAGAGGTCTTCTGGGGTGAGTGAGGTAAGTTTGGCCGGGCAATTGAAAAGGTGTAGCGTACTGGGCGGGCCTACATCACAAACCCGGCAATACGACGTTCTTCAGCTGCAATGGATGGTGGGGTGGACTCCGAGGACGGCATTGATGGTATAATTGTTGATGGCATTTGTGACTGCATCAGTATGAAAGCAACTCAGACCTGTCTGATAGGCTTCTTGATCTAGAGGCTCTCTCTTATAGCGTTACACCTCCCTCACTAGATCATGTATGTCCATCCTGACACGCCCGGCTGGGGGAATTTTATCCACCATATTATGGTTTGGATGACTCCCACGATAAACCCCAAGGTATTGCAACCAAAACATATGGCTATGTTGACGTATGGGAAGGACCTTCGCCTACTCGTGGTGTCATGAGGAGGCACCCTGTTGCAGTTCTTAGGGCAGAATTCTGGCAGGTCTGCATATTCTTCCACTGCGTGGCACTTATATACCCATGTGCTGCCGTCTAGCGCCTTGATTTCATTGTATCTACTTTTCATCTTGTAGCAGATAGCTCTAGCTTGCGCGGACGACTTAAACATGCTGTCGAATGTGACCCCTAGAATCTTGGTGTAGCTCGTGGTCGGTATTATATTTCACTAGACCTGCACCGTCATTCAGCTCTGTTCTCATCTCCGCAGACCATTTGGTAAAGAGTGTGGCAGTTAATTTCGTGGCGAATATTTTCATATTCCTCGCGTGGAAGTAGGTGGGAAACTCCGGGAGATAGCTGTTCAACCTTGCACACATGTCATCATGGGTGTTTGTCTCTATCGGCGAGAGGTGTATGGATAAGAATTTGAATACAGAACTGGAATCTTGTTTTCTGATAATATGATATGAACAATATTTTCACTTTTTCATTGTTCGTAGATATTTGCTTCCCAGCATCAGAAAGTATATGACAGAAAGAGCTATGAGTACGTAATGGTCACTTGTTCGACATTGCAGAGCTGAGACGGTTGTTTAGACTGCCTATTTGGACGTCATGACTCCTCAAAAATTTCACTTCCCTAAAAGACTTCCCTGCTCTTCGCAATAGGGATGCTAGTATGAGAAGTGTAGGGGTATATTTTAACGGATTATGGCTATGAAGGTGATGGAAGTGCAAAAGTTATTGTTGCAGTGGTTAATATTGATTGTGTTGGATCTGCTAAACTGTGACTACAACTCTAACTTTAAAAATTTGGATTTTTCTTTAGGCTGTTCTCTAGACAGATGCTCTGCACATTGTCACTCATCAATTTAGAAGAAATTGAAGCGGCTACTAACAAATCCTTTTGTTTTTTCTAGACAATCGAGGTATAACTACAACTGGAGTTGGAGTTCTTTCTGTCATGCCTGAAGACGGTTTGGGTGAAGAATTATGGGAAGAATATTCTTCTGACGTAAATAATTCATGAGAAGACATCTTATTGCAGTAATCATGTGACGTTCTGATATGTCTGCATTGTTCTTCATTGCATAGTAGATATATTTAAACCACACTGGTGGCGTCTAGCTATTTATAGACTGTTGCATTACTTTAGGAGAGGTACTGTTGGTTTGTGACTCACGGCAACGTAGTTCATATTCGAATAAGTAAGGTTCAATGGCCCGCTGGACAAACCGCAACAATTCCTAGATTTTCCGAATTGGAATAGGTCTCATAACTAAAGATGGTTTATCATGTTCATGACCTTCAAGTATCCAATTAACAAAGACACAAACTTTATAGACCTACAGACTTGTCACAATCAAAATGGGGAATTTTGTAAATTTAATGATATAGTCCTAAATGATTTATTGACACAGGTTACGCAATGAAACTTGGTTGTGTCCTTTTGTTGTGTCGTGACATTTATTCCAGTGACAGGGGATGGATTTGCTCCCGCACCAGATGTGGTATGGATGACAATCTGCTCATCTTAAAGGAGAGTATCATACCAGCCACCATCACCACTTTGCATAAAAATATTACTTATGCCGACTTTCTCGTATATCCTGATTTACGGTCATTTTCCGTTTCGACCACGATTTCCAATCAAATCAGCAGTTATTCCACATTTCGGGTTGATTAAGTCCTCGCAAAAAATATCTGAAACATTTTGGTCAAATTTTTCCAACCAAAAGAGCTATAAATTTATATTTCTGGTTATTAGATTTTAATTTAATTGTTCGCCAAAAATATTCAATATTGGCCTACTTTTTAATCTTATATAATTCTAAGGTCTTGGTAAAAAATTTGAACCAAATATGTTGTTTTTTTACATTTGGATTTTCAGTACGTAATTCAACTCCTCTCAATAGCCAACATAGGTCTGCAGGGTGACATAAAAAACTGCAACACAGTCAAAAGCCATACTTTTTACTTTTTTTTTAAATTTTATTGAATGAAAGCAAAAAATGTCGGATATATCATCAAATTTTAAAATAAGTTTAGATTTGTTCGAGTTGGTCACCTTTGACACGAATTATTGCCTTCAAACGACCAATGAAACCGTCACACGCTGCCCTGCAAATAACTATTCTTGGGTGACGCGTGCTTAGTGCGATGGTGCTGAGTCCTGTTGGAATGTCCAAGGTCTGCTTGTTTGAGTGCGCAAGGCTTTAATACACCCTCCAGAATATTTTTGCGATAATATTCGGCAGTTATTCTGATGCCACGGTCGATAAATACGAGCGGAGAGCGACCATCGGCGCTTGAGTTCTGGTGGTCAACCGAAGGTGCACATTTTCAGCTGACCTCTATGGCAAGTAAACACGATCATTTTGTTGGATTACAAACTGCTGGACAACGAATGTTTTCTCATAGGAGAAAACCAAATTCGGCAGTTCACCACTTTCGGCCAAGCGAAGCAACTCTTCAGCTCTTTTGAGTCTATTTTCTTTCTGTTGCGGTGTAAGTTCTTGCACTTTTTGGAATTTTAATGGCTTTACCCCGCACCCATTTTTCAATATTTGCGGAAGGGAATATGGCGATATATTCAGCTTACGAGTCATTTTTCGGCCACTGCGACGCGGGTTTCGATCAAGTCGCTTCTTTACTTGTCGAACCAGTTCTGCTGATGTTGCTGATTTCTTCCGTCCACTTCCTTGACGTCGGGCTACACTACCAGTATCACGGTAACAGCGACATTAGCAGAAATGGTTCGAAAAGTAAAGAAGCGACGAGACACAAAAGATTTGTTCACATTTAAATGCTAGAGTGCTCTAACGATAGCCACTTGTGGTTTTCCAGCTAAATATAAAAAAATCACACTATCACCCTTGAATTCCGCACGAATAACTTTTTCTGGAAAATTCTCACCAAAATGCCTTTGTACGCTTGTAAACAATATAATGAGCTGTCACTGGAATAATTTTAACAGCTGTTGAACGAGTGGTTTAGAAATGACAGCAATCTGAAGTTGGTTGCAGTTTCCTGTACTACATAATAAGGCGCCCATATAACTGCACCTCCTGATTTTCGGAGTTTCAAAAATTTTGATCCGAATTTCCAAATAAATAAATCAGCTGTAATTTGTAAAATTTAAATGTAATCTGTAAAATATTTTGGGCTCTCCGTGGAGATTTGAGGATGTCCTCTTTGACCATTAGACAATTGTTCTCAATGTCCAGAATCGATAATTTTGTTATGAAAAATTACGATTTTCAAAATATGATGGTTCGAACTATCTAGATTCTACTGTATGTTATAACAATCATGCTGGTGTCTCATAAACGTCTAATTTCTCGTATTCAATTTGAAATGTGCGTAAAAACAAGCCCATACGAACAACAACAACATCATTTCATTCATAAAACGAAATAAAATCGCAAAATGAACCGAAAACGTATCAAAACAAAACCTTGATAATAGCCCTGATGTAGAAGAGCAACAAAAGTAGAAAAAAATATCTGTGGCATCGTAGTCATTGTCTGTGACTCTGAATTACGTTTACAAGAAATTATGAAGTTACCTGAAGGGATATCAAATTATGCTGAAATAGGCGAGTTTTCTCGCTACAATTTTTATTGTTCTCCTTTGAAATTGCTTCTGCATTTATACAAGGAAATTGTTGTGTAAAAATAAAAGCACCAAAGGAATTGCCAGAAAATTGCTAGTAGAAATTTTTTGCCATTTTCTTCCCCTTACCTCTCTCTCTCTCCGACAAACAAAAAACTGCCACAAGTGAACTTGTCTAATGTAAATTCGAACTCATATACATTTTAATATAAAACCTATTTGATACATTTTATAGATATACACTTAATTTAATTTAAATTCATCTGATTTGGTAGTGAGTTGCCATACCAGTGTTACAATCGTCGATGTCAAACGACATCCGAAGAAATCATAATGTTGTATTGAGACATAAATTCCGATGCGATGCTTACTTTTTTATTTATTTATTTTCAATTAATACAGGACATGGACGGTTCCAAAAACTTAAATCAATTGTGACTTGGATTTCACATCTGGAGGATCAATAAAAAGCAGTGGGATAAACAAGGACTTAGATGGTTAATGGATGAAATTACTTGTAGAATCTGTTCCTAAAATGCGATCCTATTCTGTCAAATCCAAGGATCTCCTAAAAAACTTCCTAAGCTGAAGGACATATTTTTATGAAATTTGTATAAAAGTTAACATTTTTCTTTAAATTGTGACATATAGGAGAGGACAGTTTGGATTTAGCCCTCGAATTATATGAGATTACAAAGTATTCATAATGGTGGTCATTTTTAAGGAGGTCATGATGTATTTTATCTTTGAATAATGTTTGGCTATAAATTTTATGATAAGCTCAGCTTGGACTCCTGCTATATTTGTGTATCTTTTATAATTTTATTTATTTATTTTATTTATTATACCCTCCACCATACTATGGAGGGTATATTAATTTTGTCAATTTGTAACTCCTCGAAATACTCATGTCAGACCCAACAAAATATATATATATATATATATATATATATATATATATATATATATATATATATATATATATATATATATATATATATATATATATATATATATATATATTCTTGATCAGCGTAAAATTCTAAGTCGATTTAGCGATGTCCGTATGTTTGTTGTAATCACGGTATCTTTCGAATGAATGGAGATAGAAGGTTAAAATTTTGCACACATGTTTATTTTGCCAGTAGTCAGGTTAAGTTCGTAATTGGGCCATATAGGTCCACGTTTTCATATAGCCCCCATATAACACTACCTCCCTATATTCGGTATTTGGATGATTTTAGCGACATTATTCAGCGGAATTGTTTCAAATTTGGGTCTTGAAGTTCGTAATGGATACTACAGCCTATGACAGGAAATTGTCTGTGCAGGTCCGCGTCTTCATATAGCCCCCATATAACGGTACCTCCCAATATTCGGTATTTTTATGATTTTAGCGTCATTATTCACCGGAGTAGTTTCAAATTACGTCTTTAGAGTTCGTAATGGGAACTACAATCTGTGACAGAAAATTGTCTATGCAGGTCCACTTCTTCATATAGACCCCATATATCAGTACCTCCCTATATTCGGTATTTTGACG
Source organism: Musca domestica (assembly GCF_030504385.1). NCBI lineage: Eukaryota > Metazoa > Arthropoda > Insecta > Diptera > Muscidae > Musca > Musca domestica. The sequence continues at coordinate 18,049,625 of NW_026712435.1, forward strand.
ATTTTAGGTACAATACTCACCGTATTGTATTAGATATCGTATTTGAAGTTCGTAATAAGTACAGCCTATGACAGAAAATTTTCTATGCAGGTTCAGGTCTTCGTATAGCTCCGATATAACGGTACCTCCAAATATACGGTATTTTGATGATTTTGGCTACATTATTCACCGTTTATTTCAAGTTTCGAATTTGAATATGGTAATGGCTTATGACAAACAATGCCTATGTAGGTCAACGTCGTATAGACCTCAATATAACGACTATATTTGGTATTTTTAAGATTTTAACAGAATTTTTAACGGATTTTATTTTTTTGAAAATTTCAAAATTCGTTCAAATGGTGGAGGGTATTCATAGTTCGGCCCGGCCGAACTTACTGCTTTTTAACTTGTTTATTTTCAATTTGTACAGTAACCTAGCCCATAGGGCCATGGACTGTTCCAAAAACTTCTATACTTTAATAATAATATAGCTTTGAATATACATAGCTCGTTTTAGCAAATGGTCAAGACTTTCCAACTTCATTAAGGTGCTTCAAATGTTGATGGAATCGGAAGCCCATTCGCAATGTGCGAAGACCATAGAAACTATGGTATATTAAATTTGTCATTCCACGAATAACACCTCCAAATATAAAAAAGATTTGAAAAAACTGACTGACTGAGAACCAACGACTAGACAAAACGGCTGAAACTATTATGATAAGGCTGGATTTTTCAAACTCGTACTAAAAGGGTACGAAAAGTATTCAAATGTACTAGTAATTTTAAACTTTGTATTGGACAAACGGAATGAGCAAGAATTCTGATATTTGGAATGAGAGTCATTGATATAGAGCAGGATAAGTCTATCAAAGGGTTTTTGGAAATTCGACCTTTAAGTTACGAAAAGTTCTAAAATTATACCATTGGCATCATGTAAACGGATAGAGCTAATAACTTTGGTATGAGAATCAAGGTTGGAAAGTAAGTTTGATAAATGAAGGTAAATTTTGGAAATGTGTACTAAGTATGCGAACTGTTCTAAGGATAAAACTGGAATTTTAAAATTGGGTTCCCTGTTGGTGGCAGGTTTGTGGTGGTTTTGAAAATGTGTGATAAAATTGCTGGAAAATACTATATTTGGTATTGAGTGAATAGATAATGCTTGAAATTTGAAATTTGGTATTAGGGTCTCTGTTCGTGTAGCCTGTACATATGGAGGTGGTTTCGGAAAGAGATACAATTCTGAATATTGATATTTAGATTGCTGATGGAATCTGTTTTTAAGATTTGGAGGTGGTTTGGAATTGCGTTCTATATTTGTACAAAAAGTACTAAATGGTACTAAATTTGGTATTGGTGTAGGGATAAGACGGGAGTCCTCAATATTGATATTGAGGTCTCTGTTGGTATCTGGAATTGAGATATGGAGGTGGTTTTGGAAATGTGTACTACAATTGTAATAAGAGTACAAAATAGTACTAAATGTAGTATTGGGTGAAAGAATAGAGCTGAATTCCTGAAATATGGGTACGAAAAGTTCTAAATTTGGTATTGGGTGAAGCGATAGGGCTGCAATCCTCAAATTTGATGCTAAGGTTCCTATTGATATCTGGAATTGAGATAAAGAGGTGGTTCTGAAAATGTGTACTATAATTCTATGAAAAGTACTAAATGTTATTAAATTTGGTATTGGGTGAAGGGATAGGGCTGGAATTCTTAAATTTGATATTGAGGTCCCTGTTGGTATCTGGAATCGAGATATGGGGGTGGTTGTGGATATGTGTGCTGTAATTGTACGAAATATAACACGAACTGTTGGAATGAATCTAAAATTGGAAGGTGGACTTTTCGCTGACGAAGTAGCGGGCACTTGCTAGCCGTAATAATAATAACAAAATTTTCTTTTTTACTAAGAAATGTTTATATAAAAGCAAAATAATAACATGTTTATAGCTCGAATCGCTAAATGTCAACATTTAACTATGTACATGTGAATGTGTAAGCTCATAACGTAAACATTTTTTGCACAGGTTGTGTCAATCGGTTTCTGTATTTAAAAAAATTTAAAAAAAAACAATAACAATTGCATAACTGATTTAAATTTGTGTGTTGGTCTGTGGGTCGTTGCTCGCTACCAGCTTTCACTGGGTTTGATGCTGACTTTGTTAGATTTATTTATTTGATTGTTTGTTTTTATTATTATTATTGTTTATCGTGATTTCTAACAACAAACGTGAGTCAGACGAGTTGCGCGCCATTTTTTCCATTGAGAGTTTATTTACTTTTTGATACACTTTAAAAATTATCTCATAGAAATAACTGCCCAGTAAAAACTTGAGAGCTGTATGCGCCGAATAACCCATCAAAAGGTAATGTAAACACAATAGTTTTTGCATTATAAGTAGGTTTAAAATATTGGGTTATTCCCAAAGAATAACAAAGCAAAAAACGTATAGTCTGTTCAGCAAAACTTATTTTTCTACCATTTGTAAGTCAAATGGCTACATTTTTCATAATTCTAAGGTCTTGGTCCAAAATTCCAACCAAATGAGGTATTTTTTGACATTTGGATTTTCAGTACGTAATTTAACTTCCCTCAATAGATAACATAGGACTGCAGGGAGACATAAAAACTGCAACAAAGTCAAAAGCCATAATTTTTAATTATACCCTACAACACTATGTGTTGGGGGTATTATAAGTTTGATTGGGCCAAAAATTATGTAACACCTCGAAATATTGGTTTCCCACATAGGAAAGTATATATGGATCTTCCTAGCTCGCCGAGCTGAGTCGATCTAGCTATGTATGTCCGTCCGTCCGTCTGTCCGTCTGTCCATGTTAATTTGTAATCACTCTACAGGTCGCAATTATGGCCCGAAATTTAGAATGGAGGTGGGGCTAGGGTCAGAATAGAACCCTATTTCTTTTGGAGATGGTCGCATAACATTTAGGGGTCCAAATGGACCAAAAACTGAAAAAATGTCGGATTTTGCAGTAGCTATACAGGTCGCAATTATAGACCAATCGACGCGGAACTTCGCATGTTGCTAGAGTTTAGGGCGGGGAAGAAGCCTATCAATTTGGGTGGTCATCGGATAACATTTAGCGGGTAAAATAAACCATATCTTTTGTGTTGAAAAAATTCAAAATTTTTCATTAAACCGCGAATATTTTAAATCCCGGCGAAATCACAAAGCCATGACAAGGTTACTTCTGATCTTACATTGATGTTGACATCCAATAAATCGGATATATAGCAAAATATGTGCGATATATATGTCTATCAAATAAGATATGCTTGAAAGATCTCTTATATGTCGAGAACGGCTGAACTGATTTCGACAGTTCTCATTAATTCAGAATGGCCTCTTGGCAGGAAAGAAAAAACGTCTGAAAAAATCGCATAAAAATATCTCTCTAAAGATGAAAATATTGATTTTGTAAAATTTTCTCATATTTTTTCAATTTTGTCATATTTTGGCATATTTTCATTTTGAATTAAACATTTGGTAATATTTCTACAGCTAACAAAACTAAGTAGTTAGGATATCAGGATATCATATACAGATCGCATTTATGGCCCGATCCTTACGAAATTTTGCATGGGAATAAGATGAGGGTCTGAATAGAAGCCTACTCTTTTTGGAGATGATCGCCATATATTTAGGGGTTGAAATGAACCAAAAAGTGCAAAATTGTCAGCAGGTCGTAATTATCGCCCGATCCTCACGCACATTTGAATAGCCGCACATTGCAAAAGACAAGCAGTTTCGGATGGCCATCCAAAAATATTCAATGTGTGAAATAGTTTGCCAACTTTTGTAGACAAAATACGAAAATGTCCATTCCAGTGACTCTTTGTAGAATTCACAAATACAGGAAAGACGCACTTCTGACTATTTCGTTAATGCTGATTTCGTTGAAGAATATAGTCAAATTTCTGTATCTCATATAGATGCGTTTCAGTCAAAAACCAATAATAAATGTTAATCTTTTGCCACATTATTATAGAGATTATAGGTCTTTGGGAAATAATGGTTCCAGATCTAGGAAGACCATTTACGTGCATTTTAAGTTGCTATTATTCGAAAATTAGAGAACGAAACCTGATGGTTTTCTTTTATTATTTGTCACAATATCTTGTAAAATTCATTCGAGTATCTCGCCTATATAAACTGTATCACTTATTATAGTGTTGTAGGGTATTCAATGGTCGGCCCCGCTCGACTGTAGCCTTTGCTTACTTGTTTTTTTTTTTTTTTAATTCAATTGAATAAAAGCAAAAAATGTCGGAAATAGCATCAAATTTTAAAATATGTTTAGATTTGTTCGAATTGGTCACCTTTGACACGAATTATGGCCTTCAAACGGCCAATGAAACCGTCACATGCTGCCCTGGAAATGAATCTGGAAATAACCATTCTTGGGTGGCGCGTGCTGAGTGCGATGGTGCTGAGTCCTGTTGGAATGTCCAAGGTCTGCTTGTTTGCGTGTACAAGGCTTTAATATTTAATACACCCTCCAGAATATTTTTGTGATAATATTCGGAATTTATTCTGATGCCACGGTCGATTAATACGAGCGGAGAGCGACCATCGGCGCTTGAGTTCTGGTGGTCAACCGAAGGTGCACATTTTCAGCTGACCTCTTTGGCAAGTAAACACGATCACTTTGTTTGTTTACAAACTGCTGGACAAGGAATGTTTTCTCATCGGAGAACGGAAATTCGGCAGTTCACCACTTTCGACCAGTATCACGGCAACGAGCGATGGTACGAGCTGGAGTGCTCTAACGATAGCCACTTGTGGTTTTCCAGCCAAATATAAAGAAATCACACTATCACGCTTGAATTCCATCACGTATAACTTTTTTTCCGGAAAATTCTCACCAAAATGATTTTGTAAGCTTGTAAACAATTTAATGAACTGTCACTGGAATAATTTTAACAGCTGTCGGACGGGTGGTTTGGAAATGACAGCAGTCTTAAGTTGGTTGCAGTTTTTTCATCTCGCCCTGTATATTCGTGATCTGTCTATTTGAACAATTATAGTATAACAATTATAGTACGCATTTACCACCACTAGATCTCAACACTAGATACCGACTGTGACTTAAATAACAAATTTTAGGATTCCAGCTCTATCCCTTCACCTAATACCCAATTTATTACCACTTTATGCTTTTCGCATATTTAAAGTACAAATTTCCCAAACCACGTCCTCTTAACCACAGACTCCAATAGTGACATCTATATCAAATTTCCGGATTCCACCTCTATCCCTTCGCCCAATACAAAATTGAGTACTATTTAGTATTTTTCTTACAAATACGTCACACATTTCCGAAACCATCTCTATATGTCCAGGTTACGCATGAACAGCGACCTTAATACCAATTTTCAGATTTCAAGCACTATCTGTTTACCCAATACCAGATTTTACCAAATATAGTATTTACACTTGTAGTACACATTTCGAAAACCACCTCCATATTTCAATTCCAGGTACCAACTGAGACATCAATATCAAATTTGAGTATTCCTGCCCTATCCCTTCACCCAATATCAAATTTTGTACCATTTAGTATTTTTTGTAAAAATAAACTACGTATTTCTAAACCACCGCCAAATCTCAAACACAGATCAGTAATTGAAATATAAAATTTTAGAAATTTTATTTTATCCCTTCACCCAATACCAAATATAGTACCATTTAGTACCTTTCGTGTACTAGTAGTACACATTTGCATACACATATCTTAACCACAGATACTAACAGAAACCTTGATATCTAATATGAGGATTTCAGTTATATTTCTTCTCCCAATACAAAATTTAGTACTAAATGCACTAAATTTTTGTTTTGTACAAATATTAGACACATTTCCAAACCACCACCAAATCTCAAAAACAGATATCGCCAGTAATTCAAATAACAAATTTTCCGAATTTAATCCCTATCCTTTTCCCGAATATGTAATGTAAAACCATTCAGTATTTTTAGTACACTTTTCGAAACCCCGTCCTTATGTTAGGCTACACATGAACATCGATCCTAATATCAAATTTCAAGCACTATCTCTTCACCCAATACCAAATTGTACCAAATATAGTGCTATTTTGCACTTTTCGTACACTTGTAGTACACATTTAAAAACACACCTTTTTTCACAAACCTACCACCAATAGGAACCCCAATACAAACCAAATCTTCACCAAACTGTTCCAAACTTAGTACCGTTCAGTACAAATCGCACATTTCCATAGCCATCCTCATAAATTGAACTTACTTTAAAACGGTGATTCTCCAATCACATTTCAAGGTTTTAGCTCTATTCGTTCACATAATAACAAATGACCATATTACAACTTAACCTTAAAATTCGAATTTTCAAAAAACCTTTGGTACATCTATGCTGCACTCTCATTCCAAATTTCAAAATTCTAGCTCAAAGAATTTAATTTTAAGTACATTTTACAAATTGTCGTACTCTTTTAGTTCAAATTTATCGCCCAGCCTTATCACACGTCTTCGCACCCAGATTTTACACCCTAATCCAAATTATACCAAATTTAGTACCATTTAGTACATATCTCAATACTACCCTTTAATTCCAAGTTTCAGGGTTTTAGCTCAATCGGTTCGCACAAATCCAATTTATACAAATTTTAGTACGACTTCCTTCATACCCCCTCTTAATCGTACACTTCAATTTTCCAAAATTGCCTCCATACCTCAATCATTCAAACCCATAGAAATCTGATTTCCAAATTTTAGAATTCCCGCTCTATCGGTTCACCACAATTCCAATTTGAACCAAATTTAGTACTATTTAGTACACATAAATATAAAATTTCCATAACAACCTGCGTCATACAATCCAATAGAAATCTTAGTTCCTAATTTTAGGACTCCAGTCATATCGGTTTACCCAAAATCAGAACTTTCTACATATCCCAATCCTACACTCCCACAGTGATCCCAATTCCAAATTTCAGGATTCCAACTCTATCGGTTCAGCCAAATCCAAATTGTACCATATTTAGTACATTTTAGTACAGATGAGTACACATTTTCATTACTACGTCTATATTCCAATTCTACACTCCGACAATTATCTTATTTCCAAATTTCAAAATACCACCTCCATCCGTTCTCCCAACTGCAAATTGTACCAAATTTAGTACCGTTTAGTACTTTTCGTATACATGAGTACACACTCCAAAAACTACTTCCTTACACGCTCAATTTTAACTGTTTAACTCTAACCATTTACATGATACCAAATTGTACCAAATATACTACATTTTTAGTACCTTTCGTACACTTATAGCGTGAATTTCTTAAAACCCTATACACACCCTATGCATACACTCCATCAGTGACCCGCTTTCCAAATTTCTAGTTCTAATGGGCTGTGAAATACAAAGGGTACCATATTAACTCTGTAACACTCTCTAAATATTTTTCGATAAAAAATTTTAATTTTTTTTCGAATTTTTGAGAAAAATTTTGCCTCAATTGAACACAAGTTCTCTCTTTCTTCCTCGAAAAATGCAATGCCAACAGACACACCACATTCAAATTTTTTTCTGTTTTTTGGTAACATTCCAACTCTTGTATGACACTAGACAGACACTCACACACACACTGGGGCAACCTGACGACGTCATCTTTGCGTGACGACTGCTGCTATGGCAAAATAGACTTGAACTTGAAACTACTGATGGTATACAATTTAAGTTTTATGACTTTTAAACTATCTCTGATTGTTGAATATATGTATATCTGACTTTTGTCGGTATCATTATTGTTGTTGTTGTATTTTTATCTACACTTGATGTTATTTCTTTGACAAGAGTGTTTGATGTGAATTTAACACTCGGCTGCCAATTGTATTTGAAGGCGGAACGAATGTAGAAGAACATTAGAAAAATATCCATAGGAGGGGGCAATGCCTCTGGAGTGTTTCGTTTTAGTTTTCAAACAAATAAAAAAAAAATAACTGCTTCAGAAATAGAAAAAATAGTGCAACTCATTCTATGGGTTATCCATATACAGTTTCAAGGTCATTTTAATAGGCCTTTTGGGCCTTAAGAAGAATTTAATTTTAACGAAAAACGGTATACTAAATAGTTTATGGGGAAGCACAGAGCAGGGTAATGAAAGCCATCGTAGATCAATGGCTCGGTTTGGAAAAGACGGTGATACGAGCTACACAAGCAACGAAACGATTGCCCTTTTACGAGGAGAGTTTCCGGACCATGTTTTCTCTCGAAGTGGTAATCACAATTGGCCTTGCGACTTCTTCCATTGAAGCCATTTCTGAGGTACCAGAAGTGGTTCGCAGATATATAACATCTTCACAACAGATCTTGTGTTAGCAAAAATGTTTGTCTGTGTGAAATTTGAAGAGAGTTGGATACTTATTTTGATTTCTTTGAGCGTTTTGTTTTTCGAAATCTTGAGCTCTGTGTGGGGGAGTTAGAAGGAATGGTCCGATCTCTACCATCTTTAAAACAGATCTTGTGTTTATGGAAACATTGAGATGTACCAAGTCTGAATGGAAACGGATGTTAATTCGGCGTTTCGTGAGCTTCATGAATATTCAATATTTTTGCCCTTTGTGGGGGAGGTACCAGAAGTAGTGGACCGATATATTCCATCTTCACATCAGATCTCGGTTAGTAGGAATAATGGGATGTATGAAATATGAAGAGAACTGAAAGCTTATCTGTGATTTTATGATCGTTTTGGTTATTCAAAACTTTGACCCTTTGTGGGGGATGTACCAGAAGGAATGGTCCGATATCTACCATCTTTATACCGGATCATGTGCTGATGGAAATATTGAGATGTACCAAGTCTGAATGGAATCTGATGCTAATTTCGCGTTTAATGAGCTTCATGGATAGTCAAAATTTTGACCCTATGTGCGGGAGGTACCAGAAGTAGTGGGCCGATATATTCCATCTTCAAAGCAGATCTTGTCTTAGTAGAAATAATGGGATGTATGAAATATGAAGAGAACTGGAAGCTTATCTGGGATTTTATGATCGTTTTGGTTATTCAAAACTTTGACCCTTTGTGGGGGGATATACCAGAAGGAATGGTGCGATATCTACCATCTTTATACCGGAAATATTGAGATGTGCCAAGTCTGAATGGAATCGGATGCTAATTTCGCGTTCAATGAGCTTCATGGATATTCAAAATTTTGACCCTATGTGGGGGAGGTACCAGAAGTAGTGGACCGATATATTCCATCTTGAAAGCAGATCTTGTTTTAGTAGAAATAATGGGATGCATGAAACATGAAGAGAACCGGATGCTTATTTCGGATTTTATGATCGTTTTGGATATTTAAAACTTTTACCCTTTGTGGGGCTGGTACCAGAAGGAATAGTCCGATCTCTACCAACTTTATACAAGATCTTGTCTTGATGGAAATGTTGAGATGTACGAAGTCTGAATGGACTCGGATTTTAATTTCGTGTTTTTTGAGCTTCATGGATATTGAAAATATTGACCCTTCTGTGGGAAGGTACCAGAAGGAGTGGACCGGTATATTCAATCTTCACACCAGACCTTGGGCTAATAAAAATATTGGGATGTGTGTAATTTGAAGACAATCGGACACTTACATCACATTTTATAAGAGTTGTAATTATTCAAAATTTTGACCCTTTTTGGGGGAGGTATTTGATGGAGTGGACTGACATTGTCCATTTTCGCACCTGACCTAGCACAGATGCAAATATCAGTATTCGCAAAGTTGGAGCAAAATCGGATTATCTTTTCTCTTTCTATGCAGTAAAATATTTATTTTCCTTTGAAAATTTCGAACTTTTGTGGGAGAGGTACCAAAAGGGGGCCGAAGTCGATTTGACCAAATCGGGTACTCCCTTCGAGAGTTATCGTGCGTACTAGCCAGCAGACAGACAAACCGACGGACGGACATCGCTAGATCGACTCCATATGTCCTGAAATGGATTTGGTCCAAAGAGACCTAGGGTCTAAAACCGTTATTTCGATGAAGCACTTTTTAGCCGTATCAAATAATTTATATCCTCTAGCCATATGGCTGGCGGTATAAAAACCTAGTCCATCGATATTGAATTCATATGGTGGAATCAAGTTGTTTGTTTTGTTAAATCGTTTGCAGAGGTTCACAATATTCGTGCGTATGATTGCTGCAATTAATTGCCATTAATCATACGTCACGCAACATATACAGAACAAATGGAAGACGGTCGATACTGGGAAACTTATCTCCTGTAAATAAAGAAGAAACTATATCGAATAATTTTGGGCAATTAATTTCACGCATCTACAACAATGTTATTGGCAGTCATTCGTCGCAAACCTAATTTAGAACTATTTCAGCTAATAGAAAGCAAGCAGCTGTGAACTACAAGATAAACATTGACTCCAACATTAATCACTCAGTATGGAAAAAACATTCTTAGTTGTATGGCATGTCTATTTTGACAAAAAGTAGGTAAGGGACAATAAGAAAAAAAAAAAACGGCTTTAAGTTCGATCAGATCGATTTGGTTCACCATGTGAATTACACTGTTGTTGCATAATTATATAATTACTAGGAAGTGCCCGCTACTTCGTCAGCCAAAACTCCACCTTAAAATTTTAGATTTATTCCGACAGTTAGTGTATGGCCTTTTTAGTACTCAAAATACACAATTTGTTAAGTTTGACAAAATTTGTTAACGAAAACTTCATAAATTGTACTAAATTTTTAGACGTTCAAGTTTTTATAAATTATCCTTTTTCGGAAAAAAATAATAAGAAAATGTTTACCCTTTACCCCAAAAAGTCTTAAAAATTCATCATTTTGAAGTTTACCGATCTCAATATGAAATTTCAAATTTTTCAAATCCCTTCCCCAATACCAATTTTAGTAGCATTTAGTACGCATATTTAAAACAATCTACATCTCTTTAACCTAGACGCCAACAGTGATCCAAAATTAGTACCATTTTGTACTTTTCGAACAATTATAGTACGCATTTGCAAAACCACCACCAGATACAAACATAGACCTCAATATTAAATTTCGAGATTCCAGCTTCACCCAATACCCAATTTAGTAGCATCAATTTTTTTTTACTTAAATACGCATTTCAAAAAAAAAAAAAAATCTCTATATCTCAACCGCAGAAACCGACAGGGACCTTAACATACAATTTTAGGATTTCGGATTTTCCCAATTAACAAATTTAATACCATTCAGTACAATTAGAGTACGCATATCCAAACCCAGCTCCTTCTCTCAACCATAGCCAACCAATAGTGACCCAATACTAAATTTAGTACTATTTAATACTTTTCGTACAATTTCGCACATTTCGAAGACCATCTTCGTATTCCTCTGGGATTACCAAATGAGACCACAATATCAAATCGGATTCAGCCTCGGATTCAACCTATATACATTCATTCAATACCAAATTTAATAACATTTAATACTTTACGAACAATTATAGACTCAGTTACAAAACCGATCCATATCTCAATTCTATATACCAACAGTTATCGCAATATAGAATTTTACGGTTTCAGTAATTTTCAAGCAAGTACGCATGTCCAAAGCCACCTTCTTGTTCTCCAACCAAGATACCAGCAGTGCCATGGATGCCAAATTTCAGAATTCCATCTCTATACCAACGCCCAACGGCACATTTCGTAGCATTTTGAACTTTTCATACGTTCATAGTATGAATTTCCTAAATCACTCCTTTTACTCAACCACAGACACCAACAGTGAAATTTTAGGATTTCAGCTCTATTCCTCCATCCAATATCAAGTTTAATTTCCAATTTAGAACTTTTTGTGCAGTTTAAGTACACATTTTCAAAATAATTTACATATCTGAACCTCAGATATCAACAGTGACCTCAATATCAAATTTCATGAATTCAATGCTGTAATTTACTCCTTTGCCAAATTGAATACCATTTAGTGCAATTATAGTACGCATTTCCAAAACCACCTCCATATCTTAACCACAGACATCAACAGTGCCACCTATGTCAAATTTTAGGATTTCAGCTCTATTCCTTCACCCAATACCAAATTGAGTACTATTTAGTACTTTCGTACAAATATAAGACGCATTTCCAAACCGCCGCTAAGTCTCGTACACAAATGCCATCAATAATCTAAATATTAAATATCAGAATTTTGTCTCTATCACTTCACCCAATACTAAAAATAGTACTATTCAGTACTTTTTCTGTTTATGTGCTTCGTACAATTATAGCACATATTTCCGAAACCACCTCCATATGTCCAGGTTACACATGTAAAGCGAACTATTGCCAAATTTTAGATTTCAAGTACTATCTGTTCACCAAATTGTACCAAATTTAGTACTATTTAGTACTTTTTGTGCACTTGTTGGATACATTTCCAAAACCACCTCTTATAGCATACCTACCACCAACAGGGATCCTAATACAAAATTTCAAAATTCCAGCTTCATCCGTTCACCCTAAGCCAAACTGTTCCAAATTTAGTACTATTAGAATAGTTCGCACATTTAGACCACTTTCATATATCAAACTTACTTTCTAACCTTGATTCTTATATCCGTTTCTCAAGTTTTAAGATATATAATTATTTAAAATTGTGACCCTATGTGGGGGAGGTACTACATGCGGTAGGCTGATATATCCCATCTTTACACCAGATCTTGCGTTGATAAAAATATTGTGATGTGTGGAATTTGAAGAGAATTGGACGTCAATTTCGCATTTTATAAGAGATATAATTATTCAAAATTTTTACCCGTTGTGGGGGAGGCACTTGATGGAGTGGGTCGATATTTTCCATTTTCCAAATATTAGGATTTGCAAATCTGAAGCCAAATCGGATTTCCACCCTTTGTGGAAGAGGTACCACTAGGAGTGGGTCTATATTGCTCATCTCCGAACTCGATCCAAGTTTAGACCAATTCGGATACTCCATTCGAGAGTTATCGTGCGCACCAGCCAGCCAGACAGACGGACGAACATCGCTATATCGAACCCAAATGTCGTGCCACAGATTTGGTCCAAAGACACCCAGGTTCTACAACCGTTATTTCGATGAGGCACGTTTTGGTCTAGCCATATGGCTGAGGGTATAAAAATAAAAAAATTAGAAGGGGGAGGAATTTTCCCCCTCTATTGAGTTTAGGTTGCAATGTTAACCTTGAAAACGCCAATAAATACACGTATGTTCTATTTTTAGATTTAATTTCATAATCTACTGGAGTTTTCCTGATATTTCGGATAAAATTAAATTTTGTCAGATAGTGTCATTATAAAATCAGTTATTTCAAAGTCCTTCGAAATCGACAATCCCTTAAAAATACGTTATTGTTGAAGTATTACCTCTATATGGAGACTCCAGTATTTGTCGCAATGTTCTCATTCAAATACAGAATATCAGGAGGGCCTATGTTGCAAATGTTCTGGAGGCAGCGTTAATGTTCTCTGATAACTTGATAATCCAAATAACATTTTTTTTTGATTTGAAACCAATCCAATCACCAGGTACTGTTGTATGTGGTCTGTATCAAATAATCGGTCCTCATTTTGGATGAATCTCCTGATTTCACGTATTCATGTTTTAAGGCTTTATTTTGAAGCATATTTACAAGTCACTATTTATAACTCAATTGATATTTAATATTGTAGTTCTAAAAGTTCGACATAAGGCCATGTAATGATATAGTCCTCATATTACGGAACCTTCCAACAATTTAACAATCGTATATGCATTAAGAATTGTTACAAAGCAAAATATGTCCCGTAAAATTTATTCGGAATACACCCATTCCATTTGGACCTAATTTCCAACATTTTCATTCCATAACCGTGGAGGGTATTAAAAGTGCGACCCGACCGAACATAATCCCTTTTCTACTTGTTTGTTTTTGTTTTGCTTTCGTTGTTATTGTTTTTCTTTTTTTTCGTCTTTCGTTTGTCGTCATCATGTTTTAAGTATGCGGTTGGTCGGTCAGTCAGTCAGCTGAGCAAATGATGGGTACAGAGTACAACTTTGTTTTTTTTTTTTGTTTGTTTGTCAGCAATCAACTACGTGCTCTTTCTTTCCAACGCCTCTCGTTGCCATATAAACGCCGTAGCCGCACCGCCGCACCGCCCCCTTATGTTTGGAGGGAAGTGAAACATATGGTTTCTATTTGAAATTCGTTGGTTCGTTCGTTTGTGGTCGGTATGTGAAATAATTTGCAGCCGTAATCTATTACAACAAAGTCATTGGAAATTTCGGAAATTTCATTTGATATTCAGATATTTTATTCGAAGTTTGAAATTCAGAAAATCTGCTTGATATTTAGAAAGCTGCGATTGAAATCCAGACATTCTATCAGAATTTCTATTTCGATATTTTATTTGATATTTAGAAATTCTAGTTAAATTTCAATATGTTATTACAAGTTCACCAAATTTTATTTGAAATATAAATAATTAATTTAAAATTCAAAAACTCCACATGAAATTTAGATATTCCATTTAGAATTCAGATATTATACAGGGTGAGACGAAAAAGAAGTTATTCGTGATGGAATTCAAGCGTAATAGTGTAATTTCTTTATATTTGGCTGGAAAACCACAAGTGGCTATTGTTAGAGCACTCCAGCATTTAAATGTGTATAAATCTTTGATGTCTCGTACCATCGCTCGTTGCCGTGATACTGGTAGCGTAGCCCGACGTCAAGGAAGTGGACGGAAAAAACAGCAACATCAGCAGAAATGGTTCGAAAAGTAATGAAGCGACTGGATCGAACTCCGCGTCGCAGTGGCCGAAAAATGGATCGTGAGCTGAAGATATCGCAATATTCCATTCGGCAAATATTGAAAAATGAGCTCGGGGTAAAGCCATTGAAATTCTAAAAAGTGCAAGAACTTACACCGCAACAGAAAGGAAATAGACTCAAAAGAGCTAAAGAGTTGCTTCGCTTGGGCGAAATTGGTGAACAGCCGAATTCGGTTTTCTCCGATGATAAAACATTCTTTGTCCAGCAGTTCTAAACAAAATGTTCGTGTTTACTTGCCAAAGAGGTCAGCTGAAAATATGCACCTTCGGTTGGCCACCAGAACTTAAGCGCCGGCCATGGTGATGGTGTGGGCCGCCAAAACAGTCGATGGTCGCTCTCCGCTCGTATTAATCGACAGTGGCATCAGAATAAATGCCGAATATTATCGCGAAAATATTCTGGAGGGTGTATTAAAGCCTTGGGCACACAAACATTTTGGCCGCAGACCTTGGACATTCCAAGAGGACTCAGCACCATCGCATTAAAATAAGGTTCCTCGCTTCATTTCCAGCGCTGAATGGCCTCCAAAATCTCCGGATACCAATCCGTTGGACTATTGTGTCTGTAGTATTTTGGAAAGCAAGGTTGACACTAACAAATACCAAAGTGTCGATCACCTCAAGCAAGTGCTTCGCCGGGAATGGGCCGCAGAGCAACATTCGGGCAGCATGTGACGGTTTTATTGGCCATCTGAAGGCCATAATTCGTGCCAAAGGTGACCAATTCAAACAAATCTAAACTTATTCTAAAATTTGCTGCTATTTCCCACATTTTTTGCTTTCATTCAATAAAATTAAAAAAAAGTAAAAATTATGGCGTTTGATTTTGTTACAGTATTTTTTATCTCACCCTGTATACATTTTAGACCCCACAAAGTATATATATTGTAGATCATCTTATAATTCTATGTCGATTTAGCGTTGTCCGTCCGTCTGTGGAAATCATTCTAGCTTCCGAAAGAAATGAAGTAGATTGATAAAATTTTACTCAAATGTATATTATGTCTGCAGGACTTTAAGTATTTAAATATGGAATTTATCGAATTTATGAGTTCGCATAACATTTGATATAAATATTTGATTTTCTTGTAATTTTGCCCATACCAAGATTCATACCACTTTCTGAGTCGATTTTGCATGTCAGTCCGCCTGTCCGTCCGTCCGTCTGTCCATGTATTCTTGCGAACAAAATGCAGGTCGCATTTTTTATCCGATTGAGATGAAATTTTCCAAACAATATTTGTTTGACCCAAGGACGAACTGTATTGAAATTGGTGATAATCGGATCAGATTTAGATATAACATCCATATATCTTCAAACTGATTTCGGGTTAATTGTACACCAATAGAAGTCTAGATGACCTGAATTTTGGCACATCCAACCAAATTCATATTCGGTATTTTGATGATTTTAGCTACATTATTCACCGATTTTTTCAAGTTTCACATTTGAATATTGCAATGGCTTGCAGGTCCACGTCGTCGCATAGACCCTAATTTAACGACTACATTCGGTATTTTTAAGATTTTAACAGCATTTTTTAACGGATTTTATTTTTTTGCAAATCTACGGATTTTATTTTTTTTGCAAATAGTGGAGGGTATTCAAAGTTCGGCCCGCCGAACTTACAGCTTTTTTACTTGTTTTTTTCTGATTTACACTTGGAAATGGTGTAATGTAATTGTTTTTGTTGTTATTAATTGCTGCTGCTGATGTTGTTGTGGGTTTGTTTTTGTTTCTTGTTTTTGTTTTCTTTCTCTCGCTCCTAATATTTCTCTTTGCTTTGCGGCAACAGTTTGTGATTAGCGTTTGTACAATCCGTACCGTATTTTTAAACATTTGCATGTGTCATTCGTTTGTTTTTATTATTTTCTCGTTTCGGTCGTAACATCAAAAATATACCTTATAAAGAAAGCAAAAAAAAAAAAAAGTTAACAAAGTAAACAAGAAAAGAAATTCACAACAAAATATTTATTAAAAAAAAAAGATTAAAAGAAAATCTTTAACAAAAATTGTGTGAATTATTTGAAAATATTTTTTTAATGGAAGATAACTTCAAATAGTATTTGTGAATATTGAAAATTAATTGCCGTAGATTGATGTTGTCGCCTCTGTCGTTGTTTGTCGTTGCCGTCATCGTGTCATAAGTTTTCGTGAAAATTGTCGAAAAAGCAAATCAAAACAAAACAAAAAAGCAAAGAATTTTGTTTTACGCTCATAATAACGGTGTGTCATTGTGAATTTATTTGAAACGTTTTTTATAAAAAATTTTTGGTTAATTTTATCGAAAAAAAAATTACGTCAAAAAATAATATTTACATCATCTCATGATGCTATATGAAGTGCTGATTTGTGCCTAAAAAATGCTTGCGGTGCATTTTTGAGTTTGGAAACATTCCAGTGTGGAAGTTGAGAAAAGTTTAGCGCCTAAAACGATAACAACACACTTTATCCCATTAGATTTTTTAAAGAGTGGAATTTCGGTTATTAACCTATGTGGAATGTATTCAAATTTTGTTGTTGCTCTGCAGATAATTGCAGAACTCTCCTACACCTTGATTACGGCATACGGTCTTCAGTTGGAATACTATCCTCTTAGAACTTTTTACAAGTTTACCATAACATGCTGTCCAAACCAGGGAATACCCCTATTACATCTTCCACCATTCTACGGAGGGTGTATTAGCTTTGTCATTCCCTTTGTAACTCCTCGAAATATTCATGATAGACCCTATAAGGTATATACAGGGTGAGATAAAAAAACTGCAACAAAGTCAAACGCCATAATTTTTACATTTTTTTTAAATTTTATTGAATGAAAGCAAAAATGTCGGAAAAGCATCAAATTTTAGAATAAGTTTAGATTTATTCGAATTTGTCACCTTTGGCACGAATTATGGCCTTCAATCGGCCAATGAAATCGTCACACGCTGCCCGAATGTTGCTATGCGATATTTTGACCCATTTCCGGCGAAGCGATTGCTTGAGGTGATCGACACTTTGGTATTTTTTAGTGTTCAGTACATCGAAGCAGAGATTTTCCAAATTTGATTCTGTTGTAGGTGACTTCTTTTAAGTAGCCGAGATTCTTCAACACCGGCTATGTGAAGTAAAGTTTTTAACACTGAAATCATTATTTCAGTTTACTGAACAGTATCGGGTCGTCCGGTTTCAAAAACCCTTATATCTAGATCCAGGAAAGTTATTAACACATATTGTAGCATTTTTTGGAAAGTTATAGTGTCAACTATAATTAAGTATGTAGTTCGTGGAATCCCATAATGGGACCCTTTCGTTATTTGGAATTTTTTTTTTAAAGGCCAAGTCCGAAAAATCCATAATCATATTCAGGGTTCAACCTCTGGAAGAAAATTTCAAAACATTCTAGAGTTTTTATTAAACCAGAATTAAGCCGGATCGGACAACACAGACCGAGAAACGCAAGTTTTGAAAACCACACCAGTCGCTTAATTACTGGCTGCCTCCTGCCACCATTCCTTCTAGGGCCGAAATTTTGTAACTTTTTACGGATGGATATATTTTTATATTTTGACACCCCCAGGCTTATGGCTATAGAGGTCATACATCTTTTGATGCGACCAAATGCGATTCGTTGAAAAAAAAAACTGCTGTAGACCCTGAAATCCGTTTCAGGACATTTGGAGTCGATCTTACGGTGTACGCCCGTCCATTTGTCTGGACAGTATGGATCCGACAACACTGACCGAGAAACAGAAGTTTTGAAAACCGTACCATTCATGTATTGACCGGTCCTTGCCACTTGGGGCTTGGGGTCACTTCTTACTATGTCCGAAATTTTGCACCTTATTAAATGTTAGAGATATGTCCATATGTTTATTCCTTAGCCTTATGGCTACAGAGGTTATATACCATTTCATGCGAAAAAAAACGGCCTCGGTACCTTTGGATGAAATCTGTTTCAGGATATTTGAAGTACAATTAGCGGTGCCCGTTTGTCTGTCTGGCTGGGCCAGAATAACACACTGCAATGGACAAAATTGGTATACTTTCTGGACTTTCCTGTATGCGACAATATTCCTTAGTAATGTGACGGCGGACATCGGACTCGTTAAAAATGATTTTTCGTTGGAACTCCAGATCATTTTCAAGCAAACAACAAAGACATGTCGTTGTTATTAATCGACGAACTTGAATTCTTGTGCTAATTAAATTTTATAAGCCTTAAGACCAAAGCTTTTATGTAAAATACGATGTTATGACGTTTGTGAAAAACCCAAATCCAAAAATCGACGAGGAAATAGACAAATTGGGAGCAGCAATATTTTCAGTCGTCCTTGAGCGATGTGCACGGATTTTATTCTTCACTTTACGAACATGTCCCAACAGCTCGATTTTTATAGGCCAAGCCATATGGATACAGCCAAAACGCGATTCATCGAAGTAACGGTTTTAGAACCTAGGTCTTTTTGGGCCACATCCGTTTCAGAAAATTGGGATATTGGGGTGTCCGTCTGTATGGTGCGCACGATAACACTCGAAGCATTTTTTCGATTTGGTCCAAACTTAGTAATTCATAATATTATCATCAAACTTTGATCGAGTTCGGAGATGTACAATATCGGTCCACTCTTTCTGGTACCTCTCACAGAAAAGGTCAAAGTTTTCAAAAAAAAAAAAGATATTTTACCTTATAAAAAAAAAAACAATATTATACTATTTTGTGCAAACTTTGCAAATCCAATTATTTTCATTGGGGCTAGGTCAGTTGCGAAAATGGACAAAATCGGCACATTCCATCATATACCTCCCCTACAAAGTTTCAAAATTTTGTATAGTTATATCTACCATAACTTGAGAAACAAGTCAGCGACTCTTATTGGCTCACTGCTTCTGGAACGTCTCCCACAAAAGGTTTACATTTTTAGATTAACAATTTTCGCATAAAATTAGCCATATGGCTACAATGGATATATAACCATTTGATGCGGCCAAAACGTGCATTTGGACATTTGGAGTCGATCTAGCGATGTCAGTCCGTCCGTCTGTCTGGCTGGTGCGCACGATAACTTTCGAAGAGAGCATCCGATTAAATCCAAGCTTGGTGCATCGTAATATAATTGTTAAATTTAGATTGAGTTCGGAGATGGGCAATATCGGACCACTCCTTCTGATACCTCCCCCACACAAGGTCAACATTTTCACAGAATATAATTTACCGTATGGAACACGAAAGGATCAACCAATTTTGTGCAAACTTTGCAAATCCCAATATTTGTACAGGGTGAGATGAAAAAACTGCAACTAACCTCAGACTGCTGTCATTACAAAGCATCTCGTCCGACAGCTGTTAAAAGTATTCCAGTCACAGCTCATTATGTTGTTTACAATCGTACAAAAGCATTTTGGTGAAAATTTTCCAGAAAAAAAATTATTCGTGATGGAATTCAAGCGTGATAGTGTGATTTCTTTATATTTGGCTGGAAAACCGCAAGTGGCTTGCACAAGTGGTGAGCACTCCGGTATTTAAATGTGAATAATTTTTTTTGTGTTTCTCGTACCATCGCTCGTTACCGTGATACTTGTTGTTGTTGTTGTTTTTGTAGCAGTAGTACATGTGAGTGTTTGCGTTCTGCTAATCTGGTACTATCTCCAGGTTTAGAAATTTGGCTGCTTTAATGAGCAAGAGATCTTCTGGAGTGAGTTGGGTAGGCTTGGCTGTGCAGGCCTGTAGCACACGCCGGGCAGGCGTCATGCACAACTTCATCAATTCGTGCTCAATACGAATTGAGACGACTACACCATCCTGAACGTAATTGCGCCAAGACTACTATGGTTTGTCTAGGCAGCTGACTTTCTTCCGCTGCAATGGATGGGGGGATGGACTCCGAGGACGGCATTCATTTTATAGCAGACCTGCCTTCTTGATCTAGAGGTTCTCTCTTATAGCGTTGGTCCTCCCTCTCTAGATCGTGTAAGTTCTTCTTGACACGCCTGGGTGGGGGAGTTGTATTCACCATATGATGGTTGGGATGACTCTCACGGTAACACCCAAGCAGGTACTGCAACGAAAGCATGTGATTATGTTGACGTAAGGGAAGGTCGGAAAGGTTTCCTGTCGCAGTTCTGAGGGTAGCGTTCTGAAAGGTCTGGATGTGCTTCCACTGCGTAGCACTAGTATTCGGCAACTACACTGGAGCCGTATAGTTGACCACAGACCGACCTATCGCGTTATAGGAGGTCAACAAGGTTTCCTTCACCGTACCCCAAGTGCTGCCGGCTAGTGCCTTGAGGACCTTGTTCCTACTTTTCATCTTGTCGCAGATGGACAGCCGATGGACGCTCTCCGCTCGTATTAATCGACCATGGCATCGGAATAAATGCCGAATATTATCTCGAAAATATTCTGGAGGATGTATTAAAGCCTTGGACACGCAAATATTTTGGCTGCAGACCTTGGACATTCCAACAGGACTCAGCACCATCGCACTCAGCATGCGCCACCAGAATGGTTACAAAATGAGGTTCCTCGCTTCATTTCCAGCGCACAATGTCCACCAAAATCTACGGATACCAATCTGTTGGACTATTGTGTCTGGAGTATTTTGGAAAGCAAGGTTGGCACTAAAAAATACCAAAGTGTCGATCACCTCAAGCAAGCACTTCGCCCGTAATGGCCAAAATACCGCAAAGCAACATCCGGGCAGCGTGTGACGGTTTCATTGGCCGTTTGAAGGCCATAATTCGTGCCAAAGGTGACCAGTTCGAACAAATCTAAACGTATTCCAAAATTTGATGCTATTTCCGACATTTTTTGCTTTCATTCAATAAAATTTAGAGAAAAAAAAAAATTAAAAATTATGGCGCTTGACTTTATTGCAGTTTTTTCTAAGTTCTAGGTCAGGTGCGGTCTACTCCAACATGTACCTCCTACACAAAGGGACAAAATTTGAAATAATTATAATGCGAAATAAACATCCGATTCTCTTCAAATTTCACACATTGCGACGTCTTTCTATCAACACATAATCTGTTGTGAAGAAGAAATATATCAGACCACTCCTTCTGGCACCTCCCCCACAACGGGTCAAAATTTCGAATAATTATGAAGCTCAAAAACGCGAAATTAGCATCCGATTATATCCAAACTTGGCACATTCAAATATTTCTGCTAACACAAGGCCTGGCGTGAAGATGGAATAATTGTCGGTCGACTCCTTCTGGTACCTCCTACACAAAAGGGTCGAATAATCAAAACTCTTATAAATGCGTAGTAAGCATCCGATTCCCTTCAAATTTCACACATCCCAATATTTCTCTTAACACAAGATCTGGCGTTAAGGTGGCAGATATCGGCCCATCCTTTCTGGTATCTCCTCCACAAAAGGTCACATTTTTCAATATCTATATCTCTTTTAATTTGTGAAACAAGGCGGCGATTGTTTAAAAACTTGGTAACTTGAGATCTGATGTGAATATAGAATACATCGGCTCACTCCTTCTGGTACTTCCCTACAAAATGTTTAAATTTTGATTCGCACAAACTTGGAAGTAAATGTTAGATGCTCATCATCCCAGTACAGGGTTGCCCATATTCGACGGACCTTTGGGCCCATTCCAATCGACGAGGCTTGTCCGCAGGCAACATTCTTTGCGTCAATGGAATTTTGTACGGGAACAAATGCAAATCAATGCGAATAATCCGTTGTAAAGTGGACCGAGCCATGACCAACTGCTGAGAACGGCGATTTTGGGATGTTCTTGGGGACCTCTCAACACTGGCACGTACGGCAGCGATATTCTCTGCCGATCGCCTCGGTCGACTTTTATATGGCTTCTTCGGATTAGAAAGAGCCTTACCAGTCGAAAATTTTTCGTATAAACGCTTAATGGTGTTCTTAGAAGGCGCACTTATCACATTTTTTAATGTTTTAAAAGCACGTTGAGTTTTCACATTGACTTCTTGTAAATTTCAACTATTTCAGAGCGCTCGCGTGGCGTGTATTGTTTCATTGTAAAAATCTCCTTGGACTGACGCTTCAAACGCGGTATGTCATTAAGCAATGTGACATCTCTGTCAAAAGTTATGGCGTTGCCAGATGGGTCCGTCGAATATGGGCAACCCTGTATTTGTTTTCAGTATTAGAGGAAGTGGAATACTTCGGTCCAGTTTATCTGACACCTCACGCACATTTCTTCATTTTTCAAAAATTATTAGATTTTTCATGTAAAGGTGAATGAAGTAGTCTATATGCCCAAATCTGGTACATTTATATCAGACTTAGGTCAGATACGAGGTTCCACTGGACAAGGCTCCCTTCTGACTGGAGCTTCCAACTGGAGGTAAAGGGCTATAGGAACGTCCCTCAAGAATAAAGCTTATTTCGTGTAAATGTTGACCGCCACCGTGCCTCAAATGGTCCCTGTGCTTAGTCCAATTTTGTCATACTATTTCCAACATTTCGGCCGGTTTCTCACGAACATATGTTTCAATGTTGTTTTCCAATGCGTCAATGGAAGCTGGTTCGTCTGTATAGACATAAGCTTTAACATAATCCCACAAAAATTGTCTAAAGAAGTCAAATCGCACAATCTAGGCGACCAGTGTTGGCAAAACGAACAAACCTCATTTGGCTACAGAGGGTATATATCGGTCGAAATAACGGTTTTAGACCCTAGGTCTCTTTGGACCAAATCCGTTTCAGAACATTTGGAGTCGATCTAGCGATGTCCGTCCGTCTGTCCGTCTGTCTGGCTGGTGCGCACGATAACTCTCGAAGGGAGTATCCGATTTGGTCCAAATTGGGTACATTGTAATATATTTGTTAAACTTAGATCGAGTTTGGAGATGGGCAATATCGGTCCACTCCTTCTGGTACCTCCCCCACAAAAGGTCGAAATTTTCAAAAAATATATATTTTGCACAGAAAGAGAAAGGATAATCCGAATTTCCTCCAACTTTGCAAATCCTAATATTTGCGTCAGTGCTAGGTCAGGTGTGAAAATGGACAATATCGGTCCACTCCATCAAGTACTTCCCCCACAAATGGTCAACATTTTGAATAATTACAACTCTCATAAAATGTGATGTAAGAGTCCGATTGTCTTCAAATTTCACACATCCCAATATTTATATTAACCCAAGGTCTGGTGTTAAGATGAACAATATCGGTCCACTCAATCAAGTACCTCCCCGACAAAAGGTCGAAATTTTCAAAAAATATATTTTTTGCACAGAAAGAGAAAGGATAATCCGATTTGGCTGCAACTTTGCATATCCTTATATTCGCGTCAGCGCTAGGTTAGGTGTGAAAATGGACAATATCGGTCCACTCCATCATGTACCTTCCCAACAAATGGTCAAAATTTTGAATAATTACAATCTCATTAAATGTGATGTAAGAGTCCGATTGTCTTCAAATTTCACACATCCCAATATTTATATTAACCCAAGGTCTGGTGTTAAGATGAACAATATCGGTCCACTCAATCAAGTACCTCCCCGACAAAAGGTCGAAATTTTCAAAAAATATATTTTTTGCACAGAAAGAGAAAGGATAATCCGATTTGGCTGCAACTTTGCATATCCTTATATTCGCGTCAGCGCTAGGTTAGGTGTGAAAATGGACAATATCGGTCCACTCCATCATGTACCTTCCCAACAAATGGTCAAAATTTTGAATAATTACAATCTCATTAAATGTGATGTAAAAGTCCGATTGTCTTCAAATTTCACACATCCTAATATTTGTATTAACCCATGGTCTGGTGTGAAGGGGGAATACATCGGTCCACTCCTTCTGGTACCTCCCCCACAAAATATTGAAATTTTGAGTACCCATGTAGCTCATAAAACGCCAAATTAACATGCGATTCCATTTAGACTTGGCACATCTGTCGCAATATTTATATCATATATTTGGGTCCGATAGGAAATGGGCCATATTGGCCCATTCCTTCGGGGCCTGCTCCATAGAGGGTCAAACGTTTGAATAATCTTAACACTAGTCAAAATATATTTAAATAATCGGACATAGGCTGTGGGTATATATCTGGCGGTAATACCGACTGATACTTTTTAACTTTTTTTAATTTCTTCAAATTTCCCCATCGAACTACTGTTCCGAAAAATAGGCTTTTGTAACTTTATCTATTCAGCGTATTTAGATAATGGAATCGATTGTGTTTCTTGTTTTTCTTGTTTGTTTTTACTTTTCAATAATGTTGTCAAATACTATCCATTGATTTGTCATAAAATATAACTGTTTAATCCTTATGATTTACTAATGACAATAAAAACAATTCCAATTGAAAAAAAAAAGAAAAAACAGACTACAAAAAATAGTCAAGCGAAGAGAGAAAAACGCCGGCTATCGTTGTTATGGTGGTGGTAATTAAATTTGACATTGGTTTATGAATGACTTCACAACTTCGCTCTCCGAATTTGAAGTGAAAGAGAAATTATTGCTTGAGATTGGAAAACTACATACACACACATTTATTGATTGCATATATTGACATAATGAAAACCAGTAAAGAAAGTCTTAAAGTCGGGCGGGGCCAACTTTATGATACCCTACACCACTTTGCTAATTTAGTAGAGCTCCACATAACAATTAAAAGTTTTTATGGGAGAATTCAATCATACACGCTATGATTATAATTATAACTTAAAGTTCAAAGGACTAAATATGCCGAAGCATTTGTATCTTTTAAATTCGGAATTGTATTGCCCAGTTGGTGCACAATTAATTTGAAATCGGATAAAGATATATATGGGAGCTATATCCAAATCTGAACCGATCTCGATAAAATTTGAGCTGTATTTGATATATTTCCCTGAATATCGTTGTTACGGAGTGCATATTACGGCGGCGGTGGACAAAAATAACAAATCGGATGAACAATATATATGGGAGCTATAGCTATATCTGAACCGATCTTCACCAAATTTGACATACTAGCTTCTAGACACAATTCGGTCGTAAGTGCCAAATTCCATCCCATTTGGACAAATATTAGACGTTTGGTGCACAATAAAAGGTAAATCGGACGAAGTTATATATGGAAGCTATATCCAAATCTGAACCGATCTCGATAAAATTTAGCAAATGTATTTCTGAGCTGCATTTGATATATTTCCCCAAACATTGTTGTTGCAGAGTGCATATTACGGCGACGGTGGACAAAAATAACAAATTGGATGAACAATATATAAGGGAGCTATAGCTATATCTGAACCGATTTCGATCAAATTTGGCACACATATTTTCAGACCTAATTTGGGTGAATATGCAAAATTCCATACAATTCGGGCTGATATTACACGTTTGGTGCACAATACAAGGCAAATCGGACGAAGATATATATGGGAGCTATATCTAAATTTTGACCGATTATTTCCAATTTCAATAGGGTTCGTCCTTGGGCCAAACAAATGATCTGTGCAAAATTTCATCTGGATCGGGCAATAAATGCGACCTGTACTTTGTTTACAAAAATACATGGACAGACGGACGGACGGACAGACGGACGGACGGACGGACGGACGGACGGACAGACGGACGGACGGACAGACGGACGGATGGACATGCATAAATCGACTCAGAATGTGATTCTATGCAGATCATCAAAAGGAACTATGGGTCTATCTCGTTTCCTTCTGCCTGTTACAAACAAATGCACAAAGACATAATACCCTGACCACGTTGTGGTGTAGGGTATAATGACTTGCAAAATGTGGAAGTGATTTTCTCAAAATGTGGATGGGATCTAATATTGCTCCATGATGTATCTACAATTTCGAATAAATGGAAATGGTTATAGATTAAGTGGACGAAAAGTTGAAGGGAATAATTATAACAAGAATTACCCAAAACCACATTAGGCGTTTTGATAATACACTTGGAAGCTAATGCCAGAATTGGGAACCTTTTTCAAAAATATTCCATTGCAAACTGGTTGGTTAATGTTGTGGTTATAATCATATTATAGCTTCAATTAGTGTTTTGGGGGGAAGAGAATTTCTCCAAATGTTTGCTCTACGTACTTCGCATAGTTTTCGCACCTGTGGCATTGGCCAGTTTATGACAGTTCGAGAGTCATGGCAGGGTTTCGATTACACCAGTGCTAAATATAATAATAATAGTTCCATATTCTATGCCAGGTTTCGTTGATGAGACCAGCGTTCGAAAATAAACAGTACACAAACACAGTGTACTGTACCGGTACAGTATCACTAAAAACATTTTAGCGGTAGTGTACCTGTACACTATCACTAAAAAATATTTTAGTGATATTGAAATATTTTTAAGGGTTTTGCTTCGGTACGGTACATTATCTCAGTATACCACTCCACCTCGGAAAGGTACAGAACACTACGGTACAGTATCATACTGTTTTTTTTCGAAAGCTGGATGAGACTAATCAGGAACGCGGCAATGTGATTCTGTATTCGTTTGTACTGGCCAATGACTAAATTATTTGACGTCACCGAATTTAAAAATATTGAGATTCAGTCCCATAATACAGAAGAAAAGACTGGAGTGTAAATTGTATATAACTCTTTCTAATACCTCACCCACGAAGGTTTTATATTTTGAATATTAATGCGATTTTTCTCGAATATCGTGTCTCTCAAATTATATGCCAGAGAAGTAGATGCCTATTACGAACTGCAAACACAATATTTATTCTGTTGAAAAATGTAGCTAAAATCACCAAGATACATAGACATGGATTTGTATAGGCAATTTGCTGTCATAGGAGGTACAGGGTTGCCCATATTCGACGGACCTTTGGGCCCTTTGGGCCCATTCCAATCGACGAGGCTTGTCCGCAGGCAACATTCTTTGCGTCAATTGAATTTTGTGCGGAAACAAATGCAAATCAATGCGAATAATCCGTTTTAAAGTGGACCGAGCCATGCCCAACTGCTGAGAACGCCGTTTTTGGGATGTTCTTGGGGACCACTCGTACGGCAGCGATATTCTCGGCCGATCGCCTTGGTCGACTTTTATATGGCCTCTTCGGATTAGAAAGAGCCTTACCAGTCGAAAATTTTTCGTATAAACGCTTAATGGTGTTTTTAGAAGGCGCACTTCTCACATTTTTAATGTTTTAAAAGCACGTTGAGTTTTCACAATTGACTTCTTGTAAATTTCAACTATTTCAGAGCGCTCGCGTGGCGTGTATTTGTTCATGGTAAAAATCTGCTCGGACTGACGTTTCAAACGCGGTATGTCATTAAGCGATGTGACATCTCTGTCAAAAGTTATGGCGTTGCCAGATGGGTCCGTCGAATATGGGCAACCCTGTAGTACCCGTTACGAAATTCAAATACTAAATTTGAAACAATTCCGGTGAAAAGTGAGACACAAGTCATCAAAAATCTGGAGGCGCTGAGTTATATGGGCACTACACCAAAACATAGACCTATATAGACAGCTATATGCTGCAATATCACTTGCTGGGAACACAAACTGCCAATTTTCAGCTTTTTCGGGTTAAATCCGCAGGTACATTTATATGTGAGCTATACCGAAACGTGGAAAAGTACACATACGTACGTACTCACATACACCCATGCTCATATCAGTGGTTATTTGATTTTTGGGAGTCTGTGGCTGCCAGGACGACGATGTCGTGATGATGATGGCAATTTTCAATGCCAAAATTCCTTCAGTTCTAAAAGACATTTATCAACCTACTTCAGTTCGTTGGGAAGCTAGAGTTATTTCCACAGACGGGCGGACATTGCTATCGAGCACTCCTGATCCTGAGTGTTTTTTACTCGCTAGAAAATCGAGAAAATCTGAGCTCTGAATAATTTCTCTAATTAAATATGAAATCCGCTTCCGATTTTTTCAAGTATTTTTTTTTTCGATATAAGATGTAGTATGAAGATGATCCTAATCGATTCAACCTTTCTGGTAGCTCTGCCATAAATGCCATAAGTTTTAAAATGAGATATCTCTATGTATAAAAGAGTAGGGAAATAATTGACTGAAAAGTACTAAATAGTGCTATAATTGGTACAACTTGGTATAGGGTGAACCGGTAGTGTTTTAATATCTGAAATTTGGTATAAGGGTTGCTGTTTGTGTGTTTCGGAAATGTCTACTATGATTGTACGAGAAGTACTGAAGTACAGAAAAAATTCTGAAATTTGATATTTAGATTACTGATGGTATCTGTATTTGAGATTTGGCGGTAGTTTGGAAATGCGTCCTATATTTGTGCGAACAGTACTAAACGGTACTAATGTTGGTATTGGGTGAAGGAATAGGGCTGAAATCCCTATTTAAGAAATCCCTATGATATTTAATATTGAGGTCTCTGTTGGCATCTGGGATTGAGACATGAAGGTGGTTTTGGAAGTGTTTACTATAATGGTACGAAAATTACTAAACAGGACTATATTTGATACAGGGTGAACAGAAATCTGAAATTTGGTATTAGGGACGCTGTTCGTGTGTACCTTGGACACATGGAGGTGGTTTCGGAAATGTGTACTATTGGTATTGGGGAATAGAGTTGAAATTTTGAAATTTGATATAGATGTCAATATTGGTGTCTCTTGTTAAGATGTGGAGGTGGGTTTGGAAATGTGTACTACAATTGTTCTTAGAGTACTATGTGGTACCAAATTGGTTATTTGGTGAAAAGATGGAATTCAGAAATTGTACATAGAGCTGAAAACCTGAAATTTGATATAGATGTCGCCGTTGGTATCCGATGTTGAGATATAGAGATTATTTTGAAACTGCGTACTTTAAGTGTATGAAAGGTGCAAAATGCCACAAAATGTGCTGTTAGGTCTTGGGATAGAGATGGAATTCTGAAATTGGATATCGAGATCACTTTTGATGTCTAGGGTGGAGAGACGTTGTGGTTTTTGACATGCGTAGTATAACTTTTCGAAAAGTGTGGTATTAAATTTGATATTGGGGTAAGGGATAGAACCGAAATTCTGTAATTTGTATTTTGATATAGAGGTTGGTTGGATTTGGACATGGTGATTGCCAGTTTTTTATTATGATGATTCTACGTTGAACCATTGTACAAGTGGTTAACTAATATTCTCTTTGGTTAACTTTAAAACGAAGACTTCTTAATTCACAAAAAAAAAAAATAAATAAATAAATAAAAAAATAATAATAATAATAATAATAAAATAAAAAAAATAATAATAATAATAAAATAAAATACAAATAATTTTTCCATTATCTTTGTCGTTAAAGAAAAAAACTATCGAACAAGTTTGGACCAAAACTCCCATTTGAGAATTATCGCGCTTATAGACAGACAGACGGCCGGACAGTTGATTTAGGCTAGATAGACGTCATATCTCCTAAAACGGATTTCGCCCAAAAGTGACCTCAAGTCTAAAACCTTTATTTCGATGAGACATATTTTGGGCTGTATGAAATGATACATACCCTTTGTAGCCAAAGGGATGAGGTTTGGTTAGGAAAATTAAATTTAAACCACCATTTGGAGGTGGATTACACTGTGCAACACCAAAAATAACACCAGCAGATCTTACGTAACACTCGCTTGAGTGTTAAAATTTTCGACCAACATATTTCTCGTATTTTTGTCTGCAATATTGCCGAAGACACTGCATACCTAAAATGTACGGATTCCAAAGATTCTTAATCCGAAAAATGCCAAAAGTGTGGACGAGGGAAAAACTTGTCCCCTCTAATTTGGTTACTTTTCAATGTTAACTTTGAAAGGTCAATACACCTGTCTCCGTGACTATTGAAAAAAATTACGATAACAAATTAAAAAGTATCAGATGTATACCCTCAGCCAATGTTCGATGATTTTAATATATTTTGACTTATGTTATGATTCAAATTGTTGGCGCTCTATAGAGTAGGTTCCGCAGTGATAGGCCAATATTTCCCATTTCGTATTGAATCTGATATAAATATTGCGACGTGCCACGTTTGGACTTTATCGACTACTTGCTTCACTTTATATGACACATGTGATCATTTTTAGAAAAATGCAGACTTGTTTCGCATGTTACGACAGATAAAAGTACCAGGTGTGAGGTACCAGAAGGGGTTCGTAAATGTATATCATCTTCACATGTCTTAGAGAGTTGGATTCTTCATTCGCTTTCTTTGAGCGTTTCGTTTTTCAAAATCTTGAACCCTTGTGGGGGAGGTACCAGAATAAGTGGTTGTGTTGAGATGTATTAAGTTTGAATGGAATCGAATGTTAATTTCGCGTTTTATGAGCTTCATGGGTATTCAAAATTTTGACCCTTTGTTGGAGAGCTTCCAGAAGCAGCGGACCGATATATTCCATCTTCACTCCTGACCTTGGGTTCATAAAAATGTTGTGATGTGTGTAGTTTGAATTTTGTCATATTGTGGGGGGGAGGTACTTGATGGAATGAACCGATATTATCTATTTTTGCACCTGACCTAGCACTGATGCAAATATTTAAATTTGGGATTACCCTTTGTCTTTCTGTGCAGTAAAATATTACTGCATACCAAGTACCAAGTTTGGACCCATTCGGATAGTCCCTTCGAGAGTTATCGTGCCACCAGATAGCCAGACAGACGGGCGGATGGACATCGCTAGATCGACTGCAAATGTCCTGAAACGGATTTGGTCCAAAGGGATCTAGGATTTAAAACCGTTAATTCGATGAGACACGTTATGGCCATATAAAATAATATAAACTCTCTCTAGACATATGTATAAGGGTATAAAAATGAATTAAGTTGCAAATGTATTGTGCGTAAACATAGTTCGCACCGCCCCTCATCCGTTATTGGTTATTTCCTGTGAATATAGTTTTGTATTTGACATCAATGTAGTTATAGATAACACTAAAAGTGAAACAGCTTTCCTCTCCACGCTCTTCTTGTGACTTACTTCGTTTGTGCATTCTGACGTATGAGTAACATGTTTGTGTCGCCATGTTAAGTATACGTTTCGTAGACATCGTCTTCCTGATACATAACGTTTTTATACCCTCCACCTTGGAAAGAAGGGGATATTAACTTTGTCATTCCGTTTGTAACATCCCTAAATATTCATCGTAGACCCCATAAAGTAGATATATTCATAATCGGCATAAAGTTCTAACGATGCCCGTCTGTCTTTCTGTTCGTCTGTCTGTCTGATGAAATCACGATACAGCCCACATATTTGACGTAAACCTTCAGAATTTTGCAGAAAAATGTGTATTGTGTCTAGATTGATTGGTATTGAAAATGAGATATATCGGTCCACGTTTTAGTATAGTACTGTACCTCCCGATATTCGGTATTTTGAAGATTTTTGCCACATTTTTTCGCGGGTTTATCTAAAAATTGGAATTTGTTGGTCATGATGTGTTCTTGCTCCGGTGGCGAAACATTTTGTGTATAGGTCCACGTTTTGGTATAGACCCCATATACGGGTACCTCGCGATATTCGATATTTTGATGATTTTTGCCACATTTTTTCGCAGGTTTGTCTAAACATTGGCATTTGTAGGTCATAATGGTTTCTAGCACCGTTGGCGAAACATTGTTTGTATAGGACGCCGTTTTTGTATAGCCCCCATATAACGGTACCTCCCGATATTCGATATTTTGATAAAATTTGGTATTTGCAACTCATAATGGGTTCTCTTCCGGTGGCGGAACATTGAATAATTAGTTCCACGTTTTCCTAAAGCGTACATATAACTATTCCCGCCGATATTCGGTATTTTAATAATTCTAGTTACTTTTACCCACATAATTGTCACAAATTTGGTATTAAGAAGATTTGGTAGATGACAATCCTTGAAGTATAAAATTGCTTATCGAGGTTCCCGTTTTGGTATGGACCCATATAACGGCTTCACCCACTTCATGTTTTTTTTTATAAATTTAACTGCATTATGCAAAAGGTCTTACTTTTATATAAAAATTTTTCCTGTACCCTAAGGTGGGGGGTATTGAAAGCTCGGCCCGGCCGAACTTTATGTTTTTCTGCTTGTTATACCCTCCACCATATTATAGGGGGTATATTAACTTTGTCATTCCGTTTGTAACTCCTCGAAACACTCATGTCGGATTGATCAGCGTACAATTCAAAGCCGATTTAGCCATGTCTGTCTGTTGTAATCACGCTATCTTTCGAATTTCGAATTGAGATAGAAGGTTAAAATTTTGCACACATGTTTATTTTTCCAGTAGGCAGGTTAAGTTTGTAAATAGGCCATGTAGGTCCACGTTTTCATATAGCCCCCATATAACGGTACCTCCCAATATTCGGTATTTTGATGATTATAGCGACATTATTCACCGAAATTTGGTATTTGAAGTTCGAAATGGATACTACAGCCTAAGACAGAAAATTGTCTGTGCAGGTCCACGTCTTCGTATAGCCCCCATATAACGGTAGCTCCCGATATTCGGTATTTCGATGATTTTAGCAACATATTTCACCGGAATAGTTTCAAATTTAGTATTTGAAGTTCGTAATGGATACTACAGTCTAAGACAGAAAATTGTCTATGCAGGTATAATGCCGACCGAAATTGTTTGAGACGCGTATTTGAAGTTCGTAATAAATGTTACAGTTTATGGCAGAATGATTATGATGATTCTTGCTACATTATTCAACGTTTATTTCAAGTTTTGAATTTGAATATGGTAATGACTTATGACAAATGTCTATGTAGACCCACGTCGTATAGACACCAATATAACGGCTATATTCGGTATTTTTAAAATGTTAACGAATTTCTTAAGGATTTTATCTCCAAATTCGTTCCATATGTTGGAGGGTATTGAATGTTCGGCCCGGCCGAACTTACTGCTTTTTAACTTGTTATACCCTACACCACAAGGTGGTCAGGGTATTATGTCTTTGTGCATTTGTTTGTAACAGGCAGAAGGAAACGAGATAGACCCATAGTTCCTTTTGATGATCTGCATAGAATCACATTCTGAGTCGATTTATGCATGTCCGTCCGTCCGTCTGTCCCTCCGTCCGTCTGTCCATGTATTTTTGTAAACAAAGTACAGGTCGCATTTATTGCCCGATCCAGATGAAATTTTGCAAAGATCTTTTGTTTGGCCCAAGGACGAACCCTATTGAAATTGGAGACAATCGGCCAAAATTTAGATATAGCTCCCATATATATCTTCGTCCGATTTGCTTTTTATTGTGTACCAAACGTGTAATATCAGCCCGAATTGTATGGGATTTTGCATATACACCCAAATTAGGCCTGGAAATATGTATGCCAAATTTGATCGAAATCGGTTCAGATATAGCTATAGCTCCCATATATATTCCTCATCCGATTTGTTATTTTTGTCCACTGCCGCCGTAATATGCACTCTGCAACAACAATATTTGGGGAAATATATCAAATACAGCTCAGAAATACATTTGCTAATTTTTATCGAGATCGGTTCAGAATTGGATATAGCTCCCATATATAACTTCGTCCGATTTACCTTTTATTGTGCACCAAACGTCTAATATTTGCCCAAATGGGATGAAATTTGGCACTTACGACCGAATTGAGTCCAGAAGCTAGTATGTCAAATTTGGTGAAGATCGGTTAAGATATAGCTATAGCTCCCATATATATTGTTCATCCGATTTGTTGTATTTGTTACCCACAGCCGTAATATGCACTCCGTAACAACGATATTTCAGGAAATATATCATATACAGCTCAGAAATACATTTGAAATTTTTTTTCGAGATCGGTTCAGATTTGGATATAGCTCCCATATATATCTTATCTGATTTTAAATTAATTTTGCACCAAATGGGCAATACAAGTCCGAATTTAAAAAAAAAACAAATGCTTCGGCATATTTTGTCCTTTGAACTTTAAATTATAATTATAATCATAGCGTGTATGATTGAATTCTCCAATAAAAGCTTTTAATTGTTACGTGGAGCTCTACTAAATTAGCAAAGTGGTTTAGGGTATCATAAAGTCGGCCCCGCCCGACTTTAGGACTTTCTTTACTGGTTTTTCATTATGACGTATGCAAAATGCAAAATGCATACATGCGTGTATGTTAAGTATACGTCATACATTTGTAATGAGTCTTTTCTCTTTATTGTATGGGGTTTTCAAGTGTCTGGCACATGTTGGCGTATAATACAAATAAGAGTTGGTCGTTGGTTGGCCCATTATTTTTTTTTTACTTACAATAATAACATTATATTTTGTTAGATCTAGTCAATTGTACCTGATATATTATAAGAACAAAGAAAGCAAAAACACCATTAACAAAAACGCACAAAAAAGAACAATACAACGTATGTTATAAGAGCCTAATTTACTAACGTCGCAACAAAAATCTGTAGTACAAAAAATATAAAAAAAACAACAACAACACAACAAAATTAACAACAACAATTACCCCGAGAAATCACCAACGAGCATTAATTGCCAAACGTGTGAATATTTTACAAATTTATGCGAATTTTTAATGTTATGGAATTTCCAATGGACCCAAAAGAAAATAAAAGGTGCGTCATAAGGATTCGTCAATTTGTGTGTTTTTCTTTGCCTTTTTATGTTTGGCTTTCTGCATATCGATTATTTGTCGTTCATTGCTGTACTGTGCCCGGCAAGCCCTCACTGCTCTCATTGTTTTGTTTCCTCATTCAAATGCCATGTTTGTCATCATAATTTTAAATCACATTAATTCACCCGATTGTTTCCATAAGACATGAAATTTGTGAGTTCAAGATGCACGTTGTAAATAATATACATTCTAATTTCAGAAATTTATACCTTCAATATAGATTTTCGAGCCAATGTCTCATTGGATGAAATCCTCTCCGGGATATTTTTAACCCGATATAGTTCGTCCGTCCATCTGGTGTCCATGTTAACTTTCTGAGTTGAATATTATAATATTTATGCCCTCAGTCCCATGGCTATACATTTGGTCATTCGATTCAACCAAAATGTGTTTCATGGACGAACAACGTTTCAGGAGCCTCATGTCCATCTGTCTGAGCGCACTATAACTTTTGAAAAGATTATCCGATTTATTTCAAACTTGGTTCATCGTAATATTTTTACCAAATTTAGATCGAGTTCGGAGAAGAGCAATATCGCTCCATTCCTTCTGGTATCTCTAACACAAAATTGCCAAAATTTTCCAATAAAAACATCAAAAGTTCACATTGAGCGAAGGGAGTACGCGATATAGTTGAAACTTGACACCCCTCAATATTTGGATAAGACTGACGCGAAAATGGATAATATTGGTCCACTCTTTATAGTACCTTCCCCACAATAGGCCAACTTTTTGTACAATAATAGATCTCGGAAAATTTGAAATATAATTTCGCACCTTCCACTAATTCGGCCAATATTAGTACTACATATTTCGAAAATGGAATATAACAATTTACTCTTCCTGGTACCTTCCCAAACGAGAGCAAAATTTTGAAAAAAACACTAATATTGAGCAAAAGGAGTAGCCAATATAGTTCGGACTTGAGACATTGCAATATTATTTAATCTCACAAATGCCCGCTACTTCGTCAGCGAAAAGTCCACCTTATCATTTTTGCTTCGTTCCAACATTTCAAAGTTCACAATTTCTTCAGTTTGACAAAATTTTCTAATCAAGACTTCATACATCCTACTTAATTTTCAGACTTTAATTTTTTTTTCATTTTCGGAAAGAATAATGGGAAAATATTTACTTTTTATACCAAAAAGTCTTCAAAATCTTTCGTTTTGAAGTTAAGCGAGGAGGATATTGGTAACACCATTGCACAATGGAACTACAACCAATTTTTCTGTTCAAAATTATTTCAACATCTCCATATGTATACCCTAAAAACCAATATTGACCTCAATATCAAATCAGCTCATTTCTTTCACCTAATACCAAGTTTACTAACATTTATTGCACATATCCAAAATAATCATCTCTCCATCCAGTGATCCAAAATTAGTACCATGTGGTACTTTTTGAACAATAATAGTACGCATTTGCCACACCACCAGATCTCCAATACCATATACCTACCAACAGAGGCCTCAAAGCCAAATTTCGGCACTGCAGCTCTATTCCTTTATCCAATACTAAATTCAGTACTACTTAGCACTTTTCGTACCATTATAGTACACATTTCCAAAATCACCTCCATATCTTAACCAAAGACAACAACAGTGACATCTACATCAAATTTCAGGATTTCCCTATCCCTTCGCCCAATACCAAATTTAGTACTTTTCGTACAATTGCAGTACACTGATACCAATACCACAGACCTCAATTTTAAATTTCTGGATTTAAGCTCTATCCCTTCACCCAATACCCAATATAGTACCACTTAGTACTATTCGTACAAATATAGGACGCACCCACCCCCACCATCCCTAAAATCTAAAATATATATACCTTCAGTAGCCTTAACATAAAATTTCAGAATTTTATTTTTATCCCTTTACTCAATATATAGTGTCTTTCAATACATTTCCAAAACCACCTCCATATCTTAACCACAGACATCAACACTGACATCTACATCAAATTTCAGCCCCTATCTCTTTACACAGTACCAAATTTAGCACTTTTCGTACAATAATAGTACACATTTTCAAAACCACCTACATATCTCAATTCCAATTACCAACAGTGACCTCAATATGTAATTTCGGGATTTCAGCCCCATCCCTTCACCCAATACCCCAATTTAATACCATTTAGTACTTTTCGAACAATTATAGTATACATTTTCAAACCAAATCCATATTTTAACTACAGACACCAACAGACATCTATATCAAATTTCGGAACTGCAGCTCTATTCCTTTACTCAATACCTAACTTAGTACTATTTAGTACAGTTCGTACAATTACAGTACATATTTCCAAAATCACCTCCATATCTTAAATACTTCTTAAATAAATTTCAGGATATTGGCCCCACCCTCCGCCTAATAAAATTTAGTACCATTTAGTACTTTTCGTACAAATATAGGTCGCATTTCCATACCTCCGCCAAATGTCGAACACAGATACGATGAGTAATCTAAATATAAAATTTCAGAATTTTATCTCTATTATATATTTATCGAAATTTAGTTCTATATATATCGAAATATAGTTCTATTTAGAACCTTTCGGACTATTGTAGAAAACAATAATGGTACACTTTTCCAAAACCACCTACATACCTCAATTCCAATTACCAACAGTAACCTCAATATCAAATTTCGGGACTTCAGCCCCATCCCTTCACCCAATACCGAATTTAGTACCATTTAGTACTTTTCAAACAAGTTTAGTACACATTTTTAGAACCACATTCATATTTAAACTACAGGCATCAAGATTTTAGTTCTATTATTATCTATACTATTTTACTACTTAGTACTTTTCGTACAATTCTCGTACATATTCCCAAAAACAAAAAAAAAAAAAAAAACATATCTCAATTCCAAATACCAACAAAGCCCTAAATATCCAATTTTAGTATTTTATCTAAACAAATTATACCAAATATAGTACTATTTAGTACTTGTCGTACTATTGTAGACCTACTCTATATGGCAAACCAACCACCAACAGGGACCCCAAAAAATTCCAGCTTTATCCGTTCACTCTAAACCAAACTATTCCAAGTTTAGTACCATTTAGTACAGTTCGCACACATTTCAAAACCCCCTTTCATATACCTAACTTACTTTCCAAACTTGATTTTCATGCCAAATTTAGTGCCATTCTTGAAAATTTTGTAACCTTAAGATTTGAGTTTCCAAATTTATTTGTTACATTTATCCTGCACTTATTCAGTGACATTCATTCCAAATTTCAGAATTCTGTTTGTCCATTCAAAGTATTCAAATTTTACGCACCCAAACTAACTAACCCTCGTGCAAAACTTCAGCCGTTTCGACTGTGCATTGATCTCAGTCTGTCAGTTATTTCACTACCCTCCACCTTGGAAATGAGGGTATTTTAACTTTGTCATTCTGTTTGTAACTTGCCTGAATATTCGTCATAGACCCCATAAAGTATATATATTCATAATCAGCAAATGTCCGTCTGTCCGAACAATTTATATTGTATCTAGGATGGTTGGTATTGAAAATGAGATATATAGATCTACGTTTTGGTATAGTCTCCATGTAAGGGTACCTCCCTATATTCGATATTTTGTTGATTTTTTCCATTTTTTTCACGAATTTGTCTAAAAATTGGTATTTGTGGGTCATAATGGGGTCTAATGTTTCACTTACCCTAAGATGGAGGGCAGTAAAAGTTCGGCCCGGCCGAACACAGGGTTTTTTCTCGTTTGTAACACCTCGAAATATACATTTTAGACCCCACAAAGTATATATATATTCTTGATCAGCATAAAATTCTATGTAGCGATGTCCGTCTGTGGAAATCACTCTAGCTTCCGAACGAATTGAAGTAGATTGATAATATGTTGCACAAATGTATATTATGTCTGCAGGATTCTTGGTATTGAAAATGGGCTATGTAGGTCCACGTTTGGGTATAGCCCCCATATAATGGTACCTCCCAAATTTCTGTTCTTTGATGATTTCACCGACATAATTCACCGGAATTCTTTCAAATTCGGTATTTGAAGTTCGTAAAGGATACTACAGCCTAAGACAGAAAATTGTCTCTGCAGGTCCACGTCTTCGTATAGCCCCCATATAACGGTACCTCTCGATATTCGGTATTTTGATGATTTTAGCGACATTATTCACCGGAATTGTTTCAAATTTGGTATTTGAAGTTCGTAATGGATATTACAGCCTAAGACAGAAAATTGTCTTCGTATAGCTCCCATATAACGGTACCTCCCGATATTCGGGGTTTTAATGATTTTAGCTACATTATTCACC
This sequence comes from Musca domestica, assembly GCF_030504385.1. NCBI lineage: Eukaryota > Metazoa > Arthropoda > Insecta > Diptera > Muscidae > Musca > Musca domestica. The sequence goes on from NW_026712435.1 coordinate 18,089,302, forward strand.
GATTTTTTTTTAGTTTCGCATTTGAATATGACAAAATTTACCTATGTTGGTCCATGTCGTCGTATAGACCCTTATAAAACAGCTATATTTGGTATTTTTAAGATTTTAACAGAATTTTTGAAAGATTTTAAAATGGTGAGGGTAGTCAAAGTTCGTTTCGGCCGAACTTACAAATTGTTTACTTGTTTTAATTGTTTTTTATGTTCGAGTGGCTGGCACCTGTGAGCGTATAATTAACATAGGGCTTTATGTTAAGTATACACCATATTTTAAACCCTTTGAATGCTGTTTTTGGAGAGGATTGTTACTCTTTAAAAAAAAAAAACTTTTTGGAAGGAGCGTTTCCCTGCTATTTTCCAAAAATTAAATTATTTTACTAATTTTATAATTATTTTTAAAATTTTAGCAAACATGGATTTGTAAAATAACACACAAAAAAGAACAACAACTAATATGAATAACAATACCAAACCGAGTCGTTCATTTCATGAACTTTTGCAGATTTTTTCGAATGGAGTTGGTGGTGGGGATGGAGGTATTTCGAAACAATTCTATTTCATTTGAACTTCATTTAGGCTTGGGTGTTCGTCGTAACTTCGCCTCTGCGATAATGAAATTAAAAAAAGCTTTCAGTCCTCTTTTTACGAAATATACAGCGATGCACAAAAAAAAAAGTAAAATAAAATAAATAAATAATAAATAAATATATAAATAATTAAAGAAATAAAAATAAATAAAATGAAAATAAAAATATTTCCATAAACCTCCCCAAAAAATATCTATATTTTTGTTGATCGAATTCTCCTCAGACTTTTTTCGATTTTACGCCTGAAAGAAATATACAATTTCGTTTTAGGCGAATGGCGTCAAAAGAAGAAATATTCTATACAAAATGGCTGTACCAAAAATGCCTGGACCTATATTGATAAATTTTTGTAAAAAGTTTTTGTAGAATATTTTAACTCGCTACGAACCCGTTTAAAGGGAGTTTTCAACCTTCTCTTTAAAAAAGGACCAAAAAGATTACTTTGTTGACTCACTTGAGGGTTAAAATTTTCAACCAAAATATTCCTCGAGCTTTTATTTGCTATATTGCCGAAAACACTATACACCTGAAACGCACGAATTCTGAGGAATATAAATCCGAAATTTTCAAAAAGCGTACCCCCTCTATTTAGTTTACTTTGCGATGTAAACTTTCAAAACTCCAATACACGCGTCTTCTTTTTATACCCTCCACCATAGTATGGAGGGTATAGTAAGTTTATCATTCTGTTTGTAACACCTCGAAATATACATTTTAGATCCCACAAAGTATAACGTCCGTCCATCTGTCCGTCTGTGGAAATCACTTTAGCTTCCGAACGAAATGAAGAAACTTGATAAGAATTTACTCAAATGTGTATTATGTCTGCAGGACTTTTGGTATTGAAAATGAGCCATATAGGTCCACATCTTCGTATAGCCTCCATATAATGGTACCTCCCGATATGCGGTGTTTTGATGATTTTAGCGACATTATTTGCCGGAATTGTTTCAAAATTGGTATTTGAAGTTCGTAATGGATACTACAGCCTATGGCAGAAAATTGTCTGTGCAGGTCCACGTCTACGTATAGACCCCATATAACGGTACCCCCTGATATTCGGTATTTTGATGATTTTAGCGACATTATTTACCAGAATTGTTTCAAATTGTGTCTTTAAAGTTCGTAATGGATACTACAGCCTATGTCAGAAAATTTTCTGTGCAGACTTATGACAAAAGTGGCGTATGCAGGTCCACGTCGTCGTATAGCCCCTAATATACGGCTACATTCGGTATTTTTAAGATTTTAACAGAATTTTTAATGGATTTTAATTTTTTGAAAATTGCAAAATTTGTACCAAATGGTGGACGGTATTCAAAGTTCGGCCCGGCCGAACTTACAGCTTTTTTACGTGTTTTAGCTCAACTTTCAAAATCTGCTGGATTTCCCCCGTAATTATTTTTGGTGTTGCAAAGTGTAATTAGTATTTTGTATTTGATATTCAGCGGATTCTGAGTACTTTTAATCCGAAAATGTCCAAAAGTATGGAAGAGGGGAAAATAGCCCCTCTATTTAGATTACTTTGCGATTTAAACATTCAAAACGCCGTTTTTAGCTCTACTTTAATAATCTGCTGGATTTTCCCTGTATTTATTTTTTGCGTTGCACAGTGTAATTAATATTTAATTTTTGTACCCTAAACACTATGTGTTTGGGGTATTATAATTTTGATTGGGCCAGAAATTATGTAACACCTCGAAATATTGATCCTCGACATAGGAAACTAAATATGGGTCTTCCTATCTCACCGTGCTGATTCGATTTAGCTATGTATGTCCGTCTGTTCATTTTAATTTGTAAGGACGCTACAGGTCGCAATTATATATGAAATGAAAAATGAAAATGGAGGGGGAGTTAGTGTCAGAATAGAAGCCTATTGTTTTTGGAGATGTTCGCCAAATATTTAGGGGTTAAATGGACCAAAAACAGAAAAAATTTCCTGACTTTGCAGCTGCTCTACAGGTTACAATTGTAGAACAATCGCCACGGAATTAGAGCTTGGGGCTGTGACAATATTTAGCGGGTAAAATAAACTATAATTTTTATGTAAAAAAATACGGAAATTTCCACTAAACCGCGAATATTTTTTCCACCGGCCAAATCACAAATGCATTAAAAAGTCACTTCTGACCATTAAAGTGATGCTGATAGCCAAGATATGGGATATGTCGCAAAATAGGTACAATATATATGTAATAGAAATAGATTTCAGGTATTCCGCTTATAAGTGAAGAACCGCTGAACCGATTTTCACAAATTTGGAATGGTACTTTGCCAGAAAAGAATAAAATCTAAGAACATTTTACCTGGGGTAGGGTTAGGGTCAGAACTATAGCCTATTGTTTTTGAAGATGTACATTTAGGGGTTCAAATGGACAAAAGAGAAATTAAAATTTTTCGGTGAAAAAACTAAGCTAATTTCAAAAACGGATTTGGGAAATAAGAGGGCTTCCAACATATTGTAGGGTATCACATGGACGGCCCGAACGACTATAGCCTTTGCTTACTTGTTAGTATTTTATATTTAGTACTGCCAAATAATAGGTAATTTTAAAGCCTCTGCCAAATCCTTTTCCAAATTTTCTTAGGCCCACTTTGTGAATTTTGTGATATTATGAATGTTTATGTCAGTTCTAGAAACAAACTTGGCCTTAGCAAAAAGTTAGGTCGGACTAAATATTGGTACAACTCTCCTGTGATGTCAAAAAAAATCTGCTAGTTCTAACATTTTTCTAAATTTTTCATCACGATAAAAAAAATTCTTTTAGCTTCTCACCTTAGCTGTCGTCCCCAAGGCAAAAATCCACATGGTATCGTCGAAACCAAAATAGCCTCTACGGGTTTATTTTTTTCTTGTCTCGTCATGTACATCACGGAAAAAGAGTCGACTGGAAGTTATTTTGCTCCGTATTTGTACTGCCAAAGTGGTGTTATCTTTGTAATTTGTTCAATTTTTGTGTTATTATCGCTAAACTATTGTTGATATCGTCTTGGCAATTGTTGTTGTTTACATTCACATTCATCGGAAAATGTTTATTTCGGAATATTTTATTGCTCTCTATGTAATGTTGTTCATCATTGTCAAATCATTCGATCAATGTCAAAACGCACCACACACACTCGAACATGCGAGGCTTATCATATCTTTCATAATCAAGATATATGTGAACGTAATTGTATTTTTTTCTTTATACGCATTTGTATCTAAATATAGGGATTTATGTTTTTTTTTTTTGTTGTCAACTCATTATAGTTTTAGAATATCTGACAATGTTTTTTGACTTTGGAAACAATATGCTCATAAGAGACACATTTTATTTGAGATTATTTCTTGGACATGGATCTTCAAAGATAATATTTCAAAATTAAGTTTTGAAACCTTAAAAGACTACAGTGGAGGAAGAAAGTCATTGGCTGCGTCAAAAGATATTGTCTTTATATCTTGTATTTATGTTCGTCTTGTCGGATTCCATACAGATATGAAATGAACAATTCGCTGACACACTTCAAGTATGATAATACTTCAATATTTGTCAACTCGAGAGTTGCCATCACTTGGGAGACTCCCAAAACAATAAGTTTTGTAACGATAATAACCAAAATTTTGGTAAAAATGGTTTGAAAAACGAAAAAAACTTACATCCGTGTAAAATTTGCAGTTATTTGCAAATTATTACAACATTTTAAATCCTGTAACATGAGATTGTCATTTCGTTAATAATACCTTAAAGTACTCTTCAGAGGCCTCATAATGTATAGTCATTTTATAAATGGACGTCTTTTGAAATCTAGATGGATTTATTTAATATGAAGCTTCGATATTTTTCTCAACAATTTGTATTGTCTTCAATAATAGGTATTGACAATGGTGCCTCCTAATTTTCGGTATTCTGAACGTTGCAGAGAATCGGATATTTTCCATTCTCACGGAAAAATATCAATAAAAGTTCACAATTTGATATTGGCTCCATTCAATGGAACCTACCGATTTTTATTATTTTTGATGATTCAGATACATTTTCCAATCAATATTAGCTGTAATTTGGTGAATGGGATTCTCAAACGATACAGTCTAGCAATGCCGAATATTTCCAATGTTGATAGACTATTTGGTATAGATCCCCATATAAGGCAACATCTTGAGTTTCGGTATTTTGAAGATTTTAGCATCAATTAATAACTGAATTGGAATTCATTTCACACTTTTAGTTCTTATTCGATAAAAATGCAGAAAAACGTTTCAATATTCGTCCATGTTTTGGAATTTGTAATTTTTGAAATCGTAATGAGTAGAATACATCTCTTCGAAATATTTTAATTATACAGGGTGAGCTAAAGAACTGCAAAAGAGTCAAACGCCATAATTTTTACTTTTTTTCTTCAATTTTATTGAATGAAAGCAAAAAATGTCGGAAATACCATCAAATTTTAGAATAAGTTTAGATTTGTTCGAATTGGTCACATTTGGCACGAATTATGGCCTTCAAACTTCGGATGACCTTTTTGGTAAGTAAACACGATCATTTTGTGTGTTTACAAACTGTTGGACAACGAATGTTTTCCCATAGGACGAGACCAAATTCGGCAGTTCACCACTTTCGGCCAAGCGAAGCAACTCTTTAGCTCTTTTGAGTCTATTTTTCTGTTGCGGTGTAAGTTTTTGCACTTTTAGGAATTTCAATGGCTTTACCCCGAGCTCATTTTTCAATATTTGTCGAATGGAATATTGCGATATGTTCAGCTCACGAGCCATTTTTCGGCCACTGCAACGCGAGTTTCTATCAAGTCCACTTCCTTGACGTCGGGCTATGCTACCAGTATCACGGTAACGAGCGTTGGTACGAGACACAAAAGATTTATTCACATTTAAATGCTGGAGTGCTCTAACGATAGCCAGTCTGAACTTGGTTGCAGTTTTTCATCTCACCCTGTATATTTCTTACAAAATGCGAAATAAGTATCAAATTCTCTTTAAATTTCACACATTCCACTATTTTTATTAACACAACACCTAGCGCAAAGATGGGAAATATTGATCTACTCCTTCTGGCACCTCCCACAAAACAAGGTCACCATTTTGAATAACCAAATCGATCATAAAATTCGAAATAAGCATCCGATTCTCTTTAAATTTCTCGAATACCAATATATCCTTTAACCCGAGATCTGCTGTGAAAATGATAGATATTGGACCAACTTTTCTGGTGCCTCCCCAAATTTCTCACAACTTGTGAAACAAGTCAGCTGTTTCTCTCTACTAGAGATTTGATGTAAATATGGAATTTATAGGCCTTCTTGTTCTCCTTCTGATAATTTCCCTCACAACAGGTTAAAACTTTATTATTCGCATTAAAATTGGAAATAAATTCTCGATTTTCTTTAAATTTTGGTCATCCCAATTTTTTCAGTATTAGATGAAGCGGAATACTTCGGTCCACTATATCTGCAACCTCACGCACATTTCAAAGTAAGGACGTGGTCGATATAGTTCAAATCTGGCAGGTTGTAATATTTTTTTCAGACGTAAGTCGCATACGAAAATGACAATATTGACCACCTTCCCCTATGTGGGGGAGGTAGCAGAAGAAATGGTCCGATTTTTACCATCTTTATAACAGATATCGCGTTGATGGAAATATTAAGATTACAAAGTCTGAGTGGAATCGGAAGATGATTTCTTGTTTTATAAGCTTCGTGGAGATTCCAAATTTTTACCCTTTGTGGGAGATGTACTAGAAGGAGTGGACCGATGTAGTTCATCTTCACACCAGTCCTTGGGTTAATATTATATTGTGATCTGTGGAATTTGAAGAGAACCGGATGCTTATTTCGGATTTTTTGTTCGTTGTTGTTATACAAAACGTTTACGCCTTGTGGGGGAAAGAGAAATGGTCTGATCTCTACCATCATTATAACAGTGTCGATGGAAATATTGGGATGTGCCAAGTCTAATTGGAATCGGATGTTAATTTCGCGTTTTATGAGCTTCATGAATATTCAAAATGTTGACCCTTTGTGGGGGAGGTTCCAGAAGGAGTGGACCAATATAGTTCATCTTCACACCAGACCATGGGTTAATAAAAATATTGTGGTGTGTGTAATGGTCCGATTTCTATTATCTTCATAACAGATATTGTTTGATGAAAATATTGAGATTTGTCTATTCAGAAAGAAATCGGATGTTAATTTCGTGTTTTATTACCCTTTGTGTGGGAGGTACCAGAAGGAGTGGATCGACATAGTTCATCCTCACACCAGACCATGGGTTAATAAGAATATTGTGATATGTCTAATTAGAAGACAATCGGATGCTTATTTCACATTTTATAAGCATTATAATTACTCAAAATTTTGACCCTTTTTGGGGGAGGTACTTGATGGAGTGGATCGATATTGGCCATTTTCTTACCTGACTTAGCACTGACGCAAATGTTTGGATTTGCAAAGATGGAGCAAAATCGGATTATCGTTTCCCTTTCTATGCGGTAAAATATCTTTTTTTTTGTTGAAAATTTCGACCAATTAGAACCGATGTTGCCCATCTTCAAACGTTGTCTAAGTTCGATAATAATATTACGATATACTAAGTTTGGACCAAATCGGATACTTCCTTCGAAAGTTATCGTGCGCACCAGCCAGCCAGACAGACAGAGGGGCGGACGGACAACGCCAGATCGACTCCAAATGTCCTGAAACGGATTTGGTCGAAAGAAACATAGGGTCTGAACCCCTTATTTTAATGACGTTTTGGCAGTATCACTTAATATATACCCTCTGTTGCCATATGGCTGAGGGTACAATAATATTTCAATTAAATACCTGGTGGCTTTTGTGTCTTTGGCTTTTAATTCACATCATCAGAATGCTATTAGACACAATTCAGAATTTTGAAATTAAACCCTTCCCATTTTAGTTTTCATTTCATACCATTGCTATTTTTGCATTGAAATTTTCATCCAAATATTACATTTCAGTCATCTTGACTCCAATCGGCATCAGAAGCTATTCATCTCATTCAGAGTTTGCAACACATTTTTACTGGCCAAGTGTCATCACCCACCATCACCATTATCATCGCAATGTTTCAGAATATCAGTAAAAAGATGATTTCTGATCATCGTCAATGTGTTGTTTATAGCTTGTGGGTCATTGGAACAAATTGGTAAAGTGAAACCTCCCATTTGTGTGCGCACACCTTTCTTTCCATATAAAGACAATATCTGATGCACCATAATTGCCAAATCCTTTTTAAAAAGTTGCCGTCGACAAGTGTACTAAAGTATTGTGTTCCCTATGCGAGGTTTCACTGTCCCTATGTAGATTTTCTATACGTGACATTCGTTTTTTTTCTTTTTTACTAATTTCCTCACTAACACATTTCTTTGTTCATTGCTTTCCAGGTTTAAATGCAAACCAAAATGAAAATTTGACTACCACAACGACTTTGGGTAGTCCAACAACCACAAATGCTCCAGAATCTCCCACATCATCATCAACAGCAAATGCTGCCAGTCCTATTGTAGGAAGTGGATGTGGTGGCGGTGGAGGCGGGAGTGGAGGAGCTGCTGCTGGCTATGAAGATACACAATCAGTTAGTACCACAACAACCACCTTGCCACCCGACAACAATGAAGTGTGCGTAACACCACCGCAACGTCATTCGCTCAACTCCAATGATTATCAAACATCGACACCAAAGTCGTCCTCGGCACGTAGTTCGGCAGCAGCAACCAATTCTGGTGGTGCGGCGGCAGCCTCCACATCGCCCATACACCACGGCGCCAGCGTGGGCGATACTGTAAATAACAATGCAAATATTTTGACAAATGAGGAAAGTCCTTTGCCACAGACATTCAATAACGTGGAGTGTAGTACCTTTAATGAGTCACAATTGATGGCAACTGGCGTGGGAAATGTGCTCGAAAATATCACAGCAGCACCAGCCTCCGGAAATATTGCCAACAATAATGCAATTATCAATTCTGGCCTGGCCTGTGGTCCAGCAAATATGACCCCCACACAAAATCAACAAATCCTCAATAATTATCCTGGCATAGCCAATAGCCAAAATGGCTCAAATCGTAATTACAATCCCATTCTTATACCCCAACGTCAGTCCCTATTGCCCTGGGGCAGCCATTCAAGATCTTCAATAATCAATATTATGCCCTATAACACCCCAACCTGTTCCACCGCTCAAATGGAAAACAGCACGGAGGGCAACTTCTTAAGGCCAGGGGAAATTGTTATGCGTAACCTCTTTTCCGATTTCACCCAGCAGGCCGAGAAGAAAATCGAGTTGGTTATGCTGGAAAGTGCCGATAAACCCTTGTCCAAACTACTGCAACGCGGCGAAGATCAACAATTCGATCAGCTACTCTCCGCCCTGGGTAATGTGGCCGAACATTGTTTACCTTCGCTGCTGCACACCCTGTTGGCCTGGCACCGGCGCCAGCTATCCGATGCAGAAATTAAAAACGATCTCAAGCGCATGGAAAAATCTGTAAATGCCAATAAAACGCTGAACTCACAGGAATTGGATTTTCAGCTGCAACGTCGTGAGGCGGCGGTGGAGTTCATTTTCTGCTTGGCCCTCATTGAAATTCTCAAACAACTTTCCTTCCATCCCGGCCATGAGGACTTGGTGCGTAGCATTGAAAATCTGGCCTTTAAACATTTCAAATACAAGGAAGGTCTCCAGAATAATCCCAATGCCCATAACATCCACATGATTGCCGATTTGTATGCCGAGGTAATTGGAGTATTGGCCCAGTCACGTTTCAGTTCGGTGCGTAAACGTTTTATGTCTGAACTAAAAGAACTGCGCACCAAAGAGCCATCTCCTCATACCACCCAGAGTATTATAAGTTTGTTGATGGGCATGAAATTCTTTAGAGTTAAGGTAAGGTCATCAATTTGAATTTTAGAGATGATTAATTAAAACGCTTATGTCCTTTCATTTCCAGATGGTACCCATTGAAGAATTCGAAGCTTCATTTCAATTTATGCACGAATGTGGTCAGTATTTTTTGGAATTAAAAGATAAGGATATTAAGCATGCTTTGGCTGGGTTGTTCGTGGAGATCCTTGTTCCTGTTGCAGCGGTAAGTATAGGAAGCAAATATAGAATAAAGTAGTTAGGTGTTGTATCGAGAAAGGAAGAAATATCTGCTATTGTTTTCCATCCAACTGCCTGAAGAGAAATCCTATGTCACTGTTTAAGTCGCCAATCTCGATATCAAATTGCTCTTTAGTCACTTAAATATTTCATATCTAACCTAAACGATCCTACGGCAATTTGATGAGTTCTATTAGAGTTGTGGCAACCATAACTGGTTTTAATATTGAATTTTGAGCCAAAAAATCTGCAAAAGAATGGAACTAAAAGTTAAATTAAGTTCACCAAAACAAACTTGGATTATTTAGGCATTAATAGCTGTAAACGGCCGATTAATTGCTGTGAACCGCGTTATTTGTATAATATAAGCCCATTGTTGGCAGGCAATAACAGCCTGGTACTCAGGGAATTTAATGCCCACCATAAGTTGTGGCATTCCGACCAGAGGGGATCAGAACTGGCAGAGCAGATTGATTGCTGCATATTATGCACGCTCGTTATATACCTGCTGGTCGAATACACGAGAAAAGACCAAATTTCCCAGCAGAGGCGGTGGGATTAGCAAATGAGCGTGATGATCTCCATCGTTCCATCCCTACTGATCCTGGAATCAGTGATTTGACAGTGGAAGTCAACCGGTTGGTACAGGAGCATAAGAGGAAAAAGTGGCTAGAACATCTGAAGTGTTGCAACATTGGAACCGATATGAGTAAGCTGTGTGTAATGGTTAAATCGCTCTCAAATCCTGGAAAAAAATGATGATAGGACCTCAGTCACTTTTATCGACGTAGCGGTGACTGATCCGAAGAGGTGAGTCGATATTTTAACCGACAATTGGAATTGTGCTCCCCGAGAGCGACAGGGCGAATCGAAGAGTGCTACGTCGTATTAGATCTCTTTACGCCAAAGAGGAATCTCAGTTTACGATAGGTTATGTTGCAAATGTCATCCGGAACGCTAAGTCATCAGCGTTGGGCCCAGACAGAATCTCAATGGTAATGATGAAATAGCTGAATACGCCGGGGATTTGAGTACCTGACGAAAATTCTCAACCTATCGCTAGCCACCCACATAGTTCCCGAAGCCTGGAAAATTGGTCAGGTGGTCCCGCTACTGAAGCCAAATAAGAATGCCAGCAAAGGCGAATCGTACAGGTCGATTTCGCTGTTGTCTAAGACTTTTGAGGCTTTACTCCACCCCGGCACATATGACTAGAGGATTGAACCAGAACAAGTCGTGTTATAGCCCTTGGTAGTCCTTGACATATCAAAGGCATTTTATACCGTCAACAACGCCATACTGTTTGAGGAAGTAAGTAGAGAGAACTACCCTCTGGCCAAGTTGGAAAAGTTAGATAATCAAATATAAGTGTACGTGGAATTCCGAAATAAGAAGTCCAAACCCCGTAGCGGGAAACAGGGAGTTCCCCATTGTCGGGTGATATCTCGGGAACTGTTAGCAACCCCCATATGGTATAGAAATCGTAACGTATGCAGATGATTGTACCATCAAGCATTGGTCCCCGGTGTTGATGGCATATGCGTAATGTTGAACACATATCTCGCGGAACTTGACGCCTACTTCCACGTGAGGAAAATATCCGGCATTAAATCAACGGCCACACTCCTTATCACATTGTCTGTGATGTGAGAACAGATCTGAATGTGCAGGTCGAGGGGAATACAATTTCGACCACGAACTATCCAAGATTTTAGGGGTCACTTTCGACAGCATGTCCAAGTCATCTGAGCGAGGCACAGCTATCTGCGATAAATGAAAAATATGAAGAAGATCCTCGCTAGCCGGCAACATTTGGTAACGTGATAGGTAGAAGATCACTGGCTACAGTCCGTTAAAGCAAAATACAAACATCTATATGTACTACTGCAACAACAACAACAATCCAGACCTGCCAGAATGCTGCCCTGAGAACTGAGATAACATGAGAAGGTGAAGGTCCTTTTCGTACGTCAGCATAACCATATGCTTTTGTTGCCATACCTGCCTGGGTGTTATAGTGGGAGTCATTCATTAAAACTCCCCCACCGCGGCCAGGTGCCAGGAAGGATATACATGAACTACAGAGGGAGGAACAACACTATATAGGTAAGGGTACATAAGCAGCTTGACATTATATTAATGTCAAATTATAAGGAAAAACCATGGCAGGATTCGAGGGCGGCTCTGACATTCCTTTATGATATATTACAAAGTACGTCATGTAAAAACTTCAAACTGCTTATGTACCATCACCTTAGAGGGAACCTCTAGATCAAAAATCCTGTCAGGCAAGTCGGGGTGTTATTCATACTGATAAAGTCACAGATGCCACCAACTCCTAATCGACTGCCTAAACAATCCAGGGAGTTTTAGCCCAATTATTTTCAGGTTGGTGCAGTCGTCTGAACTCTTACTGGGCACAATTTGAAGAAGATGTGCGTAACGTCTATATCCTGGCCGCTTAAATTCCATAAGCAAATACGTATCTAACGACTTTTAATGACCAAAGTCTTCAGTTGTTAGATTGTTTGTGCTTAAGATAACTGTCGATGTTCAGAAAGGACAAAGGATCTGAGGAGACTTGTATTCGAAATTAGACCTACGTGATGTTGGTTAGAAAATGCATAAAAGAAAATACTAGAATTTTTTAAAGATAGAAAATATATCTGCCACCCGACAATTTATATTGTTGGGTTTAGGGTTTTGAGAGTTAAGTTAAATTGCGATCAAGTCGATTCTTTACAATACAACGTATTGTCCTTTTCCATGACTACTCTTAGATGTCGAGTCGATCTCCTCGGTTTCCATTAGATTGGGTCGCATGGTAGGCCTGATTGGTCTCGGAGTGCGTACACAACACTGTACATTTAGGTCGCTTCTATCCGGTTTTTTTTTAAATTAAAAAAAAAAAACAAAGCCAACAATATTTTTGTAATTTAAAAGAATAACTAAACAATTGTCTTTTAAATTCTATTTTCTTTCAGGCTGTCAAAAATGAAGTCAATGTTCCTTGTGTGAAAAATTTCGTCGAGCTATTGTATACGCAAACTCTGGATGCTTCGACCAAGTCTAAACATCGTCTTGCCCTTTTCCCGCTGGTAACTTGCCTGCTATGTGTGTCGCAAAAAACATTCTTTCTAACCAATTGGCATTATTTTCTGGCGATGTGTTTGAGTAATTTGAAAAATCGTGATGCCAAAATGAGTCGAGTGGCATTGGAATCGTTATATCGTCTCTTGTGGGTTTATATGATACGTATCAAGTGTGAATCGAATTCGGCAACGCATTCACGCCTGCAAAGCATTGTGAATTCTTTGTTTCCCAAGTAAGTTGATGCAGCTATTTTGAAAATTATCTCACTAATTGTGCATTCTTCATCACTTTTTCAGAGGCTCAAAAGGTGTTGTGCCACGTGATACTCCATTGAATATTTTCGTGAAAATTATACAATTTATTGCTCAAGAACGTTTGGATTTTGCCATGCGTGAAATTGTCTATGATTTGTTGTGTGTGGGCAGGCCAATTAAGGTAAGTGAGGTGGGAAATATGTTATGCCTTAAGTAAATTATGTGATGCAATTGTGGATTTATATTCGATTACTTAAAATGTTAATAAAGGGGCCCTGCATTCCATTAATTTCCTGTAAAGCAAAGTCATGCCCTTCCGTATAGTAAATATGATATTTTAAATTCTGATTAAGATAGGTGATCCGCTGTTTCGTAGTCTTTTGAATGTCTGCAGAACGCCATTAATAAAATTAATATAAAAAATTGGAGAAAGATTTAAAAACCTGAAATTTTGTTTTCGCACTTAATTAAGCAATAATTAGAATTTCGGTCTGATACAATATCAGAGTATCTTCCTTTTCAGCTAAATTATGGTGGTATATTAAGAAAATAGATAAGAAGTATATCGACGTTTACATACTTAAGAAACCCAAAGAAAAGAAATCCATTTTCATGACTTTAAATTTTCGGTTTAAGATTGGTTGATCCTTACCGTTTCGCAATACTACTGATCCCAAAAGGGGGATTTTTGGTCCTTTTTTCAAAAATTATTAAAAACTCCCCTTAAACGGAATAGTAACATGTTAGGATATTCAACGAAATTATTTGTTATAAAATTCTACTACAAGTCTTAGGATATATTAAAACTCTGAAACTTATTTCAATTCTTGGATGGAGTTAGGTTATGCCTATCAACGGAAGCTAAGTACATCGGTATCATCCTTGACAAAAAAAAAAAAAAAAAAAAACTGAATTGGAAAAGGAATATCGAAGGGCGAGCGAAGAGAGGCTAAATCGTACACTACTCTTGCAGAAACTCAACTCAAGCTGGGGACTTAAGCCACATATCAATAGTTCGTCCTATTCCAACTTATGGAGGGCTAGTATGGTGGCAATCTTTGTGTAAAACTTCCTTCATCAAAAGCAAAGAGTACCATCGTTACTAATTAGTGTTTTCGTAGGGGAACAGGCTGCCATATGTGCCCTGTGGCCCAATGAACTAGGTCAATGGCGGAGTCAGTTCTTTGGACACGCTGTTATTCTTAAATATGTGGAGAGTGATTTTATATCACCTAGGAAAAGTTTCGAATCAATAGACATCCATATACGTAACAGGAATACCTGGACCCGGAACACTCCACATTTTAACCATATATACCGATTATTTGAAGATGGAAAGTGGAACGGAGGCTGGGGTCTTTCGCGAATGCTTGAATATCCGGAGATTAAACACCGACTGCAGCTTTTTTCAGGCTGAAATCTTTGCTATGAGGAACGTCATGGAGCTGCAGAAAAAAAGAATCAAAGAGTTGAGTAGACCGCTAACTATATATGTCGATGGTCAGGTGGCCTTGAAGGCTTTTAATTCCTTTACAATCAAATCTATGACTGTTCTGGAATGCTCTGGAAAAGTTCTGAAAGTCTGGCAATGAATCAACATATGAATTTGCCAGACGCGGATCTGAGTCAGTAGATTAAGAGATCGACAGTTCAGTGAAGCCATCCTTATGCCACTTCTCCCAAGTATTACACAAGCACTACCTTGGGAGATTCCATCAGAACTGGCTGATTGGAAGGGAATGTAATGTCTCCAAGAAAATATGGCCAGTGATCTCCGAGCGGAGATCAATGTCTCATTGGCGAAATCTGACCTAAAGCTTATGGTGGGTCAAACTACGGGTCACTGTAACATAAGGGCCAAATACTGCAGACTCTGTCAGGACGAGGAGGAATCCGAGACGGTAGAGTACTTACTCTACCATTGTCCAACTCTCTTTGGAGTCAGACAGAGGCCAATTGATATGCAAATTCTGCCTGAACTGAACCAGCAGCTATGCTTCAGTTAGGCAGAAGACTAAGATTTCTAAAGACAACACGTTGATCACAACGTAGATATACAGTCATAAATTGCTTCTTCCTATCTTTTAACTCCTTCTCTATTTTCTTACTTCTCCTTCTTTCCTTTCTCAAATAATGCTTCTTCAAGTAGGATGAACACAATCAACCAGCATGTCACCTAATGGAGTGGTTGTTCAAACAGGCATGCATGCTTTAATCTAACCTAACCTACTTTAACTCAACATCATATTTATACCCTACAACACTACAAAGACATAGAAGTGTAAAGATAGGACAAGACAGAGTCAAAACATGGCAACCCTGTGAAAATACCTCTGTTGTTACGATATCATAACTACATAGTCAGCAATGTTAACTGATTTAAACCGCTAAAGCAATATGCAAATTTTTGGAAAGGACTATGGAATAAAATTTCGAAACAAAAATTTTGGATTTTTCAAATTTTTATTGGTTATTTGTTTCTGTAACTGTGGTTTTTATATTAACATGTCTCTGCCATGAGCTGTTACTCTATGTATTGTAGACACAAACCATTTGCTCAAAATGCATTTTGTCTAGTCTTTACCATTTTAGGTCTTTGAACACTATGTGTTGGGGGTATTATAAGTTTGATTGGGCCAAAAATTATGTAACACCACGAAATATTGGTTTCCCACATAGGAAAGTATATATGGATCATCCTAGCTCGCCGAGCTGAGTCGATCTAGCTATGTATGTCCGTCCGTCCGTCTTCGAAATTTGGAATGGAGGTCGGGGTTGGGCCAGAATAGAACCCTATTTCTTTTTGAGATGATCGCCAAATGTTTAGGGGTTGAAATGGACCAAATACTGAAAAAATGTCGGATTTTGCAGTAGCTATACAGGTCGCAATTATAGACCAATCGACGCGGAATTTCGGATGTAGCTAGAGTTTAGGACGGGGAAGAAGCCTACCAATTTGGGTGGTCATCGGATAATATTTAGCGGGTAAAATAGACCATATATTTTGTGTTGAAAAAATTCAACATTTTTCATTAAACCGTCACAAAGCCATGACAAGGTTACTTCTGACCTTTACATTGATGTTAACATCCAACAAATCGGATATATAGCAAAATATGTGCGATATATATGTTTATCAAAGAAGATATGCTTGAAAGATCTCGAGAACGGCTGAACCGATGTCGAGAACGGCTGAACTGATTTCGACAGTTCTCATTAATTCTTTCCTGCCAAGAAAGAAAAAACGTCTATAAAAATCGCATAAAAATATCTCTCTAAAGATGAAAATATTGATTTTGTAAAATTTTCTCATATTTTTTCAATTTTGTCATATTTTTGGCATATTTTCATTTTGAATTCAACATTTGGTAATATTTCTACAGTTAACAAAACTAAGTAGTTATGACATCCGAATATCATATACAGATCGCATTTATGGCCCGATCCTTACGAAATTTCGCATGGGGATAAGATGAGGGCCAGAATAGAAGCTTACTCTTTTTGGAGGTGATCGCCATATATTTAGGGGTTGAAATGGACCAAAAAACTGCAAAATTGTCGGCAGGTCGTAATTATCGCCCGATCATCACGCACATTTGAAAGGGGGTTACCGGACATTGCAAAAGCCAAGCAGTTTTGGATGGCCATCCAAAAATATTCAATGTATGAAATAGTTTGCCAACTTTTGTAGACAAAATACGAAAATGTCCATTCCAGAGACTTTTTAGAGAATTCACAAATACAGGAAAGACGCACTTCTGACTATTTCGTTAACGAATATAGTCAAATGTCTGTATCTCATATAGATGCGTTTCAGTCAAAAACCAATAATAAATGTTAATCTTTTGCCACTTCTAAGAAATTATAGGTCTTTGGGAAATATTGGTTCCAGATCTAGGAAGACCATTTAAGTGCAACATCTACCAATAAATTGGAAATGAGCAAATTAGTTTAAGTTGCTATTATTCGAAAATTAGAGAACGAAGCCTGATGGTTTTCTTTTATAATTTGTCACAATATCTTCTGGAATTCTTTCAAGTATCTCGCCTATATAAACTGTATCGTTTATTATAGTGTTGTAGGGTATCCAACGGTCGACCCCGCTCGACTGTAGCCTTTGCTTACTTGTTTTAGGTTAAAGTTATGTTTCATATTTCAATTCAATTTTCCTGCAAAACATAATTTTAAAAGGATAACGTCAAAGACACAAATATTTTCCATCGAATTTCACTATAAGTCGCCATAGAATATTTTTGCCTTGGAATGGGCCAATATAGTCCATTTTGTATATATATATATATATATATATATATATATATATATATATATATATATATATATATATATATATATATATATATATATATATATATAATATTTTGTTGTTGCAAAATGGTCAGGCTTATCCCTTTATTGTTGTTTTTATAAAAACAACGTTTGTTTATCAGTGGAGAACGATGGTAATGTTTACCAGGGGGTAAGGCAGGGAATTCCTAGGTTTCGGAAGGAGCCACCAATCCTCATCAGTTCCCTTGTTTTTGTCTGGGATATTCTCCCCAGAAGTTATTTTAAAAATAACTTCTATGACAAAAAACATTCTCCATTCTCCACTGATAAACAAACGTTGTTTTTATAAAAACAACAATAAACGGATAAGCCTGACCATTTTGCAACAACAAAATACTACGGTATCCCGAACAAATAAGCCACACTGTTCTATATATATATAATATAATTTTTTTAGGTCCGATACAAAATGGACTATATTGGCCCATTCTGTCGGAATCTATTCCATAAAGGGTCAACAATTTGAATAATCATGGCTGAGGATATACATTTATCGGCAAAACCGACAGATTCTTTTTTAACTAGTTTTTTATACCCTCCACCAAAAAAAGTATTGAGGGTATATTAAGTTCGTCATTCCGTTTGTAACTCATCGAAATAATCATTTTATCAGCGTAAAATTCTAAGACGATTTAGTCCGTCCATCCGTCCGTCCGTCTGTTGTATTCACACTACAGTCGAAACGAATTAAGATAGGAAGCTAAAATTTTGCACAGATCTCTCTTTTGTCTGCAGGCAGGTGGTGCACGATGGTCCACGATATCGTATATCCCCCATATAACTGTACCCCCCTATATTCGGTGTTTTGATGATGTTGGCCACATTTTTCAACGGAATTGTCTGAAAATCCATACAAGGAGTTCCTTATGGGTACTTTATACCTCGGAAGAGTATTATCTATATCGGTCCACGATATCGTATATCCCCCATATAACTGTACCCCCGTATATTCGTTGTTTTGATAACTTTAAACACATTTTTCAACGGAATTGTCTGAAAATCCACACACGGAGTTCCGTGCGGGTCCTTTTACCACAGCACAGAATTATCCATATAGGTCCACGATATCGTATGTCCCCCCCCCGATATTCGATATTTTGATGATTTTACCCACTTTTTTCAACGGAATTGTCTGAAAATCCACACAAGGAGTTCCATGTGGGTACTTTATACCTCAGCACAGAATTATCTATATAGGTCCACGATATCGTATAGCCCCCATATTTTAGCCACATTTTTCAACGGAAATTGTACACAAGGGGTTTTTGTGAGCACTTTATCCCCCGACAGAGAATTCTTTATATAGGTTAATGATATCGTATAGCACCCATATAACGGTACCCCCAATATTCGGTATTGTGATGATTTTAGCCACATTTTCAAATCGTATTGTCTGAAAATCCACACAAAGAGTTCCTTGTGAGTACTTTACATCCAGACATAGACTTGTCTTAATAGGTCCACAATATCATATATACCCCCATATATCGGAACCTTCCTATAATAGATATTGTAAAGATTTAAAAAAAAATTAATGGATTTTATTTTTTTGAAAATTTTCTAATTCGTTCCAAATGGTGGAGGGTATTCAAAGTTCGGCCTCGCCGAACTTACTGCTTTTTTACTTGTTTTTATGATGTTTTGCGATGTAATGTTTATAAAAGCAAATGTCTTTAGTGTCGAAACTCTCTCTCTCTCTCTCTCTCTCTCTCTCTCACTCTCGATATCTCAAACCACCCTTTGCATTCAAAATTTTATGTATGAATAGTTTGTGGTTTAAAAAAAAAAATAATAACACAAATTCAAGAATATGCCAGGCACAGCTGTCCATGGAAAAATCAGGAACATGCCAAATTTAGTCCGCATACACGAAGAGTTTTCTTTCGGATTTATAAATTTCATAGCAAAAGCCAAGCGTGTAGGAAACTGCAATATTTTTAAGTTGAGTGAAGTTTCTGTTTCCATACTTCCCCATAATAATGGTATCCTCGCCTAATACTATAGCAAAGGCGTTGTGGGACACAATCGTATCCCAAACTAAACCGATTGCAATATAATTTGACAAAATTTATTTTTGGACCAAATTACGTCACACCTTCACACCTTTGATTAAATATACGATATCGACCGAAAATGTACATGGGAGACATATCCACACCTCAAATAATGTCAATATAATTTGGACAATTTATTTTTATCCCGCAACACAGGGAATCGTGTTTGCTGCATCAAATATGTGAAATCGGCCGAAAATATATAAAGGAGGCAAACCTCAACCGATTTCAACATAAATTGGATTTTTTGGTAGTAAATTTCGGCACTTCTGTCACACATTCTGAATTTGTTTGGAATCGGACATACATATCGTTTTTGGTGCACATGAAATCGGTCGAAATATATATGGAACCTATATCCAAATCTGAACCGATTTCAAAATAATTTGACAATTTGATTATTATTTATAACTCTTTATTCCAAATTTCATTGCAATTTTGGAGCATCAAATATGTTTGGAGAATCAAATATGTGAAATCGACCAAAAATATATATGGGAGCTGTATTTAAATCTTAACCGATTTCAATAAAATTTGTAACATTTATTTCTGTATCAAATTCCGTCACACATTTTGAATTTCATTGGAATCGGACATACATATCGCGTTGGGTTCATCAAATATGTACAATCGCCCAAAAATGTATATTAGAGCTTTATCCAAATCTGAACTGATTTCAATATAATTTGACTAATTTATTTTCTGATCAAAATCCCGTCATATATTTCAAATGTCATTGGAATTGAACATACATATCGTGTTTGGTGCATCAAATAAACGAAATCGGTCGAAAATATATAATAGAGCTATATCCAAATCTGAGCCGATTTCAATATAATTTGGCAAATGTACGTTCGTTTTAATCGATCAATAGATATGTGCATATAAAATCTAAATATTGGGGAGGTATCCAGTTCCAAGTTTTTATAGCCTATGTTACTTTCAGGCGATGTTGTAGTATACTTGGAAATTTTCAGGAAAATCTGCCTAGCGGTTTTCGAGCCCATAAATTACAAACAAACATACAAACATTTCCCTCTTTTATAGATATAGATTTGCCATATTTTGATAAACACTCTCTTTTCTCTCCATTCTTTTTTCCAGTTAATTCTTAATCCCGAACGGATGAGCATTGGTCTACGTGCTTTTCTTGTTGTAGCCGATTCGCTGCAACAAAAAGACGGCGAACCTCCAATGCCGCGTACGGTGCCTGTCCTACCGTCGGGCAATACACTGCGTGTCAAGAAGACCTACATCAATAAAATGCTAACCGATGATACGGCTCGCAGCATTGGCATGTCCACATATTTTCCACATGTGCGTCGTGTCTTCGTCGATATTCTGCGTGCTCTCGACGTTCACTATGGACGACCGCTGATGATGACAAATACACAAAATCAAAACAAGGAACCCGACGAAATGCTATCCGGCGAACGTAAACCACGCATCGATCTCTTTAGGACCTGTGTGGCCGCAGTGCCGCGTCTAATACCCGACACAATGACACCGCAAGAATTGGTCGACCTATTGTCGCGCCTCACCGTACACATGGACGAGGAGTTGCGTATGCTAACACATCAGTCGTTGCAAACATTGGTTATAGATTTTCCGGATTGGCGTCAGGATGTCGTGCACGGTTACACACAGTTTCTGGTGCGCGATGTCACCGACACTTATCCGCAACTATTGGAGAATTGTACACGAATGTTGTTTGTATTTCTGAACATATGGCGCTGTGCCATCAATGTGAACGGTAGCAACGGCAACAATAGCATGCTGAAAACCCCCACCACAGTTGCAAGTTCGATCAATACCACACAGGCTGGTATAGCTACACAGGCTGTGGGCATGGCTGCATCGGTTGCCACCAATATTGTGGGCAAAGACACAGCCACCAGCCAATTGTCAAGTGCTAGCAATGTGAAAAGTATTACAAATACCAATTCAAGTGCTACGTCCAGTATTACCTCGAGTGGCATGTCGAGCATTACTCAAGCCACGGTCATAAACTTGGCGGATAGTGGTAAAAAGAATGAAATTCCCCTGGCTACCACGTTGCATTTTGTCGAAGGCTATGCCTTAGTACTGCTCTGCAGTTATCGTCCATATCTACGTAAATTGGCCGCAATGATTTTGAAAGAAGTGAAAAATCTCATGAAGGCATTGGGTATACCGGAAACAGAGCCGCCGCTATTGGATGTTATTGATAAGTGTTGTCCACAGGTAGGTTTTTTTTTGGAAATTGTTTACAGTGGTTATTTTTAAACCCTCCACCATTCTATGGAGGGTATATTAAGTTTGTCATTCCGTTTGTAAATCCTCGAAATACTAATGGTAGACCCTGTAAAGTATATATTTTGGATCAGCGTCAACTTTTAAGTCGATTTAGCGATGTCCGTCTGTTGTAATCACGATATCCTCCGAACGAATTGATATAGAAGGCTACAATTTTCCACACGTGTGTATTTTGCCAGTTTTGCGACCAGCCTTTGGAAAAATACATATGCAGGCCCACGCGTTCGTATATCCCCCATATAACGGTACCTCTCGATATGTTGATGAACTTTTTTTACCGGAATTGTTTCAATAGCCATATAACGATACCTCCTATTATTCGATATTTTGACGATTTTAGCAATATTATTCACCGGAATTGTTTTAAATTTCGTATTTAAAGTTCGTAATGGGTACTACAACCTAAACCAGTAAAGAAAGTCTTAAAGTCGCTTTGCTAATTTAGTAGAACTGCGCATGGGAGAATTCAATCATACACGCTATGATTATAATTATAATTTAAAGTTCAAAAGAATAAATATGCAGAAGCATTTGTATCTTTTAAATTCGGACTTGTATTGCCCATTTGGTGCACAATTAATTTGAAATCGGATAAAAATATAAATGGGAGCTTTATCCAAATCGGAACCGATCTCGATAAAATTTGGCAAAGATATTTCTGAGCTGGAGTGCATATTATGGGAGCTATAGCTATATCTGAACCGATCTTCACCGAATTTGACATACTAGCTTCTACAATCCCACGGCAGCGGGTTCTACGATACCGGATTGACCAGAACGTCATCCACCACAGATCTGTCTCGGTGCGATGTAATGGATGCAGAGAGTGGGTGCACTTCAAGAACTGTTCCGGATTAAGGCGTTTGCGAGACTACAGCGAAAGGGATTATGTTGCGACTTGCTGCAGTAACGTAGTCCCCAGCGAGTCCTCTTCTTCGTCGTCCTCGTCAGAGACGTCGTCGGAGTATGGCACTCCACCGCAGTCTCCAGAACAGCAACCAACACCGCAGCACCTAACGCCACATGTTGCTGTTCCAACTCCGGATTGTGCATCATTCTTGCAATTCAATTGCAACGGACTTCGAGGCAAAATAAATGAGATAGTGGAATTTATGAGTCGGAGGAATATTAAGATCGCAGCGGTGCAGGAAACCAAGCTGAACGAAAATTGCAGCCTACAACGTTGTTATGGTTACAACGTACTAAGGAAGGATCGCACCAGAAGTGGAGGTGGGGGATTAGCGTTCCTGTTACACCATTCTGTTCAGTACAGACCTATCTCGCTTGAGCTAGTCTCTAGTGACCCATACATGGAATGTATGGGGGTAGCAGTCAAGTGTGGAACTGCCGAGGTAGAGGTGCTTAATGTGTATATCCCGCCGATTAATAGCTGTGAACCGCGTTATTTGCCTGATATTAGCCCATTATTGGTAGGCAATAACCGCCTGGTACTAGGGGATTTTAATGCCCACCATGAGTTGTGGCATTCCGTCCTAGGTAATGACCAGAGGGGATCAGTGCTGGCAGAGCAGATTGACTGCTCCACATTCTGCACGGTTAACGAGGATGCCCCCACCCGAATAAGAGGAGAGTGTCACAGTTCGCCAGACTTATCCATAGTGTCACCCGGTCTGATAAATGACGTGACTTGGCAACCCGTCATTTCTCTTGGCTCAGACCATCTCCCGATAATCGTCTCCATAAGCAGGTCGCCCGATTTCATAACCTCTGAACGCCGCACTTTCCTTAACCATGGGAAAGCTCACTGGCCAGAGTTCAGAGAATTCACCAACCGCCGCTTCAGAGAACTGCCCAACCCTTCTGATGTTCGGGTAGCAGAAAGGATTTTCCGAAACATCATCAGAGCTGCAGCCGCTCGCTATATACCTACTGGTCGAATACCCGAGATAAGACCAAACTTCCCAGCAGAGGCAGCGGGATTAGCAAACGAGCGTGATGATCTCCGTCGTGCCAACCATACTGATCCTAGAATCATTGATTTGACAGTGGAAGTCAACCGGTTGGTACAGGAGCATAAGAGGAAAAAGTGGCTAGACCATCTGAAGTGCTGCAACATTGGAACCGAAATGAGTAAGCTGTGGGTAACGGTTAAGTCGCTCTCGAACCCTGGAAGAAAGGATGATAGGACCTCAGTCACTTTTAACGACGTAACGGTGACTGATCCGAAGAGGTGCGCGGAATATTTTAACCGACAATTTGTCGAGCACCCCGAGAGCGATAGGGCGAAGCGAAGAGTACTACGTCGTATCAGATCTCTTCCCGCCGAGGAGGAACCACCACAGTTTACGATGGATGATGTTGCAAATGTCATCCGTAACGCTAAGTCATCCAAAGCGTTGGCGGACGGAATCTCAATGGTAATGTTGAAGCAGCTGGATACGCCGGGAGTCGAGTACTTAACGAAAGTTCTCAATTTGTCGCTAGCCACCCACATAGTGCCCGAAACCTGGAAAATGGGCCGGGTGGTCCCGCTACTGAAGCCAGGCAAGGATGCCAGTAAAGGCGAATCGTACAGGCCGATTTCGCTTTTGTCGCCAGTAGTAAAGACTCTTGAGGCTTTACTCCTCCCCAGCATTAGAGGAAGCTATGCAGTTGCCAACCACCAGCATGGATTCCGTCCACAACATAGTACCACAACAGCATTACACGCCATTTCCACACATATTAGTAGAGGACTGAACCAGAACAGGCCGTGTGACAGAACAGTGTTGGTAGCCCTTGACCTATCAAAGGCATTTGATACGGTCAATCATGCCACACTGTTTGAGGACGTACAGAGAACTACCCTCCGGCTAAGTTTGAAACGTTGGATAATCAACTATATGTGTGGACGCCAGTCGTACGTGGAATTCCGGAACAAGAAGTCCAAAGCCCGTAGAGTGAAACAGGGAGTTCCCCAAGGCGGGGTGATATCTCCGGAACTGTTTAACCTCTACCTTTCCGGAATTCCTCGCCCTCCAGACGGCATTGAGATCGTAACGTATGCGGATGATTGTACGATCATGGCGTCGGGTCCAGTGGTCGATGACATATGCGAAAGGTTGAACCCCTATCTCGCGGAGCTTGCCGCATACTTCCACGCGAGGAATATGAAAATATCCGCCACGAAATCAACGGCCACACTCTTTACCACATGGTCTGCGGAGATGAGAACACAGCTGAATGTTCAGGTCGAGGGGAGTCTAATACCGACCACGAACTACCCCAAGATTCTTGGGGTAACGTTCGACAGCATGTTCAAGTCGTCCGCGCAAGCCACAGCTATCTGCGACAAGATGAAAAGTAGGAACAAGGTCCTCAAGGCGCTAGCCGGCAGCACTTGGGGTGCGGACAAAGAAACCTTGTTGACCTCTTATAACGCGATAGGTCGGTCTGTGGTCAACTATGCGGCTCCAGTGTGGTCTGCGAATACTAGTGCTACGCAGTGGAAGAATATCCAGACCTGCCAGAACGCTGCCCTGAGAACTGCGACAGGGTGCCTCCTCATGACACCAGTGGACCATCTACATGAGGTGGCGAAAGTCCTTCCCTTACGTCAGCATAATCATATGCTTTCGTTGCAGTACCTGCTTGGGTGTTACCGTGAGAGTCATCCCAACCATCATATGGTGGATAACTCTCCCCCACCCAGGCGTGTCAGGAAGGACATACATGATCTAGAGAGGGAGGTCCAGCGCTACAAGAGAGAGCCTCTAGATCAAGAAGCCTATCAGGCAGGTCTGAGTGGCATTCACACCGATGCAGTCGCGGATGCTATTAGCAGTTATAAAGTGAATGCCGTCCTCGGAGTCCACACCCCATCCATTGCAGCCGAAGAACGTCAGCTGCCTAGACAAACCAGGGTAGTTTTGGCGCAATTACGTTCAGGATGGTGTAGTCGCCTCAAGTCGTATTGGGCACGAATTGATGAAGATGTGCGTGACGCCTGCCCGGCGTGCGATACAGGCCCGCACAATACGCTACACCTTTTTAATTGCTCAGCCAAGCCTACCCAACTCACTCCAGAGGATCTCTGGCTACAGCCCGTTAAAGTAGCCGAATTTCTCAACCCTGAGCTGGAACCAGATTAGCAGAACACAAACACACACATGTACTACTGCTACAACAACAACAACTAGCTTCTAGACTCAATTCGTTCGTAAGTGCCAAATGTCATCCAATTTGGGCAATTATTACACGTTTGGTTCACAATCAAAAGTAAATTGGACGAAGTTATATGTGGGAGCTATATCCAAATATGAACCGATCTCGATAAAATTTAGCAAAGGTTTTTTCGAGCTTCATTTGATATATTTCCCCAAATATTGTTGTTACAGAGTGCATATTAAGGATGCGGAGGACAAAAATAACAAATCGGATGAACAATATATATGGGAGCTATAGCTATATCTGAACCGATTTTGATCAAATTTGGCATACTTATTTTCAGGTCCAATCTGATCGTACGTGCAAAATTCCATACTAGGCAAATCGGACGATGATATATATGGGAGCTATATCTAAATTTTGACCGGTTATCTCCAATTTCAATAGGAGTCGGATAGGGCAATAAATGCGAACTGTACTTTGTTTACAAAAATACATGGACAGTCGGACGGACGGACATGCATAAATCGACTCAGAATGTTATTCTATGCAGATCATCAAAAGGAACTATATGTCTATCTCGTTTGCTTTTGCTTGTTACAAACAAATGCACAAAGACATAATACCCTGACCACCTTGTGGTGTAGGGTATAAAAATGTACGCATAGCCCCAACGTTTTTAATTTAAATGGGTCTTGAGGATTTTTATTTTAAATTCAAGTTTCTATCAAAAGGTGGAAGGTTAAGTTAGGTTAAAGGAAGCGTGGTTGCCTTTTGATAACCTCTCCACTCGGAGACCTGCTGGTTCATTGTGTTCATCCGTATAAAGAAAGTGGAAGAAGGAAAGAATGGTGAAAAAATGTGAAGGTATTAGAGAATGAAGACAGATCGGATGACAGTTGTTCCTCACCAACCTGTGTCTCGGGTTAATGAGTGCTGGACAGTGGCAGAGCAAATGTTCGATCGTCTCAATTTCTTCTTCGTCTTGGCAATATCATTGTGATCATACTCACCACAGGTTTTAAATCAGATTTCAACAAGAACAGTTGTGACTTTGTTCTCTTTTCCGAGAGTGTGAGCCATATTCTTTTGGTCTAGCCATTTTTTTTTTGAATTTACTCAGAGTAGTGTCTATTAATTACCTGTAGGAAGTGACACAGGCGTGTTTCGACCGAGTTCTCAAGTTCAATGATAGCTGATTCGGACCCTAGCCTAGCCAATTCGTCTGTAGCCTCTTTGCCTGGAATATTGTAATGACCAGGAAACCAACAGAGCTTGATGGACAACTCAGTATTTTCCAAGGATCTCCAAAACAACCTTAGGTTGCAAATACATAAAGAGCATATTTGGCTGGCTTAAGTCATCGGCTGGTTTCTTCGTAGATGAACAAAGGAGCTTTAGGTTGACTTAGTTCGATTTTAGCCCTAGGCTCCTTTGTTCATTTCCGAAGAAGCCAGCCGATGACTTAAGCCAGCCAGATAAGCGTTTTATGTATTTCCACCCTTAGACCTTAAGACTGTCAGTGCCGCTTGACTATGGACGTATATAGTCACCGGACAGCTAACCTTGTTGTTCTTCGTCACCACCATGTCTATCGCTTTTTGACCGCAAAGATTTTTGCCTGGAATATGCTACAGTCGTTTCTTAGCTTGTGGGATTCGCGAACATTAAGAGTGGCACAGAAGACATCAGCTCCGGTTTCGTATTCCATCTTTGAACCGTCGGTATGGACAGCTATGCAGCCGAAAGGTGGATTGTTACGGGCCCAGGCGTCCCTGTCAGGTATGTGGATGTCAGGTCGGTCAAAGCTCAACCGTGGTGAAATATAATCATTTGTGTTGTGCTTTCACTCGGACATTCCTTACACGCCCTAGGATCGCAGAATGTCCAAAGGATTGACTGTGCCATTGGTTTAGCTCTCTGAGTCGACGTCCACACCTAATTGCCTGTTCCTCGACCTATATATATATATATATATATATATATATATATATATATATATATATGCTTAGTGGGCTTACGTATTCTCTTGAAGCCAGGCCGAACTTAGCTGCTTGTTTACTTGTTTTTAATTATGTCTTTTAATTTTGAGAAAAAGTAACAAATCTTTAGAGACATGTCTTATATTTTGGAGTATCTAGGTGTTATCATTAGCAGCTAACCTGTGAGATATCGTGAGATGCTAGTTCTAGTGATTTATTCTGTTCATACAATGAACAGAAGTAGTAAACCTTACCTTTTGAGAGGAAAGAATATAAGAAAGTAAATCAGTTTCGGGAGTGGTAGGTTCGATTTTAAGAAATCATTCGCGGAATCCATTTGGCTTTGGCTTGGGTTTATTTGAGGGACTGCTGTCTTTTTAAAACTGATACAATACGTGCTTGAATGTTAAAAACACAGCAATCCCAATCACCATCTGGTTTATATGATACCTCCGCCCAGGCATGTAAGGAAAAACTTTTATAAGAGAGAGATATATGAGAGATTGACTCAGGCCTATCAAGTAAGACTGAATAGTATACACACTGATGCGATGCAGTAGTTATAGCAGAATACAGTGCGCAGAACACCTGTC
This sequence comes from Musca domestica, assembly GCF_030504385.1. Taxonomy (NCBI): domain Eukaryota; kingdom Metazoa; phylum Arthropoda; class Insecta; order Diptera; family Muscidae; genus Musca; species Musca domestica. The sequence continues at coordinate 18,117,734 of NW_026712435.1, forward strand.
CAGCGTGTGGCACAGACCCTTATGGTGTCTTGGATTGGGATAAGGGTTATTTTTGGAAATTCACCATACGAAACAATATGAGCACACTGAAAATAACAAAAGAGAGAATAGTTCCTTTTGGATACTGTTTAAATACTCAAACTCTTAGTGGGCCTCTATCCCTATACACTATACCAACTTTAGTACTTTACGTATGCTATACAGTACGCACTTGCAAAAATGTCGCATTGGAACATATGGGCAAGACCCTTGTAACAACTAAACTCATGGTAACTGCTGTACTAAAAGGCGGACCTGTTATGATAATTTTTGTAAACAGCGTTTCTACATAACAAGAACTCAAGGTCCAAATGTGGGCATCAATGTGATTCTGGGACCTAGCACTGATGCAAATGCTGAGATTTGCAAAGTTGGAACAAATTCGGATTATACTTTCTTTTTCTGTGCAGTAAACTATTTTCTTTGAAAATGTTGGCATTTTGTGGGGAAGTTACCACAAGGAGTGGGCCGATATTGTCCATTTCCGTACTCGATCTAAGTTTGACAAAAATATTGCGATGTACCAAGTATACATCGAATCGGATACTCCCTTCGAGAGTTATAGTGCGCACGAGCCAGCCAGACAGCCGGGCGCCCTAGATCGACTTAAAATGTCTTGAAACGTATCAGGTCCGAAGAGACTTAGGGCCTAAAACCATTATTTCGATGAGGCGCATTTTGGCCGTATCAAATGATATATACCCTCTCTAGTAATATGGTTCAGGGTATAAAAATAGCCTTTTAATTAAACTGTCATATTGCATAAGTTATGAATATACCACTTACATCCTTGTTTTCTTCGTTAATTCTATAGTAAAAAAGGTTAGAAGAAGTCATCAGGGTTTTGAAATTATCTGTAATCATTATTCTAGGATTTCTATGAGAATTCTGTTAAACTATATTGGACCGGATAGCCTAGCACACGCTAAGTACTAGAAGTGAGTAGAAGGTTTTAAGCCTTACAGAAAAAATAGTCTTAAAATTAATCTGAGAAAAATAACCTTATTCGTTAAATGGGTGTGAAGATAAATTGGAAAGTTAAATTGGATGTTAACAGACACAGTTACTTAACAGAGCTCTGTTAAGGACTTAACAGAGCTTTGTTAAAGACTGAGTAAAAAAGAAAATTTTGAAAAATATAATTATTTGTTAATTATTATATTAAAATTTATTACTTCGGTAATAAAAATAGCTTGAATACAGATAAAATAAATAATATGCAGCACCAACTATAGAACAAACCGTTTCAGACACCCGAATTGGCTCATATCTTTATTATGATGTAAAAAAACGGAATGGACCACTGTGCAAAGCCTATAAAACCTGCGCGGATCAAACTAGGCTTAAATGAAAGGTCTCTCCGAGCACTTTCAGCCCATATATAGGTTATAGTCCAAAACCGTTTCAGAGACCCAAATTGGACCCATCCTTAATAATAATAAGGTCCTAACAGATTGAACCACTGTGCAATGCCTATAAAACCTGCCTATGCCTATATAGGCAGAGCCTATAAAACCTGCGCGGATCAAACTAGGCTTAAATGAAAGGTCTCTCCGAGCACTTTCAGCCCATATATAGGTTATAGTCCAAAACCGTTTCAGAGACCCAAATTGGACCCATCCTTAATAATAATAAGGTCCTAACAGATTGAACCACTGTGCAAAGCCTATAAAACCTGCGCGGATCAAACTAGGCTTAAATGAAAGGTCTCTCCGAGCACTTTCAGCCCATATATAGGTTATAGTCCAAAACCGTTTCAGAGACCCAAATTGGACCCAATCCTGAAATTTTGAATTTAAAATCAATTACTTATGGCTCCAACATATAAACTTTAATAACAGATACTTACATAAATTACATTTATTCTGTAAAAAATTCTTAATAAAAATTAAATGCAAAAAAAACATATTTTTTAAAAATAGAAAAACACACCTTCCACAGGATTTGAACTCGCGACGCAAGGCATGAAACGAAACAGCTTTATCACTTAAGCTACCACAAGATCACAACGATGGTGAACTTAAGTTGTGTAGTATTTTTTGTGAAAACATAAACAAGAGTTATTCGTCAGAAAAAAAAACGTACATTAAGACAAACAACAACAATGGTACGTGCGAAATGTAACGGTTCACATTCTTTGGAATTTTGCTTTTCAGATAGGTTACTTCACATAAATGTAATTGAATAAAAAATATGAACTGATGTGAATGTGTGAAATATCGTGATGTGGGTATTTCAAAATAAAAAAATGTTTCTATTTAACAACAATATAAATAAGTATAAAAAGGAATTGGTTTTAATACAACATTTGAACATATTTATAATAAAATATAATAAATAAAATATTTTTTGGAATAAAGATATATATAATAATATATATAAATACGGAATTGTGAAACTATAACTATAATGGAAAAAATAAATATGAATAAAAATTTTTGAATATATACAAATAAAAAAATTAACGTACATTTATTATTATAAATAAGTATAGTAAAAATAATCTACCTCCTACCTACGCTAATATGCAACCCACTGCATGAGAGGTTCTTTAATCAATAAAATGTCCGTTACCAATTTTATTTTGATTATCAACATTGACAACGGCAAAAATGATCTCATATTGTTCGGCACTGTTAATAACTTTAAGCAAACGCCTGCACACTAGTGCAGTGGCCTAGTCGGTTGAGTGACTCCGCAGAAATCTGTTGGGTCGTAGGTTCGAATCCCGGTACGGGAATTTTGTTTTATTACTTTTTTAGACGTAGAACATTTAAAGAAATTAAAAATAAAATAAGAACTTTAGCGATAAAACATAAAAGAGGAAATGTTGAAGAAAAATATTGGTGAAGCATGCATGTGTATGTCCCATGGAATTTTTTAAGGTCGATCCGCGCAGGTTTTATAGGCTTTGCACAGTGGTTCAATCTGTTAGGACCTTATTATTATTAAGGATGGGTCCAATTTGGGTCTCTGAAACGGTTTTGGACTATAACCTATATATGGGCTGAAAGTGCTCGGAGAGACCTTTCATTTAAGCCTAGTTTGATCCGCGCAGGTTTTATAGGCTTTGCACAGTGGTTCAATCTGTTAGGACCTTATTATTATTAAGGATGGGTCCAATTTGGGTCTCTGAAACGGTTTTGGACTATAACCTATATATGGGCTGAAAGTGCTCGGAGAGACCTTTCATTTAAGCCTAGTTTGATCCGCGCAGGTTTTATAGGCTTTGCACAGTGGTTCAGTCTGTTAGGACCTTATTATTATTAAGGATGGGTCCAATTTGGGTCTCTGAAACGGTTTTGGACTATAACCTATATATGGGCTGAAAGTGCTCGGAGAGACCTTTCATTTAAGCCTAGTTTGATCCGCGCAGGTTTTATAGGCATTGCACAGTGGTTCAATCTGTTAGGACCTTATTATTATTAAGGATGGCTCCAATTTGGGTCTCTGAAACGGTTTTGGACTATAACCTATATATGGGCTGAAAGTGCTCGGAGAGACCTTTCATTTAAGCCTAGCTTGATCCGCGCAGGTTTTATAGGCATTGCACAGTGGTTCTATCTGTTAGGACCTTATTATTATTAAGGATGGGTCCAATTTGGGTCTCTGAAACGGTTTTGGACTATAACCTATATATGGGCTGAAAGTGCTCGGAGAGACCTTTCATTTAAGTCTAGTTTGATCCGCGCAGGTTTTATAGGGTTTGCACAGTGGTTCAATCTGTTAGGACCTTATTATTATTAAGGATGGGTCCAATTTGGGTCTCTGAAACGGTTTTGGACTATAACCTATATATGGGCTGAAAGTGCTCGGAGAGACCTTTCATTTAAGCCTAGTTTGATCCGCGCAGGTTTTATAGGCATTGCACAGTGGTTCAATCTATTAGGACCTTGTTATTATTAAGGATGGGTCCAATTTGGGTCTCTGAAACGGTTTTTGACTATAACCTATATATGGGCTGAAAGTGCTCGAAGAGACCTTTCATTTAAGCCCAGTTTGATCCGCGCAGGTTTTATAGGCTTTGCACAGTGGTTCAATCTGTTAGGACCTTATTATTATTAAGGATGGGTCCAATTTGGGTCTCTGAAACGGTTTTGGACTATAACCTATATATGAGCTGAAAGTGCTCGGAGAGACCTTTCATTTAAGCCTAGTTTGATCCGCGCAGGTTTTATAGGCTATGCACAGTGGTTCAATCTGTTAGGACCTTATTATTATTAAGGATGGGTCCAATTTGGGTCTCTGAAACGGTTTTGGACTATAACCTATATATGGGCTGAAAGTGCTCGGAGAGACCTTTCATTTAAGTCTAGTTTGATCCGCGCAGGTTTTATAGGCTTTGCACAGTGATCCATTCCGTTTTTTTACATCATAATAAAGATATGACCCAATTCGGGTGTCTGAAACGGTTTGTTCTATAGTTGGTGCTGCATAGTATTTATTTAATTTGTATTCAAGCTATTTTATTACCGAAGTAATAAATTTTAATATAATAATTAACAAATAATTATATTTTTCAAAATTTTCGTTTTTACTCAGTCTTTAACAAAGCTCTGTTAAGTCCTTAACAGAGCTCTGTTAAGTAACTGTGTCTGTTAACATCCAATTTAACTTTCCAATTTATCTTCACACCCATATTCGTTAATATTCTTTAAAAATCCATTAGCTGTTATTTTTTATTAGTCCGTACCATAGTTTTGGTTAAACAACTCTCTTTCTCCTTTTCTTTTCTAATTCTAAGTTCAATATTATTTTGAGATCCTTGGATGATATATAGTATAGCAGGTTGGAAGAAGCAATCAGGGGTTTTAACTTGTTCAAAGCTATTCTTTTAGGAATTCCATAAGGATTTTGTTAGCTTAGCACAATCTTAGTAGGAGAAATGAGTAGAAGGTTCGTTAGCCGCCAGTAGAAAAAAATAGTATTTGAATTAATCTAAGAAAAAAAACTTTTTATAAATCGTTAATACTTTTTTTTAAATCTTTTAGCTGTTTATTTTTATTAGTCCGCACCTCTATTCCTTCCTCTATTCCAAATTCAATAGCTTTAATTATTGAAAGTGTCATCTATTTAAGTTTAAATATGATTTAAGGTCAAATGAAATCTCTGCAATTACAACATCAAAATTCAAATTAATATTTACATTCTACTTAATCTGCTCGAATTGAATCAAAATTCATTCCCTGGAATACCACCCACCAGTCCCTACACACTAATTGATACTCTATTAGCACTACCACAACAACTTCTAATCAATATACGTCCATTCCATTCTAGGTATTGGATAAATGTCTACCGCATCTACCTCAAACTGAAAAGACTGCTATTCTAAATGCAACACAAATCGATTTACAATGGATTGTGGAACGTTCAAGCGGTGTGTGGCTGGGTGGCCTAACCGATGGTGAGTATAATTGATTTCAATTATAAAGATTGCATTTCCATAGAAAGAGAATCATTGTAATCTCTTACAGACAACTCCAAATCATCAACATCCACACTGAATCTATCACAATCGAGTGGTTCGCCACAACCACAACAGCAATTTGATCCATGGTCGGTGTGTTTGTTTGGATTCCTCGAAAGAGACCGCATTTTGCAAAAGTGTCCATCGGTAGTGGCACAAGCCTGGCCCATATGTTATGCCCGTCTGACAACATTGTACAGTGTCATTGATCCAACGTAAGTTGAGTAGATTTTCAAACAATTATTATATCTGATGAAATTTATTATCTCATTTCTTCAGGCCGGTCAGCGATAATCGAGCATCGCTGCTGCGCTCCTCGGCGCCAACAAAACGTGTGCCCACCGAAAGCCAAAAAGATCTATATTTGCGCATTTGGCGCAATCAGGTGGCAATGGCAATGCGTTTGGTACCGCAAATATTGAGTGTGGCCATACGTTGTGCCTCTCCCGATTTAAGTTTGAGGTAAGGTTAAGCTCTCACAATTTGATTGACATTTCGAGCATAATTTTTCCATACATCTGTGTTTTTGTTGTTTATGTATTTGTTTTTAACATTTGTGTTTCATATTTGTTTTCCTACAAAAACCACCACCACCACCACTAACACCCCTGCGAACATTGCCATTACTATCGTTCGTTTGTATAAATTGATTGCATTTTATTTGTTTATTTTAATTTTATCCCGTCCAAAGGATATAACAAATATTTTTATTTTTTCACTATCGCCCACCTCCACTCGAATTTGTGTTCCCCTTTTGTTTTATTCTGGGAATTAACATACAAAATATATATTTCTAATCAAATAACAACATGAAATTGTCATCATTTTGCGTCTCTGTACATGCGGAAATGTGCATAGGTACAGTGGTGGTCTGCTAATCAGGCTCGCCACTTTTTTCGATGTTTGCTTGATTTGAATTTAATTTTTTTTTAAAAGATTTCTATGAAACAACAAAGATTAAAAAATATCGACCCAAGTCACAATATAAAAATAAAAGAAAGTCAAACGTCATAATTTTTACATTTTGTTTAAATTTTATTGAATAAAAGCAAAAAATGACGGAAATAGCATCAAATTTTAGAATATGTTTAGATTTGTTCGAATTGGTCACCTTCGGCACGAATTTTTTTTTTTTTTTTTTTTTTTTTTTTTTTTTTTTTTTTTTTTTTCGAACGTTCCCACGCCTCACATTCCCACCCCTGCCGACCGAGGGGGCGACCTCCCTTTACGGAGGGATCGCGTACACATCATGATCCGCATCATAATGGGAATTCAGTAGGAAATTTAAAGCCAGCTACAGAATTTAATTCATCAGCTAGTTTGTCAAATAATAAAACATGTATGTTAATTGTTTAAAAATAAAATTATTCTATATTTAATAACTTCTAAACTCATACCAAAATCTACATTACAGTACACAGAATTAAAGTCAACACACATTTTACTAAGAGGTTCGCCCATTGAATAATTCGTGCGGTGAAAATCAGTATATAATAATTGGTAGTATCTACTAGATCTAAACGGAACATTAATTCTAATAGATGAAATCAGAAAATCTGAGGGTATATTACCATTTAATATTTTTAGTACAAACATGGAGTTCAACATAATACGTCTGCTTTTAAGTGTAGGCAATCTAATTAATTTTAGCCTGCTAGCATAAGAAGGCAAAACAAAATCACTATTCCAATGTAAACCTCGTAAGGCAAATAGCAGAAATTGTTTTTGCACGGATTCTATTTTATCTGAATATATTGCATATTGAGGATCCCATACAACAGAACCGTATTCCAATATAGGTAATTATGGCTTTAAAACGGCCAATGAAACCGTGACACGCTGCCCGAATGTCGCTCTGCGGTATTTTGGCCCATTCCCGGCGAAGTGCTTGCTTGAGGTAATCGACACTTTGGTTTTTTTAGTGCCAACCTTGCTTTCCAAAATTCTCCGGACACAATAGTCCAACGGATTGGAGATTTTGGTGACCATTGTGCGCTGGAATTGAAGCGAGGAACCTCATTTTGTAACCATTCTTGGATGGCGCGTGCTGAGTGCGATGGTGCTGAGTCCTATTTGAATGTCCAAGATCTGCGGCCAAAATGTTTTGCGTGCCCAAGGCTTTAATACACCCTCCAGTATATTTTCGCGATAATATTCGGCATTTATTCTGATGCCACGGTCGATTAATACGAGCGGAGAACGATCATAGGCTGTTATGGTGGGCCACATCATCACCATCTCGAATCGAAGGTGCACATTATCAGCTGACCTCTTTGGCAAGTAAACACGATCATTTTGTTTGTTTATAAACTGCTGGACAACGAATGTTTTCTCATCGGAAAAAACCAAATTCGGCAATTCACCACTTTCGGCGAAGCAACTCTTTAGTTCTTTTGAGTTTATTTTCCTTCTGTTGCGGTGTAAGTACTTGCACTTTTTGGATTTTCAATGGCTTTACGCCGAGAATATTGCGATATGTTTAGCTCATGAGCCATTTTTCGGCCACTGCGGTATTTGTAGTTTAAAGTGGAACACGTTTGAATTCAGATACTTTTATATAAACATGTTTTCTTTACCCAAATGCTGGAGGAGAGTATTAAAAGTTCGGCCCGGCCGAACTTAATGTTTTTATGGTATAGTATGGAGGGTATATTAAGTTTGTCATTCCGTTTGTAACACCTCGAAATATACATTTTAGACCCCACATAGTATATATTCTTGATCAGCATAAAATTCTATGTCGATTTAACAATGTTCGTCCGTCTATCCGTTTGTCCGTTTGTGGAAATCTCTCTAGCTGCCGAACGGAAATGTCCTTGTAAGCCATCATCCACATCAAATATGCCTGATGAGCCGCTTAACCAACGGCGAAACGCGTCGCATAGTGGTGAGTGTGTGATAGTGTCTATCTGGCTTTCCTTTTCACTGCAAATTTCAGATCATTAAGCTAGTCTCGAAAGAGAAAACAAACACGGAAATGAAGTAAGTTGATAAAAATTTTCTCAAATGTGTATTATGTCTGCAGGACTTTTGGTATTGAAAATGGACCATATAGGTCCACGTCTTCGTATAGCCCCCATATAACGGTACCCCTCGATATTCGGTATTTTGATGATTTTAGCGACATTATTTACCGGAATTGTTTCAAAATTGGTATTTGAAGTTCGTAATGGATACTACAGTCTAAGACAGAAAATGGACTATGTAGGTCCACGTCTTCGTATAGCCCCCATATAACAATACCTACCGATATTTGGTATTTTGATGATTTTAGCGACATTATTTACCGGAATTGTTTCAAATTTCGCATTTGAAATTCGTAATGGATACTACAGCCTGTGATAGAAAATTGTCCGTGCAGGCTTATGACAAAAGTTCGGTATTTTTAAGATTTTTTGAAAGACGCCAAATTTGTACCACATGTTAGAGGGCCCATCCGAACTAACAGCTTTTTTACTTGTTAAACTTACACGGAAGGCTATACTACACATATATATACTATATAATGCTATATAATATACAGATATTATATTTATATATAGCGCATTTTCTCTCAGATAACAAATTGTGTGAAACGCCTTAAAGTATGTTATAAAAATGCTTATTATAATTTTAGAAAACGCAGATTTAGATATGATTTTAATATTATGTGTATCCTAGTCTTAAATTCTCATTCGATTTTTGACTGTTTCATTTTCTCTATAAAATCCACAACATAAATGTTTCTTTTTTACCTTGGGAAATTAATTTTTTTAGATTAGGTGGCAATTTTTCGTAAAAAATCTCTGAAATATTAAAGTAAAAATCGAGCAAACATAATAAATATGGTGTTCCTAATTAGCTTGCCACCAATGTATATATATGTACATCCAATTTATACACATATATATTTTTTTTTTAATTTACATGCACATGATGAGCATCAATATTTGTTTGCATTCATTCCCAACATACCAAATTGACTTGATAATAATATTTTAATAAGCTTTCAAAAATAAGCCTTAAGCTTGAGAAAATCTTGAGAATGTATTGAGAAATGCTTGTTTAACAATTATAGAATAATCGAAAGGGAACCCTTATTCATAAGCTTATTCTTGTAATTGCAGAATAAGCTTACGAAAGTAATATTATATCAAGCTTATTTTTTCAATGGGAAAAAATATTTATTTATTTATTTTTTAATTATTTTCCACATTTCATTCATTGATCGCCATCCCAGCTGACGCTGCCTCCTGTTGCATTGATACCTAGATGATTTCTTTCCCCTTATTTGAGCTTTCGCATCTCCTCCACTAATTCTTCACTTCTCTTGAATTCTTGCAACTTTTTGACGCCTCTATTCTGAAATGAGATTGAAATAATATACACTACAGATTCCCAGATTTATTATTCATCATTACCTTAGAGTTTCGTCCAGAAATGGGTCTTAAATTCGCGTGATTTTGATTTTAACCAAAGAAAATATTTTTTTGTCGACAATTTTCACAAAAAAAAAAAAAAAAATCAAAACAAATTTGTCAACAAAGGACAGATTTGAGAAAAGTTTGTGCAAAAAAGTTTTTCTCTAGCATTGTTGAGGAATTCTTACGATAAACTATTTTCATAATATTATTCTCAAGCTGTATTGTATTTTTGGTATGTTGGGTAGTATTTCGTTTTTTTTTTCATTTGTATTGGTTCGAGTGTTTGTATGTATGTGTGTGCGTGCGTGTGTGCGTGAATGACTGTGTAACAGAGCGCTAATTATAATATTTGTTTGGAGTAAATGGATCATGAATTGAAATACAGTGATTCCGTTAATACTTTTGTGTAAATTAGATTGTATCGCGGAAATCCGTTGTTTTTCAATTCGAACGTCAACGCTACCAACTTCGCGGTTGGGATATAAGCATATTATAACACTGTTTTCTTTTCCTTAGTTATGCGAAATGGTTTTCGGTTAAATTTTATGAGAGAATCAAGAGTGGAAAGTAGGTTGATTATTTGAAGGTGGTTTTGGAAATGTGTACTAGGTGTACTAAATGGTACTAAATTGGGAACAGTTTTGTTAGGATGAACGGATGAAGCTGGATTTTAAAAATTTTGTATTGGGGTCCCTGTTGGTGGTAGGTTTGTGATAGTGATGTGGTTTTGGAAATGTGTACTACAAGTGCATGAAAAGTACTAAATAGTACCATATTTCGTAGAATTTTTTTTATATGTGAGAATCAAGATTGGAAAGTAGGTTTATTATTTGAAGGTGGTTTTGGAAATGTGTACTAAATGGTACTAAATTGGGAACATTGGGAAATTTTGTATTGGGGTCCCAAGTACACGAAAAGTACTTAATAGTACTATATTTGGTACAATTTGTTATTGGATGAACAGATAGTGCTTGAAATCTGAAATTTGGTATTAGGGTCGCTGTTTATGTGTAGCCTGGACATGTGGACGTTTTTTTGTAATATGTACTATAATTGTACGATAAGTACTGAATAGTATTTTGGTATTGGGTGAAAGGCTACAACTAAAAACTTAAAATTTAGTTAAAATTTTACTTAAAATCTAGCACTTTGGTATTGGTATATACAACTAATACAACTAAAAACTTAAAATTTAGTATCAGGATCAATGTTGGAAAGTAAGTTTGGTATATGAAGGTGTTTTTGAAAGTGAGTACTAAGTGTGCGAAATGTACTAAATATTACTAAATTTGGAACAGTTTGGTTTGTTGTAAACGAATGAAACTGAAATTTCGAATATTTCGTATTGGGATCCCAGTTGGAGGTAGGTTTGAGAATTAACTTGAATTTGGAAGAGTGTACGAAAATTACTAAATAGTACTATATTTGGTACAATTTGGTATTGGGTGAACGGTTAGTGCTTAAAATTTGAAATTTGATATTAGGAACGCTGTTCATGTGTAGCCTGGACATATGGAGGTGGTTTCGGACATGTGTACTATAATTGTACGCTGAAAGAGCTACAAACTTAAAATTTGGTATGAGGATCAAGGTTGGAAAATAAGTTAGATATACGAAGGTGTTTTTTTTTTTTTTTTTTTGAGTGAGCGAACTGTACAAAATATGTACTACATTTGCATGAAAATCATAAAATTGTGCTTGAAATCTATATTAGGTTGCTGAGGTGGTTTTGGAAATGTGTACTATAATTGCACGAAAAGTACTAAATAGTACTAAATTCGGTATTGGTTGAGGGGATAGAGATCAAATTCTGAAATTTGATATTTACATAGCTCTTGGTATCTGAGGTTGAGATTTGGCGGTGGTTTGGAAATGTGTACTATAATTGTACGAAAAGTACTAAGTGGTACTAAATTGGGTTTTGGGTGAAGAAATAGGGCTGGAATCCTCAAATTTGACATCAAATTAGGTATTTGGAATGGAGATATATACTATAATTCTTCTTCTTATTATTATTAAAAGTACTAAATGGTACTAATTGGGGCTCACTGTTGGTGTCTAGGTAAACATTTTCCTTTATCCTTTCCGAAAAAGGAAAATTTTAATTATATATAAACAATGAAAGTCTGACAATCTAATTCGAAAATGGACATTATTGATCCGCTCATTTCGACTTGTTTTGGTCAACATTGGTTTTTCTAAACGTTAGCACAAAATGGGAGATTCTTGGGATTTTGGGAATTTGTACCAAAAAGGTTCAAAAAGTACTAAAAGGTAAAACGTTATTGAGTGAATGTAAGGGCTGAGAGTGGTGAAGTAGTCCTGAATTTTTGTAAATGCATACTTTAGGGAATCGAAAAGTATTGAAGAGTTAAAACGAGGTGAAGGTCTGAGAAATCCGTACTTAAAGCATACAAACGGTACAACATTGTTATTGAGCGATTACCAAGAAATTGGGAAATTTTGCATAAACGTGGTCATATAACTTTTTACAAAAAAAAAAAAAAAAAAAATCGCATGTTGTGTGAGTTATAATTATTCAAAAATTTGACCCTCTGCGGGGGAGGTATCTGAAAGAGTGGACCGATATTTTATATATCCATAGTAGATCCTGTGTAGTAGTAGGTTGACTAATGTTTGTTTATTCAAAATATTGATCTGTTGTGAGGGAGATATCAGAAAGAAAAGTTCGTTCCATCCGTTCTTCCTACCTGATCTTGTGTTGGTAGAAATATTGGAATGTGCGAAATTTGAAGACAATAGGACTCTTATTTCACTTGGTATTGGTATTGGTATGCAAAATGTTGTGGAGGGCGTATTAGAGGGAGTGGGCCATTCCATCTTATTCAAAATTTTGAAGGAGATACCAGAAGATGTGAGCCGGTGTATCCCATTTTCATACCCAATCTTACAATGATTTAAATATTGGGATGTGCGAAATTTAAAGAAATTCTGATGCCTATTTTATGCATTTATGAGCGTTTTAGATATTCAAAATGTTGACGCTTTGTAGGTATTCAAAGTAGTGGTGCGATATATCCCATCTTTAGATCAGATATTGTTTTGGTAGAAATATGGGGATGTGCGAAGTTTGAAAATAATCGGATGCTTATTTCGTATTTTATGAGCGTTTTCGTTATTCAACATTTTAACCCTTTGTGGTGGAGGTATCAGACGGAGTGGTCCGCTATACTCCATAGTTACACTCGATTTTGTAATGGTAAAAATATTGGTATGTGTGAAATTTGAAGAGAATCTGCAGTATATTTGGCATTTTATGAGTGTTTTGGATATTCCAAATTGGCACCCTTTGTGGGGGAGGTACTAGTAGGAGTAGTCCGATCTTGTCCATTCTCGCAACCAATCTTGTGGTAATGCAAATATCACGATTTACAAAGTTTGAAAAGATTATCCGTTCTCTTTCTATGTCGTAAATTATTTTCAATGAAAATGAAAAAAATTGTAACCTTTTGTGGGGGAGGTACCAGAAAGAGTGGATCGATATTGTCCATCTCCGAAGTTGGACATACATACATTTTACGATTTACAAAGTTTGGATCAAAACAGCTACTCCCTTCGAGAGTTATCAGCCAGCCAGCCAGGCAGACGGACTGACTCCAAAGAGACATAGGGTCTAAAATCGTTATTTCGACTAGGCACGTTTTGGCCGTATTAAATGATATATATCCTCTCTAGCCATATGGCTGAGGGTATGAAAATGTGAATCAATGAAATCCAGATCCCAAAACACCTAGTTTAATAGCCTATTTCTGACTCGCGAAATTTTCGTCTATTCGCCCACAGAAATTTATTTTCGAATATTTCGAACTACGATTTCTTGTCATCTTTTTTAAACAGTGCACATGAAAATTGAAAAGGTTTGTGTGTGTGTGTGAGTACACTTGAATACACACGTTTATGTTTTTGACAGATGAATAACTCATTTTAATTTTATTATGTTTTTTTTGTTGTGTTTGCCATTTTATGAGCAAACATCTCTCATTGGTGCTGCCCATTGACACGTGACGCAGCTCATTACAAAGTCTTGTCGTTACTTGTTGGGATGGTTTTTTTTTCACGCCTTGAAAATCTTAAATGACAGAGCGTGTTTATTTTTTATGGCTACAAGACATTCCTTTTTTGTTTGTTTTTAAAGATGAGGTTTTCTGCCTTTGCTGTTCTCATTACACCTAATTCTGTACAAAAATACATTTACAATTCACTGGTTTCAAATGTAATGATTTCTGCATCAACAGCATTAATTATAAGAATATCTGATTCATAAGAACTGCGATTTTGTTATGCTTTAATCCTTAAAGTTAAAATTGTTCAAAGTAACTTGAAACAGGTTAATGGGAATTATAAGAAATAAGTTAATTAGATGCAAAGTAGAAACTACATATCGCTCACTGACGCCAAGAATGGCATAACTCAAAATAGTTGATTTTACAATTCAAAAAAAAAAAAAAAAAAAAAAAAATACTTCAGTTCACGAAGAACACAAAATGCCAACATTTGGCGAAATTGAATGGAAAACAAAACGTAAAACAACTTGAAATGCTTACGGGGAGGGGGGCTATTCAAGAAAGGGGATCAATATTTTCTGTGCCAATAATTCTGGATGTAATCCAAAGATCTCTGTCAAATATCAAAGCTCTATCCTAAATATTGCGAAATATATATAAGGGGTCCCTTTGTATACGGCCACAACTACAGGGTACAGATAAAAAAACTGCAACAAAGTCAAACGCCATATTTTTTATATTTTTTTAAATTTAATTGAATAAAAGCCAAAAAAATCGGAAATAGCATCAAATTTTAGAATAAGTTTAGATTTGTTCGAATTGGTCACCGTTGGCACGAATCATGGCCTTCAAACGGCCAATGAAACCATCACACGCTGGCCGAATGTTGCTCGGCGTATTTTGGCCCATTCCTGGCTAAGCGCTTGCTTGAGGTGATTAACACTTTGGTGTTTTTTTAGTGCCAATCTTGCTTTCCAAAATACTCCAGACACAATAGTCCAAGGGATTGGTAACCGAAGATTTTGTTGGCTTTTCAGCACTGGAAATGAAGCGAGGAACCTCATTTTGTAACCATTCTTGGGTGGCGCGTGCTGAGAGCGATGCTGCTGAGTCCTGTTGGAATGTCCAAGGTCTGCGGCCAAAATGTTTGCGTGGCCAAGGCTTTAATACACCCTCCAGAATATTTCCGCGATAATATTCGGCATTTATTCTGATGGCACGGTCGATAAGTACGAGCGGAGAGCGACCGTCGACTGTTATGGCGGCCCACACCACAACCATGGCCGGCGCTTGAATTCTGGTGGCCAACCGAAGGTGCACATTTTTAGCTGACCTCTTTGGCAAGTAAACACGATCATTTCGTTTGTTTACAAACTGCATTCGGCAGTTCACCACTTTCGGCCAAGCGAAGCAACTATTTAGCTCTTTTGAGCCTATTTTCGTTCTGTTGGGTTGTAAGCTCTTGTGCTTTTTGGAATTTCAATGGCTTTACCCCGAGTTCATTTTTCAATATTCCGAATGGAATATTGCGATATGTTCAGCTCACGAACCATTTTTCTGCCACTACGACGCGGGTTTCGATCAAGTCGCTTCTTTACTTTTCGAACCATTTTTGCTGATGTTGCTGTTTTCTTTCGTCCACTTCCTTGGCGCTAAAATCGCTAAAATCATCAAAATACCGAATATCGGGAGATAACATTATATGGCGGTCATACGAAGTCGTGGACCTGCACAGACAATCTCCTGTCATAGGTTGTAGCGTCCAATTCGAACATCAAATGCCAAACTTTAGACAATTCCCGTGAATAATGTCGCTAAAATCATCAAAATACCGAATATCGGGAGATACCGTTACATGGGGGCAATACGAAGACGTGGACTTGCACAGACAGTCTCTCTGTCATAAGCTGTGGCACCCATTACGAACATTAAATACCAAATTTGAAAGAATTCTGATGAATGTTGTCGCTAAAATCATCAAAATACCGAATATCGGGAGGTACCGTTATATGGGGGCTATACCAAAACGTGGACCTACATGGCCCATTTTCAATGCCAAAATTCCTGCAGACATAATATACATTTGAATAAAATTTTATCAATTCGTTCGGAAGCTAGAGTGATTTCCACAGACGGACAGACGCTTAGACGGACGGACATCGCTAAATCGACATAGAATTTTATGCTGACCAAAAATAATCCTTTTGCAACTCGCTTGAAAGTTAAAATTGTCGAGCTACACTAGATGCCTTAAATGGCCCGATTCCGAGGAATCTTAAACTGAAAATTTTAAAAGTGTGGAAGAGGGCGGAACTTAGTTACTTTTCGATGTAAACTTTCAAAACGCCGATACACGTCTAATATTTTGACTCAATCCGTCTAGCACCTCTCAAAAGTCAATTATTTAAATACGAACTCTCGTTAAATTTAAACTCAGCGTTCGATTTTTGTCAAACTTAGCCTCAAAACCTCAAAAACTCATGTTGAGCCAAGGTAGTATCCCATATTTTTTCAACTTGGTACATCGTTATATTTGCATGAGCCACACGTAAGGATAGCAAAGGGAGACATTTTATCCTCTCATTCCAGAAACTTCACCTCCAAAGGTCCTACTAATTGGGAACTCAATATCGAATTTTTATTCCCTCAGCAATATGGCTACACAACTCTTATATCATTTAACACAGTCAAAACTTGCCTTAATAAGTGTTTAGACACTAGGCCTCTTTGGACCAAATCCATTTCAGGTTATTTTGAGTCAATTTAGGTGTGTCTGTCTTGATGCATTGCAATATCGAGTAGACCTTCTGGTACCTCCCCCACAAAAGGTCAATATTTTTAAAGAAAATAGTTTACTCTCTAGAAAAAGAAGAGATCATTATAAAATGTGAAATAAGAGTCGGCTTTCCTTCAAAATTCTCACATCTAAACATTTCTACCAGCACAAGATCTGGTATGGAAATCTGATAGAACGGACCACTTCTTCTGGACCACTCCCCCCAAGACGGGCCAAAACTTCGAATGAACCATGAACCTCATAAAAAGCGAAATTAGTATCCAATTACCTTCAAACTCGACACATCCCAATATTTCTATCAACATAAGATTTAGTGTGAAGTTGGAATATACCGGCACAATCCCTTTGGTACCTCCCTCAAAAAAAAAAAAAAATACGCACAGAAAAATGCATTTTTTTGAGTTATACCATTCTTTCAGGAAATGAGCGATATGTTTCTGGCGAATTTTCCTCTTTTACATTTAAAGTTAAAACATTTAACAGCCTTGAATGTGACTTGTCAAAGAATGAAGTCATGTGTCACAATCATCAAAGTTTTTTTTTTTTTTATAATTAACAGAAAGCTCTCAACTTTTGATTCGGTTTTTTTTTTTGTTTGGTTTGGTAATATTTTTAATTGTCGTTTTTAGTTGTTTGGTCTAGATGGGATATCTTAATTGCATTTTCTAAAATTAAAAGGCTTTTGAGCTGTCAATGGCTCCTTTTAGTTCGAGGCTAGGCAAAGAGTATCCCTTGGGATATCTGTGTGTTCACCAACACAATTGTAAAAAATTAATTGTTTTGTTGATGAATACACGGTAAGAAATATTGGAGCACAAATATATCTTACTACATATTCGGAACAAATATTTCCGAATTTGTAAAAATTATAAATTTTAAGATTTATATTTTTTAATTGAACTCTATTTGACAAAATTTGCATACGAATTCACATGTTAGGAATAGAAATTTATTTCATATTGTTAGACAAATTTATTGTCCTTCCAAATTAATGGACATTTTCATATCCCTTGATTTCTCTGAAATTATATGTACGTTCTTAGTCAATATTAGGGAAAATAACAGGATGTGATGTTTGTCATTCTGTTTGTCATTCATAGACATAATATTTTAGGGCCCAACGCAGGATATGCGTTTCTGATCTACAACTATTTGCGTATGTCAGCCTGTGGTAATCGGTATTAATTTTTAAAGGATCAACTTAGATGGTTAGGATGTTAAGTCCGAAATTATTATTTGTGTTTAATATTTTTTTTTAATTTTTTTTTAATAAAAATTATATTAAATTTTTAAAAATGTCAACTTTTATAATTTTTTTATTTTAAAATGAAACATAATTGAAATAACTGTGCAAATATATCTCTGAATTGTCTGATCAAAATATTAATTTTTAACAACGAAGTTGTTTTTAAAACGGAAAATTTTAAATTGGATATTTAAAGATAACCAATTATTTCTCACTCTGTAAAGAAAGGCAAAAAAACACTTGCAATATTTTGTTATTTCAAAACACATACAATCACAAAAAATTTTTGAGGCTCCCTGCCTTGCCCTGTTTTAGTTGGACTTGATGATATGTTAACTGTAATGGGTTATTTGAGACATCTGAAAAGACTAAAATCCAGGAAGATTCAATGCTGAAATGCAATTGCTTAACTCGTATATCGTGCACAGTGGTTCAGAAGCTTTTTTAAACTAAATTATGAATATTTTTTTTTGTAAAAGTCGGATAAGTGATTATTGGGGATTTAAGAAGTAAAAAAGTATCAATTGGTTTTGCCGACAGGTGTATACCATCAGCCAATGTTCGATTATTTTAAAATATTTTGACTTCTGTCAAAATATTTTACCCTGTAGGAAGTGGGATTGGTCAAAACGTGCCTAGTCGAAATAACGGTTTTAGACCCTAGGTCTCTTTGGACCAAATCCGTTTCAGAAGATTTTGAGTCGATCTAGCCATGTCCGTCCGTCCGTCCGTCTGTCTGGCTGGCTGGCTGGTGCGCACGATAACTCTCAAAGGGAGTATCCGATTTGATCCAAACTTGGTACATCGTAATATTTTTGTCAAACTTAGATCGAGTTTGGAGATGGGCAATATCGGTAAACTTCTACCTCCCCCACAAAAGATCGGAATTTGCAAAAAAAAAATTATTCTTTGCACAGGCAGAGAAAGGATAATCCGATTTTGCTCCAACTTTTCAAATCCTAATATTTGCATCAGAGCTAGGTCTGGTGCGAAAATGGACAATATTGGTCCACTCCATCAAGTACCTCCCCATAAATGGTCAAAATATTGAATAATGACAACTCTCATAAAATGTGATGTAAGAGTCCGATTGTCTTCAAATTTCACACATCCCAATATTTATATTAACCCAACGTCTGGTGTTAAGATGAGCAATATCGGCCCACTCCTTCGGGTACCTCTCCCACAAAAGGTCGAAATTTGCAAAAAATATATTTTCTTTTTTGCACAGAAAGAGAAAGGACAATCCGATTTTGCTCCAACTTTGCAAATCCTAATATTTGCATCAGTTCTACGTTAGGTGTAAAAATGGACAATATCGGTTCACTCCTTTATGTACCTCCCCCACAAATGGTCAAAATTTTGAATAATTACAACTCTCATAAAATGTGATGTAAGAGTTCGATTGTCTTCAAATTTCACACATCCCAATATTCATATTAACCCAAGCTCTGGTGTTAAGATGAGCAATATCGGTCCACTCCTTCTGGTACCTCCCCACAAAAGGTTGGAATTTGCAAAAAAAAAATATTCTTTGCACAGAAAGAGAAACGATAATCCGATTTTGCTCCAACTTTGCAAATCTTAATATTTGCGTCAGTGCTAGGTCAGGTGTGAAAATGGACAATATCGGTCCACTCCATCAAGTACCTCCCCCACAAATGATCAAAATTTTGACTAATTACAACTCTCATAAAATTTGATGTAAGAGTCCGATTGTCTTTAAATTTCAGACATCCCAATATTTATATTAACCCAAGGTCTGGTGTTAAGATGGAATATATCGGTCCACGCCTTCTGGTACCTCCCACACAAAAGGTCGAAATTTTGAATATCCATTAAGCTCTTAAAACACTAAATTAACAGCCGATTCCATTCAGACTTTGCACATCTCAATATTTTCATAAACACGAGATCTTCTATAAAGATGGTAGAGATCGGACCATTCGTTGTGGTACCTCCCACACAAAGGACCTAAGTTTTGAATTATCAAAACGAGCTAAGAATTCGAAATAAACATTCGGTTCTCTTCATATTACGCACGTCCCATTATTTCTACTAACTCTAGATCTGGTGTGAAGATGGGATATATCGGTCCAATCCTTCAAGTACCTCCCAAACAAAGGGTCAACATTTTGAGTATCCACGAAGTTCATAAAACGCAAAATTACCATCAGATTCCATTCAGACTTGGTGCTTCACAATATTTTCATCATTCTGGTACCTCCCCACATAGGGTTCAAGATTTTTAAAAACAAAACGCTCAAGGAATTCGAAAGAAGCATCCAAATGCACCCATCCATATCCTCAAATTTCCCACAAACGAACATTATTGCTAACGCAAGATCTGTTGTGAAGATGATATACATCTGCCCTTTCTGGTACCTCTGCGATTCTTTACAACTTGCTATATCTAAATATTTCTCTTAACCAGTATTCTGATATGAATATGTAATTTGTCGGCATTTATTTTGCACATACCAATATTTTTATCTCTATTAGATGAAGTATGAGAATGAAATACTTCGGTCCGCTTTATCTGTTACCTGTCGCATATTTCCATGTTCCGAAAATTTGCACATATCTCATATAAAGTACAAGAAGTAGTCGATATTGTCCAAGTCTGTTACGTTCATATCTCAAGGCTGGGGGTATACATGTGTCGGCAAAATTGACTGATACTATTTTACTTGTTTTTTTTTTTTTTGAATCCTTGAGATTTGATAGTCCTTGTAAAAAGTATCCTAAGAAGGCGAGCGAGCGTAAAATAACCTATTTTGTGATCCTGAGTCATTTGAATTAATATTTGTTAAAAATTCACGTGACTTGAATTAGTTTCTGGTGCCACAAATTACAAATCTCTCTCCCTCTCTCTCTCTCTCTCTCTAGTTCTCTCTCATGAATCAAAAATCATATTTGGGTTTCATTCGAAAACATTGACGACATCTGTCAGGGTTTTTTTTTTGTGTGACATAACCCCATGTTTTATGGATCGAAATTGCCATCGCCATCCTCCAGCCCCCATTTCGTTCATGTCAGTCAATAAAACATACATTTTCTCGATATATTTCCCCCATTTCCATTAAATTGTTTTTTGGTTTTTTTGAATGTTTCCTCACATCATTTGTTGTTTTTGCGTTTCTTTTTGTGGATTTTATTTGAAATTTTGTTAAAATCGAATTTTTATTTTAGTTTACAAGATCAGTCGGATTCACGTTCCCTGTCCGATTCGTTGGACAATATACCGTCAAATGTCTTTGGCCCGGAAGGAATTGTGACACGTTTTACGCTGCCCCTGTCGTATGGGCGTAAAGAGGCGCGACAAAAACGTTTGGGGTAAACTTTTTTCAAATAATTTTATTTGTGATTTTTATTTTTCAATTTTTTGTTTTTAATGTTAAGCATTTTGGTTTCCACAAGCCCACACACAGGATGAATGAAAGTTGTACACATCTTTTTGTTGTTGTTGTTGTTTGGAATCGCCAACCACTCTCTCTCCCTCGTTTGGTTTGTGTATTTTTGGAAAAAAGAATTTTAAATCTTTTTTTTTTTTTTTTTTTTTTTTTGGGATTTGTCTTGAAAAACAATTTCGTTTAACCAGCAACCATTCCTGTGGTTTGGAATGCCAGTGCAAGAATGAATTGTTAGTGTATTAGTAAGATGTTAACAGTTTGCTCTTTTCATTTTTTGGCATTGGTTTTGTTGGTTATGTAGAATATTATTTTTATTTTTGTTTATTTTGCTTTGAACAATATCCCCACTTGGCTGCTTTAATATTTTCGATCTAAGCATAACACCATGGCATGCATATTGTGTCAGTGTGTGTGTGTGCCTGTGTTTATACCAAATAAAAAAATTCTGCTGAAAATTCTGCTAAGCCATTTAATTGTTGTTAGCAGTGGATTGTGCTTTAAGTTTTAATAGAGAGCGCAAATCAGAAGTTATATAAATAAAATACTTTGCAGCATGAGAGGTAGATTACAAATGTTATGCTAAATGCATATGATAGGCTTTGAATGTATGTGTTTGAATGAATGTGATTAATTAGCAAGAATGGTGCTCAATTTAGTTATTACCTTTCTCCGTGGATCGGAATGAGTAAGGTGCCATTAAAAATGAATCCTGGTTCTTAGAGATTTATAAGATTACCTCTTAATTTGCCATATTAAGGAGGTTTCAAAAACAAATTACCATTTGATGCTGTTCCAGAATCTAATTTTTATACCCTCCACCATCGAACTCATCGAAATAATCATTTTAGACCCAACAAAGTATATATATTCTTGATCAGCGTAAAATTCTAAGACGATTTAGCCATGTCCGTCCGTCTGTTCGTCCGTCCGTCTGTTGTAATCACGCTACAGTCTAAACGAATTAAGATAGGAAGCTTTTTTTTGGACAGATCTCTCTTTTGTCTGCAGGCAGGTCAAGTGCGAAGATGGGCTATATCGGTCCACGATATCGTATAGCCCCCGATATTCGGTATTTTGACGATGTTAGCCACATTTTCCAATGGAATTGTCTGAAAATCCACACAAGTAGTGCCTTGTGGGTACTTTATACCTCGACAGAGAATTATCCATATAGGTCCACAATATCGTATAGCCCCCATATAACGGTATTCGGCATTTCGATGATTTTGGCCACATTTTCCAATGGAATTGTTTGAAAATCCACACAAGTAGTTCCTTGTGAGCATTTTACCCCCTCAAAAGAAATTGTTTATATAGGTCCACGATATCGTATAGCCCCCATATAACGGTACCGCCGATATTCGGTATTTTCATGATTTTAGCCACATTTTTCAATGGAATTGTATGAAATTCCACAAAAGGAGTCCCTTGTGGGCATTTTACACCCTCGAAAAGAATTGTCTATATAGGTCCACGATATCGTATATCCCCCATATAACGGTACCCCCCAATATTCGGTATTTTGATGATTTTAGCCACATTTTTCAATGGAATTGTATGAAATTCCACACAAGGAGTTCCTTGTGGGTACTTTATACCTCGGCAGAGAATTATCTATATAGGACCACGATATCGTATAGCCCCCATATTACGGTATTATTAGATATTTTAATGATTTTAAAATAATTTTATTTTTTTGAAAATTTTCTAATCCGTAAAGGGTATTCAAAGTTCGGCCCGGCCGAACTTACTGCTTTTTTACTTGTTTTTTATTATTTGCGAAATATAAATGTGGAAAATATGAAGTGGTGTCCTTAAGGATTTTCAAGGGTGTTTCAAAAACTGTAAATCTTAAAAAAAGATTGAAGTTACCACTTAATTTGGCATATTAGGGAGGTTTCAATAACAATTACCATTTGATGCTGTTCCAGAATCTATTTTTTTTTTATTATTTGCGAAATATAAATGTGGAAAATATGAAGTGGTGTCCTTAGGAGTCTGTCTGTGTGTGTGTCTGCCTGGCTGGCTTGTGCGCACGATAACTCTCCACGGGAGTATCCAATTTGGTCCAAACTTGGTACATCGTAATAGTATTGTCAAACTTAGATTGAGTTTAAAGGTGAGCAATTTCGGTCCACACCTTCTGGTACCTCTCCTGCTTAAGGTCGAAATTTTCAAAGTAAAATATTTTGTTGCACAGAAAGAGAAAGGATGATCCGTTCAGTTCACCACTTTCGGCCAAGCGAGGCAACTATTTAGCTCTATTGAGTCTATTTTCTTTCTGTTGCGGTGTAAGTTCTGGCACTTCTTGGAACTTCAATGGCTTTACCCCGAGCTAATTTTTCAATATTTGCCGAATGGAATATTGCGATATGTTCAGCTCACAATCCATTTTTCGGCCACTGCGAAAAGGGTTTCGATCAAGTCGCTTCCTTACTTTTCGAACCATTTCTGCTGATATTGCTGTTTTCTTAAGTCTAATTCATTGGCGTCGGGCTACGCTACCAGTATCACGGTAACGAGTGATGGTACGAGACACAAAATATTTATTCACATCTAAATGCAGGAGTGCTCTAACAATAGTTACTTCGGAGTGCACCCCCCATCCATTGCAGCTGAAGAACGTCAGCTGCCTAGACAAACTAGGGAGTTTTGGCGCAATTACGTTCAGGATGGTGTAGTCGTCTCAATTGGTATTGGGCACTCCAGAAGATCTCTGGCTATAGCCCGTTAAAATAGCCGAATTTCTAAACCTGGAGCTGGAACCAGATTAGCAGAACGCAAACACATACATGTACTACTGCTACAACAACAACAACAACAATAATTACTTGTGGTTTTCCAGTCAAATATGAAGAAATCACACCATCACGCTTGAATTCCATCACGAATAACCTTTTTACTAGAAAATTCTCCCCAAAATGCTTTTGTACGCTTGTAAACAATATAATGAGCTGTCACTGGAATAATTTTAAAAGCTGTCGGACGAGTGGCTTAGAAATGACAGCACTCTGAAGTTGGTTGCAGTTTTATCGCCTCACCATGTATATATCTTATTATTTGCGGGTTACCAAATTTTAAAAGAATCGCTGACTTGTATTCTTTTAAAACTTGGTAACCTGAGATCTGATGTGAATATAGAATTCATATTCTCTCTCCTTGTGGTACCTCCCCCTTTAAAGGTTGAATTTTGATTAATAATTCGCATAAACTTGGAAATAGATGTTAGATGCTCATTCCAATATTTTTTTATACCCTCCACGTTTGTAACATCCTTAAATATTCGTCTTAGACCCCATAAAGTATATATATATTCATAATCAGGATAAAATTCTAAGTCGATTTAACGATGTTCGTCTGTCTGTTGAAATCACGATACAGCCCACATTATTTGACGTAGAGCGCCAAAATTTAGCAGAGCTATTTGTATTGTGTCTAGGATGGTTGATATTGAAAATGAGATATATCGGTCCACGTTCTGGTATAGTCCCCACATAACGGTACCTCCCGATATTCCGTATTTTGATGGTTTTTGCCATATTTCTTCTAATGTTTCCTTTGCCCAAAAGTGGAGGGTATTAAAAGTTTGCCCCGGCCGAACTTAATATTTTTTTACTTGTTTAGTATTAGATGAAGTTGAATACTCTGGTCCACTATATTTGGTACCTCATGCACATTTCTTTATTTTCCAAAAATTACTACATTTCTCATGTAAAAGTGAATGAGGTAGCCCAAATCTGGTACTTTTGTGTGAGACATATGTAGGTCAGATAAGAAATGAACAACATTCATTGTATGAATAAGCATAACGCAAGTAAAAATATCTTCTATCTATTTATCTTGTTTGTTTGTTTGTTTGTAATTTATGGACTCGAAAACCGCTGAATAGATTTTCCTGAAAATTTCCATATATACTGCAACATCGCCTGAAAGTAACATAGGCTATATACATTTTTGAATTTCCACTTGGAACTGGATATATAGCATCAGAATCGGAGGTACCTCCCAAAAATTTAGATTTTATATGCACATATCTATTGATTGGTTGAAGATACAGTCTCCAAATTTGGAATACGTAACGGAATTTGGAACAAAAATAAGTTTGCCAAATTATATTGAAATCGGTTCAGATTTGGATATAGCTCCCATATATATTTTCGACCGATTTCGTTCATTTGATGCCTCAAACACAATATGAATGTTCGATTCCAATGAAATTTGGAATGTGTGACGGGATTTAATCCGAAAATAAATTTGTCAAATTATATTGAAATCGGTTCAGATTTGGATATAGCTCCCATATATATTTTCGGCCGATTTCAAGCATTTGATGCACCAAACACGCTATGTATCCCCAATTTCAATGAAATTTGAAACGTGTGCTAGATTTTATATAAAAAATTGATTTCCCAAATTATATTGAAATCGGTTCAGATTTGGATATAGCTCCCATATACATTTTCGGCCGATTTCATGTATTTGGTGGACCAAACACGACATGTATTTCCAATTGTAATGAAATTTAAAATAAGTAACGGAATTGGGAGCCAAGATGAATTTGTCAAATTAAATTGAAATCGGTTCAGATTTGGATATAGCTCCCATATATATTTTCGACCGATTTCATGTATTTGATGCACCAAACACGCTATGTATCTCTAATTTAAATGAAATTTGGAATGTGTAGCGGAAATTAAAACAAATATACATTTGTCAAAAAATATTAAAATCGGTTCAGATTTGGATATAGCTCTCATATATATATTTTCGACCGATTTCATGTATTTTATGCACCATACACGATATGTATGTTCGATTCCGAAGAAATTTGGAATATGTAACGGGATTTTGATTAGAAAATAAATTAGTCAAATTATATTAAAATCGATTCAGATTTGCATATAGCTCCCATATATATTTTCCGCCGATTTCACATATTTGATGCACAAAACACGATACGTATTTCCGATTCCAACGAAATTCGGCATGAGTGGCTAAATTTGGTACAAAAATAAATTTGACAAATTATATTCAAATACGCTCAGATGTGATTATAGCTCCCATATATATACACAGCCGATTTCACATATTTGATGCACCCAAAGCGAGAGAGACAAAATCTGGCACCAGCAAAAATTGCCAAATTATATTGAAATCAGTTGAGGTTTGGATATAGCTAACATATATATTTCGGCCGATTTCATACATATTATGCACCAAACACGATATATATGACCGATTCCAATGAAATTCAGAATGTGTGGCAGAATTTGGTTATAATAATAAATGTGATAAATTAATTGGGAATTAGTAAGAATTTGGATATAGCTCCCATATATATACATATATATTCTCGGCCGATTTCACATATTTGACGCACCAATTTCAATTAAATATGAAAGGTGTGGCGGAGTTTGGTGTAAAAGTAATTTTTTTTAAATTATATTTAAATCGGATCAGATTGGGATATGATTTTAATAAGAACCATTGACCCACAACGCTTTAGGCTAACACTAAAAAACAACAATTGATTTGAAATACGCTTATTACGGCGAAGTATGTTGCTATCTCGAATTCACTAATTGCAATAGAAATGCCACTCTACTTAAAAAAATTGCAGTTTCCTGCACGCTTGGTATCTGCTATGAAATAAATAAATCCAAAGGACAAACCCTTCGTGTGTGCATGTCATGTTACTGCTTTTGTAATGATTTTGTTTATTAACGCATTAAATTAGTGCAATAATTTTTTTTTTTTTAATTTTTAAATTTGTTTTTCTTTATCCAACATATATTCGTAAATAAAATTTTGAATGCATATAAAATCAAAAGGGGTAGCGAAGCGCACCGGGTTCAGCTAGTTTTCTAATAAAAGAACAGTGGCTGAGGCTATACATCAGTCGCCAAAACCGACGGATACTTTTTCTCTTGTTTTTTAGCCACATTGATGCAATTTTTTATATACTGCGAAAATAAAGATCTTTGGTGACTTATAGTAAAATTTAACGACGAATATTTTTGTCTTTGGTGTCATCCTTCTGAAATGATGCTTTGCTGGAGATTTTTGCACAAACTCACAAAAAGTATTGCGTTAACCCTAAACGTCCTCAAACGGGCTTGGTCCAGAGAGACATAGTTATTTAAAACGTTTCGTTTCAAATATGTTTATTTTCGCCGCATAAAATGACAACAATATATGTAGCCATCGAAATAAGTACAAAGTTGGCCTTTTTGTGTCATTCACATCAAATACGGTGCGTTGCATAATGGTTGGTGTGTCTGGCAGAGACTTCCACATGGACAAGGCCTGACAGCAACCAATTTCCACGATTTGAAATAGCTACCCATATTTTTAATATGTTTCTTGCAAAAGTTGTCCCTAACCCGAAAATAATTTCTCCCAGCAGCGTCAAACGGTTGACCACTGACGAAAATGCTAGCAAACTCCCCTTTACCCTTCCGGACGAACACGCAAAATATTTATAAAATATTTCTTTTACATTAAATTATTACCTTGTGTTTTGGGTTTTTAACGCTTTTGCAAGAATTTCTTAATATCTCACACGCACAGGCACTCACACACACGTACATGCCCGCAGCAGATTTGTTATTTTGGAATTTTTCAATTATAAAAGAAAATATTTGTATTTGAATTTTGTGTAGCATCCTTTGCCTTTTTTATACCCTCAGCCATATGGCTACCTAGTCAAAATAACGGTTTTAGACCCTAGGTCTCTTTGGACCAAATCCGTTTCAGAACATTTCGAGTCGATCTAGCGATGTCCGCCTGTCTGTCGGTCTGGCTGGCTGGTGCGCACGATAACTCTCAAAGGGAGTAGCCGATTTGGTCCAGACTTGGTACATCGTAATATTGTTGACATAGATCGAGTTCGGAGATGGACAATATCGGTCCACTCCTTCTGGTACCCCCTCCACAAAATGTCGAAATTTTCAAAGAATATCCAATCCAAATTGCTCTCCAATTTTGCTCTAACTTTGCAAATTCTAATATTTTTATCAGTGCTAGGTCAGGTGCGAAAATGGACAATATCGGTCCACTCCATCAACTCTTATAAAATGTGTTGTAAGAGTCCAATTGTCTTCAAATTTCACACATACCAATAATTTTGTTAACCCCAGGTCTGGTGTTAATATGGAATACATCGATCCACTCCTTCTGGTTCCTTCCCCACAAATGGTCGAAATTTTCAAAAAAATATTTTCTGCACAGAAAAAGAAAGGATCGTCCGATTTTGCTCCAACTTTGCAAATCCTAATATTTACGTCAGTGATAGTTGTGGTACGAGAATGGAGAATAACGGTCTACAGCATCAAGTACACCCCCCCCCCACAAAGGGTCAAAATTTTGAATAATTACAACTCTTATAAAATGTGATGTAAGATTTTATATTTAATTTTGTTATTCAAAACTCTAACCCTTTGTGGGTGAGGTACCAGAAGGAGTGGACCGATATATTCCATCTCCACACTAGACCTTTGATTAGTAAAGCTATAGTGACGTGTGTAATTTGAAGAGATCCGGATGCTTATTTCGGATTTCAGTTCGTTTTGGTTATTCAAAACTTTGACCCTTTGTGTGGGAGGTACCAGAAGGATTATTCGAATCTCTACCATCTTTATAACAGATCTTGTGTTGATGAAAAAATTGAAATGTACCAAATCTGAATGGTATCGGATATTATTTTGTGTTTTATGAGCTTCATGAATATTCAAAATTTTGACCCTTTGTGGGGATCTACCAGAAGGACCCTTTGACCCTTTGTGGGGGAGGTACTTGATGGAGTCAACCGATATTTTCCATTTTCGCAACTGACCTAGAAATGACGCGGATATTGGGATTTGCAAAGTTAGAACAAAATCGGATTATTGCTTCTCTTGGTGCAGAAAATATTTTTTTTCCGATTTTTATTTTTGAAAATTTCGATCTTTTATGGGGAAGGTACCAGAAGGATTACGATGTACCAAGTTTGGATCAAATCGGATACTCCCTTCGAGAGTTGTCGTGCGCACCAGCCAGCCAGACAGACGGAGAACGCTAGAACAACTCAAAATGTCATGAAACGGATTTGTTCCAGAGAGACATAGGGTCTTAAACCGTTATTTCCTAAAATGAGGCACGTGTTGGCCGTATCAAATGATATATACACTTTCTAGCCCTATGGCTGAGGGTATAAAGAGAAGATACGTTTATCGGCGTTTTGAAAGTTTACATCGAAAAGTAACCTACAATAACCATAGACTGGGCAAGTTCTCCCTCCCCTGCAAAAATCTCCACGAAAGCATCATTTCAGAAGAATGACGTCAAAAACAAAAATATTCTTCAACAAATTTTACTATAAGTCACCAAGGATTTGACGATTTGAAGGTAATCGGGAACATGTGGCCATCGGTTGTCTACGGTTTGACTGCCAGGAATCATGAGGTTTTTGTTCAGGAATGTTGACGGTTTGAATATAATCTGGAACTTCATTGGGTTGATGAGCGGTGAACGATCGGGGAATGCGATGCAGGTGGTTGGGATGTTGATGCCCAGGTCTTCGAAGGCGGATTGGGGACTTATGGTATAAACGTTAACAAATCGCTGTGGAGATACTCGGGAACAGCTGCCTAGGTCCCTGTAAACGGATTGAGATTCGTCCGGGTTTGGCAGCTCACTGAGTGTAGGTAGGCGAAAGATGGCTGACCTTTTTGGATGGATTCTAGGTCCAGCAACCGATGGCTAGGTCTTTGTAAATAAATAGGGATGCGGGAGAAGCTTCCAAGGTCCTCTTAGACGGATTCGTGGGTTTGCTAGCTCATTGGCTGTAGATTGGGCAACCGATGGCTAGGGCTTTTTAGATGCATAGGGACTCGTTCGTAGGTCTTTGTAAATAAATAGGGATGCGGGTGAAGCTTCCAAGGTCCACTTAGACGGATTGTGATTCGCGGGATTGCCAGCTCATTGGCTGTAGATTCGGCAACCGATGGCTAGGCCATTTTAGATGGATATGGACTCGTTCGGGTTTGGCAGTTCGTTAAGGATTCGAGAGACAAAAGATTTATTCACATTCAAATGCTGGAGTCTTCTAATGCTGGAGTGCAACTTGTGGTTTTCCAGCCAAATATAAAGAAATCACACTATCACGCTGGAATTCCATCACGAATAACTTTTTTTTCTGGAAAATTCTTACCAAAATGCTTTTGAACGCTTGTAAACAATATAATGAGCTATCACTGGAATAATTTTAGCAGCTGTCGGCCGAGTGGCTTAGAAATGACAGCAGTCTGAAGTTGGTTGTAGTTTTTGCATCTCACCCTGTATATATGGGAGCTATACCTACATCTGAAGCGATTTTCACCAAATTTTATGCACTTACTTCTAGACTGAATTCGGTCGGATACGCCAACATTCAGGTAATTTGAACTGATATGGGTCATTTGGTGCACAATTAACCCGAAATCGGTTGAAGATATATATGGGAGCTATATCCAAATCTGAATCGATCGATTTGAAATTTGAAACATTTATTCCTCAAAAGTAGTTATGGGCCTATCTCGCTTCTTTCTCCATGTTACAAACAAATGCAGTGGTGTGTAGGGTATAGCACTATGAGGTGTTGGGTATAAAAAATCAGGAATATATGCTATACCTAAAAATTACATCTGCATCGGAGATGACCGATATAGGGGTTATTAACCTCGTCACTCGCTTTACTTATATCGAGAGTTATTTTCAAGGATGATTTCTGTCCAGGGCGAACGCATATTGATGTTTTATCGCAAATTCAATTGAAAAATATGACGAAAACCCCAAACACACATAGAATAGCGTCGTTCCGTTATATGGGACTATATCTAAACGTGGACCTACATAACCCATTTAAATACCAAAAATTGTACGCGCATAGAACCTAGAGTTATTTCCACAGAATAATTCTTTGAAAGGAGTTATAAATGGAAATGGAAATTTACCACCCGAGTGGTAGGCAAATATGGCAGGACGTCCTCTAATATTTTAACGTTGCCTTCTGCGAAGCCGATGCTATATAAGACTGCAACATAATCACAAAAATCTATTATTTATATACGGTATTTCTGCTATTAGGTTCTTAAAATATCAAATATTAATAAATCCGTGGAAAATAGAACGATGTTTTATTTATTTTGTTTTGTTTGTAAATATTTTACAAAAACGAAAAAAAAACAGGCAAAACATTTATTTAATTCTACTTAATTGTTTTTTTTCTCTCCCTTTTTTTTAGTTCATCGCCCGATTCCCTGAATGCTGACCGTAGCGATAAATCGGCACTGGGTGCTGCCTCGCCACAGGCTTTTTACAAGCTAATTGTACCCTTGTTACGCTGTGAAGTTGTCGATGTTCGGGATGCTGCTGTGAATGCCCTGGGAATGATTAACCATGACGCTCTGAAGTAAGTGAATTTTAAATTTTTGTTTTTTTTTTTCGATTTATTTGTCCCAAGTTCGGATGTCGATGTCGAGGTCGATGTCATGCAATGGTTGTACATTTTAAAGTAAGAGGATTGAATGAGAATGGATTTTGAATAACTTTAAATCACTTTTGAACTCTAAGTAGAATTATCTAAAAGGGGAGAGAGAGAGAGAGAGAGAGAAACGATTAGCATAGAAAGAGAGGGCTGCTAGTGCAGATATTTAGACACTTTGAAAGTTTATGTTGTTTAGACCTTAATTTAACATTAATTAACTTTTTCTACTGGTAAATGAAGAGACAAATGTTAAAATCGTTGTAATAAAATCTCTTTGAGCGGAAAAAATGGTACGGAATAGTAGTACAAATGTCAGAAAATTGTGGCAATTGTTAAAGAGAACAAATCCGGCATTCAATCAATTCTATTTATTAAAAATAAAAAATAATACAATTTTCGGACTGATTTCGAATCAGCGTCCCGATGTTTGTTTACGATAGATAAAAAGAAATAAGGCATTTTTTATTATTTTTCTACTAGCAAATCCCCGCTACTTCGAGTTCGAAGTTGCGCAAAATCAGTCCACTCCTCCCCGCAAAGGTTGAAATTTTCAAAAAAAAAAAAAAAAAAAAAAAAAACTGCACAGAAAGAGAATCGACGATTTTGTTCTAACTTTGCAAATTCTGATATTTACGTCAGTTCTAGGTCAGGTGCAAAAATGGATAATATCGGTCCACTCCGTCAAGTACCTCTCCCACAAAAGCTCGAAATTTTGAATATACATTAAGCTCTTAAAACACAAAATTAATATCCGTTTATTACATTCAGACTTGGCTCATCTCAATATTTCCATAAACACAAATTTTTTTATAAAGATGTTAGAGATCGGACCATTCGTTCTGGTACCTCCCACACAAAGGGCCTAAGTTTTGAATAACCAAAACGAGAAAAGAGTCCGAAATAAACATCCGGTTCTCTTCATATTACACACGTCCCATTGTTTCTACTAACTCAAGATGTGGTGTGAAGATGGGATGCGTCGGTCCAATCCTTCTGGTACTTCCCCCACAAAGGGTCAAAATTTTGAATATCCCACACAAGCTTTATTATAAATATGGTAGAGATCGGAACATTCCTTCCCACACAAAGGATCAAAATTTTTGATTTCTTCATATTTCACACATTCCATTTGTATACCCTCCACCTTGGAAATGAGGGTTTATTAACTTTGTCATTCCGTTTGTAACATCCTTAAATATTCGTCTTAGACCCCATAAAGTATATATACTCATAATCAGCATAGGATGGTTGGTATTGAAAATGTATGTATATCGGTCCACGTTCTGGTATAGTCCCCATATAACGGTACCTCCCGATATTCGGTATTTTGATGATTTATGCCACATTTTTTCACTGATTTGTCTGGAAATTGGTATTTTTTGGTCATAATGGGTTCCAGCTCCGGTGGCGAAACATTGCATGTATGGGTCCGTGATTCGGTATAGCCCCCATATAACTGTACCTCCAGATATTCGGTATTTTTATTGTTTTTGCTACATTTTTTCACGGATTTGTCTGAAAATTGGTATTTTTTGGTCATAATTGGTTCCAGCTCCGGTGGCGAAACATTGCATGTATGGGTCCGTGATTCGGTATAGCCCCCATATAACTGTACCTCCAGATATTCGGTATTTTTATTGTTTTTGCTACATTTTTCACTGATTTGTCTAAAAATTTGTATTTGTGGGTCATAATGGGTTCTAGTTCGTGTGGCGAAACATTGTAATTATAGGTCCACGTTTTGGTATAGCCCCCATATAACGGTACCTCCCGATATTCGGTAATTTGATTATTTTTGCCACATTTTTTCACGGATTTGTCTGAAAATTGGTATTTGTTGGTCATAATGGTTTCCAGCTCCGGTGGCGAAACATTGCAAGTATGGGTCCATGATTTGGTGTAGCCCCCATATAACGGTACCTCCCGATATTCGGTATTTTGATAGTTTTTGCCACATTTTTTCACTGATTTGTCTAAAAATTGGTATTTGTGGGTCATAATGGTCCTAGTTCGTGTGGCGAAACATTGTAATTATAGGTCCACGTTTTGGTGTAGCGTTTTGGTATTCGGCATTTTAATGGTTTTTGCCACATTTCTTCTAATGTTTCTTTTACCCTAAGGTGGAGGGTATTAAAAGTTTTGCCCGGCCGAACTTAATGTTTTTTTTTTTACTTGTTTCTATTAAAACACATGATCTGCTGTGAAAGTGAGATATATCGGTCCACTTCCTTTTGGTAACTGCCCCACAAAGAATCTAATTGATGAATAGCCATGTATCTCATAAAACACAAAATGAACATCCGATTCTATTCGGACTTGATACATCTCAATATTTCCACCAACACAAGATCTGTTATAAAGATGACAGAGATCGGACTATTTCTTCTGGTACGTCCCCCATTTTAAAAACAAAACGTTCAAAGAAATCGAAATAAGCATCCAATTCTCTGCAATTCAATTCTCGCAAGATCTGTTGTGAAGATGATATATATCTGCTGGTACCTCAACCACAAAGGGTCACAATTTCCAATACTTAAACAAAGAGGTCAGCTAGTTTCTTTAAAACTCCTACTTATATATTTCTTTCAATCAAACGGACTCCTGATGTCTCAGGTATAATTATCACATATCCCATATAATGAAATTCGATATGGTCGATATGGTGGCACGTTTTAATATTTATATCGGACTTAGGTCAGATACAAAATGAACAACATTGTCCCACTCTTTTGGAACCATCCCCATAAATTGTCAACAGTTTGAGCAATCACAGCTCATGACAAAATATATTTTAAGAAATCAACATTGACAGAGGGTGTACATCGGTCGGCAAAAATGACCGATACTTTTTATTTTGTTTTTCGAATTGTTTGATCTTTTGTGGCGGTTGTACCAGAAGGAATGGCCTAATATGAATCATCTCCGAACTGGATCTAAGTTTAATAATATTATTACGATGTATCGAGTTTGAGCCAAATAGGATAGCCACTTCGAGAGTTATCGTGCGTACCAGCCAGTCAGACGGGCAGATAGACTGACGGACGGATACCCCTAGGTCGACTATAAATATCCTGAAACAGGTTAGCAGAGAGACCCAGGGTCTAAACCTGTTATTTCGATGAGGCATGTTTTGGCCGTATCAAATAATATATATCCTCTGTAGCCACATGGCGACGAGGTAAACACATGTGCCATTTTTAGTACTACCTACCAAAAATTCCCATTACCAAATAATAAGTCACCTCACCAATTTTTTGCAGTCGTAACTACTCGCCGACCGACGTATGGTCTTTCGAAATCACTTAGAGGTGCCCGTCCGACAAACTAATTGAGATTATCCAAACTTGGTTTTTGGGGTTCGTAAGAGGCTCCAGCTGTAAAATTTCATGTTTTTCCTATATCCCCATATAACTTTAATATCTGATATTCGGAATTCTTAAAATTATAGCGACATTTTTCAATGTTTTTTTTTACGTTTTGCAAGTTCCTTTTAAATGATGGAGAGTATTAAAATTCGCCGCGTCCGAAATAAGCTGCTTTTCTACTCGTTTTTTCTTTGTTTGCCGATACCAGGCCCCGAACTCGCGGCCATCTGTTATCGGGTATGCACAGCCTGCGTCGACTTGACTCACTATTTGATAATGTGGAAAGGATAAGCCATTATTTTCAAGCTACTCATAATGCACAACATAGTTTATTTCCCATTTATAGAATATTCGATACTAGGTCAATTATGCCGTAGTCGCCTGCTACTCTACCCTCTTCTCCCAAAATTCAAATTAAGTCAATAGTTATATTATGTTGTTGCAAAAACCATCCGTTGCATGAAAGGAAATCACGAAATGCAATATCCAGGTAGATTATGTTCTTCCTTTATTGGATTTGGCATTACCTGGAAATATCACAAAGTTGCTTGCCATGAAGCGACATTGATTGGCTTCTTGTTGTTGTTGTTGGACTAAGTGATTTTAGAAATTCCATTTACTTGGATACCTAATGAAATAGTGTTCCCATTCAAGTTTATCAGATCAAATTGCCCTCTTTGGCAAAAGAGTGCAATAAGTCAAAAATATTAGCATGACTTTATGGTTCAGCATTGAGGACATCTTTCTCTATGACGATGCGAAAGTGTATGGAAAACAAGCTAACCAAGTGAAAAAGTATCGATCGGGTTTGCCGACAGATGTATACCCTCAGCCAATGTTCGATTATTTTAAATTATTTTGACTTCTGTTGTGAATTTTTAAACCCTCTATGAAGTGGGTTTGGACAGAATGGGTCAATGGGTCAATGGGTCAAACTGAAATTTGAAGAGAGTTACATGCTTATTCTATTTTTCTTTGAGCGTTATGTTTTTCAAAATTTTGAACCCTATGTGGGACAGGTAGCAAAAGAAATGGTCCAATCTCTACCATCTTTATAAAGGCCTTGTGTTGATGGAAATATTGAGATGTGACATGTCTGGAATGGAATAGGATGTTGATTTCTCTTTTTATGAATTTCTTGGGCGTTTGTGGGGGGGGGGGGGGGGTACCAGAAAGAGTGGACCGATTTTGCCCATCTTAACACCAGACCCTGGGTTGGGGATGTGTGAAATTTGAAGGCAATCGAACTGTTACATCACATTTTATGAGAGTTGTATTTTTATTCAAAGTTTTGACCATTTGTGGGGGAGGTACTTGATGGAGTGGACCGATATTGTTCATTTTCACACCTGACCATGCACCTAAATTTCATAATTGTGGTAGGTAGACGGCCTTAGGCCGAGGATGGAGATTTCCTCCTCTGGGTATGTCGCGCACAGGCTACCGTGAATCAAAGATTTTTAAAATTAATTATTTTTGTAAGTAGTCCACACAGCAAACGGTTATACTCCCCACGGGGAAGCGGGCATAACCCCCACCAAAAACAATCCGGTCATAATCCCCATAATTGCAATGGGAATTATGTCCGTGGACCAACCAACACGGCACCTCCAAAACCAACGGAGGCAATCATTTTTGACAGTAATGATGGTTAAATGTATTATTTCCGAATTTCGACCTCTTGTGGGGGAGGTATCAGAAGAAGTTTACCGATATTGCCCATTTCCGAACTCGATCTAAGTTTGACAAAAATATTACGATGTACCCAGTTTGGACCAAATTGGATACTCCCTTCGAGAGTTATCGTGCGCACCAGCCAGACAGACGGACGGGCGGACGGACGTACACCGCTAGATCGACTCCAAATGTTCTGAAACGGAGGCACCGGAAGGGGTTCGCAGATGTATATCATCTCTTGTGTTAGCAAGCCTTGTGTGAAATTTGAAGAGAGTTGCTTTGAGCATTTTGTTATTTAAAATTTTGAACCCTATGTGGGGGAGGTACCAGAAGGAATGGTTCGATCTCTACCACCTCTATAACAAATTGTGATGATGGAAACATTGAGATGTACCAAGTCGGGAATGGAAACGAATGTTAGTTTTGAGTGTTTTGTAGCTTCCCCCTTTGTGTGTGTGTGTGGGGGGTACCAGAAGGAGTGGACCGACATATGCCTTTTTCACTGCAG
This sequence comes from Musca domestica, assembly GCF_030504385.1. Taxonomy (NCBI): domain Eukaryota; kingdom Metazoa; phylum Arthropoda; class Insecta; order Diptera; family Muscidae; genus Musca; species Musca domestica. The sequence goes on from NW_026712435.1 coordinate 18,155,181, forward strand.
ATCTTTTGTTAGTAGAAATAATGGGATGTACGAAACATGAAGACAACCGTATGCTTATTTCGGATTTAATGATCGTTCTGGTTATTCAAAACTTTGACCCTTTTGTGTGGGAGGTACCAGAAGGAATGGTACGATCTGTCCATCTTTATAACAGATCTTGTGTTGATAGAAATATTGAGATGTGCCAAGTCTGAATGGAATCGGATGTTAATTTCGCGTTTTAAGAACTTCATGGATATTCAAAACTGTGGCCCTTTTTTTGGGGTACGTACCAGAAGGAGTGAACCGATATTGCCCATCTCCAAAGTCGATCTAAATTTGATAACAATAATACGATTCACCAAGTTTGGACTAAATCGGATTCTGCTTTCGAAAGTTATCGCACCAGCCAACCAGGCAGACAGACGGACGGACACCGCTTGATCGACCCCAAATGAACCATATTTGGTCCATGAAGCTCAACATCCGATTCCATTCAGACTTGGTGCATCTCAATATTTTCATCAACACAAAGATGGTAGAGATTGGACCATTTCTTTTGGTACCTCCCCACATAGGGTTCAATATTTAAAAAAACGAAATGCACAAGGAATTCGAAAGAAGCATCCAAATGCATCCATCCATCCATCCTCAAATTTCCCACATACAACCATTATTGCTAACGCAAGATCTGTTATGATGTTGATATACATCTGTCAACCCCTTCTGGTACCTCTGCGATTCATTACAACTTGCTATATCCAAATATTTCTCTTAACCAGTATTCTCATATGAATATGTAATTTGTCGGAATTTATGATTTCGCATAAAATTGGATACGAATATTCGATTTCCTTCAAAGTTTGCACATGCCAATATTTTTTTATCTACATTAGCTGAAGTATGAAAATGGAATACTTCGGTCCGCTATATCTGTTACCTGATGCATATTTCCATTTTTCGAAAAATTTGCACATAAAGTGAAGGTATACATCTGCCGGTAAAACCGACTGATACTATTTTACTTGTTTTTCCTTTGTCAGATATTTTTTTTTTTAAAAAATTGATTTTAATTCTGAAGTATGACACTCTTTGGGTGAATGTGCGAAATGTTCTTTGATATTTGATCAGCCATGGGTAGATAGATATATCTATCCACACACCCACACACACACACACACACTCATGGAAAATGTTGATTTAATGAATGCTTCGAGTCAAACATAATTTGTATGTTTTCGTTAAAGCCCCTCAAGGAGAGTCTGTCTGTGATGTGTTCGTAACGGGATACTTAACAAAATGTGTGCGTACAGTCAAACATCTCTTTTACGGACTTCTCAATTAACAGCATTTCTCAATAACGAATAGAAATTGATAACGTAACCTTTGCTAATTGATTAGCCGTTATTTTGCTTTCAGGACTCTCTGCTACGACATTTGTTTGCTACATTGCAGATCGTCCGTCTTCCCTTATCGCCTGTGGGGAAGTTCGACTGTATTTCACTTTTAAATGTAATCAGTTTGAGATGAATGACAAAGTGCTGTATAAAGTTTGTGTACAGTTGGTAAACAAAATGTTTGCATAATCAAAATTTACATTAAATCTAATGTTGATACGAATATTGCAGTGCGAGAAGTTTGAAGTAAAATGGCGGATAATTTCGCAATTTTGGCTATTATTACACTCTGTGGTCGCATTTATTTATTTAGTTCTCTTTTTTTAATAAGGAAAAACCCAAAGTAGATTATGAAAGTAGAGTATTGAAAATCAACATCGCAAGTTTCTCCTCTTCAGCTTTTTTTGTATATCCTCAGCCGTCATATGACTACAGAGGGTATATATAATTTATACGACATTAGAGCCTCATCGGCTCACTCTTTCTGATACCTCCCACACAAAATTTTGATTAACATTTTGCGTATTAAGCATCTGATACATTGCACTTTGCAAATCCTAATATTTGCATCAGTACTAAGTCAGGTGGTCAAATTGGACAATATCGTTCCACTTCATCTAGTACCTCCCCCACAAAGGATACAAATTTCGAATAATTTTACCTCTTATAAGATGTGTGTGTAAAGCGTCCGATTGCCTTCAAATTGCACACATCACAATATTTTCAATATTTTTATTAACCGAAAGTCGGGTCTGAAGATGAAATATGTCGGTACACTACTTCTGGTACCTCCCGCACAAATTTTGAGTATGAAGCTCATAAAACACGAAATTTACATCCGATTCCGTTCAGACTTCGCACATCTCAATACTTCTGCGAAACAAAGTTGGTTTATCTAAATATTTCTCTCAGCCAGAGATCTGATGTGACATATACTTTTTATACCCTCAGCCATATGGCTAGAGAGGGCATCAATTATTTAATACGACCAAAACGTGCCGCATCGAAATAAGCCAGATCCGTTTCGGGACATTTGGAGTCGATCCATCGATGTCCGTCCGTTCTTCATAAATCACGATAAATCTCAAAGGGAGTATCCGATTTGATCCAAACTTGGTACATCGTAATATCTCTGTCAAACTTAAATCGAGTTCGGAGATGGGCAATATCGGTCCACTCCTTCTGGTACCTCCCACAAAAAAGTTCTAAATTTTCAAAGAAAATAATTTACTGCAAAGATGGAGAAACTATAATCCGATTTTGCTCCAACTTTGCAAATCCTAATATTTGCATCAGTACTAAGTCAGGTGGTCAAATTGGACAATATCGTTCCACTTCATCAAGTACCTCCCCCACAAAGGATACAAATTTCGAATAATTTTACCTCTTATAAAATGTGTGTGTAAAGCGTCCGATTGCCTTCAAATTGCACACATCACAATATTTTCAATATTTTTATTAACCGAAAGTCGGGTCTGAAGATGAAATATGTCGGTACACTACTTCTGGTACCTCCCGCACATATTTTGAGTATGAAGCTCATAAAACACGAAATTTACATCCGATTCCGTTCAGACTTCGCACATCTCAATACTTCTATAAACACAAGATGTGTTAAAAAGATGGTAGAGATCTGAGCATTCCTTCAGGTACCTTCCCTACAAAAGATCAAGATTTTCCAAAAAATATTTTGCTGCACAGAAAGAGAAAGGATAATCCGATGTTGCTCCAACTTTGGAAATTCTAATATTTGCAACAGTGCTAGGTCACTTGCGAAAATGGACAAGGTCGCTCCACTCCATCAGGTACCTCCCAAACAAAGGGTCAAATAATTGAATAATTTTAACTCTTATAAAATGTGATATAAGTGTCCGATTGTCTTCAAATTAATCCCAATAATTTCCTTTAACCCAAGGTCTGGTATGAAGATGGAATATATCGGTCCATTCTTTCTGGCATATTTCCATCAACACAAGATATGTTATAAGAATGGTTAAGATCGCAACATTTCTTCTGGTACCTCCACCACATAGGGTTCAAGATTTTCAAAAAATCGAGATAAGCATCCAAATCTATTCAAATTTCACACATTTCACTCATAAAAAGTATAGGAGTAGTCGATATAGTCCAAATTTTGCATTTTGTAATATTCTTAGGTCAGATACGAATTGGCCAACTGCTTCGGAAACTCCCCCATAAAGAGTCAACCGTTTGTATAAACATAACTCAAGTTTGGGGATATAAATCGGTCGGTAAAACCTACTGATTCTATTTAACTTGTTTTTCATAAATTTTGTATAGAGTTGTAAATGTTATATATTTATAACAATACCTTTGAAAATGCATATATTTCTTTGACATACTGTATGTATGTATGTGTGTTCAAGTTAATTTGCTCTAGCTCTATTTGGATTTGAGGAAATTACACATTTCATCTGGAGCGAAGCAATGCTTGTCGCTTTGCTCCTAACCATTGCCATTGCCATTGCCATGGTCATGTACTACATTGTCGTTCTAATGTTTGCCTTTTCTTGTGCATTTACAGAGATCTAATGGAAGAGCTGGTGGTCTACATACGGGAAGCCGTTGACCGAAAACAGGAAAATATGCGACGACGTCGTAGGCGGGATGCATTGCGTTTGCAGTTGGTTCGGGTTTTGGAGAAAATTGCTGAAAATGGAACCTTTGGTGTTAGGTAAGTATGATGGAGTTGAAAAAAAAACGAAAAAAAAAAAAAAAACACAGGCGTAAAAGGAACGCCTCCTCGGGAGGGGTCCGACATGGTAATTTGCTAATTTATGAACAAAAAGGAACAAGGTCTTCCCTGTGGATTTGGATTTTTTTTTTTTTTTGGATTAGAAAAGGTTGTTTAACCAAAAGTTATATATATGGAATCTTTTTTTTTGACAATTACGAAAGTAACCCTTTTTCAAATTTGACGGACGGAAATTTGAAAGCCATAGAAACAAGTTAAACATTATCTGTCAGTTTTGCCAACAGATATATACCCTCAGCCAATGTACGAATGTTCAAATGTTTAACCCCTTGTGGAGTAGGCTCCGAAAGAATGGCCCAATATTGGCCATTTCGTATCGGACCTAAATAAATGTGATATAAATATTGCGAGGTGCTAGGTTTGGACTGTGTTTCGTTGATGGAAATATTGCGATTTACCAAGTCTTGAAAGGAATCGGATGTCAATTTTGCTTTTTATGAGCTTCATGGATATTCAAAATTTTGACCATTTGTGCGGGGAGGTACCGATATATCCCATTTTCATAACAAAGAGGACCTGGTGTTTTTCTCCGATTTTATAAACGTTTTGGTTATTCAAAATCTTTGAAAAAAGTTTACGATCTCGACTGTTTTTTTACAGATCCTGTGTTGATAGTAAAATGCAGATGTGCCAAGTCTAAATGGAATCCGATGTTAAGTTTGCGTTTTATGAGCTTAATGGGTAATCAAAATTTCGACCTTTTGTGCGGGAGGTACCAGAAGGATTGGACCGATATATTCCATCTTAACACCACATCTTGGGTTTATAAAAAAATGGGGATGTTTGAAATTTTGTGGCAATCATATTCTTACATCACATTTTATAAGACTTATAATTATTCAGAATTTTTACCCTTTGTGGGGGAGGCACTTGATGGAGTGAACCGATATTTTCAATTTTTGCACCTGACCTAGAACTGACGCAAATATTAGGATTTGCAGAGTTGGAGAAAAATCAGATTATTGCTTCTCTTTCTGTGTAGAATTTTTTTTTTTTTGAAAACCTCGATCTCTTTTTGGGGAGGTACCAGAAGGAGTGTACCGGTATATTTCATCTTAACATCAGACCTTGGGTTGATAAAAATATTTGGATGTGTGGAATTTCAAGACAATCGGACTGTTATATCACATTTTATAAGAGTTGTAATTATTCAAAATTTTGTCCCTTTGTGGGGGAGGTACCTGATGGAGTAGACCGATTTTGACCATTTTCGCACCTGACCTAGCACTGACGCAAATATTAGGATTTGCAAAGTTGTAGCAAAATCGGATTATCATTTCTCTTACTGTGCAGAAAGTATATTTTTTGAACATTTCGACATTTTGTGTGGGAGGTAGCAGAAGCAGTGGACCGATACATTCCATTTTCACACCAGGCCTTGGGTTAATAAAATTATTGATATGTGTGAAATTTGAAAACAATCAGACTGTTCTATCACATTTTACAAGAGTTGTAATTGTTCAAAATGTTTACCCTTTGTGGGGGAGGTACCTGATGGAGTGGACCGATATTGTCAATTTTCGCACCTGACCTAGCACTGATGAAAATATTAGGATCATCCTTTCTGTGCAATAACTAATTTTTTTTTTGTGAAAATTTTGACATTTTGTGTGGGAGGTACCAGAAGGAGTGGACCGATATTGCCTATCTCCGATCTCGATCTAAGTTTGACAATAATATTACGAGAGTTATCGGGCGCACCAGCCAGCCAGACAGACGGACGGTCGGACGGACTGACATCGCTAGATCGACTCCAAATGTCCTGAAACGGATTTGTCCCAAAGAGACCTAGGGTCTAAAACCGTTATTTCGATGCGGCACTTTTTGGCTGTATCAAATTTTTATATATAACCATATGGGTGAGGCTATAAAAAAAGAACATAGTCGTAAGAGGAACTCCTCGGGAGGGGTCCGACATGGTATTTGCTAATTTATGAACAAAAAGGAACGCGGTATTCCCATTGATTTGTATTTTTTTTTTTTTTGGTTAGAAGAGAGCTGTATATCCTGACTTAACGAAACGGCTGAAGTTAGAATCTAGAAATTTTGTTGGGTGAGAGTCACTCAGATAAGGCTGTAAATAAGATTTGTGTTGTATTGTGTGATATTGGGAGTTATGGAAATTTGTACTAATATGTACTGAATTTGGTAAAAATTGGGTTTTGGTGAGGTCCTGAAATTTGGAATTTAAGTTTTGCAAAAAAAAGTACTATAAAAGTACAAAAGGTTCTAAATGGTACACAATATAGCATTTATTGTTGGATGTTGGGGTCAGAATTGGTGTGCAGTTTTGAAATACGAAAGGATGTGCGACAGGTACTAAATGGTACTAAAATTTAAATTATGTTCGATATTGATGTGTAGGGTTAAAATATGAAGTGGTTTTGGGAATTAATACTTACGTGAACGAAAAGTAACATACGGTACTAAATGTGGTATTAGGATAAAGGGGTAAAACATGAGTGACTGACTGATTCATCAACGACCAGGCGAAACGGTTGAAGCTAGAAACTTGAAATTCTGCATAAGGGTCAATGTTGGTGGGTAGGGGTGAGATATGTCTGGGTTTTTTGGAAACCCAGCTCTAGAAGTGTACTAAAAGTACTAAAAAACACTATCCTTTCGTATTTTGTGGATGGATAAAGCTAAAATCTTGACATTTGGTAAAAAAAAATTCAATTTGGGAAGTAATGTTGAAATAAGTAGGTGCTTTTGGAAATATGTACTAGGTATAGTAACTGTACTAAATGGTACTATATTCGGTACAAGTTGGTCAGGTTGATCTACAATTTTAAAATGTTTGTATCTGCTGGTGTATAGAATTGAGATAAAGAGTTTGTCTTGGAAGTGCGTTCAGCATGCATACGAAAGGTTCTGAATCGTACTAAATTTGGTATTGCGTGAACAGATACTGCTTGAAATTTGGCATCAAGCATCATCACTGTTAGTTTGTAGAGCTGACATGGTCTGAGGTGGTCTTTAGAAATTCGTACTAAAAAGTACTAAATTTGGTATTTGGGCAAGGAATTGATTTGGAAGTCTTAAATTTAGCACTACGAATACTTTGGGAATAAGTACTAAAAAAGTACGAAAAGCAAATGGAGCTGAAAATCAGAAAATTTGGAATGAGAGTTATTGATATTTATACATCAATGGGTTTTCCGAAATTCTAGCATTACGTGTACCATAAGTACTAAAATGCACTATATATGGTACCATTTGGAATTATGTGAACAGATAGCGATAAATTTTTAAAATTCGATATGAGAATCAATTCGTCGAAATGGGGTTGGTGTAAAAAGTTGGTTTTAGTAATGTGTACTAAGTGCAAGAACTGTACTAAATACTACTAAATTCCGTACAATTCCATTTTGGGTGAACGAAAGAAGCTGGTAATTCAAAATTTTGGGTCGCTACTCGTTTAGCAAGCGTACGAAAGGTACTAAATAGTATTGATATAGCTTGAGATCTGAAATTTGACATAAGGATCACTGATAGCTTAATGGGATTGGGACATGGACGTGGTTTTGAAAATATCTACTAAAAACTACTAAATGGTACTATATTTGCTATATGAGGAAGGGATAGAGCTGAAAATCTAAAATTTGCAATGAGAGTCTTTGATGTTGTGCAGGATAGGAATGGTACCATTTGGTATTATATGAATGAATAGAGGCAATATCGTGAAATTTAATATGATAATCGAGATTAGGAATAAAGGTTGATATCAGATTTTGGAAATGTGTACCAAATACACGAACAGTACTAGATGGTACTAAATCTGATACAATAAGGTTTTAGGTGAATGGAAAAAGGTCGAATATTGACATTTGGTATAGAAAGAGGCTGTTCTGGAAATGCGTACATTAAGTATTCGAGACGTACTAAATGGTACTACATTTGATAAAGAGTGTAGAATTGTAAATATTGACATAGCGATCCTTTGGGTGTAGTGTTTCTCTAAGGATATGCCTTTTGAATTTGTACCATAAAATGTACGTACTAAACTGTACTAAATTTGATATAATATAAAATTGAACTTATGAGGGTAACTATGCAGTAGACAATTGTTTGTGACGGTGACAATACAGAGTGAGATACAAAAAAACTGCAACAAATTCAAAAGCCATATTTTTTTATTTTTTTTTTTTATTTTATTGAATGAAATCAAAAAATCACGGAAACAGCATCAAATTTTAGAATAAGTTCAGATTTGTTCGAATTGGTCATCTTTGCCACGGATTATGGCCTTCAAACGGCCAATGAAACGGTCACACGCTGCCCGAATATAACTCTGCCAAATATTGGCCCATTCCCGACGAAGCGCTTGCTTGAGGTGATCGAAACTTTGGTATTTTTTTAGTGCCAACCTTGCTTTCCAAAATACTCCAGACATAATAGTCCATCGGATTGATATCCGGAGATTTTGGTGGCTATTGTGCGATGGAAATGAAGCGAGGAACCTCATTTTGTAACCATTCTTGGGTGGCGCGTGCTGAGTCCTGTTGGAATGTCCAAGGTCTGCGGCCAAAATGTGTGCGTGGCCAAGGCTTTAATACACCCTCCAGAATATGTTCGCGATAATATTCAGCATTTATTTCGATGCCACGGTCGATTAATACGAGCGGAGCGCGACCATCGGCTGTTATGGCGGCCAACACCATCACCATGACCGGCGCTTAAGTTCTGGTGGGCAACCAAAGGTGCAAATTTTCAGCTGACTTCTTTGGCAAGTAAACACGATCTTTTTGTTTGTTTACAAACTGCTGGACAACGAATGTTTTCTCATCGAAGAAACCCAAATTCGGTACTTCACCACTTTCGGTCAAGCGAAGCAACTCTAGCTCTTTTGAGTCTATCTTCTTTTAGTTGCGGTGTAAGTTCTTGAACTTTTTGGAATTTCAATGGCTTTACCCCGAGCTCATTTTTCAATACTTACCGAATGGAATATTGCGATATGCTCAGCTCACGAGTCGTTTTTCGGCCACTGCGACGCGGGTTTCGATCAAGTCGCTTCTTTACTTTTCAAACCATTTCTGCTGATGTCGGGCTACGCTACCAGTATCACGGTAACGGGGGATGGTACAAGACACAAAAGATTTATTCACATTTAAATGCTGGAGTACTCTAACGATAGCCACTTTTGGTTTTCCAGTCAAATATAAAGAAATCACACTATCACGCTTGAATTCCATCACGAATAAAATTTTTCTGAAAAATTCAGTCACTGAAATAATTTTAACAGCTGTCGGACGAGTGCCTTAGAAATGACAGCGGTTTGAGGTTGGTTGCAGTTTTTTCATCTCACCCCGTATTGTCAGACTTAGATCGACGTTGGAGATGACAATATCAATCCACTCCTTCTGGTACCTCCCCCACAAAAGGTTAACATTTTCACAGAAAACTATAACAACCAAAAGTGCGACGTTATGTACGAAAATGGGCAATATCGGTCCACTCCATCAAGTCCCTTACCCACCCCCCCCCCCCCCCCCCCCCCCCCCAAAAGGTCGAAATTTTAGTTTTACTCTTTAGTTTAACTCTTGCAATATGTGATGTAAGAGTCCGATTGTCTTCTAATTACGCACAGCACATTACTTTTATTAACCCAAGGTGTGGTGTGAAGATGGAATATATCGGTACACTCCTTCTGGTACCTCCCCCCCCCCACAAAGGGTTAACAATTTGAATATCCATGAAGCTCAAAAAACACGAAATTAACATCCAATTCCATCAGACTTGCACATCTGAATATTTCCATCAATACAAGGTCTGTTATAAAGATGATAGAAATCGGACCATTCATTGCGGGGGTGGTAACAAAGGGACAAAGTTATGAATAACCAAAACGATTATAAAATACGGAATAAGCATCCGGTTCTCTTCATATTTCACACATTCCTTAATCTCTACTAACAAAATATCTGCTGTGAAGATTAGATATATCGGACCACACCTTTTGTTACCCCCCCCCCCTTCTTAAGATAGGACCATTTCTTCTGGTACCACCCCCACATAGGGTTTAAGATTTTGAAAAACCTGGCAATGACCGCTATGTTTACATGGTATTCCTTAAGGTCCAATATGAAAAGGTCAATACTGGCTCATTCGTTCGGTACCTACTCCATGGGGAGTCAAACATTTTATTAAAATAAATGTCAAAATGTATTTAAATATTCGAACATTGGTTGCAGGTATGCATTTGTCGGCAAAACTGACTGATACTTGTTAACTTGTTTTTGTTAATTTTTGTTATTAAAAAACAACAACAGGAGGACTTTAACTGACTACAACCAAATAATAAATGCCAACACCACCCGTTAATTTTCAAGTTAATAAAAAAAAGTGCTCTCCCCTCTGGACTCGGGACTCAAGGACATTGTGAAATATTGCATTTGTGCTTTAATTTTCACATTTGCTTTGCAATTGACAAGGTAGTCAGGGTACTATGTCTTTGTGCTTTTGTTTGTAACAGGCAAAAGGAAACGAGATAGACCCATAGTTCCTTTTGATGATCTGCATAGAATCACATTCAGAGTCGATTTATGCATGTCCGTCTGCCCATATATTTTTGTAAACAAAGTACAGTTCGCATTTATTGCCCTATCCAGATGAAATTTTGCATAAATCATTTGTTTGGCCCAAGGACGAACCCTATTGAAATTGGAGATAACCGGTCAAAATTTAGATATAGCTCCCATATATATCTTCGTCCGATTTGCCTAGTATGGAATTTTGCACGTACGATCAGATTGGACCTGAAAATAAGTATGCCAAATTTGATCAAAATCGGTTCAGATATAGCTATAGCTCCCATATATATTGTTCATCCGATTTGTCATATTTGTTACACACAGCCGCAATATGCACTCCGTAACAATGATATTCAGGGAAATATATCAAATACAGCTCAGAAATATCTTTGCCAAATTTTATCGAGATCGGTTCCGATTTGTATATAGCTCCCATATATATCTTCGTCCGATTTATCTTTTATTGTGCACCAAATGTCTAATATTTTCCCCAATAGGATGGAATTCGGCACATGCGACCGAATTGGGTCTAGAAGGTATCATGCCAAATTTGGTGAAGATCGGTTCAGATATAGCTATAGCTCCCATATATACTCTTCATCCGATTTGTTATATTCGTTACCCACAGCCGTAATATGCACACCGTAACAACGATATTCAGGGAAATATATCAAATACAGCTCAGAAATATATTTACCAAATTTTATTGAGATCGGTTCAGATTTGGATATAGCTCCCATATATATCTCTATCCGATTTCAAATTTATTGTGCACCAAATGGGCAATACAAGTCCGATTTAAAAGATACAAATGCTTCGACATATTTAGTCCTTTGAACTTAAAATTATAATTACAGTCACAGCGTGTATGATTGAATTCTCCCATAAAAACGTGCTCTTCTAAATTAGCAAAGTGTTGTAGGGTATCATAAAGTCGGCCCCGCCCGACTTTAAGACTATCTTTACTGGTTGATTTTTATCATTCTGTTTGTCATTCCATGTTCCACGTGTGTGTACGTTTTTTCGTTGCAGCACTTGTGTCCTGGAACGTGATACCATGTCTTTGCATCCGACTTTTGTCGAGTACATCGACGGGGCCATGCAGTATCTTTTGGCCGAAACCGACAAGGACAACATCAGCATTCGTGAGGTGAAGGCGCACTTTTGCAATTTCATACGGAAAATGATCAAAAACTTTTCACGTAAGTAACTAAATGCCATCGTCCGTATTGTTGTTATTGTTGCTGCTGTGGAAATGTGAAAACTTTCATCATTACCTGTCATTTTTAATTTCCCTGTGATTGTTTGTTTGTTTGTTTTTTATTCTCCTGTTTTGCCAGTGGAATCCTGTGCCACATTATTGACACGTGATTTAAAGCGTAATTTATTCAATTTATTTGCCACCTGGTCTGGGAGTTTTGCCAAGCCACTGGGTATTGCCAGCCAACAGATTGGCCAATCACCGGAAGAGGAAAAACTACAGTTCAGTGCTTTACAGGTAAGTTTTTTTCCATGTCGTGTCTTTATCACAATTCCATAGTGTGTCTTTTTTGTTTTTGTTATTCTTCTCTCATTCCAGGCCATGTCGGCTCTTCTATCTTGTGGTCATATTTTTTATACGCCCTTCCTATCGGACGATGGCATCATTTACAAATGGCTTGACATGCTGTTGGCGTCCAAAGATGAAAAGGTTAGTTGAGATTGAATCAAATGATTTTCAATTGGTTTTAACCATTCTGAGATATGGAGTTTTGAATTCAAAATTTGATATTTACTTTGCCCTTCTTCCATTTCCTTGCAGATTTATCAATTGGCCCGTGACACGGTTGTCTTACTTTTAGAATGTAATCCTGATATGGGTCAATTATTGGAATGGGTAATCGATCGTTGTTACACATCGGAGCCCAGGGAGGCGGATGCTTGCTTTTTGGCTTTGGCTGCCATATTTAGTGCAAGGTAAGTGATTTGTACGACTTGATAATAATAGTCTATTTCGAAAAATTATGGCAATTGATATTTTTTTTTCCTTTCTGACACATATTTCGTTTGATTAGAATTAAATAACTTGAATTAGCTTTTGAACTATATGATGACATTTCGAAAACTTTGTAACAAAACAGTTCCCCACCTTAAATCTTTTGGAATTTGTATTAGGACGAAAGGATTTCGATTTTACCAAATTTTGAACGTTATCAAAGCCGGAGAGATGTTAAATTTGTTCATTGTCACGCTTTGTATGAGGTTTGTGATTTTTCAACGTCAGCCAAATGGCTACAGAGGGTATACCTTTTATATACGACAAAAACGTGTCTCATCGAAGTAACGGTTTTAGACTCTGGGTCTCTGGATCACAACCCTTTTATCACATTTAGAGCCGATCTAGGGTCTGCTGTTCGTCTGGCCGAATGGCAGATCCAAACTTGGTACATCATAATATTGTTATTGACCTATATCGAGTTGGGAGATGGGCAATATCGGTCCACAAATGGTCAAAATTTTCACAGAAAAGTATATGCCTCATAGAATAGGAAAGGATACACCAATTTTATTCAATCTTTGCAAATCATAATAGTTTTATCCGTGCTGGTTGAGGTGTGAAAATAACCAATGGTTCAACATTTTCAATAATTGTAACTCCATATTTTTACGAACACAAGATTTGTTGTGAATGTGGTAGATATCATCGGACCAATAATTATAAAATGTTAAATAATCTCAATAATCAATAAACAAGGTCTGCTATGATGAACGGTAGAACTGACCACGATTTCTGGTACCTCCCCCACAACGGGAAAAAATTTTGAATAACCATGAATCTTATAAAACCCGAAAAAAAAATCGGAGTACTTCCAAACTCCCCAAATCCCAATATCCCCAATTCCCAATTTTCAATAATTGCCAAGCCAACGACTCTTTTCAAACTTGGTACACATAAATAGTTCTCTAAGCCAGAGATCTCAAGTGAATATCTAATTTGTGAGGCCACTCCTTCTGGTAAGGAAATACTTCGGTCCACTATAACTGGTATCTTACGACCATTTCAATTTTTTTCCCAAAAATACCCTAGGTGTCTTTGGACCAGATCCGGTTTAGGACTTTTGGTGTCGATCTAGGGGTGTGCGTCTGTCTGTCTGGTTGGTGTGCATGATAACTCTCGAAGGCAATATCCGATTTGGACCAAACTTGGTACATCGTAATATTAATTAGATCGAGTTTGGAGATGGGCATTATCGGACTACACCTTCTGGTACCTCCCCCACAAAAGGTCAAAATTCTCAAAGAAAATAATTTAACTCATAGAAAGAGGAAGGATCCTCCGACTTTGTTCGAAATTTGCGAATCTTAATATGTATATCAGGGCTAGTAAGATGTGAAATGATCAATATCAATTCACGCCTTCTAGTACATCCCTCACAAAGGCTTAACATTTTGAATAATCGCAACGATTATAAAATGTGAAAAAGGCCGATTATCTTCCAAATTCGCATGTCTCAAAATTTTTACATCTGGTACCTCCTCCACAAAATGTCGAAATTTTGATCAGGATCAACATTTGGAATACAAACCACCCTCAGAAATGCAAAATTAACATTCAATTCGTTTCAAACTTGGCACACCACAATATTTTCATAACACAATGTCTATCAGAATATATCAAGATGTATCAGAAGCACTGGGCCAATGAATTCCACATTCACATATTGGATTTATTGGCCCACTACTTCTGATACCTGGGCTAAAAGGCGTCAACATATTTAATAATTATTTGTCTCATTACATTCGAAACAGGTCAGCGGTTTTATTCAAACTACGTGAATCTCAATATATCTATCAAACACAGATCCAATGGGCAGAGGGTACACATCTGTGTGCAAAAACGACTGATACTTTTTACCTTTTTTCGTAGAGTTTAAATACGCATTTTCAAACAATCTCCCTATCTCAACTTCAGATACCAACATTGACGTCCATATCAAATTTCAGCTCTATTTTTTCACTCAAAGCCAAATTTTGTACTTTTCCTACAATTCTAGTACACATTTCCCAAAACCACCTCCATATTTCAATCCCAAATACCAATAGAAACCTCAGTATCAAATTTCAGAATTTCAGCTCTATCCCTTTACTCAAGACCAAAATTAGTACCATTTAGTACTTGTCGTATAATTTTAGTAAACATTTCCAAAACCACTACCATATCTCAATTTCAGATTCCAACAGAGACCTCAATATCAAATTTGAGTATTCCAGCCTAATCCCCTCACCCAATACCAAATATAGTACCATTTAGTACTTTTCGGACAATTAGAGTACACATTTCCGAAACCATCTGCATATCGAGGATATACATGAACAGCGAACCTAATACAAAATTTCAGATTTCAAGCACTATCTGTTCACCCAATACCAAGTTGTACAAAATATTGTACTGTTTAGTACTTTTCGTGCACTTGTAGTACAGATTATCAAAACCTACTTTCAACAAAGAACCAAGTATAAATTTTCGAAATTCCAATTTCATCCGTTCAGCCCAAACCAAACTTTTCCAAATTGAGCAGCATTTAGTGCAGTTCGCACACTTAGTACACATTTCCAAAACCACCTCCATATATCACACTTATTTTCCTACCTTGATTCTTATACCAAATTTCAAGTTTTTAGTTCTCTCCGTTCACATAATACCAAATGGTACTATTTAAGAACTCGTAATCCTAAAGTTCAAATTTCCAATTTCCTCTGGTACATCTATCCTTCACTCCCCCAGTGACTTTCTTTCCAAATTTCAGAACTATAGCTCATTCCCTTTGCCTAATGCAATGTATTTAATTTATAGTACATTTTTGTACTTTCCGTCCTTTTTAGTACGAAATTTCCAAAAGAACCCATCACACGCTCTATTTTCATAATCTGCTGGATTTTTCCTGTATGTTATTTTTCCGCAGTGTTAATGAACGACCCCTGAAGTCTAGATTTAAAAAATTTTGCAAAAAGATCATGACCGTAAATCCACCCTCTAAGGATATGAAAAGTAATGTAGAGTACAAAATGGAACAGCATTATTATAAAACTCAATTTTTGGGGGTACGAAAAGTACCAATTGGTATAACAGTGTTATTAATCAATCGATAAGAGCTCGAGTGAGTTCGGGGAATTACTCAGCTAATAATGAGAGCAAATGTGAAGATGGTGTATATCGGTCCGGAAAAAAAGATATATATAGCTTGCCTTTTATTTTGCACCGAATGTGTAAAATCTCTGATTGAGAGAAATATTTTGATATCCCAAGTTTGAATAGAATCGCTGACTTGTTTCGCAAGTTATGTGAGACATAAGTAAGTTAAAATTGTAATCCATTGTGGGGGAGGTACCAGAAGAAGGGGTCCTATATATTCCATCCAGATATTGTTTTTGTAGAAATATTGAGATGTGTGAAATTTGAAGTGAATTGAATGCTTATTTTGCATTTTATGAGTGTTTTAGTTATTCAAAATGTTGACCCCTTTTGTGAGGGAGGTACCCGAACATGTGAATCGATATCGACCATCTTCACATCAGATCTTTTGCTAGCAGAAATATTAGGATGCAGGACATGTAAATAGAATCGAAAGCTTATTTTGCGTTTTATGAAAAGTATAAAAATTCAAAATTTTGACTCGTTGTTGGGGTGGTAGCAGAAGGAGTGGTCCGATATATTATATCTTCACACCTTATATTATGGTGATAGGAATATTGAGACCTGCCGATTTTGAAAGGAATCGGATGCTAATTTCGCGTTTTATGAGCTTCGTGGTTATTCAAAATTATGACCCTATTTTGGTGGAGGTACTAGAATAAGTGGTTTGACCTATCCACACCATTTTCATACCAAAAGAAATTTCAAGACAATTGAGCTCTCATATTCAATTTTATAAGAGTTACTAGCTGAACCCGGTGCGCGTCGCTACCCTTTTGGTTTTATATGCATTCAAAATTTTATTTACGAATATATGTTGGTTAAAAAAAACAAATTAAAAATTAAAGAAAAATTATTGCACTACTTTAATGCGTAAATAACCAAAACCATTAGAAAAGCAGTAACATGACATACATACACGAAGGGTTTGTCCTTCGGAGCGTGCAGTAAACTGCAATCTTTTGAAGTTGAGTGGCATTTCTATTGCAATTAGTGAATTCGAGATAGCAACATACTTCGCCGTAATAAGCGTATTTCAAATCAATTGTTGTGTTGTTTTTTAGTGTTAGCCTAAGGCGTTTTGGGTCAATGGTTCTTATTAAAATCATATCCCAATCTGATCCGATTTAAATATAATTTAAAAAAAATACTTTTACACCAAACTCCGCCACACCTTTCATATTTCATTGAAATTGGTGCGTCAAATATGTGAAATCGGTCGAGAATATATATATATATATATATATATATATATATATATATATATATATATATATATGGGAGCTATATCCAAATCTTAACTAATTTCCAATTATATATATATATATATATATATATATATATATATATATATATTGGCCCTCTCCTTCTGGTACCTCCCCTCACAAAATGTCAAAATTTCCAAAGAAAATAATTTATCTCATAGAGAGAGAGAAGGAATTTTTCCATTTTGTGCAAACTTTGCAAATCCCAATATTTTTCAATGCTAGGTGATGCTCGAAAATCGGCCAACTCCATCAAGTACCTTACCCACAAAGGGTCAAAATTTACCATAATAATCTATATCTATAAAAGAGGAAAATGTTTGTATGTTTTTTTGTTTGTTTGTTTGTTTGTAATTTATGGACTCGAAAACCGCTGAATAGATTTCCCTGAAAATTTCCATATATATTGCAACATCGCCTGAAAGTAACATAGGCTATATACATTTTTGAATTTCCACTTGGAACTGGAGATATAGCATCAGAATCGGAGGTACCTCCCAAAAATTTAGATTTTATATGCACATATCTATTGATTGGTTGAAGATACAGCTTCAAAATTTGGAATACGTAACGGAATTTGTAACAAAAATAAGTTTGCCAAATTATATTGTAATCGGTTCAGATTTGGATATAGCTCCCATATATATTTTCGACCGATTTCGTTCATTTGATGCCTCAAACACAATATGAATGTTCGATTCCAATGAAATTTGGAATGTGTGACGGGATTTAATCAGAAAATAAATTTGTCAAATTATATTGAAATCGGTTCAGATTTGGATATAGCTCCCATATATATTTTCGGCCGATTTCAAGCATTTGATGCACCAAACACGCTATGTATCCCCAATTTCAATGAAATTTGAAATGTGTGATAGATTTTATCTAAAAAATTGATTTCCCAAATTATATTGAAATCGGTTCAGATTTGGATATAGCTTCCATATACATTTTCGGCCGATTTCATGTATTTGGTGGACCAAACACGATATGTATTTCCAATTGCAATGAAATTTAAAATAAGTAACGGAATTGGGAGCCAAAATGAATTTGTCAAATTAAATTGAAATCGGTTCAGATTTGGATATAGCTCCCATATATATTTTCGACAGATTTCATGTATTTGATCCAATGAAATTTGGAATGTGTAACGGAAATTAAAACAAATATACATTTGTCAAATTATATTAAAATCGGTTCAGATTTGGATATAGCTCTCATATATATTTTCGACCGATTTCATGCATTTTATGCACCATACACGATATGTATGTTCGATTCCAAAGAAATTTGGAATATGTAACGGGATTTTGATTAGAAAATAAATTATTATTAATATTTATCTATGAGATATTATTAATAATTATCTATGAGATAAATTATTTTCTTTGGAAATTTTGACATTTTGTGAGGGGAGGTACCAGAAGGAGAGGGCCAATATATATATATATATATATATATATATATATATATATATATATATATATATATATATATATATATATATATATATATATATATATATATATAATTGGAAATTAGTTAAGATTTGGATATAGCTCCCATATATATATATATATATATATATATATATATATATATATATATATATATATATGGGAGCTATATCCAAATCTTAACTAATTTCCAATTATATATATATATATATATATATATATATATATATATATATATATATATATATATATTGGCCCTCTCCTTCTGGTACCTCCCCTCACAAAATGTCAAAATTTCCAAAGAAAATAATTTATCTCATAGAGAGAGAGAAGGAATTTTTCCATTTTGTGCAAACTTTGCAAATCCCAATATTTTTCAATGCTAGGTGATGCTCGAAAATCGGCCAACTCCATCAAGTACCTTACCCACAAAGGGTCAAAATTTACCATAATAATCTATATCTATAAAAGAGGAAAATGTTTGTATGTTTTTTTGTTTGTTTGTTTGTTTGTAATTTATGGACTCGAAAACCGCTGAATAGATTTCCCTGAAAATTTCCATATATATTGCAACATCGCCTGAAAGTAACATAGGCTATATACATTTTTGAATTTCCACTTGGAACTGGAGATATAGCATCAGAATCGGAGGTACCTCCCAAAAATTTAGATTTTATATGCACATATCTATTGATTGGTTGAAGATACAGCTTCAAAATTTGGAATACGTAACGGAATTTGTAACAAAAATAAGTTTGCCAAATTATATTGTAATCGGTTCAGATTTGGATATAGCTCCCATATATATTTTCGACCGATTTCGTTCATTTGATGCCTCAAACACAATATGAATGTTCGATTCCAATGAAATTTGGAATGTGTGACGGGATTTAATCAGAAAATAAATTTGTCAAATTATATTGAAATCGGTTCAGATTTGGATATAGCTCCCATATATATTTTCGGCCGATTTCAAGCATTTGATGCACCAAACACGCTATGTATCCCCAATTTCAATGAAATTTGAAATGTGTGATAGATTTTATCTAAAAAATTGATTTCCCAAATTATATTGAAATCGGTTCAGATTTGGATATAGCTTCCATATACATTTTCGGCCGATTTCATGTATTTGGTGGACCAAACACGATATGTATTTCCAATTGCAATGAAATTTAAAATAAGTAACGGAATTGGGAGCCAAAATGAATTTGTCAAATTAAATTGAAATCGGTTCAGATTTGGATATAGCTCCCATATATATTTTCGACAGATTTCATGTATTTGATCCAATGAAATTTGGAATGTGTAACGGAAATTAAAACAAATATACATTTGTCAAATTATATTAAAATCGGTTCAGATTTGGATATAGCTCTCATATATATTTTCGACCGATTTCATGCATTTTATGCACCATACACGATATGTATGTTCGATTCCAAAGAAATTTGGAATATGTAACGGGATTTTGATTAGAAAATAAATTAGTCAAATTATATAAAAATCGGTTCAGATTTGCATATAGCTCCCATATATATTTTCCGCCGATTTCACATATTTGATGCACCAAACACGATACGTATTTCCGATTCCAATGAAATTCGGCATGAGTGGCTAAATTTGGTACAAAAATAAATTTGACAAATTATATTCAAATACGCTCAGATTTGATTATAGCTCCCATATATATACTCAGCCGATTTCACATATTTGATGCACCCAAAGACAGAGAGACAAAATCTGGCACCAGAAAAAATTGCCAAATTATATTGAAATCAGTTGAGGTTTGGATATAGCTAACATATATATTTCGGCCGATTTTATGCATATTATGCACCAAACACGATATATATATATATATATATATATATATATATATGGGAGATAAATCCAAATCTTAACTAATTTCCAATTAATTTGTCACATTTATTATTGTAACCAAATTCCGCCACACATTCTGAATTTTATTGCTATCGGTCATATATATCATGTTTGGTGCATAATATGCATAAAATCGGCCGAAATATATATGTTAGCTATATCCAAACCTCAACTGATTTCAATATAATTTGGCAATTTTTTCTGGTGCCAGATTTTGTCTCTCTGTCTTTGGGTGCATCAAATATGTGAAATCGGCTGAGTATATATATGGGAGCTATAATCAAATCTGAGCGTATTTGAATATAATTTGTCAAATTTATTTTTGTACCAAATTTAGTCACTCATGCCGAATTTCATTGGAATCGGAAATACGTATCGTGTTTTGTGCATCAAATATGTGAAATCGGCGGAAAATATATATGGGAGCTATATGCAAATCTGAATCGATTTTAATATAATTTGACTAATTTATTTTCTAATCAAAATCCCGTTACATATTCCAAATTTCTTTGGAATCGAACATACATATCGTGTATGGTGCATAAAATGCATGAAATCGGTCGAAAATATATATGAGAGCTATATCCAAATCTGAACCGATTTTAATATAATTTGACAAATGTATATTTGTTTTAATTTCCGTTACACATTCCAAATTTCATTGGATCAAATACATGAAATCGGTCGAAAATATATATGGGAGCTATATCCAAATCTGAACCGATTTCAATTTAATTTGACAAATTCATTTTGGCTCCCAATTCCGTTACTTATTTTAAATTTCATTGCAATTGGAAATACATATCGTGTTTGGTCCACCAAATACATGAAATCGGCCGAAAATGTATATGGAAGCTATATCCAAATCTGAACCGATTTCAATATAATTTGGGAAATCAATTTTTTAGATAAAATCTATCACACATTTCAAATTTCATTGAAATTGGGGATACATAGCGTGTTTGGTGCATCAAATGCTTGAAATCGGCCGAAAATATATATGGGAGCTATATCCAAATCTGAACCGATTTCAATATAATTTGACAAATTTATTTTCTGATTAAATCCCGTCACACATTCCAAATTTCATTGGAATCGAACATTCATATTGTGTTTGAGGCATCAAATGAACGAAATCGGTCGAAAATATATATGGGAGCTATATCCAAATCTGAACCGATTACAATATAATTTGGCAAACTTATTTTTGTTACAAATTCCGTTACGTATTCCAAATTTTGAAGCTGTATCTTCAACCAATCAATAGATATGTGCATATAAAATCTAAATTTTTGGGAGGTACCTCCGATTCTGATGCTATATCTCCAGTTCCAAGTGGAAATTCAAAAATGTATATAGCCTATGTTACTTTCAGGCGATGTTGCAATATATACGAAAAATTTTCAGGGAAATCTATTCAGCGGTTTTCGAGTCCATAAATTACAAACAAACAAACAAACAAACAAACAAAAAAACATACAAACATTTTCCTCTTTTATAGATATAGATTATTATGGTAAATTTTGACCCTTTGTGGGTAAGGTACTTGATGGAGTTGGCCGATTTTCGAGCATCACCTAGCATTGAAAAATATTGGGATTTGCAAAGTTTGCACAAAATGGAAAAATTCCTTCTCTCTCTCTATGAGATAAATTATTTTCTTTGGAAATTTTGACATTTTGTGAGGGGAGGTACCAGAAGGAGAGGGCCAATGTTGCCTGTCCCGAACTCAAGCTAAATTTGACACATAATATTACAATCTATCTAGTTTAAACCAAATCGGATACTCTCTTCGAGAGTTATAGTGGGCACCAGCCCAACAGACAGATGGACGGACACCTCTAAATCAACTACAAATGTCCGGATTTTGTCCAAAGAGACCCAGGGTCTAAAACCGTTATTTCGATGAGGTACGCTTTGGCTGTATCGAATGGTATGTACCCTCTGTCGGCATATGGCTGAGGGTGTAAAAAGAAAAAGTCCCTCCATATTGTAAAGTTAATTCGAATTTTATTAGGATTTGTGTTTGTAAATGCTGTTTCCCGAAACCAAGTAGTGTTGAGTTTATGTTGGAACATTTCCACCATTATACAAATTGTCATAACTAAAATGAATGTCACGCATTTCATGCACTACCTCAACATATGAAGAAAGGCATATGGAATGCAAGTTGTGCCAAACTACAGATAATAAAAACACATCCAAATATTTTACAACTTTAATTACTTTTCGCCACGAAAACTATCAACAGATGGTAATTCAAGCCTTTTTTAACATTGGCACATAAATGCTTTCCAGGCAAACACCACATTCAACGTCTACTATTCGTCCCTCTTGGTTTACTCATGCTTTGCAATATCAAACAAGTTAAAAAGCAGTAAGTTCGGCCTGGCCGAACTTTGCAAAAACTCCACCATTTGGAACGAATTTGAAAATCTTCAAAAAATAAAATTCTTAAAATTTAAAAAAAACCGAAAATAGAATTTATATTGGGGTCTATACGACGTGGATCTACATAGGCATTGTTTCATATTCAAATTCGAATTCATATTCAATTCGAACATCAAAATATCGTATATAGGGAGGTACCGTTATATCGGAGCTGTGCGAAGACCTAGACTAGCATAAACAATTTTCTGTCATAGGCTGTAGCATCCATTACGAACTTCAAATACGATATCTCAAACAATTTCGTTGGAGTTTGTACCTAAACTCGTCAAAATACCGAATATATTGAGGTACTGATATATGGGGCCTATACGAAGACCTGGACCTGCATAGACAATTTTCTGTCACAGACTGTAGTTCGCATTACGAACTTCAAATAACAAATTTGAAACAATTCCGGTGAATAATGTCGCTAAAATCATCAAAATACCGAATATCGGAAGGTATCGTTATATGGGGGCTATAAGAAGACCTGGACCTGCATAGACATTTCTGTCACAGACTGTAGTTCCCAATACGAACTCTAAATACGTAATTTGAAACTACTCCGGTGAGTAATGTCGCTAAAATCATCAAAATACCGAATATAAGGAGGTTCCGTTATATGGAGGCTATACGAAGACGTGGACCTGCACAAACAATTTTTTGTCTTAGGCTCTAGTATCCATTTCGAACTTCAAATGCCAAATTTGAAATAATTCCGGTGAATAATGACCCTAAAATCATCAAAATACCGAATATAAGGAGGTACCGTTATATGGGGGCTATACGAAGACACAGACATTTTTCTGTCTTTGGTTGTAGTATCCATTTCGAACTTCAAATACCAACATTGAAACAATTCCGGTGAATAATGTCACTAAAATCATCAAAATACCGAATATCGGAAGATACCGTTATATGGGGTCTATATGAAAACGTGGACCTACATAGCCCATTTACGAACTTAACCTGCCTACTAGAAAAATAAGCATGTGTGCAAAATGTTAGCCTTCTATCTCAATTCATTCGTGATTACAACAGACAGATAAAGAAGAATATATATTTTGTTGGGCCTGACGTGAGTATTTCGAGGAGTTACAAACGGAATGACAAAGTTAATATACCCTCCATAGTATGGTGGTGGGTATAAAAAGAAACCTTTTTTAAAACAACAATATGCGATCCCAAAAAAAAAAATCACTAATGACCCTAAAATCATCAAAATACCGAATATAAGGAGGTACCGTTATATGGGGGCTATACGAAGACACAGACATTTTTCTGTCTTAGGTTGTAGTATCCATTTCGAACTTCAAATACCAACATTGAAACAATTCCGGTGAATAATGTCACTAAAATCATCAAAATACCGAATATCGGAAGATACCGTTATATGGGGTCTATATGAAAACGTGGACCTACATAGCCCATTTACGAACTTAACCTGCCTACTAGAAAAATAAGCATGTGTGCAAAATGTTAGCCTTCTATCTCAATTCATTCGTGATTACAACAGACAGATAAAGAAGAATATATATTTTGTTGGGCCTGACGTGAGTATTTCGAGGAGTTACAAACGGAATGACAAAGTTAATATACCCTCCATAGTATGGTGGTGGGTATAAAAAGAAACCTTTTTTAAAACAACAATATGCGATCCCAAAAAAAAAAAATCCCTCCTCAAAGGAAACCAAATTTCCCATAAATGCAAAGTTCGAGAGAAAATACAATAACTGCCATCAGATGTTTAAAAATTCAAAAAAGTCACAATTCGAATAATTCACAGAAAATAGAACTGAGTGAATGTTCAATACCGTATGGAAAATAAGATTTGTTGCAGACATGTCGAACGTCCATTGCAGGGTTTGCTGGGATAATTTCCAACCTGGTGCAGTAATGGCAATTGCATACGTGTAGTTAGTTCTCATATTTCCTCTCTGGTCCGGGTTGCAGCTGTTGCTATTTCACAAAATGCGAAAGTGGTTATAGCCGTTTTCTAAAAGGAGTTCTTGGTTTTTGTTATTACAGCCATAAATTTATTCTGATTTTCTCTTTTTTTTTTTTTTTTTTGGAATAATAAACTATTTTCATTAAATTTGAGGGGGTTTCTTGCACATTTGTTGGTGTTATGTAACAGAGACGTGCATAAAAACTACACATGCAACAAGTATATATATATATTGGATTTTATATTTGATATGTGTATGTTTTTTTTTTTCTTTTTTGGAAATTGTTCAATTTTTGTACGGGAGGTACCAAGAACAGTACTTCATTTTCACACTACATCTAATACATATAAAAAACTATTAGAATATGCAAAGCTTAAGGAAAATTCAACTCTTATTTCCAAATTCATGAGAATAAATGTTTTATCAGAATTTTATTCTTTTGAGTGGAAAATATCAGAAAATGTTGGACCCACATGTCACATAAGATCTATTGTTGATAGAAATATTGAAGAAAATCATTGAAACTGCACACGTACAGGGTGAGATAACAAAAACTGCAACAAAGTCTAACCCCATAATTTTTAATGTTTTATACCCTCCACCATACTCGAAATACTCATGTCAGACCCAACAAAGGATATATATTCTTGATCAGTGTAAAATTCTAAGAATATTTAGCCATGTCCGTCTGTCTGTTGTAATCACGCTATCTTTCGAACAAATTGAGATAGAAAGCTGAAATTTTGCACACATATATATTTTGCCAGTAGGCAGGTTAAGTTCGTAAATGGGCCATGTAGATCCAAGTTATCATATAGCCCCCATATAACGGTACCCCCGATATTCGGTATTTTGATGATTTTAGCGACACTTTTTTGTAGCGTAATAGATACTGCAGCATAAAACAGAAAAAGGGCCATGTAGGTCCACGTCTTCGTATAGTCCCAATATACCGTACCCACCAATATTCGGTATTTTGATGTTTTTAGCGACATTATTTACCGGGATTGTTTCAAATTTCGCATGTGAAGTTTGAAATGTATACTTCAGCCCATGCCAGAAAATTGACCGTGCAGCTCCACGTCTTCGTATGGCCCGCATATAACGGTACCCCCTATATTCGGTATTTTGATGATTTTAGCTAATTTATAAACAGATTTTTCTTCAAGTTTCGCATTTAAATATTGTAATAACTTATGACAAAAGTTGCCTATGCAGGTCCACGTCGTCGTATAGGCATTCGGTATTTTTAAGATTTTAACAGAATTTTTAACGGATTTTTTTTTTTTTTTTTGGAAATTGCCAAATTTTGTACCAAATGGTGGAGGGTATTAAAAGGTCGGCCCAGCCGAACTTACAGCTTTTTACTTGTTTTAAATTTTATTAAATAAAAGAAAAAAACGTCGGAGATTTGTAGATTCGTTCGAATTGGTCATCTTTGGCACGAATTATGGCCTTCAAACGGCCAATGAAACCGTCACACTCTGCCCGAATGTTGCTCTGCGGTATTTTGGCCCATTCCTGGCGAAGCGCTTGCTTGAGGTGATCGAAACTTTGGTATTTTTTAGTTCCAACCTTGCCTTCCCAAATGCTCCAGACACAATAGTCCAACGGATTGGTATCCGGAGATTTTGGTAGCCATTGTGCGCTGGAAATGAAGCGAGGAACCGCATTTTGTAACCATTCTTGGGTGGCGCGTGCTGAGTGTTGTGGGAATGTCCAAAGTCTGCGGTCAAAATGTTTGCATGCCCAAGGCTTTAATACACCCTCCAGAATATTTTCGCGATAAAATTCGGCAATTATTCTGATGCCACGGTCGATTAATACGAGCGGAAAGCGACCATCGGCTGTAATGGTGGCCCACACCACCATCATGGCTGGCGCTTGAGTTCTGGTGGCCAGCTCCGGTGGCGAAACATTACATATATGGGTTCACGATTTGGTATAGCCCCCATATAACGGTACTTCCCGATATTCGGTAATTTGATGATTTTTGCCACATTTTTTCACGGATTTGTCTGAAAATTGGTATTTGTAGGTCATAATGTGTCCTAGTTCGTGTGGCGAAACATTGTATGTATATGTATAGGTATATGAAACATTGTATGTATATCGGTAGGATATTCGGTATTTTGATGTTGTTTGACACATTTTTTCACGAATTTCTCTGAACATTGGTAGTTGTGGGTAATAATGGGTCCCACTTCGTGTGGCAAATCATTGTAATTATAGGTCCACGTATTTTGATGATTTTTGGAACATTTTCCCATGAATATTTCTAAAAATTGGTACATGTGGGTAATAGGGGGCTCTAATGTTTACTTTACCCTAAGTTGGAGGGTATTAAAGTTGGTTTGTTTTGTTTGTTTTTGACTTGTTTACTTTTCGAAACATTTCTGCTGATGTTGCCGTTTTCTTTCGTCCACTTCCTTGACGTCGGTCTACGCTTGAGTATCACGGTAACGAGCGATGGTACGAGACACACACAATAGCCACCTGTGGTTTTCCAGCCAAATATAAAGAAATCACACCATGACGCTTGAATTCCATCACGAATAACTTTTTTTCTGGAGAATTCTAACCAAAATGCTATTGTACGCTTGAAGGCAATATAATGAGCAGTCACTGGAATAATTTTAGAAGCTGTTGGATAAGCCGCATAAGCAGCAGTCTAAAGTTGGTTGCTTTTATTTTCATCTCACCCTGTGGATATAGCAAGTTGTAAATAATCGCTGATTTGTTTCGCAAGTTATGATAGATACAAGTATTGAAAATTGTGAACCTCTGTGGATGAGGTACCAGAAGTGGTTCGCAGGTCTTGTGTTACCAAAAATGTTTGTCTGTGTTAAATTGAAAGAGAGTTGGATACTTATTTCGCTATTTTTGAGCACTTTGTTTTTCAAATCGGATGTTAATTTCATTTTTTTGGAGCTTCACCCTTTATGGGGGAGTTACCAGAAAAAGTGAATCCCTATATATGTCAGCTTCACACCAGACCTTGGGTTAATAAAAAATTGTGATGCGTGTCATGCGAAGACAATCGGACTCTCACATCACATTTTATAAGAGTTATTCAAAGTGTTGACCCTTTGTGGGGGATATACTTAATGGGGTGGACCCATCGGAGACCTAGTGTCAAAAACCGTTATTTCGATTAGGCGCATTTTGACCGTACCAAATGATATATACCCTCTCTAGTCATATGACTGAGGGTATAAAAATATAAAATAGTGGGAGGTGTTTACACACGAATATTAGTTTCCTCTCTATATGGGGGCACTTCTGAGTTACTCCAGTTTGAATAATTATAGTGAGGGTCAAAAAGTTTGCGAAAGAGTAAAAAAAATATAATTATAATTATAATTTAAAGTTCAAAGGAATAAATATGCCGAAGCATTTGTATTTTTTTAAATTCGGACTTGTACTGCGCATTTGATGCACAATTAATTTGAAATCGGATAAAGATATATATGAGTGCTAGATCCAAATTGGAACCGACTTCAATAAAATTTGGCAAAGATATTTCCGAGCTGTATTTGATATATTTCCCTGAATATCGTTGTTACGGAGTGCATATTACGGCTGTGGGTAACAAATATAACAAATCGGATGAACAGTATTTATGGGAGCTATAGATATATCTGAACCGATCTTTACCAAATTTGACATACTAGCTTCTAGACTCAATTCGGTCGTATGTGCCGAATTCCATCCCATTTGGACAAATATTAGACGTTTTTGTGCACAATAAAACGTAAATCGGTCTAAGTTTTATATGGGAGCCATATCCAAATCTGAACCGATCTCGATAAAATTTGGCATACTTATTTTTAGGTCTAATTTGGTTGTATCTGCAAAATTCCATACTATTCGGACTGATATTACACGTTTGGTGCACAATAAAAGGCAAATCGGACGAAGATATATATGGGAGCTATATCTAAATTTTGACCGATTATTTCCAATTTCAATAGGGTTCGTCCTTGGGCCAAACAAAGAATTTGTGCAAATCATTTGTTTGGTCCAAGGACAAACCCTTTTGAAATTGGAGATAATCGGTCAAAATTTAGATATAGCTCCCATATATACTACGTCCGATTTGCCTTTTATTGTGCACCAAACGTGTAATATTTGCCCAAATTGAATGAAATTTGGCACTTACGACCGAATTGAGTCTAGAAGCTAGTATGCCAAATTTGGTGCTTCATATGCTTCGGCATATTTAGTCCTTTGAACTTTAAATTATAATCATAATCATAGCGTGTATGATTGAATTCTCCCATAAAAACTTTTAGTGGATATGCGGAGCTCTACTAAATTAGCAAAGTGGTGTAGGGTATCATAATGTCGGCCCCGCCCGACTTTAAGACTTTCTTTACTGGTTTTATTAATAACAACGTTTTTAATTGTTGCCAACTGTCGATGCGTTACTGTAATACCAATTTTGTATCGAAGCGACGGCGAGGGCGACTTGCACATAAAGTCGACGACTATAGAAACGACAACCGTAATTGTGCCGATTATATCCTTTTGATAGTGCGAAAAAAATTTAAACAGTTCTCGGCAAGAATAAAATCAGCTTGGTTTCGAGCGGATTTTACTCTCACGAGCAAAGTTCACTCGCTGACATACAGGTTTACTTCTACTCGGATTCGAGTAACGAGTGAAACTCGCTCGTAGCTCGTAAAAAATAGTTATCTCTTTGCAAAAGGAAATGTTTAAATCATTTATCATCACGGTGATGCGGCTCTCGCAGGTTGAATTCTGCTCGGATTCGAGTAGAGAGTGAAACTCGCTCGAAAAAAGAAAAAAAAATAGTTCTTTTTCTTTCTTTCGGCTCTGAACACTACTGAACTCTTGTTTGACAACAGACTTTAGGCCATACGGCATAATTATTTTAATTGCATCCCAACTAGTATTGACTTGTTGTAAATGTCAGAGAATTACAGATGTCACTTACGGCGACTACCATTTATAGTTTCCTTCACATTCGTTATTGTATGGTTTCAAATACCAACTACATTCGCGATTCGACCAAATTTAGAAAACCCTAAGTTCTCGATTCCGATGCCGAGAGAGCCGTACATTCTTCCCCCTCCCTAATAAATCAAAAATCCTTAAATCAATTTAAATTCTTTTAATCTATTCATTTTTTTCTTGTTTCGTTTTCAGAGAATATCCTTGCGATCATTACACGTCTGTCATAACAGTCACGTTACTCATGACCGGCTGTCCTCGTGTCGAAGTTCATTCCTCCGCTTTACTTTTGCTGCAAATTCTCGACAAACGCTTTTTCGGAAGTGTTGGACCACTGCATGCGGACAATGAAAAAGGTATGTTTCATCCGTATTAGTAGTTTAAACCGCAATAAAGAAAGAGATGAAAGAAAAAAAAACCGAACTTGTTTTGTGTCTCTACTTCTGAAACTTAACAGAAATTATTAATGGCAAGCGGATGCTGCCACTCCATAACAAAATATGATGAAACAAAGATAATAATTTGTAGTTTTTTTTTTCAAATTCTGTACACATGTATCCCATGTATGCGTGAGGGGGAATTGAATATATTTTTTGGCATTAAAACTTTGGATTTGTGGGAAAATAGGGTGGGGTTTGTTATGCACCAATCCTTTTAATGATAATGAAACCCCATATCTCTGTGTGTAGTTTGTGTAGACAGTCATGAATTTAATTGCGAAGTCTCTTGTGTAGTCTAAACTTTTTTAGTTTTATTGTAATTTTTGCTATTTTTTTTTTTTTGAAAGCTATAAAAATTTCATTGGTGTAAAATTTTAATTAAAAAACAAAAAACAAATAAAACAAGTAAAAAAGTATCGGTTTTGCCCTCAGATGTATACCCATAGCCAATGTTTCTCTTTTTGTGCAAAAAAAAAATATGTTTTTTTTTTTTTGAAAATTTCGACCATTTGTGGGGTAGGTACCAGAAGGAGTGGACCGATATTGTCCATTCTCGCACCAGGCCTAGCACTGACGCAAATATTAAGATTTGCAAAATTGGAGCAAAATCAGATTATCGTTTCTCTTTCTGTGCAAAAAAATATATATTTTTGAAAATTTCGATCATTTGTGGGGGAGGTACCTGAAGGAGTGGACCGATATATTCCTTCTTTACACCATACCTTGGGTTTATATAAATATTGGGATGTGTGAAATTTGAAGACAATCGGACTCTTACATCACATTTTATGAGAGGTGTAATTATTTAAAATTTTGACCATTTGTGGGGGAGGTACTTGATAGAGTGGACCGATATTGCCCATTTTCATACCTGACCCAGCACTGACGCAAATATTAGGATGTGCAAAGTTGGAGCAAAATCGGATTACCCTTTCACTTTCTGTGCAAAAAATAAATTTTTTGAAAATTTCGACCTTTTTTGGGGGAGGTACCAGAAGGAGTGAACCTATATTGCCCATCGACAGACAGACGGACAGATGAACGGACGGACATCGCTAGATCGACTCCAGATTTTGTCCAAAGAGACCTAGGGTCTAAAAACATTATTTTGAAATCAAATCATATTGCTGAGGGTATAAAAAGCAATAAGTTCGACCGGGTCAAACTTTAAATACCCTTAACCATTTGGAGGAAAACTGGAATTTTTCAAGAAAAGTGCGTTGAAAAATACTGTTAAAAACCTAACAATACCGAATATAGGAAATTACCGTTACATGAGGCCTATACGAAGACCTTTTCGGCCATTGCTTGTAGCACCCATTATTAAGTTATAATACAAAATTTGAAACAATTCCGGTGAATAATGTCGCTGAAATCATTAAAATAACGAATATCTGGGGGTATAGATAAACTTATACTTATATTTACAGTTCTATTCAAGGATGTTGACCGCGATTGCGCCTCAAATGGTCCATTCGCTCAGTTCAATTTTGGCATACCTCTTTCCAACCTTTCGGCCACTACCCCAAGAACAAATGCTTCAAAGTTCTCTTCAAATTTAACAAAGCTCCACAAAAAAATAGTCGAAGGGCTTTAAATCGCACAATATATGCGGTTATTTCATCGATACCGAACGTGACATTAAATGGTCATCGAACTTGTCTCTCCATGTATGGTACATGGCATCGTCTTGTTGAAATCACATGTCAAGCAAGTCAAGCTTGGATATCATCTCCCGGTAGCACTCATCATTCTCAGTTACGAATCGTACCATATTTGAACAAGTACAGTCTAATGATGCCACCAGTCCATGAACCATACAATATTGTGACTTCTTCTTGATGCATTGATAGTTTTTGCATGCTTCTGAAACATTACTACGAACAATTATGATATGCATATGCAAAACCATTACCAGATCTCAACACCATATACCAGCAGAGACGACGATATCAAATCTCGGCATTCCAGCTCTATAAATTTACCCATTACCAAATGGATTAACATTCAGTGATTTTCCCATAATTTTTGTACACATTTTCAAAACCACCTTCATATCTATACCACAGGCACCAACACTGACATCTATATCAAATTTCAGCATTTCAGCTCTATTCCCTCGCGCAATACCGAATTTAGTACTATTTAATACTTTTCACACATTTAAAGTACACATTTCCAGAGGCAGATCCGTATCCCAATCCCAGATAGCAACAGAGACTTCAATATTAAATTTGAGGATCTCAGCTCCATTCCTTTACGCTATACCATTTAGTACTTTTCGTAAAAATGTAGGACGCATTTTCAAAACACTCCCCATGTCTCAACCACAGATCCCAACAGTTGTGTAAAACCACCGCCATATCTCACCTCCGGATACCAATATAGGCCTCAACATCAAAGTTTAGAATTCAAGTCGTATCCCTTCGCCCAATACCAAATATAGTACCATTCAGTACTTTTCGTACAATTATAGGACGTATTTTCAAACCACCGCAAAATCTCAAACACATATGCCATCAAATTTCAGGAATTCCAGCTCCATTGGTTCATCATCAATTCCAATTTCTACCAAATGTAGTACCATTTAGTACACATAAGTGCCAGTTTCCAAAGCTTCCTACATACCCCAATCCTATACTCCCACAGTAATACCATATTAACCCCTGTTGTTTCGCGCAATTACAAATTGTACTTTATTTAGTATATTTTACTACATATAAGTACAAATTTCCAAAACTACTTACATATCCCACAGTAGTGGGATCCCATAGTAGTCTCTTTTCCAATTTTCAGGATAATAGCTCTATTGGTTTACCCAAATCAAAATTGTATGAAATTATTTACTATTTAGTACCGATTTTCATAACTAACTGCATCTTACAGTCCAGTAGAAATCTTATTTTCAAATTTCAAGATACTCCCAAAATTTAAATTGTACCAAATTTAGTACCATTTAGTACACATAAGTAGAAATTTCCAAAACCACTTACGTACCTCAGTCCGACAATGCAATAGTAATCTTATTTCCAAATTTTAAGATTCCAACTCAATTGGTTCTCCCAACAATTAAATTGTACAATTAATTGTACGAATGCTCAAAACTACCTACATTCCTCAGTCCAAGAATGGAATAGTAATCATATTTATAAAATTCAGAGTTTCAGCTCCATCTGTTCACCCAAATCGAAATTTACTAAATTTAGTACTTTTCGTGCACATAAGTACAGATTTCGAAAACTTCCTTCATATCTCAATCCTACGCTTCAACAGTAATGTTAGTTTCAAATTTCAGGAATGTTCTAAATATAGTAAGGCTTTGTAATTTTTGTATACTGGAGTACACACTTCGAAATCTACCGCCTCATATCGACTCAACTCCTCAACCTTGATACCCATTCCAAATTTCAAGTCTCCAGTTAACCGTTCACATGATACGAAATGGTACCAAATGTAGTACATTTTAGTATTTTTCGTACACCTAAAGAGAGAATTTCCAAAAACCCTTTGATACATCTATCATACACTCCATCAGTGACCCTTAACTCCAAATGTAAGAGTTCTAGCTCCACAGCTTTAGTAGCGTATAATATTTTGCGTAATGTTCTAGTACGAATTTCCAAAAAACCCAGTCTTATGTGATCCATTTGGACCAAAAGTGACCATCACCCAAAATGCCCAGATTGCAGCTTCAGCCGTTTCGTCCGTCTCATCTGAGTTTTGAGTGACCATCCCCCAAAATTTTAAGATTCCAGCTTCAGCTCTTTCGTCTGGGTATTGATGAATCGTTACTCTCTCTCTCTTCTCTCTCTCTCTCTCTCTCTCTCTCATATTCATCAGTACCCAGACGAAAGAGCTGAAGCTGGAATCTTAAAATTTTGGGTGATGGTCACTCAAGTCTCAGATGAGACGGACGAAACGGCTGAAGTTGGAATCTTGGCATTTTGGGTGATGGTCACTTTTGGGATCTGAGGTCTTAACAGATTTTTGTATACAAGTTACTCCAAATGGTGTAGGATTTTAATTTACATTTTCATTTTCCGTATGAATTTTCAATTTCCCATAGAAAAACCAGTAAAGAAAGACCTAAAGTCGGGCGGGGCCGACTTTGTGATACCCTACACCTCTTTGCTAATTTAGTGGAGCTCCACATAACAATTAAAAGATTTTATGGGAGAGTTTAATCATACACGCTATGATTATAATTGTAATTTAAAGTTCAAAGGACGAAATATGCCGAAGCATTTGTATCTTTTAAATTCGGAATTGTATTGCCCATTTGGTGCACAATTAATTTGAAATCAGATAAAGATATATATAGGAACTATATCCCAATCTGAACCGATCTCAATAAAATTTGGCAAAGATATTTCTGAACTGTTTTTGATATATTTCCCTGAATATCGTTGTTACGGAGTGCATATTACGGCTGTGGGTAACAAATACAACAAATCGGATGAACAATATATATGGTAGCTATGGCTATATCTGAACCGATCTTCACCAAATTTGGCATACTAGATTCTAGACTCAATTCGTTCGCATGTGCCGAATTCCATCCCATTTGGGCAAATATTAGACGTCTGGTGTACAATTAAATGTAAATCGGACGAAGATATATATGGGAGTCACATCCAAATCTGAACCGATCTCAATAAAATTTGGCAAAGATATTTCTGAGCTGTATTTGATATATTTCCCCAAATATTGTTGTTACAGAGTGCATATTACGGCTGCGGAGAACAAAAATAACGAGTCGGATGAACAATATATATATATATATGGGAGCTATAGCTATATCTGAACCGATTTCGATCAAATTTGGCATATTTATTTTTAGGCCTAATTTGGTTGTTTGTGCAAAATTCCATACTATTTAGGCTGATATTACACGTTTGGTGCACAATAAAAGGCAAATTGGGCGAAGATATATATTGGAGCTATATCTAAATTTTTACCGATTATCTCCAATTTCAATAGGGTTCGTCCTTGGGCCAAACAAATGTTGTTTGGAAAATTTCATCTTAATTGGATAATAAATGCGACCTGGACGGACGGACAGACGAACTGACATGCATAAATCAACTCAGAAAGTGATTCTATGGAGATCCTCAAAATCAACTATGGGTCTAGCTCGCTTCTTTCTCCATGTTACAAACAAATGCACAAAGACATAATACCCTTACCACTATGTGGTGTCGGGTATAAAAATAAGAAAATGGAACATATATCATATCATAATTGGGTTTTTGTCTTAATTATTATTAATATTTTTTGTTTATTTGTTTTTTTACATTGATATTACATTTCAATAAAACTATTTACAAAGATTACATTAGGAAATCAAGTAAAATATTTAAGCTCGGAATGGTCTTAAATTACATTACAACAATTTGAATATGAATATAAATTATTTAATTAATACTTTTACACTAATTGGACATTATACAATGCATACTCACTTACACTACGCTACAACAAAATGACCAAATGTTAACAAGATTGCAAGTGGTTTAATATTAATACGAAACAAATCGGCTTTTATTTTTGTTCGGTAAAAAGGTAATTACATTTTTTACAAAATCTCGAAAGACATATGAGCCGCTTAGCCCATTAAAAGGCAATGTAGGCAAACTACCTTTTGCATACCCAGTAGGCTGAAAATAATAGGTTATATCTAAAAAAATACATAGAAAAAGAACATGGTAATGAGAAATGTTGGCACAGAGTGTGCTCGGCCGAAGGACATGAGTTCGAGTCGATGTCCCGGAAAACGAAGAAAAGCACAATAAAATACGACTCATGGATGTTGATTTGAATTTTCCAACCCCCACACAAACTTGGTTGGTAACGTGGACCTGGGAGGTACCGTTATATGGGGACTATACCAAAGCGAAATTTTCTTTAAAATGGTTCTCCACCTAATTCGCCTAAATCAATTGGAAAATGTGGTCAAAACTCTCGAAATAGTTAAAATCCGGAGGCAATGGGCGCTACACCGAAACATTGACCTACATAGAAATTTTCTGCAAAGCGGTTTTCTACCCGCCTTAGAAACGTAGATGCCACATGAGGGCAAAATCTTTTTGAAAATGTCAAGACTTAGAAAGTAGCTGAAATCTGGAGATAGCTTCATGTGAGGGTTCTACAAAATCGTGGCAATTATGACGTTTTCCTACTAAGATCTCAAATTACCAAAAATTGTACGAAATTAGCATGAAACATGTAAGCAAAGGCTACAGTCGAGCGGGGCCGACCGTTGAATACCCTACAACACTATAATAAACGATACAGTTTATATAGGCAAGATACTCGAACGAATTCCACAAGATATTGTGACAAATAATAAAAGAAAACCATCAGGTTTCGTTCTCTAATTTTCGAATAATAGCAACTTTAACTAATTTGCTCATTTCCAATTTATTGGTAGATGTTGCACGTAAATGGTCTTCCTAGATCTAGAACCAATATTTCCCAAAGACTTATAATCTCTCAGAAGTGGCAAAAGATTAACATTTATTATAGGTTTTTCACTGAAACGCATCTATATGAGATACAGACATTTGACTATATTCTTCAACGAAATCAGTCTTAACGAAATAGTCAGAAGTGTGTCTTTCCTGTATTTGTGAATTCTCCAAAAAGTCACTGGAATGGAGCTTTCCGTATTTTGTCTACAAAAGTTGGCAAACTATTTCACACATTGAATATTTTTGGATGGCCATCCAAAACTGCTTGGCTTTTGCAATGTCCGGTAACCCCCATTCAAATGTGCCTGAGGATCGGGCAATAATTACGACCTGCTGACAATTTTGCAGTTTTTTTTTGGTCCATTTCAACCCCTAAATATATGGCGATCATCTCCAAAAAAGAGTAGGCTTCTATTCTGACCCTCATCTGATCCCCATGTAAAATTTCGTTAGGATCGGGTCATAAATGCGATCTGTATATGATATCCTGATATCCTAACTACTTAGTTTTGTTAGCTGTAGAAATATTACCAAATGTTTAATTCAAAATGAAAATATGCCAAAAAAATATGACAAAATTGAAAAAAAAAAATGAGAAAAATCAATATTTTCATCTTTAGAGAGTTGTTTCTTTCCTGCCAAGAGGCCATTCTGAATTAATGAGAACTGTCGAAATCAGTTCAGCCGTTCTCGACACATAAGAGATCTTTCAAGCATATCTTCTTTGATAGACATATATATCGCACATATTTTGCTATATATCCGTTTTGTTGGATGTTAACATCAATGTAAAGATCAGGAGTAACCTTGTCATGGCTTTGCGATTTCGCCGGGATTTAAAATATTCGCGGTTTAATGAAAAATTCTGAATTTTTTCAACACAAAATAAATGGTCTATTTTACCCGCTGAATATTATCCGATGACCACCCAAATTGGTAGGCTTCTTCCCCGCCCTAAACTCTAGCTACATGCGAAGTTCCGCGTCGATTGGTCTATAATTGCGACCTGTATAACTACTGCAAAATCCGACATTTTTTCAGTTTTTGGTCCAGTTCGACCCCTAAATATTATGGCGATCATCTCCAAAAGAAATAGTGTTCTATTCTGACCCTAGCCCCACCTCCATTCTAAATTTCGTGAAGATAGGGCCATAATTGCGACCTGTAGAGTGATTACAAATTAACATGGACAGACGGACAGACGGACGGACGGACATACATAGCTAGATCGACTCAACTCGGCGAGATAGGAAGATTCATATATACTTTCCTATGTGGGAAACCAATATTTCGAGGTGTTACATAATTTTTGGCCCAATCAAACTTATAATACCCCCAACACATAGTATGGTAGGGTATAAAAACGAAAAGTATCAGCTGACCTTTTAGTGGCAATGGGCCAATATTATTAATATCCTTTATGTGAGATATGTGATATATTTTTGTAAAATTTTGAAATGTGCCTTAGGTACCAGATATAGTGGGCCGAAGTATTCCATATTCACACTTCATCTAAAACTGATAAGAATAATGGGGTGTGTAAAATTTTAAGAACATCTAAGATTTATTTTCAATATGTTTACCTTTTTTGGGTACCTTCCCGAAATATATGGAAATTCCATATTTACATCAGATCTCTATTTAGGAGAAATATTTAGATACCCCAAGTTTGAAAAAAAAACAAAACGCTGACTTGTTTCGCAAGTTATGAAGGTATAAGTATTGAAAATTTTGACTCTTTGTGGCTAGTCAAAAAATTGACTCCTTTGTGGGGGCCAACACAAGATCTTATGTTGATAGCTCAATTGAATTTTCCGAGCTTGAAAGTAATCCAATGCTCATTTGGCGCTTTATGAACTTCATTGTTATTCAAAATTTTGACCCTTGTAGGGGATATACTTGATGGAGTGGGCCGATGTTGTCCGAATTCGCACCTGACGCAGCACTGATAAAACTATTAGGATTTGCATAATTTTCATCGGTAGGAGTGGGTCGATTTTGCTCATCTCGATCTTAGTTTGATGTAGAAACACATGGACAGATGGACGAACGAGCATTCACAAATGGACGCAGACTCCAAGAAGATCACCAAAAGCAACTGAAGTTCTATCCCTTTTCCTTTTGTATTTTTCC
This sequence comes from Musca domestica, assembly GCF_030504385.1. Taxonomy (NCBI): domain Eukaryota; kingdom Metazoa; phylum Arthropoda; class Insecta; order Diptera; family Muscidae; genus Musca; species Musca domestica. The sequence goes on from NW_026712435.1 coordinate 18,194,044, forward strand.
CGCAAATGTACATCTAGGGATGTACGTCTGTCTGTTTGGCTGGGTGGCATGATAAATCTCAAAGGGAGTATCCGATTTGGTCCAAACTTGGTACATCCTAATATGTTTGTCAAAATTAGATCGAGTTCGCAGATGGGCAACATCGGTCAACTCCTTCTGGTACCTCCTCCACCAAAGGTCGAAATTGAAAATATATATTTTCTGCCAGAAAGAAACGATAATCCAGTTTTACTTCAACTTTGGAAATCCTAATGTTGGCGTCATTGCTAGCTCAGGTGCGAAAATGGACAATATCTGTCCACGTCATCAAGTACCTTGCCCACAAAGGGTTAAAATTTTGAATAATCACAACTCTTTGTCTTCAAATTTCACACAATCGAATATTTTCTATTAACCCAAGACCTGGTGTAAAGGTGGAATACATTGATCCACTCCTTCCCCACAACAGGTCGAAATTTTGAAAAAAAAAAATTTTTTTTTTGCACAGAAAGAGTAGCAATAATCCGAATTTGATCCAACTTTGCAAATACTAATATTTACGCAGGTGCAAAAAAGGATAATATCAGTCCACTCCATGAAGTACCTCCCCCACAGAGGGTCAAAATTTTGAATAATTCCAACTCTCATAAAATGTGATGTAAGGGTCCGATTGTCTTCAAATTTCACACATCCCATTATATATATATATTAACCCAAGGTCTGGTGTTAAGATGGGCAATGTCGGCCCACTCCTTCTGGCACCTCCCCCACAAATGGTCAAAATTTTAAATAATTACACCTCTCATAAAATCTGATTTAAGAGTCCGATTGTCTTCAAATTTCACACATCCAATATTTATATAAACCGAAGGTATGGTGTTAAGAAGGAATATATCGGTCCACTCCTTCAGGTACCTCCCCCACAAATGGTCGAAATTTAAAAAAAATAGATATTTTTTGCATAGAAAGAGAAACGATAATCTGATTTTGCTAATATGTGCGTCAGTGCTTAATATGTGCGTCAGTGCTAGGCCTAGTGCGAGAATGGACAGTATCGGTCCACTCCTTCTGGTACCAACCCCACAAATGGACAACATTTTGAATAATTACAACTCTCATAAAATGTGATGTAACATTCCTATTTTCTTCAAATTTCATACATCACAATATTTATATTAACCCAAGGTCTGGTGTTAAGATGGAATATATCGGTCCACTCCTTCTGGTACCTCCCCGAAATTGTTAATATCCATTAAGCCCGTAAAACGCGAAATTAGCATCCGATTCCATTTAGACCTGTTATAAAGATGGTAACGATCGTAGACCTCCCCACAAAGACTCAAAATTTTAAATAACCAAAACGATTATAAAATCCGAAATAAACATCCGGTTCTCTTCATATTTCCCACATCCCTTTATTATACTCCCCACCTTGCAAAGGAGGAGGTCGTAGACCCCATAATGTATATATATTCATTATCAGGATAAAATTCTAAGTCGATTTAATGATGTCCGTCTGTCTGTCTGTTGAAATCACGATACAGGACACATTATTTGACGTAGAGCGTCAAAATCTAGCAGAATAATTTGTATTGTGTCTAGGATGGTTGGTATTGAAAATGACATATATCGGTCCACGTTTTGGTATAGTCGCCATATAACGGTACCTCCCGATATTCGATATTTTGATGATTTTTGCCGCATTTTTTCATGGATTTGTCCAAAAATTGGTATTTGTTGGTCACAAAGGGTTCTAGCTCTAGTGGCGAAACATTGCAAGTACAAGTCCATGTTTTAGTATAGCCCCCATATAGCGGTACCTCTCGATATTCGGTATTTTGATGATATTTCCCAAATTTTTTATGGATTTGTCTAAAATTTGGTATTTTTTGGTCATAACGGGTTCTAGCTCCGGTGGCGAAACATTGCATGTACAAGGTATAGCCCCCATATAGCGGTACCTCCCGATATTCGGTATTTTGATGATTTTTGCCACATTTATTCACGGATTTGTCTGAGAATTGGTATTTGTAGGTCATAATGGGTTATACATTGTATGTATAGGTCCACGCTTTGGTATAACCCCCATATAACGGTATCTCCCGATATTCGGTATTTTGATGATTTTTGCCTCATTTTTTCATGGGTTTGTCTAAAAATTGGTATTTGTTGGTCATAACGGGTTCTAGCTCCGTTGGCGAAACATTGTATGTATAGGTTCACGTTTTTGTATAGCCCTATATAGCGGTACCTCCCGATATTCGATATTTTGATGATTTTTGCCACATTTTCCCACGCGGTACCTCCCGATATTCGATATTTTGATGATTTTTGCCACATTTTCCCACGAATTAGTCTAAAAATTGGTATCTGTGGGTCATAATTGGTTCTAATGCTTCCATAACCTTAAGGTTCGGCCCGGCCCAACTTATGTTTTTTTTTGCTTGTTTTTCCTAACACAAGATCTGTTGTATAGATGAGATATATCGGTCCACTCCTTCTGGTACCCATAACCTGGCATGTCTCAATATTTATATTATATTTATGTATTTCCGATACGAAATGGACAATATTGGCCCATTCCTTCGGAACCTACTGCATGTTTTGCTACATCGTCCATATAAGGGCAGCGCTCATTTTATGGTATTTTGTAGACTGTAATTGCATTCTACAACTTATTTCATTGGCTTTAAGCTGGGAATACATAAAGCGCTTATTTGACTGGCTTAAGTCATCGGCTGGCTTCTTCGTAGAGGAACAAAGGAGTTTTAGGTTGACTTAGTTCGATTTTGACCCTAGGCTCCTTTGTTCATTTCCGAAGAAGCCAGCCGATGACTTAAGCCAGCCAAATATGCTCTTTATGTATTTGCAGCCTTACAGTTTTCAATGGATCTCATCCGAATACTGAATTCGGACACTTTTATGAATTATATAACTTGGCCGCCATTTAAAGACTTAAAATATTTGTTTTTTATTAAAATTTATTTTATACGAATAACACACTATTTTTTCTTTTTGTCCTTTTGTAATAATTCCTATATGAAGCCGGTCTAACTTGTTTGTGATTTTAATTCTCCTCTTTTTATGAAATACTTTCTTCTGTTTTTGATTTCAAAAAAAGGCACCCATTTTTTATTATCGTTACCATCCTTTCTAGCTTATTTTTAAGAAATATTTGTAAACATTTTATTATGATTTTTTTTTTTTCACTTTGACCATTGAAATGACAACATGGAAACAACCTATTTATTAAATTTAATATACAATCTTTTCGAAAATTAATAAACATGGGCGGCGAAATTAAACACTTCCATGAACCGCTTAATTAAATTCTTAATGTTTTTAATGTATTTCATATATTTTTATTCTTCATTAATTTAATTTCTTGCTGAAACCAAAATTTAACCTTCCTCCAATCGTGGATTTAATCCGCCATACCCAATGGTTCTAGTTCGTGGACTTCATTGAATGTGTTTCGATGAGCCATCATGCGGCGACGGGTTGAAGCATTATTGCTTGCAGCCACACAGCTGCCGCTCCTCGAGACAACAGCCCCTGCCATTCCCGAAAGGCCAGCAGCAGATATGACACCACAACCAGCACCGCTGTTGCGATAATATTCGGAAACTGTAATGAAAGGGGAAAAATGAATGGGAACAATTAAATTACGATTATCTTTGACTGGGGGCCTATTAAAACCATAATAAAAGCAAAGGTATTGGGTTTAATAGGTATTTACATATTTAATAGGTATTTACATATTTAACTCCTGCAAAATAGTTTTGTATACAATGCAGAATATTATTTCGAGCGATGCTAAAGGAAAATAATTTCAAAAAAGGGCATATTTTCAATATCATTTTTGCCTTTTTCTGTCCTCCATCGTATAATGGAGGTATATTAACTTCGAAATAAATCGTGCCTAAATGCCAGGAATTCATAAATAGTAAAAACTAATTTTGGGATTTATGCAAAACTCTCATACAAAGCATCATTTTGGAAGGATGATGTTATAGACAAAAATAGTCTTCATCAAAATTCGAAATAAGTTATCAAAGGAAAGAAATTTGCAGTTCCATTATACATCGGAGAAAATTTACATCAATGTTGCCAAAAATATATATTTCCTAGTTTTTATATCCTCAGCCATATGGCTAGAGAGGGTTTAGACCCTAGGTCTCTTTATACCAAATCCGTTTCAGAAGATTTAGAGTCGATCTAGCGATGTACGTCCGTCCATCTGTCTGGGAGTAACCGATTTGATCCAAACTTCGTACATCGTAATGTTATTATCGAACTTAGATCGAGTTCGCAGATGGGCAATATCGGTCCACTACTTCTGATAACTTCCTCACAAAAATTCGAAATTTAAAAAATATATACATTTATGTGTTTATTTCTCTTTCGAGGCGGGCTTAATGATCTGAAATTTGCAGTGAAAAGGAAAGCCAGTTAGACACTATCACACACTCACCAATATCCGAAGCGTTTCGCCGTTGGTTATGCGGCTCATCAGACATATTTGGTGTGGTGATGGCTTACAAGAACCGTTTTCTGGAAAATAGTATTTATTTCGAACTTTATACGATTATGCATATGCGAATTAAACACCAGAAATCCTCCAAGTTCGACTCAAGTTCTATTGTCAGATCTTTTTCACAGCAAAGTTTGTTTTTCACAGCAAAGAAAGAGAAAGGATAATCCGATTTTGTGCAAGTCCTAATATTTGTATCAGTGCTAGGTCAGGTTCGAAAGTGGACAATATCGGCCCACTCCGTCAAGTACCTTCCCCACAAAGGGTCAACATTTTGAATAATTATAACTCTTATAATATGTGATGGAAGAGTCGGATTATCTTCAAATTGCTCAGATCACAATATTTTTATTAACTCAAGGTCTGGTGTGAAGATGGAATATATCTGTCCACTCCTTATGGTACCTCCATCACAGAGTCAAAATTTTGAATATCTATGAATCTTATAAAACGCTAAATTAACATCCGATTCCATTCCGACTTGGCACATCTTAATATTTCCATCAACACAAAATCGGTTTTAAAGACGGTAGAGATCGGACCATTTCTTTTGGTACCTCCCCCACAAAGGGTCGAAGTTTTTAATAGCCAAAACGATCATAAAATCTGAAATATGCATCTGGTTCTCTTTATATTTCAAAAATCCCATTATTTCTATTAACACAATATCTGCTGTGAAAATGGGATATGTCAGTCCACTACTTGTGGTACGTCCCCCACAAAGGGTCAACATTTTGAATATCCATGAAGCTCATAAAACGCGAAAAAAACCACCGATTCCTTTCCGACTTGGCACATCTCAACTTTTCCACAAACACAATAACTGTTATAAAGATTGTAAAGATCGGACCATTTCTTCTGGTACCTCCCCCACAAATAGTCGAAGTTTTCAATAGCCAAAACGATCATAAAATCCGAAATAAGCATTCAACTCTTTTCACATATCACACATGCAATCAGTTTTGCTAACAAAAGATCTGTTGTGAAGATGCTATATGTATCTGCGAACCCGTTCTGGTACCTCACCTACAAAGGGACACAATTGGATAAAAATGTTCGATTTTCTTATATATTTATTTAGGTCCGATTTTGAGATGTACCATGTCTGGAATGGAATCGGATGTTTATTTTGATTTTTATGAACTTCATGGATATTGAAAAATTGGAGCATTTGTGGGGGAGGTACCAGAAGGAGTGGACCGATATATTCCATCTTTCTACCAGAGCTTGGGTTCATAAAAATAGTAGGATGTGTGAAATTTGAAAACAATCGGACTCTTATATCATATTTTTTAAGAATTATAATTATTCAAAATGTTGACCCTTTGTGGAAGAGGCAGATGGAGTGGACCAATATTTTTCAGTTTGGTTCCTGACATAGAAAAATATTAGGATTTGCAAAATTAGAGCAAAATTAGATTATTGCTTCCCTTTCTGTGTAGAAAATACCTATATATTTTTAAAAATTTCGAACATTTGTGGGGGAGGTACCAGAAGGAGTGGTCCGATATATTCCATCTTAACATCAGGCCTTGGGTAAATATAAATATTGGGATGTGTGAAATTTGAAGACAATCGGACGCTTACATCACATTTTATGAGAGTTGGAATTATTCAAAATTTTGACCATTTGTGGGGGAGGTAGCTGATGGAGTGGACCGATATTGTCTATTTTCACACCTGACCTAGTGCTGACGCAAATATTGGGAATTGCAAAATTGGAGCAAAATCGGATTATCCTTTCTCTTACTGTGCAAAAAAAATATATTTTTGCAAATTTCGACCTTTTGTGGGGGAGGTGCCAGAAGGAGTGGGCCGACATTGCCCATCTTAACACCAGACCTTGGGTTAATACATATAATGGGATGTATGAAATTTGAAGACAATCGGACCCTTACATCACATTTTATGAGAGTTGGAATTATTCAAAATTTTGACCATTTGTGGGGGAGGTAGCTGATGGAGTGGACCGATATTGTCCATTTTCACACCTGACCTAGCACTGATGAAAATATTAAGATATGCAAAATTGGAGCAATTATCCTTTCTCTTACTGTGCAATAAATTATTTTCATTGAAAATTTTGACATATAATAAGACATATCAGCCCACGTTTCGGTAAGGCAACCATATCGCGCTACTAACTGATTTCCAGTATTATTGTCTTGATCACAATTTTAAAACAAATCATGTGTAACTTAACATTTAGAGTTCTGAGTAGGTATAGTCTCTGTATGCTAAAACTCTTCAAGATTGCTTCTGTATTTGGTATAGGCCCCATATTACTGTACCTCCTAATTTTCGGTAATTTCGAGTAACATGACATTTTGAAAAAATAACTTCCTTCTAGGAATTTTAGAGTCTCCCCCTTTAAAATGTTGTAAAGGTAAGTCCAGTATTATATACAGGTCCTATATAACGGTACTTTTTTATTTTAGGTATTTTGAGGGTTTAATATAGATTTTTTTTTTGACAAACTTATTATTTGGTATTTTGTTTTTCAGTGGATAAAAACTACACACATTGTCAATATATTAACCTATAACGTATGTCTTTGCAGGGCCGAATGGGGTTAGATCCCCAAAATCAGACATAAACTCATTGGAATAGAATTGATCCTATGAAAAACTTTCTTAAATCTGAAGACACAAAGACTGCATATATTTTTATGAAAAAGGGATAAAAAATATATATATAAAATTGGCAGGCAAATAATCCTCCCTATCTGAAATAGACCACAACCGTATCAATATATTTTAAAAATAATATGTAACTTTTTTTTAAAAACTAAGAGAAACAAATTTGAAACCAGTAAAGAAAGTCCTAAAGTCGGTCGGGGCCGATTTTATGATACCCTACACCACTTTGCTAATTTAGTAGAGCTGCGCATAACAATTAACAGTTTTTATGGGAGAATTCAATCATACACGCTATGATTATAATTATAATTTAATGTTTAAAGGACTGAATATGCCGAAGCATTTGTATATTTTAAATTCGAACTTGTATTGCCCATTTGGTGCAAAATTAATTTGAAATCAGATAATGATATATATGGGAGCTATATCCAGATCTCAACCGATCTCGATAAAATTTGGCAAAGATATTTCTGAGCTGTATTTGATATATTTCCCTGAATATCGTTGTAACGGAGTGCATATTACGGATGTGGGTAACGAATATAACAAATCGGATGAACAGTATATATGGGAGCTATAGCTATATCTGAACCGATCTTCACCAAATTTGACATTCTAGATTCTTCTAGACTCAATTCGGTCGTGAGTGCCAAATTTCATCCAATTTGGGCAAATATTAGACATTTGGTGCATCATAAAAGTTAAATCGGACGAAGTTATATATAGGAGCTATATCCAAATCTGAACCGATCTCGATAAAATTTAGTAAAGGTATATCTGAGCTGTATTTGATAGATTTGCCCAAATATTGTTGTTACAGAGTGCATATTACGGCTGCGGAGGGCAAAAATAACAAATCGGATGAACAATATATATGGGAGCTATACGTATCTCTGAACCGATTTCGATCAAATTTGGCATATTTATTTTCAGGCCTAATTTGGTTGTATGTGCAAAATTCCATACTATTCGGGCTGCTATTACACGTTTGGTGCACAATAAACGGCAAATCGGACGAAGATATATATGGGAGTTATATCTAAATTTTTACCGATTATCTCCAATTTCAATAGGTTTTGTCCTTGAGCCAAACAAATGTTGTTTGGAAAATTTCATCTCAATCGGATAATAAATGCGACCTGCATTTTGTTCACAAGAATTCATGGACAGACAGACGGACGGCCAGACAGACGACTGAGATGCATAAATCAACTCAGAAAGTGATTCTATGGAGATCCTCAAAAGTACCTATGGGTCTATCTCGCTTCCTTTTCCATGTTACAAACAAATGCACAAAGACATAATACCCTGACCACCATGTGGTGTAGGGTATAAAGAACAAGAGAAGTAAAAAACATACAAAACAGAGAACTGGATCAAGGTACATTCACCGCAAAACAAAAACTGCACGAGTTTTTGTTGATTTTGAAAGATGACATTCCATACTCAAATCCAAAATTCAAATTTTAGGACCTTCTCGATATTACTTTTCGGATGTGGCAAAAATATGGTCGTAATTTGAATTTATTATACCCTACAACACTATGTGTTGTGGGTATTATAAGTTTGATTGGGCCAAAAATGATGTAACACCTCGAAATATTTTTTTCCACATAGGAAAGTATATATGGATCTTCCTATCTCGCCGAGATGAGTCGATCTAGCTATGTATGTCCGTCCGTCTGTCCATGTTAATTTGTAATCAAGCTGCAGGTCGCAATTATTTTCCTGATTTTACAGTTGCTCTATAGGTCACAATTACGAACCAATCGACGCGAAAATTTACATGGAGTTAGAGTTTAGGAATGGGCAATTTGGGCGGCCATCGGACAATAATTAGCGGGTAAAATAGACCCTAATTTTTATGTAAGAAAATAGGAAAATTTCCACTAAACCGCGAATATTTTCAACCCCAGCCAAATCACAAATACATTAAAAGATTACTTCTGACCATTACAGTGATGCTAATAGCCAAGAAATCGGATGTATAGCAAAATAGGTACAATATATATGTAAAAGAAATTATCTTATTTATTCTGCTTATAAATCAAGAACCGCTGGGCCAATTTTCACAATTCCCATCAATTCGGAATGGTCTCTTGCCAGAAAACGATAAAGTCTAAGAAAATCGCGGAAGAATATACCATTAAAAAAGTGAATATCTTTTTTTCAAAATTTTTCAATTTTTGTCATAATTTTTATCGCATGCGATTTTTTCAATTTGACTTACAATTTTGAATTGTAAATTTTCTAAATGTTTACACCCACCAACACTACGTTTGAGGGTATTATATGCATATCGCAATTATCGTCCCATCCTCACGAAATTTTGCATGGGAGTAGGGTTAGGGTCCGAATTAAAGCCTATACTTCTTAAGATGTACATTTTAAGGTGCAAATGGACTAAAAAATTAATTTTTTCTAATTTTGTAGTCGTTCTATAGGCCACAATTGAAACTAATCGACACGGAATCTCGCATCAGAAGAGAGTTTAAGTCAGGGAAGAAGTCTAGCATTTTGGATGACTGTGTGAAATTGTTTTGATTACTTAACAACACTAAGGAGTGCGTAAATATTGGTCAAATTCTCCGGGCTAAAAACTAAGGGTAACCTCTGGGCGGGGCTCTTTGACATTATATCAAAATAGAATTTTCCAAAATGGATTTGGATATATGGGGACTTCGAACATATTGTAGTGTTGTAGGGTATCACATGATCGGCCCCGCACGACTATAGCCTTGTTTTTATAATATTTTTTCCGTCCCTTTTTTTTTAAATTATGATGTTTCAATTTTAAAACGATCATTTTTGATAAGAAAAAAAAACTAAACTATTACACTTCAAAAATCCTAAAACATTTTTTTTCTTCTTCATTCGAAAAAGTGATACATTTCCCAACTTTAGCCCTTAACAACGTATGACTTTGAAATTTTCGTTACTGAAGAAGAATTTTGTGTTCGATAATAGTTTAAAAAATATCCTATAAGACGAAATTCATTTTTTCAATTAATCTCCGTTTTTGTGGTTTCACCCCTTTGTGTGTCGATAGTTAAGATCTCTGTCTGCCCGTTTACTTTGTGAACTAGTTATCCAGCAAATTGGAAAGGGTCGAGAACCGTTCATGTATGCTGAATGCATAAGGCGCTTATTCCTAGACATTTATTTATTTCATGCACACTCCCCCTCCACCCCTCCACTATATTCCAAAAAGTTATTAACATGAACAAATAATTAAAAATGAGTGTTTGGTTTTAAGTCAAGTCTCACGGGAAGGACTGTGCTTTATGAATATTTCAAAAACGTAGACACGCTACACACACACCCACACACACACACCCACACACACACCCACACGTACCACAGACATGCTCAAGTAATTATGTTTCCAATGATTGATGAATAAATTTTTGATGAACACCCATCCATATATGCAACATGTTTTTTTTTTAACTCTAAAACATAATTGTCGTGTGACGAACAACTTTGCAATCAAAGTGAAATCTAACAATCCATCAACAGATTGGAATTCGAATTTTTTTTTTGAAAAGGAATAGATGACGTCACAAAAAAGGCACTGTGTTTTTATTATCAACTCTGCATGGCTTCCTGCTGTCTTTGAAATATATTATGTCAAAATTAAAAAAAAAAAAAATAATTAAAATTAAAGTGAACTGTTAACGGACAAAGAAAGAAAGAAGGTCTGAAAAAAATAACGCTCCACTGTGTTGCCGAAACTTGGCTTTGAAAGCAGTGTTGGCTTCTTTGTTCGGGATACCATAGTATTTTGTTTTGCAAAATGGTCGGGCTTAATCCCTTTATTGTTGTTGTTTTTTTTTTTTTTTTTTTCAAAACAACGTTTGTTTATTAGTGGAGAACGATGGTAATGTTTACTATGGGGGTAAGGTTTCGGAAGGAGCCACCAACCCTCAATGTTCCTTGCTTAATTTCCAGCGCACAATGGCCACCACCATCTCCGGATACCAATCCGTTGGACTATTGTGTCTAGAGTATTTTGGAAAGCAAGGTTGGCACTAAAAAATACCAAAGTGTCGATCACCTCTAGCAAGCGCTTCGCCGGGAATGGGCCAAAATAGCGCGGAGCAACATTCGAGCAGCGTGTGATGGTTTCAATGGTCGTTTGAAGGCCATAATTAGTGCCAACGGTGACAAATGCGAACAAATCTAAAATAATTCCAAAAATTTGATGCAATTTCCGACATTTTTTGGTTAAATAAATGTAAGAATGATGGTGTCTGTCTTTTTTGCAGTTTTTTATGTCACCTCGAATAATTGTACGAAAATAACTAAATAGTACTTTTTTGGTACAACTTGGCATTGGGTGAACAGATAGTGCTTCAAATCTGAAATTTGATATTAGTGTCGCTGTTTATGTGTATCCTGAACATATGGAGGTGATTTTGGAGATTTGTACTATAATTGTACGGAAAATACTAAATGGTACTATATTTGGTATTGAGTGAAGGTTTGGAGATAAAATTCGGAGATTTGATATTTACAATACTGATGGTATCTGTGTTTGAGATTCGGCTGTGGTTTGCAAATGTGTACTATATTTGTACGAAAAGTGCTAAATGATACTATTTTTTGATAGTACCATCGTGCTGCGTGAAAGGATAGGGCTGGGATCCTTAGGTTTTATATTGAGTTTTCCGTTGGTATCTAGAATAGAGATATGGAGTTGGTTTCGGAAATGTTTACTATAATTGTACGAAATGTACCTAACAGTTCTAAATTTGGTATAAGGTGAAGGAATAGAGATACAATTGTGAAAATTGATATATTTATCTGATATTGAGAGATTTGGCAGTGGTTTGAGGATGCGTCCTATATTTGTACGAAAAGTACTACATTTGGTATTAGGTGAAGGGGATGGGGCTGGAAAACTGAAATTTGATATTGATTTCACTGTTATTAAGATATGGAGGTGGTTTTGGAAATGTACACTATAGTTGTTCGAAAAGTACTTCGTGTTATGAAATTGGGCATTGGGTGAAGATATAGAGCTGGACTACCGATATTTGATATAATTGTACAGTAAGTACTAAATAGTAATATCTTTGGTATCGGGCAAAGGGATTTAGATAAAATTCCGATATTTGATACTTAGATTATTGATGGTATCTGTGTTCGAGATGTGACGGTGGTTTGAAAATGCCTCCAGTATTTGTGCGAAAATTACTAAATGATACTTAATTTGGTATTAAGTGAAGGGATGGGACTGGAACCTTCAAATTTGATGTTGATGTCTCTGTTGGTATCTAAAATTGAGATGAGAATGTATACTACATTTACACGAAAAGTACCTAATAGGTTTAAATTTTATTTATGGCGAGAAGACAGGCCTGGAATCCTAAAATTTACTATTGAGGTCTCTGTTGGTCTCTGTAGTTGAGAGAAGGAGAGGTTTTGCAAAGGCATGTATCTACTAGAAGTGCAAAAATTTGAAATTTGATTGAATTTTAAAATTTGATGTTGAGGTCAGTCCTGGTTTCTTGGGTTCAAATACGTTAAATAAAACCTTTAAATAGTTTTGTATAGAAAAATTGAAGGTAGGACCTTTATGCAATGGTTTTTAAAAATTTCTACCTCGATAAATCGAAATAGAATTTTATGCTGATGTATATTTCGTGATGTTACAAACGGACTGGAAAACTCCCATACTATGGTGGTTGTGGTTTTGTGGTTGTTGCAACCGTATTGCAACAATTACTTTTTTTACACCCTCCACCATACTATGAAGGGTATATTAACATTCTCATTCCGTTTGTAACTCCTCGAACTACTCATGCCAGACCCAACGAAGTATATATATTGGTGATCAGAGTGAAATTCTGAGTCGATTTAGCGATGTGCGTCTGTCTGTCTGTTGTAATCACGCTATCTTTCGAACGCATTAGGGTAGAAGGCTAAAACTTTGCGAACATGTTTATTTTGCCAGTAGGCAGGTTAAGTGTGTAAATGGGCCATAAAGGTGCACGTTTTCATATTTTGATGATTTTAGCGACATTATACACCCAAGACAGAAAATTGCCTGTGCAGGTCCACTTCTTCATATAGCCCCCATGTAATGGTACCTCCCTATATTCGGTATTTTGATGATTTTAGCGACATTACTCACCGGAATAGTTTCAAATTTGGTATTTAGAGTTCGTAATGGGAACTACAGTCTGTGACAGAAAATTGTCTATACAGGTCCAGGTCTTCGTATTGACCCTATATATCGGTACCTCCATATATTCGGTATTTTGACGTTTTTAGGTACAATAGTCATCGAAATTGTTTGAGATGTCGTATTTGAAGTTCGTAATGGGAGCTACAGCCTGTAACAAAAAATTGTCTATGCAGGTCCAGGTCTTCGTATTGACCCTATATATCAGTACCTCCCTATATTCGGTATTTTGACGATTTTAGGTACAATACTCACCGGAATAGTTTCAAATTTGGTATTTAGAGTTCGTAATGGGAACTACAGTCTGTGACAGAAAATTGTCTATGCAGGTTCAGGTCTTCGTATTGACCCTATATATCAGTACCTCCCTATATTCGGTATTTTGACGATTTTAGGTACAATAGTCATCGAAATAGTTTGAGATGTCGTATTTGAAGTTCGTAATGGATGCTACAGCCTGTGACAGAAAATTGTCTATGCAGGTCCAGGTCTTCGTATTGACCCTATATATTGGTACCTCCATATATTCGGTATTTTGACGATTTTAGGTACAATACTCATCGAAATTTTTTGAGATGTCGTATTTGAAGTTCGTAATGGATGCTACAGCCTGTGACAGAAAATTGTCTATGCAGGTCCAGGTCTTCGTATTGACCCTATATATTGGTACCTCCATATATTCGGTATTTTGACGATTTTAGGTACAATACTCATCGAAATTTTTTGAGATGTCGTATTTGAAGTTCGTAATGGATGCTACAGCCTGTGACAGAAAATTGTCTATGCAGGTCCAGGTCTTCGTATTGACCCTATATATCAGTACCTCCCTATATTCGGTAGTTTGACGATTTTAGGTACACTAGTCATCGAAATAGTTTGAGATGTCGTATTTGAAGTTCGTAATGGATGCTACAGCCTGTGACAGAAAATTGTCTATGCAGGTCCAGGTCTGCGTATAGCTCCGATATAACGGTACCCCCCTATATACGGCATTTTAATGATTTTAGGGACATTATTCACCGTTTATTTCAAATTTCGAATTTGAATATGGCAATGGCTTATGACAAACAAAGCCTATGTAGATCCACGTGTACAGACTCCAATATATTTTTAAGATTTTAACAGAATTTTTAACGGATTTTATTTTTGGAAATGTTCCAAATTCTGTCCAAATGGTGGAGGGTATTCAAAGTTCGGCCCGGCCGAATCAATGTTTCTTCTCTCGTTTAAGTTGTGTTGGTTTTTCTTAAACTGAATAGATTTGTACAACTATTCCCGCTCAGCTTAGTTTACCCAGAAAAGGTAATTTATTTAATTGTCATTTTTCTTTCTTAGCCATTTGCCGGCCAGCAACAACGAAGAGATATTTATTTAGGATTAACTAACAAATGTCATGGCTTGTGTATCCAAAGTTCAAATTTTGTTTATTTTAGAAAAATATTTGTCATTTGTAAGAATGCTGATGATGTTTGGGGGTGATAACATATTTATGTTACCAATTGCTGTTTACAGCAAAAGGACATGCCCGCACAGCTTTTGCAAGAAGAAATAAAAACTCAAGGAAATATTTTTAATCTTAGTTTTTGAGTTTGTATTTTTTTAATTTTATTTTGTCGTATCTTTTTTCAAAGGTAATGAATTTAAGTAGAGCCTTATTTGACTATCTGAAATTAAATACTGTTTCTTAGTTATTAGTTCGTTGGAAAATTTACACCATAATTGAGTTAGTTAGAAAAAAAAGAAAATAACAGCCTTCAAAAACTAATAACAAAAAAAAAAAAAAAATGATAATAATAAATAAATAAAATAAAGAATTTCAAGACAAAGATATTTTGAAGTGGACATTCAATGCCAAAAAGTGCAGTTGAATGCAACAAAATTTTTCGGAAATTGAATATCAAGAGATGGAGAATATTTTTGAATTTGATCACCCTGAATGGAACTTTGGAAAGTGCCTTTTTGATAACTAAATTCGTACAAGGGTGAAGTGGGAAACTCACTTCGAGAGAGCTACTTTACCTGTGAAGTAAAGGAACAGAAACCTAGTAAAAATGTCAAATCAAATGGCAATCCTTAATCCAAAGCCAAATCTACAGTTGGCAATCGTGCTACCACCAAAAATATCAACTACTAGCACGTACCCGCTACTTGGTCAGCGAAAAGTCCACCTTAAAATATTCGATTCGTTCCAACAATTTGTGTTAGGCCTTTTTGGTACCCAAAACACACAATTTGTTCACTTTGACATTTGTTTTTTTTTTTTTTTTAACAAAACTTTATACGTCCTCCTTTTAGAATTTCAAGGTTTTTCTATATTATTCAAATTTTTCCGTTTTCGGAAAGAATCATAGAAAAATGTTTACCTCTGACAACAAGAAGTCTTCAAAATCTTTCATTTTAAAATTTACCGCGGAGAATATTAGTAAAACTAGTGTACAAAAAAATATTTCAACGTCTCCATAAGTAAACTCTAGAAACAACAGTGACCACAATATTAAATTTCAGAATTTCAGCTCTATTCACCAAAGCCACCTTCACATCTTCATCTCTCCATCCTAGACACTAACAATGATTCAAAATTAGTATAATTTACTACTTTTCAAAGAATGATAGTTCCAAAGCCACCTCTATATCTCAATTCCAGTTACCAACAGAGACCTCAATATAAAATTTAGGGATTCCAACACTGATATAGGACGCATTTGTATCTTTTAAATTCGGACTTGTATTGCCCATTTGGTGCACAATTAATTTGAATTCGGATATAAATATATGTGGGTGCTATATCCAAATCGGAACCGATCTCGATAAAATTTGGCAAAGACATTTCTGAGCTGTATTTGATATATTTCTCTGAATATCGTTGTTACGGAGTGCATATTACGGCTGTGTGTAACAAATATGACAAATCGGATAAACAGTATATATGGGAGCTATAGCTATATCTGAACCGATCTTCACCAAATTTGACATACTAGCTTCTACTTTCAATTCGGTCGTAAGTGCCAAATTCCATCCCATTTGGACAAATATTAGACGTGTGTGCACAATTAAAAGTAAATCGGACGAAGTTATATATGGGAGCTATATCCAAATCTGAACCGATCTGGATAAAATTTAGCAAAGGTATTTCTGAGCTGTATTTGATATATTTCCCCAAAATATTGTTGTTACAGAGTGCATATTACGGCTGCGGAGGACAAAAATAACAAATCGCATGAACAATATATATGGGAGCTATAGCTATATCTGAACCGATTTCGATCAAATTTGGTATACTTATTTTCAGGCCTAATTTGGTTGTATGTGCAAAATTCCATACTATTCGGGCTGCTATTACACGTTTGGTGCACAATAAAAGGCAAATCGGACGAAAATATATATGGGAGTTATATCTAAATTTTGACCAATTATATCCAATTTCAATAGGGTTCGTTCTTGGGCCAAACAAATGATTTGTGCAAAATTTCATCTGGATAGGGCTAATAAATGCGGCCTGTACTTTGTTTACAAAAATGCATGGTCAGACGGACGGACATGCATAAATCGACTCAGATTGTGATTCTATGCAGATCATATGGGGCTATGGGTCTATCTCGTTTCCTTTTGCCTGTTACAAACAAATGCACAAAGACATAATACCCTGACCACCTTGTGGTGTAGGGTATAAAAACCACCGCCAAATTTCAATTTCCGATACCAACAGTGACATCTGTATCAAATGTCGGTATTTTAGCTCTAATCCTTCATTCAATACCAAATTTAGTACCATTTAGTACTTTTCCTACAAATATAGGACGCATTTAAAAAAACCACCGCCAAATTTCAACCTCAGATACCAACAGTGATCTTAATACAAAATTTCCGGATTTCAGCTATGTAATTTTTTTGCAATTACCAAATTTAGTGCCATTTAGTACAATTATTGTAAGAATATTCAAACCGAGCTCATTCTCTCAAACACAGACACCAATAGTAGTCACATCCATTTTAATGTTCCAAATTTCGACATTGCAGCTCCATGCCTTCACCCAATTTTGTACTATTTAGTAATTTTCGTGCAATTATAGTACACATTTCCAAAACCACCTCCATATCTCAGGTACCAACAATATCAGGTTTCGAGATTCCAGCTCTATTCCTTCAGCCAATACCCAATTTAGCAACACTTGGTACTTTTCGAAGAACCATAGACACCAACAGTGACATCTATATCAAATTCCAGGATTTCATCTCAATTCCTTTCCCCAATACCAATTTAAGTACTATTTAGTACTTTTTCGTACAATTAAAGTACACATTTCCAAAACCAGATCCTTATCTAAATCCCAGAGACCAACAGTGGCCTTAATTTCAAATTTCAAAATTCCAGCGCTATCCCTCCACCAAATCCCCAATTTGGTAAGACTTAGCACTTTTCGTAAAATAGTAGTAACACTTCCAAAACCGCATCCATATCGCAATTCCAGATACCAACAGTGACCTCAGTATTAAGTTAAAGGATTCCAGCCCCATTATTTCACCCAATACCAAATTTAGTACTTGTCGTGCAAATATGGGACGCATTTCCAAAACCCACCTCCAAATCTAAAACATAGATATCTCCACTTGTCTAAATATCAAATTTCAGAATTGTATCTCTTTCACTTCACCCAATACCAAATTTAATACCATTTAGTACTTTTTGTCCAGTCATCCATGTGTCCAGGCTACACAAGGACATTGAACCTAATGCCAAATGTCAGATGCCACCATCAGCACCATCTGCTCACCCAAAGCCATATTGTACCAAACGTAGTACTATTTAATACTTTTCGTGCACGTGTAGTACATATTTCCAAAAACACCTCTTTATTAGAAAACTACCACCAACAGGTATCGCAATACAAAAATTTCAAAATTCCAGCTATTCCATCCGTTCACCGTAAACCAAACTGTTCCAAATTTAGTACCATTTCCAAAACCACCTGCATGTATCAAACTTGCTTTCCAATCTTGATTTTCATACCAAAATGTCAAGTTTTTATCCACATGATACCACATGATACGATTTTAGAAGATTTGTAGCATAATTCCTAAATTTAAAGATAGAATTTCTCCTACCTTCTTACATCGAATGTACTCCTCAACCTTGATCAACCCCTTGCACAGAAGGAGAAATGATGATCTAATTTTGCTCCAACTTTGCATATCCTAAAATTTGCATCATTGCTAGGTCAGGTGCGAAAATGGACCACTAAATCAGGTATCTCCCCCATAAAGGGTCAAAATTTTGAATAATTATAACTCTTATGTGAAGTGATGTAAGATTCCGATTATCTTTAAACTATACACATCACAATATTTTTATTAACACAAGGTATGGTGTGAAGATGGAATATATTGGTCCACTCCTTCCGGTACCTCCCCCACAAAGGGCTTAGAAAACGCAAAAATTATATTCGATTCCACTTTGATTTGGTACATCTCAATATTTTAGCCAACACTAGATCAGTTATAAAGATGGTAGAGATCGGTGCACTCCTTCCTCCCTCCTTCCTCCTCCCCCACAAAGGGTCAAAACTTTGAATAACCAAAATTATTATTAAATCCGAAATAAGCATCATGTTCTCTTAATATTTCACACATCCCATTATTTCTACTAACACAATATCTGCTGTGATGATGGTATATATCGGTCGGCTTCTTTTGGTACCTCCCCCACAAACGGTCAAAATTTCGAATATCCATGAAGCTCATAAAACGCGAAATTAACATTCGATTTCAATCAGACTTGGTACATCGCAGTATTGCCATCAACACAAGATCTGTTATAATGATGGGAGGGATCGGACAATTTCTTTTGGTGTCTCCCCCACATAGGGTTCAAGATATAAAAAAAACCAAACGCTCAAAGAAAGCGTAATAAGCATCCAATTCTCTTCAAATTTCACACACACAAACATTAATGTGTTATCTGTTGTGAAAATGATATATATCTGCGAACCCCTTCTGGCACCTCACCCACAACAAGGTTCCCAATATTCAATAAGTTTATCTATCATAACTTGAGAAACAACTTTCTATATCTAAGTTTTTCTTTCAACCCCAAACCTGAAATGAATATGGAATTAAAGATTTCGCATAAAATTGGATATGAATGTTCGATTTTCTTGTAATTTTGACCATTCCAAATTTTTTTTTCTGAATTAGATGAGGTATAAAAATGTATGAGTACTTCGGTCCACTCTATGTGGTATCTCACGCACACTCTTAACATTTTCTAAACATTAGAACATACCTCATATACAGGATGAGATGAAAAAACTGCAACCAACTTCAGACTGCTGTCGTTTCTAAGCCACGCGTCCGACAGCCGTATCGTAACCCGACGTCAAGGAAGTGGATGGAAGAAAACAGAAATATTAGCAGAAATGGTTCGAAAAGTAAAGAAGCGACTTGATCGAAACCCGTGTCGCAGTGGCCGGAAAATAGCTAGCGAGCAGAACATATCGCAATATTCCATTCGGCAAATATTTTGAAAAATTAGCTCGAGTTAAAGCCATTGAAATTCCAAAAAGTACAAGAACTTACACCGCAACAGAAAGAAAATAGATTCAAAAGAGCTAAAGATTTGCTTCGCTTGGTCGAAAGTGGTGAACTGCCGAATTTGGTTTTCTTCATCTCCGATGAGAAAACATTTGTTGTCCAGCAGTTTGTAAACAAACAAAATGATCGTATTTACTTGCCAAAGAGATCAGCTGAAAATTTACACCTTCAGTTGGCCACCAGAACTCAAGCGCCGGCCATGGTGATGGTGTGGGCTGCCATAACAGCCGACGGTCGCTCTACGCTCGCAATAAATGCCGAATATTATGGCGAAAATATTCAAGAGGTTATATTAAAGCCCAAGAATGGTTATCAAATGAGGTTCCTCGCTTCATTTCCAGCAAACAAGGGCCAACAAAATCTGCGGATACCAATCCGTTGGACTATTGTGTCTGGAGTATTTAGGGAAAGCAAGGTTGGCACTAAAAACTACCAACGTGTCGATCACCTCAAGCAAGCGCTTCGTCGGGAATGGGCCAAAATGCCGCAGGGCAACATTCGGGCAGCGTGTGAGGGATTCATTGGCCGTTTGAAGGCCATAATTCGTGTCAAAGGTGGCCAATTCGACAAATCTAAATTTATCCTAAAATTTCTGCTTTTATTCAATTTAATTTAAAAAAAAGAAAAATGTAAAATCTGTTTTTTTTTTATCTCACCCTGTAAATTGAAGGAAGTAATCAATATAGTCCAAACCTGGCACGTCGCAATATTTCTATCATATTTATTAAGGTCCGTTACGAAGTGAACCTTCTCCATTGAGGGTAAACAATGTCAATAATCATAACTGTAGTCAAAATATATTTAAATAATCGAACATTGCCTGAGGGTATACATCTATGGGCAAAACCGACTGATACCTTTTAACTTGTTTAATTTGAAGTTGATTTTTGAGGAGCTGAATTAATAACATTTAAGTAGTGTTTTAGAATATTTTTCGAACATAAGTTTGCATTTTTTTACCCTCCACCCTAGTATGGAGGGTATATTTAGTTTGTCATTCCATTTGTAACACCTCGAAATGTACATTTTAGACCCCACAAAGTATATATATTCGTGATCGGAATAAAATTCTATACCGATTTAGTGATGTCCGTCCGTCTGTCGGTCTCTCCGTCTGTGGAAATCATTCTAGCTTATGAACGAAATGAAGTAGATTGATACAATTTTACTCAAGTGCATATTATGTCGGCAGGACTTTTTTTATTTCAGTATTTTGCTGATTTAGGCGACAATATTCACCGGAAATCTTTCAACTTTGGCATTTGAAGTTCGTAATGGATACTACAGCCTATGACAGAAAATTGTCTGTGCAGGTTCACGTTTTGGTACATCCCTCTTATAACGGTTGTAAGTTCTATTGATTTGAAAAAAAAAATGGAAAATTTCAACAAATTTCCCACCCTTCCCCCTATGACGAGACGCCATGTACGTTAGTGTTATTATACCCTAGGATTGTTAAAATACTCATCTATACCAGGATTCTTAAAATACTCATCTTGAACTGGAATGGATGGAATTTTTAACCTCCTCTTAAAATTTCGATACAAAATTAAACCTTGGCTTGTAAAGAATACATTTTCCAATTTATGTTAATTGGAAATGCACTCCTTCAGATTTGTCTATATTTGTCATATGATTTTTTTTTTAATTTATAGTTTATGTCTTTTGAAAAGAAAAACTTCCGTGCTTATTATCCATTCGTTTTACGTTAAAAATAAATTTTCTTGGTATTGGTTTTAATCACACGATGCAAGATGCATTGCAGAATGCATTATCCTCCTCTTTTTTCCACAATATTCTCTCAACATATTATAACGGTAAGTGGAAAAATAAATAACTGTAGTTGTTCATTTACCTGTTATTTGTGTTGTTCCATCCCGTTGGGCGGTTGACACACGACGAAACATGCTTAGCACAGCTTTCCTGTAAAAATGAAAGGCAAAAAAAGAGAAACATTACCAGAGGTATAAAGAAAGAAGCAACATGTTCATAGAAAGGAAAACAATTTTGTAGTGAGTAAATACTTAATTAAATTTAATGGAATGCAAGCGTATACTCTGCCCTATGGGTCGTAAAGTGTGGCAAAAGATTTCAAGGTACTAGACAATTTCTTTTATTGCGATCAAATAAAAAAGAAAAAAAAAACAAGTAAAAAAGTATCGGTCGGTTTTGCCGACAGATGTATACCCTCAGCCCTCTTCACCCTCTATGGAGTGGGTTTTGAAGGAATGGGTCAATATTGTTCATTTCGTATCGGACCTAAATAAATAGGGTATAAATATTATTATAGCAGATGGATAAATCAATTGTAAAGAATCGCTGAGTTGTTTCGCAATTTATGACAGATAAAAATATTGAAAATTGTGTCCCTTTGTGGGTGACGTACCAGCAGGTGTTCGCAGATATATAGCATCTTCACAACAGATCTGGTGTTAGCAAAAATGCTTGTATGTGTGAAATTTGAAGAGAGTTGGATCCTTACTTCGGTTTCTTTGAGCGTTATGTTTTTCAAAATTAGATTATTGCTTCCTTTTCTGTGCAGAAAGTATTTATTTTTAAAATTTCGACCATTTGTGGCGGAGGTACCAGAAGAAGTGGACCGATATACTCCATCTTTACACCAGAACTTGGGCTAATAAAATGATTGGGATGTGTGAAATTTAAAGACAATCGGACTCTTATATCACATTTTATGAGAGAGAGTTGTAATTATTAAAAATTTTGACCATTTGTGGGGGAGGTACTTGAAGGAGTGAACCAATGTTGTCCATTTTCGCATCAGACCTAGCACTGATGCAAATTTTAGGATATGCAAAGTTGGAGCAAAATCGGATCATCGTTTCTCCTTCTGTGCAAAAAATATGTTTTTCTTTTTTTGAAAATTTCGACCATTTGTGGGGGAGGTACCAGAAGGAGTGGACCGATATATTTCATATTAACACCAGAGATTGGGTTAGTATAAATATTGGAATGTCCGACATTTGAAGACAATCGGACTTTTACATCACATTTTATGAGAGTTGTAACTCTTCAAAATTTTGACCATTTGTGGGGGAGGTACTTGAAGGAGTGAACCGATATTGCTCATCTTAACACCAGACCTTGGGTTAATATAAATGCTGGGATGTGTGAAATTTGAAGACAATCGGACTCGTACATCATATTTTATGAGAGTTGTAATTATTCAAAATTTTGACCATTTGTGGGGGAGGTACTTGATGGAGTGGACCGATATTGTTCATTTTCACATCTGACCTAGCACTGACGCAAATATTACGATTTGCAAAGTTGGAGCAAAATCGGATTATCATTTCTCTTTCTGTGCAAAGAATATTTTTTTTTTTTGCAAATTCCAACCTTTTGTGGGGAGGTACCAGAAGGAGTGGACCGATATTGTCCATCTCCGAACTCGATCTAAGTTTCACAAAGATATTACAACGTACCATGTTTGGACTAAATCGGATGCTCCCTTCGAGAGTTATCGTGCGCATCAACCAGCCAGACAGACAGACGGACGGACGAACATCGCTAGATCGACTCCAAATGTTCTGAAACGGATTTGGTCCAAAGAAACCTAGGGTCTAAAACCGTTATTTCGATTAGGCACGTTTTGACCGTATCAAATGATACATACCCTCTGTAGCCATATGGCTGAGGGTATAAAAACACAAGTATAAAAGCTGTAAGTTCGGCCGGGCCGAACTTAGAATACCCTCCACCATTTGGAACGAATTTGGCAATTCTCAAAAATATTAAAATCCGTTAAAAAATTCTATTAAAATGTTAAAAATGCTGAATATAGCTGTCTATACTATACATGGTCTATACGACAACATGGGCCTGCATAGGTAACATTTGTCATAAGCCATTTCAATATTCAAATGCGAACCTTAGAAAAAAATCGGTGAATAATGTTGCTAAAATCATCAAAATAGCGAACATCGGGAGGTACCGTTATATGGGGACTATACGAAGACGTGCACCTGCAGAGACAATTGTCTGTCATAGGCTGTAGTATCCACTACGAACATCAAATACCAAATTTGATACAATTCCGGTAAATAATGTCGCTAAAATCATCAAAATATCAAATATCCGCGGGGTACCGTTAAATGACGTGGACCTACATGGCTCATTTTCTGTTTTAGGCTGCAGTATCCATTACGAACTTCAAATACCAAATTTGAAACAATTCCGGTAAATAATGTCGCTAAAATCATCAAAATATCAAATATCCGCGGGGTACCGTTAAATGGGGGGCTATACGAAGACGTGGAACTGCACAGACAATCTCCTGTCATAGGCTGTAGCATCCATTACGAACATAAAATACCAAATTTGAAAGAATTCCGGTGAATAAAGTCGCTAAAATCAAGAAAGTACCAAATATTGAGAGGCACCGTTATATGGGGGCTATACAAAGACGTGGACCTACATGGCCCATTTTCAATTTTCAAAAGTCTTGCAGACATATCATACATTTGAGAAAATTTTTATGAATCTACTTCAATTCGTTCGGAAGCTAATGTGATTTCCACAGACGGACGGACATCGTTAAATCGACATAGAATTTTATGCTGATCAAGTATGTTTATTTCGAGGTGTCACAAACGGAAACGGACAAACTTAATATACCCTTCATACTATGGTGGAGGGTATAAAAAGATTAATCTTATTGCTCTTGTACTTTTTATAGGTTCCATCAATCATGCCATTGGGTGAACAGATAGAACTTAAAATCTGAAATTTGGTATTGGGGTCTCTGTTCATGTGTAGGCTGGATATATGGATAGTACGGAAAGTACTGAATGGTACTAAATGTGGTATTATGCGATGGGATAGATATGAAATTCAGAAATTTGAAATTTAGATTACAGACCGTATCTGTTTTTGAGATTTGGCATTTGGGTTTGAAAGGCGCCTTATATTAGAACGAAATAGTACTAAATAGTACTAAATTTGGTACTCGGTGAAAAAATAGAGCTGAAATTCTAAGTTTTGATATAGATGTCACTGTTGATTGATGATCTGTGGCTTTGAAAGTCGTGCTACATTTATGCGAAAATTATTAAATTTGGTATTGGGTGAAGAGATAGAGCTGGATTCCCCATATTTGATATTGAGTTATATGTTGGTATCTGGAAGAAAGATATGGAGGTGGTTTTGAAACTATAATTTTTCGAAAAGAACTAAATGGATCATTTTACATCGAGAGATGTAATTTTTTTTTCATATATGTTCTATACAAGGTGAGATGTAAAAACTGCAACCAACTTCAGACTGCTGTCATTTTTTAAGCCACTCGTCCGACAAATGTTAAAATTATACCAGTGACAGCTCATTATATTGTTTACAAGCGTACAAAAGCATTTTGGTGAGAATTTTTCAAGAAAACAGTTTTTCGAGATGGAATTTAAGCGTGATAGTGTGATTTCTTTATATTTGGCTGGAAAACCACAAGTGGCTATCGTTAGAGTACTCCAGCATTTAAATGTGAATAAATCTTTTGCATCTCGTACCATCGCTCGTTACCGTGATACTGGTAGCGTAGCCCGACGTCAAGGAAGTGGACGGAAGAAAACAGCAACATCAGCAGAAATGGTTCGAAAAGTAAAGAAGTGACTTGATCGAAACCCGCGTCGCAGTGCCCATGAGCTGAACATATCGTAATATTCCATTCGGCAAATATTGAAAAATGAGTTCGGGGTAAAGCCATTGAAATTCCAAATTCCAAAAAGTGCAAGAACTTAAACCGCAACAGAAAAAAAAAAGTGCTAAAGAGTTGCTTCGCTTGGCCGAAAGTGTTGAAGTGCGGAATTTCGCTTGGTGGTCTACGATGAGAAAACATTTGTTGTCCAGCAGTTTGTAAACAAAGAAAATGATCGTATTTACTTGCCAAAGAGGTCAGCTGAAAATGTGCACCTTGGGTTGGCCACTAGAACTCGCAAGTGCGGGACATGGTGATGGTGTGGGCCGCCATAACAGCCGATGGTCGCTCTCCACTAATATTAATCTACCGTGGCATCAGAATAAATGCCGAATATTATCGCGAAAATATTCTGAAGGGTGTATTAAAGCTTTGGACATGCAAAAAATTTTAGCCGCAGACATTGGGCATTCCCACAGGACTCAGCACGCGCCACCCAAGAGTGGTTACAATGAGTTTCCTCGCATCATTTCCAGCGAAAAATGGCCACCAAAATCTCCGACTATTGTGTCTGGAGTATTTTGTAAAGCAAGGTTCAAACTAAAAAATACAGAAATGTCGGTCACCTGAAGCAAGTGCTTCGCCGGGAATGGGCCAAAATACCACAGAGCAACATTCGGGCAGCGCCGTTTGAAAGCTATAATTCGTGCCAAAGGTGATCAATTCGAACAAATCTACACATATTCTAAAATTTGATGCTATATCCGACATTTTTCGCTTTCATTCAATAAACTTTAAAAAGAAAAATGGCTGTGTGATTTGTACCGCGGACCTCGGTGTGCAGCCAACTAGAAGTTGCCGTCTCTACGTTCAGAGCCATTAACCCGTCTTTCTAAAGCAGCACTAAAACAAGTGTATGCATTGGAAGCAATGTAGTTGTTGTGGACAAAAAAACAAACTTTGCTTTGAAAAATATCTGCCAATAGAACTTGAGTCGAACTTGGAGAGTTTCTAGTGTCTAATTCGCATATGCTAATTCGCAATAAGTTCGCAACTTTCCAGAGAACGGCCCTTGTAAGCCATCATCCACACCAAATATGCCTGACGTGCCGCTTAACTAACGGCGAAACGCGTCGCACTGTGGTGAGTGTGTGATAGTGTCTATCTGGCTTTCCTTTTCACTGCAAATTTCAGATCATTAGGCTCGTCTCGAAAGAGAAACAAACACATAAATGAAAAATGTAAAAGTTATGGCGTTTGCCATATGTCTACAGAGGGTATATATCATTTGATACGGCCAAAACGTGCCTAGTCGAAATAACGGTTTTAGACCCTAGGTCTCTTTGGGCCAAATCCGTTTCAGAACATTTGGAGTCGATCTAGCGATTTCCGTCCGTCCGTCTGTCTGTCTGGCTGGCTGGTGCGCACGATATCTCTCGAAGGGAGTATCCGATTTGGTCCAAATTGGGTACATCGTAATATTTTTGTCAAACTTAGATCGAGTTCGGAGATGGGCAATATCGGTCCACTCCTTCTAGTACCTCCCCTACAAAAGGTCGAAATTTTAAAAAAAATATACTTTTTGCACGGAAAGTGTAAGGATAATCCGATTTTGCCCTAATATTTGCGTCAGTGCTAGGTCAGGTGTGAAAATGGACAATATCGGTCCACTCCATCAAGTACCTCCCCCATAAATGGTAAAAATTTTTAATAATTTCAATCTTACTAAATGTGATGTAAAAGTCCGATTGTCTTCAAATTTCACACATCCTAATATTTGTATTAACCCATGGTCTGGTGTGAAGCGGGAATACATCGGTCCACTCCTTCTGGTACCTCCTCCACAAAATATTGAAATTTTGAGTACCCAGGAAGCTCATAAAACGCCAAATTAACATCCGATTCCATTTAGACTTGGCACATCTGTCGCAATATTTATATCATATTTTTTGGGACCGATAGGAAATGGGCAATATTGGCTCATTCCTTCGGGACCTGCTCCATGGAGGGTCAAACGTTTGAATAATCTTGACACTAGTCAAAATATATTTAAATACTCGAATATAGGCTGAGGGTATATATCTGGCGGCAATACCGACTGATACTTTTTAACTTGTTAAATAATATTTTCGGATATCTAAATGTGAATTTTTTGTAAGAGTTAGTCCAGGGTATAATTAGGAATTTAATATGATTTATTCCCACTCTAAAAATAATTATTTTTGAAGCGAGTCCTATCGATTATCTCTATATCTCCAAGAAATATTTCATCAATAAAAGTCCATCCCGATCATTACACGTGCTTGTTTCTATCTCCAATTGGTTTGGTTTGTATGCGATGAAAGATGCCACGTTCGCCTTTTAAATTATGACATGGGAACAGAGTCTTTAAGAAAAAAAATATTTGCGGAGCAATTTCAAAACTATACTCCTCTAGCTAAAAAGCTAAGAATTTATGAAACTCTGAACCATTTACTAGCCATAAATTTATGTTTCAAATTATAAGACTAAATTTTTCAGTTGGGAATAAAATTGATTCGCCAATCGCACCCATTTCCAACCTTTGCCTTCTTCCTTAAGCGCAACAAGAATGGTACATGTTAAAATTTTCAAATTTGCGGAGGATTAAGATCTTCATTAGGATTTTTCTTCAAAGTACATTGGGGGAGCAAAACCGAAGCAGAATCTCGAACAGATTTTCACACTGAATTCAAAAGTACAACCAAATTTTTAAATAATAAAATATTGAAAGCTTGTTGAATGAAACTTACCGGAAATTTTGTCCACTCACACAATACAGGACAAAGTTAATGCCGAAATTTGTTATGAACAGTAATTGGAAAATATACTGCAGGACAACGGTGGTCTTCTCGTTGGTTGACGACTGTGTCTGAAAATAATGGAAGTAGAAGAATAATAATAGTTATGTTTAAATTAAATTTTTATAAACAAAATATTCATTAAAAACCTTTAGTGGATGCTCTACAAATACGGGGGCCTACCCAAAATATTGCACATATTGCAATATGACTAGTATCAAGTACTAATTTCTACATATACAGGGTGAGATAAAAAAGCTGCAAAAAAGT
Source organism: Musca domestica (assembly GCF_030504385.1). Classification (NCBI taxonomy): domain Eukaryota; kingdom Metazoa; phylum Arthropoda; class Insecta; order Diptera; family Muscidae; genus Musca; species Musca domestica. Next base: position 18,222,710 of record NW_026712435.1, read on the forward strand.
CAAACGCCAAAATGTCGGAAATAACATCAAATTTTAGAATAAGTTTAGATTTGTTCGAATTGGTCACCTTTGGCACGAAATATGGCCTTCAAACGGCTAATAAAACCGCCACACGCTGCCCAAATGTTGCTCTGCAGTATTTTTGGCCCATTCCCGGCAAAGCGCTTGTTTGAGGTGATCGACACTTTGGTATTTTTTAATGCCAACCTTGCTTTCCAAAATACCCCAGACACAATAGTCCAACGGATTGGTATCCGGAGATTTTGGTGGTCATTGTGCGCTGGAAATGAAGTGAGGAACCTTATTTGGTAACCATTCTTGGGCTTTAATATAACCTCTTGAATATTTTCGTGATAATATTCGGTATTTATTGCGAGCGGAGAGCAACCATCGGCAGTTATGGCAGCCCACACCATCACCATCAGTTATGGCAGCCCACTTTTCAAACCATTTATGCTGATGTTGCTGTTTTCTTCCGTCCACTTCCTTGACGTTGAGCTACGCTACCAGTATCGCAGTATCGTTAACGAGCGATGGTACGAGACACAAAAGATTTATTCACATTTAAATGCTGGGATTCTCTAACAGAATCATACTATCACGATTGAATTCCATCACGAATATCTTTTCTCTGGAAAATTCTCACCAAAATACTATTGTACGCTTGTAAACAATATGAGCTGCCACTGGAATAAGCTGTCGGACGAGTGGATTGGAATTGACAGCAGTCTGAAGTTGGTTGTAGTTTTTTCATCTCACCCTGTATTTGGTATTGGTTGAGCAAGTAGTTCATGAAATCTGAGATTTGGTATTAGGGTAACTGTTCATATATAGGTTAGGCATATGGAGGTGCTTTCGGAAATGTGTACTATAGTTTTACGAAAAGTACTGAATAGTACTATATTTGGTATTGGATGAAGGGCAGGAGCTGAAGGGCATATCCTTGGAGAGACTTGATTGAGTACTTATTAAGGTCTCTTTTAGCAGTATCCTTTAATAAGGACTCTCACAATAGTATCCTTGCAGGGACATCCTTGAGCACTTATTGTGTTTTTTTTTTCTGCAGTAGTATTCTTTCAAGTTCCAACAGAGCCTTGTCCCTTAGAGTATTCTTCAAATCCGTGCAAACTCCTGTAGACCCTCGCTTGAGTACTGAATAAGTTTCTTGCTGTAGTATCCATGCATATCCTTGTAGAGATTTAGTTGAGTACTTATTAAGGTTTCTTCATTTTTAAGCTTGCAAATCCTTACCGAGTCTTAACTGAATACTTATTAAGATCTCTTGCAGTAGTATCCGATTAGAGTCGTATGTGAGTAACTGTTACGTTTTCTTGGAGTAGTATGCTTATATAGCCTTGATTAAGCATGTCCTTGTAGAATCTAGCTTGAGTACTTATTAAGGTCTCCTGCAATAGTATCCTGACATATCCTCGAACCGTCTTGCTTAAGTACTTATTAAGGTCTCTTGCAGTAGTATCCTGGCATATGCCTTGCTTGAGTTCTTATTAAAGGCTATCACAGTATTACTTTTGCATATCCTTGTTAGAGTACTTATCCAGGTGTGATCCCACATCGTTGTCAACACCAGAGTACTAGCTAACCCTTGTCCTTCCCGTTCCGCCTCGTATGAGTTTTTATCAAAGTCTTGAGTTGGAAGGAGAAACCTATCGTTATCATGTCCTTTGTAGAAGTCCTGTGAAACTTTTTCGATATGTTGTAAACCATTGTAAGTCCTTCTATTTATGGAAGACAATTGTCATGTATATGACAAATCTCCAGAAGGAATCTGCAGGTAGAATAGGGTTTTTTCCTATTGGAATCATTTTTGAAAAAAAAAGAAATTCTCCTAAGGATCTACTATTTACTGAATACCTTTTCTACGTGATCTTCTCTACATAAATCCTCAGAAACGACTTCAATGTCCATGCGGACTGTGAAGGGCCAGCTATGTCTCATACCTTTCTTGACTTGATATTTATATTTTCTAAAGCTTTTATCATTTTATTATTATTTTCATTTATTTTTTTCTCGCGAATTTTCTGATTGTATTAGAAATCCTTGTTATACCCTGAGCCATATGGCTACAGAGGGTATATATCAGACGAAATAACGGTTTTAGACCCTAGGTCTCTTTAGACCAAATCCGTTTCAGAACATTTGGAGTCGATCTGGCGATGTCCGTTCATCCGTCTGCCTGTCTGTCTGGCTGGTTGGTGCGCACGATAACTCCCGAAGGGAGTATTCGATTTGGTCCAAACTTGGTACATCGTAACATTTTTGTCAAACTTAGATCGAGTTCGGAGATGGGCAATATCGGTCCACTCCTTCAAGTACCTCCCCCAGAAAAATCGAAATTTTCCAACTTTGTAAATCCTAATATTTGAGTCAGTGCTAGGTCTGGTACCTTTCGGTACCTCCCTCACAAAATGTCGAAATTTTCAAAAAATACATTTTTTTGGACAGAAAGAGAAAGGATAATCTGATTTTGCTCCAACTTTGCATATCCTAATATTTACGTCAGTGCTAGGTCAGGTGCGAAAATGGGCAATATCGGCCCACTCCGTCAGGTACATCCCCCACAAATGGTCAAAATTTGGAATAATTACAACTCTCATAAAATGTGATGTAAGAGTCCGATTGTCTTCAAATTTCACATATCCCAATATTTATATTAACCTAAGATGGGCAATATCGGTCCTCTCCTTCTGGTAACTCCCCCACAAATGGTCGAAATTTTCAAAAAAAAAATACATATTTTTTGGACAGAAAGAGAAACGATAATCTGATTTTGCTCCAACTTTGCATACCCTAATATTTGCATCAGTGCGAGGTGAGGTGCGAAAGTGGACAATTTCGGTCCACTCCTTCCAGTACCTCCCCCCAAATGGTCAAAATATTGAATAATTATAACTCTCATAAAATGTGATATAAGTCCTATTGTCTTGAAATTTCACATATCCCAATATTTATATTAACCCAAGATGGGCAATATCGGTCCACTTCTTCCGGTAACTCCCCCACAAATGGTCGACATTTTCAAAAAAAAAAAAAAAACACATTTTTTGCACAGATAGAGAAACGATAATCTGATTTTGCTCCAACTTTGCATACCCTAATATTTGCGTCAGTGCTAGGTCTGGTGCGAAAATTAACAATATCGGTCGGCTCCTTCTGGTACCTCCCTCACAAATGCTCAAAATTTTGAATATAAAAAGACAAAATCAGCATCCGATTCCATTCCAGACATGGTACATCTAAAACGATTCCATCAACACAAGATCTGTTATAAAGTGGGCTGAGATCGGACCATTTCTTTTGCTACCTGGTCCACATAGGATTCAATATTTTGAAAAACAAAACGCTCAAAGAAAACGATAGAAGAATCCAAGTCTCTTCAAATTTCACATATATTCACATATATTTATATCATATTTATTTAGGTCCGATATGAAATGGATAATATTTACCCATTCTTTCCAAACCCACTTCACAGATGGTCAAGAGTTTGAAAACTCATAACAGAAGTCAAAATATTTTTATTTTGTCCTCAGTTTTAAATAATTGTTGTGTTGGAACAGTTTTTTGTTATAATTCCTGCAATCACATTGTTTATTGAAGTCGATACGAAGTTTTTAAACACTTGACAATCATTATAAGGTCATTAATAGTTTTGTACTGCTCAGTTCGCTTTACCGGGGGTTCCACACGAATTTGTCATTTGCTGCATATAATTTTCAAATTAATTTTAATGCACCAATTTGCACATTTTTCAATAATGACAAGAATGATGAATATAAATTACCAGGGGGTAATTTAACACTGTGCAAAAAAAAAAATATATATATATATATATTACGGGTGAATTTCCGCAGATTATTAAAGTAGAGTAAGAAAAAAAGAAGACAGGTGTATCGGCGCTTTAAAAGAAACCCATATAAAGGGGACAAGTTCCTACTGTTTCAACACTTTTGGAAATTTTCGGACTAGGATTCCTCGGGATCCGTGCATTTTAGGTAAATAGTGTTTTTCGCAATATTGCAGATAAGAATGTGAGGAATATTTTAATCCAAACTGTTAACCCTCAAAAGAGTTATGAAGATGTCTTTCTGTAATATGGTTAAAATCACTTTAGAAGGATGACTTCAATGACGAAAATATTCTTCAACAAATTTTACTATAAGACACCAAACAAAAGAATCGAAAATGAGCTCGAAATTCCAATAAGTGTAAGAACTTACACCGCGGCAGAAAGAAAATAGACTCAAAAGAGCTAAAGAGTTGTTTCGCTTGGCCGAAAGAGGTGAACTGTCGAAATTGGTTTTCTCCGATGAGAAAACATTCGTTGTCCAGCAGATTGTAAACAAACAAAATGATCGTGTTTACTGCCAAAGAGCTCAGCTGAAAATGTGCACCTTCGGTTGGCCACCAGAACTCAAGCGCCGGCAATGGTGATGCTGTGGACCGCCATAACAGTCGATGGTCGCTCAACGCTCGTATTTATCGACCGTGGCATCAGAATAAATGCCGAATATTATGGCGAAAATATTCTGGAGGGTGTATTAATGCCCTGGGCACGCAAACATTTTGACCGCAGACCTTGGACATTTCAACGGGACTCGGCACCATCGCACTCAGCACGCGCCACCAAAGAATGGTTACAAAATGAGGTTCCTCGCTTCATTTCCAGCGCACTATGACCACCAAAATCTCCGAATACCAATCCGTTGGACAATTGTGTCTGGAGTATTTTGGAAAGCAAGGTTGGCAATAAAAAATAAATACCAAAGTGTCGATCACCTCAAGCAAGCGCTACGCCGGGAATGGGCCAAAATACCGCAGAACAACATTTGGGCAGCGTGTGACGGTTTCATTGTCCGTTTGAAGGCTATAATTCGTAGCAAAGGCGACCAATTCGAACAAATCTAAAATGGTTCTAAAATTTGATGCTATTTCCGACATTTTTTGCTTTAATTAAAAAAAGTCATGGTGTTTGACTTTGTTGCAGTTTTTTAACTCACCCTGTATTTTGGTCTGTATAAGATGAAGCATAAAAATGGAATACTTCGGTCGATTATATCTAACACCTCATATAAAGTGACGGGAGTAACCAATATAGGGCATGCCTGGCACATCGCAATATTTGGATGGACATCCTGGAAATCGAATCCTTCGGAACCTACTGCGTAGGTTCATGAAAGTGGTTCAGCGGTTTACCCGGACCTCTCGGTCTAGGAAATACACGTTGATACTTTAATTGTAGCGCGCGTGCAGCCCAGGACATCTAAGGGCATCACAGACCTGTTATGGCTCAATCTCATTATTGCTAGACGCAATTTGTCCATTTAAGAAGCTTATAATAGGACGAACAACCGGTTCGGCTCCACTTCTATAAACACATTCAACCACTAACGCATTTTCCTGCGGTCGCACATGAAGGCTATAAAAGCTTCTACACCATAATCCTGAAAGCATCTATTTAATATATTTGAGTCTCGTTCGTTATCGGAATTAACCCGACAAATCACTCCACGAACTAAGAACGGCCATGCACCACCACCCATAGATTCGAGAAAGAGCTATCAATCTGTCTTACACACTTATGTTCGGACCTGCTAAGTTTTCCCGTGTTGAGTCAAATAAAGCCGCAGGCTCCACTCCTGGTGTTGCCCTTCCGTCAATTCCCTCAAGTTTCAGCTTTGCAACCATACTTCCCCCGGAGCCCAAAAGCTTTGGTTTCCCGGGAAGCGACTGAGAGAGCCATGATAGTAGCTACACCCAATTGCTAGCTGGCATCGTTTATGGTTAGAACGGAGTGCACTGATATTGCCCATCTCTGAACTCGATCTTAGTTTGACAAGAGTTATCGTGCTCACCAGCCAGACAGACGGACGGGCATCGCTAGATGGACTCCAAATGTCGTAAAACTGATACATAAATCCTACATTTTATTACGACTTACATAACTGTTAAGGACGTATGCTAGGGATTCGATCGATTGCATATGTTCGTTTCAACCTAACAATTACCGCATACATAAGATGCGAAGATAAATAAACAAAATAATTCAACAACTGCATGACATATCAAAGTCAATAGTATAACTGACCTCAATAACAATCGGAAAATGAACGACACCAAACACTTATTATCTCCAAAAATAACATGGCCTTGTTTCTCCATTATTTTATCCCCCATTCTATTCCATACTTAGGCATGTGTTCCGTAAACAATAACTTAATTGGGCAACATTATCAGATGGCATTTGATGTTTCGCTATTACTATTATTCTACATGCCTGCCTGCCTGCCTGCCTACATATTCCTGTGACATTAAGGATTCCTTTGTTTGTTTGAGCGCCTCTTCGCTCCAGGAGGCAGGCAATTGTCAAAGACAACAATTAATATCGTTGCAGCCATCGATAATTTCGATAACTTATATTCAAAATATAGGTGGGTTGGATTATTTAATTACTTGTAAGCAGAAGAAATATGAATATAGGGATAACAGATTCCTGCCCATAATTTTACGGTTGTTCTAAACATCTGGTCAGACCAATGCACAGTGGTGATTTTTTTGTCGGCAAAACTTCACAATAATTAAAATTTTGTCGACAGATATATACTCTCAGCTTAAATCCGACAATAAAATATATTTTGCATTGATTATTTAAAATATTTAGCTCTTAATAGGATGGTGCCGAAGGAGTGAGCCAATATAGGGTGAGATAAAAAAACTGCAACAAAGTCAAACACCATAATTTTTACATTTTGTTTTAAATTTTATTGAATGAAAGCAAAAAATGTCGGAAATAGCATCAAATTTAAGAATAAGTTTATTGGTCACCTTTGCCATGAATTATGGCCTTCAAAGGGACAATGAAACCGTCACACCCTGCCCAAATGTTGCTCTGCAGTATTTTGGCCCATTCCCGGCGAAACGCTTGCTTGAGATGATCGACACTTTGGTATTTTTTAGTGCCAACCTTGCTTTCTAAAATACTGCAGATACAATAGTCCAACGGATTGTTATCCGGAGATTTGGCGCTGGAAATGAAGCGAGGAACCTCATTTTGTAACCATTATTGGGTGCTGAGTGCGATGGGGCTGAGTCCTGTTGGAATGTTCAAGGTCTGTGGCCAAAATGTTTGCGTGGCCAAGGCTCTAATACACCCTCCAGAATATTTTCGCCATAATATTCGGCATTTATTCTGATGCCACGGCGAATCAATACGAGCGGAGAGGTGCTGAGTGCGATGGGGCTGAGTCCTGTTGGAATGTTCAAGGTCTGCGGCCAAAATGTTGGCGTGCCCAAGGCTCTAATACACCCTCCAGAATATTTTCGCTATAATATTCGGCATTTATTCTGATGCCAGGGTTGATTAATACGAGCGGAGAGCAGCCTTCGGCTGTTATGGCGGCCCACACTATCACCATGGCCGGCACTTGAGTTCTGGTGGCCAACCGACGGTGATATTTTCAGCTGACCTCTTTGGCAAGTTAACACGATCATTATTTTGTTTACAAACTGTTGGACAACAAATGTTTTCTCATCGGAGATGGAAAAAACCAAATTCGGCAGTTCACCACTTTCGGCCAAGCGAAGCAACTCTTTAGCTCTTTTGAGTCTAGTTTCTTTCTGTTACAGTGTAAGTTCTTGCACTTTTTGGAATTTCAATACCTCATTTTACATATAAGTAATTAAACTGTGACCATTTGTGGAGCAGTTACCAGAAGAAATTTTCCGATATATTCCATATTACACCAGATCTTGTGTCGACAGAAATATTGAGATGTGCGAATTTCGAAGAGAATCGAACTCTTATATTACATTTTATAAGAGTTATGATTATTCAATATTTTGACCTATTGTGCCAATATTTTGACCCTTTGACGGAGTTGGGCAATATTGTCGATTTTTGCACCCAACCTGGCTCTGATACAATTCTTTTGTAAAATTTGAGCAAAGTTGGATGATCCTTTCTTTTCCTACGAGGTAAATTATTTTCTAGAAGTTTCCAGATGCATGATAATAATACGATGTACCAAGATTGAACCAAATAGGATATTTCCGTCGAGAGTTATCGTACTCACCAGCCTGGTATCCTCACCCGAGGATATCATGAAACCGGTTTCGTCCAAAGAGACCTAGTGTGTTAACCTGTTATTGAGGCACATTTTGCTGGCATCTTTTGATACGACTATATACCATCTGCAGCCATATGACTAAGGCTATAAAAATTATGAAGATTGGTTCACGTGTGGGCATAGCCCTCATATTACGGTACCCTCTGATTTTAGGAGATTTGAAGTGTTTGGTGTTCCAAAAGATTGTCTGACTTCCTTGCAAAAAAAAAAAAAGATTTGAATTCCTTGAAGATTTGTTATTTGCTAGTTCTCTTTGGACCAAATTAGTATATTTGGAGTCGGTCTAACAGTGACCATCCGTCTATCTGTCTGGTATTATCCGATTTGGTCCAAACTTGGTATATCGTAATAATATTATCAAACTTAGATCGAGTTCGGATATGGGCTACATCGATCTACTCCTTCTGGTAACTCGCCCAAGAAAGTCAAACTTTTCAAAAAATTTGTGCGAACTTTGCAAATCTCAATATTTTTGTCAGCGCTAGATCAGGTGCGAAAATTTCAATATCGTCCTACCCCACCAGATACTTCCCGCACAAATGGCCAAAAATGTGGAATAATTTTAACTTTTATAAAATGTGAAATAAGAGTCCGAATGTCTTCAAATTTCACTCATCCCAACACAAGATCTACTGTGAAGATGGAGTATATAGCTTGTAACTCCCCCACAAAGGTCCGAAATTTTGAATAGCCTTGAAGCTCGTAAAACGCATCATTACGCGTTTCGATTTCTTTCAAACTTGTTACATCCCAATATTTATACTAACACAAGATCTGGTGTGAATATGGTAGATATCGGCCCACTCATTCTGGAACCTCCGTTAACGGAGGGTCAACATTGTGAACAACCAAAACGATCATGAAATGCGAATCCAATTGTCTTCAAATGTCACACATTCCAATATTTTCACTAACACCAGATCTGGTGTAAAGATGAAATTTATCGGTATAAGCCAACCAATGATTCTGTGGTTGACCCTCTATTGGGTAGGTTCAGAAGGAATCGGCCAATATTGTCCATTTAGAATAGAACATAAAAAATTATGATATAAATATTGTGACGTGCCAGGTTTGGACTTCACATCAGATCTTGTTTAAGTAGAAACAATGGGTTACATGAAATATGAAGAGAACCGGTTGCTTATTTCGGATTTTATTATCTTTTTGATTATTCAAAACTTTGCCCCTTTGTGCAGGAGTCACCAGATGGAATGGTTCGAACTCTGTCATCTTTATAACAGATCTTGTGACGATAGAAATATTGATTTGTACATATTCCGAATGAAATTGGAAGTTAATTTCGCGTTCTATGAGCTTCATGAATATTTAAAATTGTGAATATTCAATATTGCGATTTGTGTAATTTGAAGACAACCGGAAACTTACACACATTTTATAAGAGTTATAATTATTCAATATTATGACCTTTCGGGAGGTACCAGAACCGATATCTGCCAACTTTACATCAGATCTTGTGTTAGTAGAAATATTGGAATGTGTGAAGTTTAAAATAATCGGCATTTTATGAATATTTGGGTTATTTCGAATTTTGACCCATTGTGGGGTATTAGAAGGAGTAGATCGATATATTCCGTCTTTACACCAGAGTTTTGATAATAATATTATGATGTACAAAGTTTGGACCAAATCGAATGCTTTATTCGAGAGTTATCGTGCCCACCAGCCACTCAGATAGACAGACGCTCACCCCATAGATGGACTCAAGATGTCCTGAAACGAATTTGGTCCAAAGCGACCTAGGCTCTAAAACCGTTTTTTTGCACATTGCGTTTATTTCTTCCACCATATATATATATATATATATATATATATATATATATATATATATTTTTTTTTTTTTTTTTTGAAAGTATGATTCTAACAAATATTTTTTTTTTTCATTTCAGGTAAATTTGCGTGTTGTCATTTATCAGAAAAAAAAAACATAAAAAAGGTAGGAAAAATTGAAACTGTTCTGTACCACCAAAACTGGTGGCTCTATTATCTCATAGCCAATTAACCGAAATTTCCTTATTCGGAAAGAGAAGACATAGTTTATGTATCCATTTTCAAACGATCCGCTAGCAATGCAAAACAGAAAATTATTTTTAGAAAACTAAACAACATATGATTCTCGCTTTTTTTGTTATACGACCAGAACGTGTATCATCGAAATAACGTTTTTAGACCCTAGGTCGCTTTGGGCCAAATCCGTTTCAGGACATTTGGCCGAATGGTTCGCACGATAGCCCTCGAAAGGGGCATCCGATTTAGTCTAAACTTGGTGCATCAAAATATTAATGTCAAACTTAGATAGAGTTCGGAGATGGGCAGTATCGGTCCACTCCTTCTGGTACCTCCTACAAAAAAGGCTGAAATTTTCAAAAAATATTTTATTATTTCATATTTTTTTTTTCAAAAAATATTTTACTGTAAGGAAAGATTAGAGTATTTGAATCAGAGCTATATCAGGTGCGAAAATGGATAATATCGGTCCACTTCGTCAAGTACCTCTGCACAAAGGGTCAAAATTTTGAATAATTATAACTCTAAAATATGATTGGGGAGATATGATCCGATTGTCTTCAAATTACACATTTCACAACATATTTATTAACCCAAGGTCTAGTGTGAAAATGGAATATATCGTTCCACTCCTTCCGGTATCTCCCCCACAAAGGGTAAACATTTTGAATATCAATGAATCTCATAAAACGCGAATTAGCATTCGATTTCATTTAGACATGTCACATCTCAATATTTCCATCAACACAAGATTTTTTTTATAAAGATGGCGGAGATCGGACCATACGTTCTGGTACCTTACCCACGAAGATCAAGGTTTTCAATAACCAAAACGAGCATCAAATCCAAAATAAGATTCATATTTTACACATCCCATTATATCTACTAATTCAAGATCTGCTGTGAAGATGGAATATATAGGCCCACTCCTTCTGGTACCGCCCCCCACAAAGAGTCAAATTTTTGGATATCCATAAAGCTCATGAAACTCGAAATTAACATCCGATTTCATACAGATGTGGTACATTTCAATATTTTTATCATCAGAAGATCTATTATAAAGATGGTAGAGATCGGACCATTTCTTCTGGTACCTGCCACACAAAGGGTCACAGTTTTAAATAACCAAAATGGTTATAAAATTCGAAATAAGCGTCCAATTATCTTCGACTTTCACACGTCCCATTATTTCTACTAACACAAGATCTGCTGTCAAGATGGGATATGTCGATCCATCCACTCGTTCCGGTACCTCCCCCAAAAAGGGTCATTCGGTTCTCTTCAAATTACACACATTACTGTAATAGTTTTATTAACCCAAGGTTTGGTGTGAAGTTGGGATATATCGGTCCACTCCTTCTGGTACCTCCAAACAAAGGGTCACACTTTTGAGTAGCCATGAAGCTCATAAAACGCCAAATTAACATCCGATTCCACTCAGGCTTGGTACATCTCAATATTTCTATCAACACAAGATCTGTTAAAAATATGTTAAATAATCGGACCAAAACCTCCCTCACTTAGGGTTCAACATTTTTGAAAAACAAAACGATCAAAGAATACGAAATAAGCATCTCTCTTTAAACTTCACACATCAAAATATTTTTGCTAAAGATCTGTTATGAAGATCATATATATCTGCCAACCACTTTTAATACCTCACCCACAAAGGATCACAATTTTTGCTATATTTAAATATTTCTCTCACCCAGAAACCTGAGGTGAATATGACATTTATGATTTCGCATCAAATTGGATATAAATGTTCGACTTTCTATGGAGGGTATATTAACATTGTCATTCCGTTTGTAACTCCTCGAAATACTCATGTCAGACCCAGCACAGTATATATATTCTTGATCAGCGTAAAATTCTTTCGAACAAATTGAGGTAGAAGGCTAAAATTTTGCATACATGTTTATTATGCCAGTAGGCAGGTTAAGTTCGTAAATGGACCATGTAGGTCCACATTTTAATATAGCCCCCCTATAGCGGTACCTTCCGATATTCGGCATTTTGACGATTTTAGCGACATTATTGACCGGAATTGTTTTAAATTTGGTGTTTGAAGTTCGTAATGAATACTACAGCCTAAGGCAGAAAAGTGGCTATGCAGGTCCACGTCTTCATATAGCTCCCATATGTATAACGATACCTCCCTATATTCGGTATTTTGATGATTTTAGCGACATTATTCACCGGAATTGGTTCAAATTTGGCGTTTGAAGTTCGCAATAAATTCGTAATGGAAACTATAGCCCGTGACAGAAAATTGTCTATGCAGGTCGAGGTCTTCGTATTGGCCCCATATATCCGTACCTCCCTATATTCGGTATTTTGACGATTTTTGGTACAATACTCGCCGAAATAGTTTGAGATGTCGTATTTGAAGTTGATAATGGAAGCTACAGCCTTTGACAGAAAATTGTCTATGCAGGTCCGGGTCTTCGTATAGCTCCGATATAACGGTACCTCCCTATATACGGTATTTTAATGATTTTAGCTACCTTATTCACCGTTTATTTCAAGTTTCGAATTTGAATATGGTAATGGCTTGTGACAAACAATGCCTACGTAGGTGCACGTCGTACAGACCCTGATATAACGGCTATATTCCGTATTTTTAAGATGTTAGCAGATTTTTTGGCGAATGTTATCTTCTTCAAAAATTTCCAAATTCGTTCTAAATGATTCGTTTTAAATGCTTCTCTTTTTCTTGTTATCTGTATTAGATGAAGTATGAAAATGAAATAATTCGGCCGACTATATCTGGTACCTCATGCACATTTTAACGTTTTCTAAAAATTATCACATATCTCATATAAAGTGAAGAATTTAACCAATATAGTCCAATCCTGGCAAGTCGCAATATTTGTATCATAGTTATTCAGAACCTATTCCAAAGAGGTCATTACAACAGAATTCAAAACATACTTAAATAATCGACCATTGGCTAAGGCTATACATCTATCGGAAAAACCGACTGATACTATTTAACTTGGATTTTTTATTATTCGGTCCAGTGATATCTAAGTCGTAAAATAAACCGAAAACTTATTTTGTTGTCTGATATATATTTATATTTGTTTATTCATAGCTGATGTTGAAGATTGTATTTTTACCACTCTGGACTACGGATTCTTGATAGATTTTATATAAATTTATACTTTCATATCTAATAAGGAATTATCCGATTGGAAGGGATGAAGTAGAATTTTTGTATTTTATAATCTTGTAAAAAACGGTTATTCCAAAAAACTAATCCAATTTTTTTTTTTGATTAAACTCGGTTTTTGTTGATGATTTCTCCCCACAGAAATCAAAAAACCCACATTGGTGGTCTCCATCCATCGTTCAACTTTTTTTTTGCCTGTTTTCCACAATTTTTCTTTGTCATGTTTTAAATTGTTTTTCCTAGCAAATTTTCCATTTATATTAGTCAGGTCGAGCAGGAAGCCACATTAAGTTTTTCATTGAATTTGTTCATAAGTTTCTCCCATCCAAATTTATTTGAAATTTATTCCGTTTTACAAGGAAGTAGAACAAATAAATAACATTTCTGAATTTAAATATTTTCAGTGTTTTTTTTTTTTTATGTATCGATAATGACTTCACTATTTCCATAAAATTGAACAACGTCAACAAAATAATAAATTGGATTTTTTTCGTTTTTTTTATGGCCAAGTCAAGAGAGATTGTTTTTTTACATTTGTCTAGTTGTTTTCCTATTTTTCTTTCCTGAAAATATTGAGAAAATTGATTTTAATTTAGCTTGTATTGTCTGCGACACGTTAAGTTTCTTTTCAAAAAAAACTTAATTAATTGAAAAGATGCGAGAATAATAATTTATCTTTCTAAATCTCTGCCAAACACAAAAAGCGTAGACAAATGGATGTAGAGACAAGGAAAATCCGTCGTCTTTAAGTTTGATGACCATGTAACTTATGGAACAACAAGAATATATACAAAAATGTACATATCGGCCTTTAATGTAATGACTGCTGTTAAAGGTCATATTTGATGCGGTGTGGAGCGCACGCTCCCGTACTATATTCGTATTGGTATTCGTAATATTGCCGAAGACACTACATACCTAATATGTAAGAATTCCAAAGAATATTAATTCGAAAATTTATAAAAAGATCGAAGGCATTTCCAAACTCACCTCAGATTTCAGCTCTATTCATTCTCACCCAATACCAAATTAAGCACAATGTAGAACTTTTCATAAAATTATCGTACATATTTCCCCAACCACCTCCATATATCTCAATCTCTGATACCTACAGAGAGCTCAATATCAAATTCTGGGATTCCAGCACTTTTTCCGTACCAACAGGGACCTCAATGTCAAATTTGAGGATTCCAACCCCATCCCTTCACCTAATTCCAAATTTAGTACTTTTCCAACAATTATAGTACGCATTTTCAAAATAATCTCCATATCTCAACCTCAGATGCCAATACTGACTTTAAAATCAAATTTCCGGATTCCAGTTCTGTAACCCCCATCAGCATTGCCAAATGTAGTACCATTTAGTAGAAATATGGTATATATTTCCTAAATCACACCAGGTATCAAGAGATATACCTCAATATCAAATTTCGGATTTCCAGCTCTATAGATTCATTAAATACCAAATATTTTCAAAACAATTTCCATATCTCAATTCCAGACACCAACAAAGACCTCAATATCAAATTTGATTATTCCAGCGCCATCGCTTCATCCAATACCATATTCAGTACCGTACTTTTAGTAGTACTTTTCGTACAAATATAGGACACATTTCCAAGATTCAAATACAGATACCATCGGTAATCTAAATATCAAATTTTTGATAATTCCAGCCATATCCCTTCATCCAATACCAAATTCAGTAGCATTTAATACTTTTGTACTAACATAGGAAGTATTTCCGAATTTCAAACACAGATACCATCGGCAATGTAAATATCAAATTTTAGAATTTTGTCTCCATCCCTTCATCCAAAACCAAATTTAGTACCATTAAGTACTTTTTTACATTTATATTTTACATTTTCGAAACCACGTCCATATGTCCAGACTCCAGACCATGACTCTGATACGAAATTTTATATTTCAAGCACAATCTGTTCATTCAGTACCGTGTTGTTCCAACTATAGTACCGTTTAGTACTTTTTGTGCACTTTTAGTAGATGTTTCTAAAACCACCTCTTTATTACTAACCAACCACCAACAGGGACGCCAGTAAAATATATAAAATATCGCAATTTCATCATTACCCGTTCACCATAAACCAAACTGTTCAAATGTAGTACTATTTAGTATAGTTTGTGTACTTAGTACACATTTCCAAAACCACCTCCATATATCAAACTTACTTTCCAACCTCAATTCTCATACAAAAAAAGTAAAGTTTTTAGCTCAAGGTTAGAAACATTTTAGAACATTTCCTAAATTTTGAAGTTCGAATTTCCAATAACCCATCTATCCTGTACTCTATCATTGACTCTCATTTCAAATTTCAGAATTCCTGTTCCCTCAGTTCATCACAATACCAATTTGTACCAAATTTAGTACCATTTAGTAGACATAAGTATGAATTCTAAATGTTAGGATTCCATCCCTGTTGGTTCGCCCAAATACAATCCACATTTCAACAGTAATATTATTTCTCATTTTCAAGATACCAGCTCTATTGGCTCACCCAAATCCAAATTGTACCAAATGCAGTACACTTAGGTACTAAATACCTACCTACATAATACGGTCAGCTCCATTTAGCATACATACGTACGGTTATCCAAAACTACCTACATACCTCAGTTCTACAATGCAATAATAAACGTATTTCAAAATTTCAGGATTCCAAATCTATTGGTTCTCCCAAAATGTAAATTGTACCAAATATAGTACCATTTACTACACATAAGTACGAATTTCCAAAACGACCTACATTCCTCAATCCTAGAATGCAATAGTAATCTTATTTCAAAATTTCAGTTTTTCAGCTCTATCGGTTCACCTAAATCGAAATTGTACCAAATTTAGTACCATTTAGTACTTTTCCTACACATAGGTGCAAAGTACGAAAACTTCCTCCTTAATCATAATTCTACACTCCGCCAGTAATGTTAATGACGCATCCCAATATTTATATCATATTTTTTAGGTCCGATACGAAATGTTGGATATTGGCCAATCCTTCGGAACCTACGCCATAGAGGGTCAGTATTTTGAATAATCATAACAGAAGTCAAAATATATTTAATTAGTCGAACATTGGCTGAGGATATACATCTGCCGGCAAAACCGACTGATAGCCTTTAACTTGATTAACTACTTTTATGGGCAACATCTATCCCATTTTTTATACCCTCCATCATACTATGGCGGGTACTCGAAATACTCATGTCAGACCCAACAAAATATGTATATTCGTGATCAGCGTAAAATTCTAAGTCGATTTAGCTATTTCCGTCTGTCTGTCTGTTTGCCGGTCTGTTTGTTGTAATCACGCTATCTTTCGAACGAATTGAGATTGAAGACCAAAAATTTTGCACACATGTTTATTTTTTCTGTAGGCAGGTTAAGTTCGTAAATGGGCCATGTAGGTCCACGTTTTGGTATAGCCCCATATAACGTTACCTCCCGATATTCGGTATTTTGATTTTAGCGACATTATTCACCGGAATTGTTTCAATTCGTAATGGGAACTACAGTCTGTGACAGAAAATTGTCTATGCAGGTCCAGGTCTTCGTATATCAGTGCCGCCCACATATCAGTACCTCCCAATATTCGGTATTTTGATGATTTTAGCGTCATTATTCAACGGAATTGTTTCAAATTTGGTATTTGTAGTTCGTAGAGTATACTACAGCATACGGCAGAAAATTATCTGTGCAGGTCCAGGTCTTCGTATAGCCCCCATATATCAGTACCTCCCTATATTCGGTATTTTGATGATTTTAGCGTCATTATTTAACGGAATTGTTTCAAATTACGTATTTGGAGTTCGTAATGGGAACTACAGTCTTTGACAGAAAATTGTCTATGCAGGTCCAGGTCTTCGTATTGGCCCCATATATCCGTATCTCCCTATATTCGGTATTTTGACGATTTTAGGTACAATACCCACCGCAAATTGTTTGACATGTCGTAGTTGAAGTTCGTAATGGATGCTACAGCCTGTGGAAGAAAATTGTCTATGCTGGTCCAGGTCTTCGCACAGCTCCGATATAACGGTACTTCCCTATATACGATTTTTTTTAATGATTTTACCTAAGTTTCGAATTTGAATATGGCAATGGCTTATGACAAACAATGCCTATGTAGGTCCACGTCGTATAGACCCCAATACAACGGCTATGTTCGGTATTTTTAAAATTTTAACAGATTTTTTTAAGGATTTTATTTTTTTTAAATTTCCAAATTCGTTCCTAATGCTGGAGGTTATTCAAAAAGCTCGGCCCGGCTGAACTTACTGCTTTTTAACTTGTTTGATATGCTAATTCTTTGCTACTCATTTTGCCTTACAACCACCTTCCCTTGAGTCGCAATTCTCGCAGCTTTTTAATTAACTGAGAAACCTTTGAAATGGAAGGAGAAGTCTCCCTCTCTCTTTAATGAAATAAATGAATTGTTTTCGCTCTCAAAGGAAATCTGGGAAATCATACTTCTATTCATTTTGAATTCCTTGAGAATTATTATAAGAGTAATTAGCATAATTAATATGACATTAGCCGTCCTCTATGTACTTATTGGGAGTCCGATAGGTAAATTGAGTGCAAGAAAACCAATCAAATACAATAAAAACATTCAACATAATTGTGTTGAATTAAAAAAATTATAGTGGGCACACAGGTGACAGTTCGAAAAAAACTGTCTTTTTCAGTTGAACTGCCGATGTATAAGATTACAAATGCATTTACTAGCTGACCACAGTAAGCCGAGCAGTTGCCATCCAAACACATTGCTTTAATTTAAAAATTACATAATTAATAGTAGCAGTGGGTGGGGTGAGCTAAGACGTGTGTAAAGTTTAAATTTAAGAGGAGATTTCCTTACGTAAGTTGAAAATGTGGATGAAATCGGATGCATTCGATCTAGTCTCAAGATGGAGCTCATCATCCCACTCCTTTTGGTACCTTAACCACAAAGGGTGAAAATTTCAAATAATTATATTTCTCATAACAGCAAAACAATACAGCGATTTTTTCCACCATAGATCTACCAACCATAGATGTAATCTAAATATGGGACTTTTTCTGAGTAAGGTCCAATTTTCTCAAACTTAGCACATCCTTATATTTTTGCCTACATTAGGGTTAAAAAATGGAATATATTCGTCACCTACTTCTGGTACCTCATCCAGATAACTTCAAAAAATTAGTAAAAAAAAAACAAAAGTTTAAAAGTGTCAGTCGATTTTGTCGACAGATGTATACCAGCCTCAGCCAATGTCGGTTTACCTACATATAAATTGACGTGCCTTATGATCATTGAAGTTTTTATACCCTCCACCATACTATGGAGGGTATATTAATTTTGTCAACCCGTTTGTAACTCCTCGAAATACTCATGTCAGACCCAACAAAGTATATATATTCTTGATCAGCGTAAAATTCTAAGACGATTTAGCCATTTCCGTCTGTCCGTCTGTCTGTCTGTCTGTTGTAATCACGCTATCTTTCGAACAAATTGAGATAGAAGGCTAAAATTTTGCACACATGTATATTTTCCCAGTAGGCAGGTTAAGTTCGTAAATGGGCCATGTAGGTCCAAGTTATCATATAGCCCCCATATAACGGTACCTCCCGATATTCGGTATTTTGATGATTTTAGCGCATTATTCACCGGAATTATTTCAAATTTGGCATTTGAAGTTCGTAATGGATACTACAGCCTGAATCAAAAAATGAGCCATATAGGTCCACGTCTTCATATAGACCCCATATAACGGTACCCCCGATATTCGGTATTTTGATGATTTTAGCGACATTGTTTACCGGAATCGTTTCAAATTTGGTATTTGAAGTTCGTAATGGATACTACATCCAAAGTCAAAAATTGAGCCATGTAGGTCCACGTCTTCATATAGCCCCCATATAACGGTATCCCCCGATATTCGGTATTTTGATGATTTTAGCGACATTATTTACAGGGATTGTTTCAAATTTCGCATGTGAAGTTCGTAATGGATACTTCAGCCCATGCCAGAAAATTGTCTGTGCAGGTCCACGTCTTCGTATATCCCCGATATAACGGTACCCCCCATATTCGGTATTTTGATGATTTTAAACAGATTTTTCTTCAAGTTTCGCATTTAAATATTGTAATAATTTATGACAAAAGTTGCCTATGCAGGCCCACGTCGTCGTATAAACATTCGGTATTTTTAAGATTTTAACAGAATTTTTAACTGGTTTTATTTTTTGGAAATTGCCAAATTTGTACCAAATGGTGGAGGGTATTAAAAGTTCGGCCCGGCCGAACTTACATCTTTTTTACTTGTTTAACATAAGCACAGAAAGAGATAGGACAATTCGATTTTACTCCAACTTTGCATATCCTAATATTTGCGTCAGTGCTAGGTCAGGTGTGAAAATGGAAAATATCGGTCCACTCCATCAAGTACTTCCCCCACAATGGGAAATGTGGTCCGCCAACGTCAGTGCTACGCAGTGGAAAAATATTCAGTCCTGCCAGAATGCCGCCCTTAGAACTGCAACAGGATGCCTTCTTATGACACATGTCGAACACCAGCATGAGGAGGCGAAGGTCTTACCGGTGCGACAGCATAACAAAATGCTGTCAATGCAATACCTGCTTGGGTGTTATAGACAAAGCCATCCGAACCACCATCTTGTGGATAGGCAACCTCCGCCCAGGCACGTTAGGTAAGACCTTCATGATCTAGAAGGAGAGGTGCAGCGGTATAAGATCAACAGGCCATCAAGCGGGATTGAATAGTATTCACTCTAGTGGGGTCTCAGAAGCCATTGAAGGATATAGAGTGAATACTGTGCTAGGACACCTACCCCCTCCCGTCGCAGCTGGAGAACGAGAGCTGCCCCGACAAACCGGAGTAGTTTTGGCTAAATTCCTACTGGGCCCGGATTAACAGCGATGTGCAGGACATCTGCCCAGCTTGTGGCACAGGCCCACATGACACGGTACACCTGTTTCGCTGCCTACTCACCTAACTCCAGTCTCGTTATGGACACAACCCATACAGGTTGCATCCTTTTTGAGACTGGACTTAGAGGCAGAACCCAATTGAATGGAGTCAGAAAATGGAAACCGAACGAACAAACATGTATGAGCTGCTACAACAACAACAACAATGGGTCAAAATTTTGAATAATTCTAACTCTTTTAAAAACTGCGATGTAAGAGTCCGATTTTCTTCAAATTTCACACATCTCAATAATTTTATTGGGCCAAGGTCTGGTGTTAAGATGTAGTAAATCGGTCTACCGATTTACTACCTCCCCCACAAAAGGTCAACATTTTGAATATTCGTGAAGCTCATAAAGCACGAAATTAATATCCGATTTCTTTCTGACTCGGCACATCTCAATATTTCCATCAACGCAATTTCTGTTATAAAGATGGTAAAGATCGGATCATTTCTTCTGCTACCACCCCTACTTAGGGTTGAAGATTTTGATAAACAAAACGCTCAAAGAAAGCGAAATAAGAATCCAAATGTCTTCAAATTTCACACACACACACACACACAAACAAACATTTTCACTAATACAAGATCTGTTGTAAAGATGATATATATCTGCGAACCCCTTCTGGTACCGCACCCACAAGGGGTCACAATTTTCAATAAATTTTCACAATTTTCTGTCATAAATTGCGAAACAAATCAGCTATTCTTTACAACTTGCTATATCTAAATATATGTCCCTCAACCAGAAACCTGAGATGAATATGGAATTAAAGATTCCACATAAAATTGGATATAAATTTTTGATTTCGGACGACTATATATGGTACCTCATTTTCTAAAAATTATCACATATGTCATGTAAAGTTAGGGAAGTTGCCAATATAGTCCAAATCTGGCACGTCGCCATATGTATATCACATTTATTCATGTCCGATGCGAAATGGACAATATTGGCCCATTCCTTCGAAACCCACCCCATGGAGGATCAACAATTTGAATAATCGTAACAGAAGTCAAAACATATTTCAATCATCGAACATTGACTAAGGTTATACAACTGTAGACAAAACCAACTGATGTTTTTTTTTAACTTGATTGTTTTTATTTTTCTTTAATTTCGACCTTTGGTGTGGAGTTGCGGAGTTAACTTGTTTTTTTGTTTTTTTTGACAAAATTTCGGCCAACTTTGGGGGAGATGCTTGGACTGACGCTTCAAACGCGGTATGTCATTAAGCGATGTGACATCTCTGTCAAAAGTTATGGCGTTGCCAGATGGGTCCGTCGAATATGGGCAACCCTATATAGGAAATATACAAAATGTGTGTGTAGAAAGGAAAGGGATGTTAGCTAGAATGCTTATATCTCAAGAATGGCTGGACCGATTTTGACAAATTTTTAATTAATTCAGAATGCCCTCTTGGGTAAAATCTGAAAAAATAGCATAAAAAGATGACGATAAGTCTGTTAATATAGATTTTGTAGTATTTTGTGACATATTTTCATTTCTTCATATTTTTTATCGCATGCGATTTTTTCAATTTGACTTATAATATTAAAGTGTGTGTATATTCTGTAATACTTTTTTCAGCTTACAACACAGGTTGGGGATATTATATACAGATTGAAATTATCGGCCGATCCTCATGAAAATTTTCATGAGGGTAGATTTAGGCTCAGAAGTTTTCAAAGATGTCCGCATTACATTTAGCGGTTGAAATGGACCAAACACTAAAAATGTTCCTGATTTTGCAGCCATTATAAAGGTTACAAATAGAAACCAATGGAAACGAAATCTCGCATGAAGTTTTGAGTTAAGGACCGCGGGTAGAATGGACCACTATTTTTGTCTGAAAAAAATACTAACATTACTTACAGGCGATATCCGAAATACAGAAACGGCGAACTTCTGGCTTTTTTATGCTGATTTCGTTGACGAATATAGCCAAATATCGTAGACAAGCAAATCATATAGATGAGTCTGAATTTGGAGATACAGAGGGGCTTCTCGTTGTTGGAGATGATCGCAAAATATTTAGGGTTTCAAATGAACCAACAACAGGAAAAATTTCATGATCACGCAATTGAAGCCAATCGACACGCCTGAGAAGAGAGTTAAGTACAGGGAAGAATTCTAACATTTTGGATGACCATTGGATTATATATTTATTTATATTATTATATATTTAGCTGTAAAATGGACCACAACAACTAAAAGCACAACGGAGTGCTTAAATATTGGGCAAATGTCTCTGGTCAAAATGCTAAGGGTAATATCTGAACAGTGCTCCGTGACGTAATTTCAAAAACGAAATCTTCCAAAATAGATTTGGACATAAGAGGGCTTCTGACATGTTGTAGTGTTGTAGGGTATCACGTGGTCGACCCACGCGTCTAAAGCCTTTGCTTACTTGTTATTCCATTTATTTTAAATCCAAATGAAAGGTCTTTCAACTTTTTTTTTAAATGACAACAAAAGGCGAATGCCTAAGGGGCTTTGTGGTTACCAGGAAACCTAATTCTTTGCATTGTCATTTAGTTTTTTTTTCTCTTTTTTTCAACTACTGGTCATATTTTCAAGTTCAGCTACTCAGGGTACTTTGGAAGTTTTGTCACATTGTAAACTTTTTCCGTGAACCGCTGCCAGTGACGTGAGATATGACCAAAACCATTTTAATTCGGAGAATTATCTTTAAATTCAAACTTTGTAAAATGTGAATTTGTTGACACACACACACAGACACACACTCACTCACAATTGTACTTACCTCAATATAAGTTATTATTCTCATTATACAACTTGGCAGATTTAGACAAACAAATACTGTGGACACGATGAGCAACATTTTTGTAACCTTCAGCTGGGAGGAGTTGGTGGCATTACGTCTTCCTGCAAATGTTAACAGAAATACCAAAGTTTGGTTATTTAATCAAATAAAACCAAAAGGCCTAGGGCAATGGATGGATGGGGAGTGGGGTGGTTTTCAAACAAATATTGTTCCACATTAATTATAAAATTCCGGACACGTCAACACTTAATTAAATAACCTGTCATTCGTTATTTAACCACAAGGACTTCATTATATAATAATTATGATGTATTCTACTAGTAGCACTAAACTGCATTATCTCAATGGGGATAACGATCTCCGGTGACCGATTGTTCTTTGTTCGGAAACCACTTAATTGATTACGTGAAATGTCCGTCCTAAGGAAATAAAGTACTTTCATGGTGGGAAAATATATGTGATAAGGTCAGGCTTAAATTTTATAAATTATGTTCGTACTATTTGCCTTTTAAAATTTAATGTTTAATTTGAGGAATATTGTGTTTCAAAATGTTGACCCTTAAATGGGTGGATCCGGAAGAGTAGGTCAATAATACACGAGGCTTGTACAAATGAATAATATTTTTTGTAAGACTTATGATTATAAAATCGGCGATACAAAAAAGACTACAGGGTTGCCCATATTCGACGGACCCATCTGGCAACGCCATAACTTTTGACAGAGATGTCATATCGCTTAATGACATACCGCGTTTGAAGCGTCAGTCCAAGCAGATTTTTACCATGAACCAATACAAGCCACGCGAGCGCTCTGAAATAGTTGAAATTTACATTCAACAGAAGGAGTCAATTGTGAAAACTCAACGTGATTTTAAAACATTAAAAATGTGAGAAGTGCTCCTTCTAAGAACACCATTAAGCGTTTATACGGACTGTTAAGGCTTTTTCTAATCCGAAGAGGCCATATATAAAAGTCAACCAAGGCGATCGGCCGAGAATATCGCTGCCGTACGAGCCAGTGTTGAGAGGTCCCCAAGAACATCCCAAAAACGCCGTTCTCAGCAGTTGGGCATGGTTCGGTCCACTTTACAATTGACGCAAAGAATGTTGCCTGCGGACAAGCCTCGTCGATTGGAATGGGCCCAAAGGTCCGTCGAATATGGGCAACCCTGTAAATATACAAAAAATCTGAAATTTGGTATGAGAGTTTCTGATAGAGTGCAGGATATACAGGGTGAGATCGAAAAACTGCAACCACTTGGCCACTCGTCCGATAGCTGTAAAAATTTTTACAGTGACAGCTCATTATATTGTTTACAGGCGTACAAAAGCATTTTTTTGAGAATTTTCCAGAAAAAAAAGTCATTCGTGATGGAATTCTAGTGTGGTAGTGTGATCTCTTTATATTTGCATGGAAACCCACAAGTGGCTATCGTTAGAGCACTCCAGAATTTTAATATGAATAAATCGTTTGTGTCTCGTATCGCTCGCTCGTTATCGTGATACTGGAATCAGCTATTTTTTACAAGCGTACAAAAGCATTTAGGTGAGAATTTTCCAGAGAAAAGTTATTCGTTGGATTTAAATGCGAATAAATCTTTTGTGTCTCGTACCATCGCTCGTTACCATGATACTGGTGGCGGTAGCGTTGGCCGACGTCAAGAAAGTGAACGGAAGAAAACAGCAACATCAGCAGAAATGGTGCGAAAAGTAAATAAGCGATTTGATCGAAACCCGCGTCGCAGTGGCCGAAAAATGGCTCGTGAGCTGAACATATTTCAATAGTCCATTCGGCAAATATTGAAAAATGGGCTCGGGGTAAGGCCATTGAAATTCCAAAAAGTGCAAGAACAACCGAAAGAAAATAGACTCAAAAAAGCTAGAGAGTTGCTTCGCTTGTCCGAAAGTGGTGAACTGCCGAATTTGGTTTTCTCCGATGGGAAAACATTCGTTGTCGAGCAGTTTGTAAACAAACAAAATTATCGTGTTTACTTGCCAAAGAGGTCAGCTGAAAATGTGCACCTTCGGTTGGCCAGCAGAACTCAAGCGCCGGCCATAACAGGCGATGGTTGCTTTCCGCTCGTATTAATCGGCCGTGGCATCGGAATAAATGCCCAATATTATCGCGAAAATATTCTGAAGGATGTATTAAAGCCTTGGCCACGCAAACATTTTGGCCGCAGACCCTGAACATTCCAACAGGACTCAGCACCATCGCACTCAGCACGTGCCACCACAAAATGAGATTCCTCGCTTCATTTCGAGAGCACAATGGCCACCAAAATCTCCGGATACCAATCCGCTGGACTATTGTGTCTGGAGTATTTTGGAAAGCAAGGTTGGCAATAAAAAATAAATACCAAAGTGTAGTACCTAATGGAGTGGACCGATATTATTCATTTTTGCATCTGACCTAGAACTGACGTAAATATCAGGAATGGAAAGTTGGAACAAAATCGGATTATGGATTATCTTTCTGTGCAGAATATATATATATTTTTGAAAATCTCGATCATTTGTGTGGGAGGTACCAGAAGGAGTGGACCGATATATTCCATCTTAACACCAGACCTTGGGTTACAGTAAATATTGGGATGTGTGAAATTTGAAGACAATCGGACTCTTACATCAATTTTATGAAAGTTTTAATTATTAAAAATGTTGACCCTTTGTGGGGAGGTACCAGAAGGAGTGAACCGATTTTGTCCATTTTCACAATTGACCTAGTACTGATGCAAATATTAAGATTTGCAAAGTTTGAGCAAAATCGGATTATCGTTTCTCTTTCTGTGCAAAAAATATATATTTTTTTCAAATTTCGACAATTTTTGGGGGAGGTACCAGAAGGAATGGACCGATATATTCCATCTTAACATCAGACCTTGGGTTAACATAAATATTGGCATGTGTGAAATTTGAAGACAATCGGACTCTTACATCATTTTTATGAGAGTTTTTATTATTAAAAATATTGACCATTTGTGGGGGAGGTACCAGAAGGAGTGGACCAATATATTCCATCTTAACATCAGACTTTGGGTTATCATAAATATTAGCATGTGTGAAATTTGAAGACAATCGGACTCTTATATCACATTTTATAAGAGTTGTAATTATTCAAAATTTTGACTATTTGTGAGGGAGGTACTTGATGGAGTGGACCGATATTGTCCATTCTCACACTTGACCTAGCACTGACGCAAATATTAAGATTTGCAAAGTTGGAGCAAAATCGGATTACCGTTTCTCTTTCTGTGCAAAAAATAAATTTTTTGAAAATATCGAACTTTTGTGGGGGAGGTACCAGAAGGAGTGAACCGATATTGCCCATATCCGAACTCGATCTAAGTTTGACAAAACCCTTCGAGACTTATCGTGCGCACCAACCAGACAGACAGACGCACGGACGGACATCGACTCCAAATGTTCCGAAACGGATTTAGTCCAAAGAGACCTAGGGTCTAAAACCGTTATTTCGACTAGGCATGTTTTGACCGTATCAAATGATATATGCCCTCTGTAGCCATATGGCTGAGGGTATAAAAATGCCTAACAGGAACCGTTGGAACTTGTCTAAAATTTGAAGGTGGACTTTGGCTGACGAAGTGGCGGTTCGTCATTAAATTCTACTCTTACCTAAACACAAAATTCAATTCATAAACATTAAAAACAAAATTTAACGTTAAAGTCGCACATAAAGAGAGGTTATGAAAAATACTCCCAAAAAAAAAAATAATTTTAGAAGGATGACGTCAAAGACAAAATTCAATGTTCGCTATAAGCCACAGCAGTGCATCAAAAAATTTTTGCTTTTACAAAATATTTTCAATTGTTTTTTTTTATGGAAATTTTTTTTTCGGCCCTTCTTCGAGTGCATGGTTTTAGAAGGCAGAAAGTAATAAAAAATATATTTTCTGTTCCATACCCTCAATAACAATGAATAAAAAAAAACAAATAAACTCATAGAATAGCTTTTAAAGTAATTGTAACGTAAAGGATTTGTCACATACGTAAATAACGTACACAAACAACAACCGCACACAACAACAATGGTGACAGGCCGAACATAACTTCAGACAGACAGCACGAACGAATTCTACAATACCAGGCGATAAGAGTATTCTTATCATAATATCCGACATCAGCCACAATCCAACAGTGTTGTGGTTAATGCGACATAGTGGAAGGGTGGTGTTGATAAACCGCTTTTATCCATAATTATGAGATTGGGATGCCTGTTTTTTATAAATATAACTACTTGAAGTGCAGGAAAATTAAAGAAAAAAAAAACAAGTTCAGAAGCAGTAAGTTCGGTCGGGCCGAGCTTTGAATACCCTCCACCATTTGGAACGAATTTGGAAATTTTCAAAAAATAAAATCCTTAAAAAATTCTGTTAAAATTTTAAAAATACCGAATATAGCCGTTATATTAGGGTCTATACAACGTAGGCCTACATTGGCATTGTTCGTCATAAGCCATTGCCATATACAAATTCGAAACTTGAAATAAACGGTGAATAATGTAGCTAAAATCATTAAAAAATCGTTTATAGGGAGGTACCGTTATATCGGAGCTGTGTGAAGACCTGGACCCGCATAGACAATTTTCTGTCACAGACTGTAGTTCCAATTACGAACTCTAAATATGTAATATGAAACAATTTCGGTGAATAATAACGCTAAAATCTTCAAAATACCAAATATCGGGAGGTACTGTTATATGGGGCCTTTACGAAGACCTGGACCTGCATAGACAATTTTCTGTCACAGACTGTAGTTCCATTACGAACTCTAAATACGTAATTTGAAACAATTCCGGTGAATAATGACGCTAAAATCATCAAAATACGGAATATCGGGAGGTACTGAGATATGGGGCCTTTACGAAGACCTGGACCTGCACAGACAATTTTCTGTCACAGACTGTAGTTCTCATAACGAACTCTAAATACGTAATTTGAAACAATTCCGGTGAATAATGACGCTAAAATCATCAAAATACCGAATATCGGGAGGTACTGAAATATGGGGCCTTTACGAAGACCTGGACCTGCACAGACAATTTTCTGTCACAGACTGTAGTTCTCATAACGAACTCTAAATACGTAATTTGAAACAATTCTGGTGAATAATGTCGCTAAAATCATCAAAATACCGAATATCGGGAGGTACTGATATATGAGGCCTTTACGAAGACCTGGACCTGCATAGACAATTTTCTGTCACAGACTTTAGTTCCCACTACGAACTCTAAATACGTAATTTGAAACAATTCCGGTGAATAATGACGCTAAAATCATTAAAATACCGAATATTGGGAGGTACTGATATATGAGGGCTATACGAAGACGTGGACCTGCACAGACAATTTTCTGTCATAGGCTGTAGTATTCATTTCCAGCTTCAAATACCAAATTTGAAACAATTCCGGTGAATAATGTCGCTAAAATCATCAAAATACCGAATATCGGGAGGTACTGATATATGAGGCCTTTACGAAGACCTGGACCTGCATAGACAATTTTCTGTCACAGACTGTAGTTGCCATTACGAACTCTAAATACGTAATTTGAAATAATTCTGGTAAATAATGTCGTAAAAATCATAAAAATACCGAATATCGGGAGGTAACGTTTAAGGGGGGGCTATACGAAGACCTGGACCTGAACAGACAATTTCCTGTCACAGGCTGTGGAATCCATTACGAACTTTAAATACCAAATATATGAGGGCTATATTTACCAACTTAACCTGCCTACTGGCAAAATGAACATGTGTGCAAAATTTTAGCCTTCTATCCCAATGCGTTCGAAAGATAGCGTGATTACAACAGACAGACAGACGGACATCGCTAAATCGACTTAGAATTTTACGCTGATCAAGAATATATATACTTTGTTGGGTCTGACATGAGTATTTCTAGGAGTTACAAACGGAATGACAAAATTAATATACCCTCCATTGTATGGTGGAGGGTATAAAAAGTAAATAAGTCTTCTAATTGACAATTGTTGGCTCGCTAGACAATAATGCAAATTATTTGCAAATCAACGCAATTTGGGTTCAAATATTTGGCAATAATAAGAGAAGGCAATTTACAATTCCAGCTGAGTTGATTTTCATGGGTTCTTGAGAGAAAAAAAAAAAAAAACACACACGTCGTTTCAGTCCTACACATTTTTTTTATTTTCTGAAGATACGCTCGTACATCATTAACACCACAAGAAAATATATATATATATATATTTGCTTACCCAAACAAATGCCGTATTACCGCTGTGGCCTCTTGTGAAGAAAAAAGGCAATTGTTATGACCCTGACATTATTTCGGCTAATAACAGTAAATTGCCAAACATAAATTTTGTTTTATAGATATGTCTGTGTTTATTTGAGTGTGAGCAGAAAATCAACAACAACAACAAACAATCAAAATCAAAAATCTCCTGGACTTGGGATAGAAATCGTTGTGGTGTAAGACACGTGTTTCCTTTAGTGCACATAACAGAATTTAAAAAGAAAATTAATAAGTATCTCCTAATTTCATTGAAGCCGATCAAATTTCCTTTGGGAGAATAATGATTTTTTTTTACAATTTACTGCAAGGACGACAACGGCTTTATGTCAGACATTTCAAAACGTAAGACCATTTAAAACATGTTTTTTTTTTGTTTTTGTAGTAAATTGTTCAAATGCCTTAGAATTTTATCTAAAAGCAAGTAAGCAAAGGCTATAGTCGTGCGGGCCGACCATGTGATATCCTAAAACACTACAACATGCTAGAAGCCCTCTTATGTCCAAAGCTATTTTGGAAGATTTCGCTATTGAAATTAAGTCACGGAGCACTGTCCAGATATTACCCTTAGCATTTTGACCAGAGACATTTGCCCAATACTTAAGCACTCCGTCGTGCTGTTAGTTGTTGTGGTCCATTTTACAGCTAAATATATAATAATATAAGTAAATATATAATCCAATGGTCATCCAAAATGCTAGAATTCTTCCCTGAACTTAACTCTCTTCTTAGGCGTGTCGATTGGCTTCAATTGCGCGATCATGAATTTTTTTTCCCGTTGTTGGTTCATTTGAAACCCTAAATATTTTGCGATCATCTCCAAAAACGAGAGGCCCCTCTGTATCTCCAAATTCAGACTCATTTATATGATTTTCTTGTCTACGATATTTGGCTATATTCCTGACCGATATCAGCATAAAGAAGCCAGAAGTTCGCCTTGTGCGTATTTCGGATATCGCCTGTAGGTAATGTTGGTATTTTTTCAAACAAAAGTAGTGGTCCATTCTACCCGCTGTCCTTAACTCTAAACTTCATGCGAGAATTCGTTTCCTTTGGTTTCTAATTGTAACCTTTATAATGGCTGCTTAATCAGGAACATTTTTAGTTGTTGGTCCATTTCAACCACTAAATATAATACGGACATCTTTGAAAACAATAGGCCTAACCCTATCCTTATGAAAATGTTCGTGAGGATCGGACGATAATTTCAATCTGTATATAATATCCCCAACCTGTGTTGTAAGGTTGGTTGTTGTTAAAAAAGTATTACAGAATATACACAAAATACTACAAAATCTATATTGACGTCATTATCGGCATCTTATTATGCGATTTTTTTAGGTTTTATTCTTTTACGCCAAGAGGACATTCTGAATTGACAAAATTTGTCAAAATCAGTCCAGCAATTCTTGAAATATAAGCATCCTAGCTAACATCACCTTCTTTTGTATATATACATTGTATATATCTCGGTCAGAATTGACCTGTTCGTCTATTTATGATTTCGTCGGGATTCAAAATATTCGCGGTTTAATGGAAAATTTGACTTCTATTTAACACAAATGTTATGGTCTATTTCACCCACTAAATATTATCCGATGATCACCAAAATTGGAAGGCTTCTGCCCAGTCCTAAGCTCTAGTCCAATGCTATCGATTTTTCAGTTTTTGGTCCATTTTAAAGCCTAAATATTATGCGATTATCTTCTAAAGAAATATGCTTCTATTCTGGCCATAGCCCCACCTCCATTCTAAATTTCGTGAAGATCAGGCCATAATTGCGACCTGTAGAGTGATTACAAGTTAACATGGACAGACGGACGGACGGACAGACGGACGGACATGCATAGCTAGATCGACTCAGCTCGGCGAGATGTGGAGATCCATATGTACCTTCCTATGTGGGAAACCAATATTTCGAGGTGTTACATAATTTTTGTCCCAATCAAACTTCAGCACATAGTGTTGTAGGGTATAAAAACACAAATGTTACGCATTTTGGTTAATTAGAAAACAAATTAAAAAAATCCTAGGTTTCGGAGAGAGCCACCAATTCTCATCAGTTCCCTTGTTTTTTTTTTTGTCTGGGATATTCTCCCCAGGAATTATTTTAAAAACAACTTCAATGACAAAAAGCATTTTTGACCCAAGTGACGAGATCGTTTTTTTAGATATTATTCAAATTTTTTCCCGTTTTTCGGAAAAAGCAATAAGAAAACCTTTAAATTTTATACCAAAAAGACTTTAAAATCTTTCATTTTGAAGTTAGCCGAAGATGATATTCATAACATCATTGCACAATGGACCCACATCCATTTTTTCTGTTCGAACCCTAAAAACCGAAAGTTTTCTCAATGTCAAATTTTGGAATTCCAGTTTCATCCCTTCACCACATACTAAATTTAGTACCATGTATCCATATCCAAAACGATCTTCATCTCTCCCACCTAGACAACAGTTATCCACAACAAGTTAAAAAGTACCATCGGTTTAGACGACAGTCTCAGCTATCGTCCGCTTATTTAAAAATATTTTGACATCCGATACGATTTTTCAAACTGATGATCCTTTATGGGGGGAGGTTCAGAAGCAGGTGGCCAGAATTTAATGTGAGTAAGGTACCAGACGTTGTGGACCAAAGTGTATTCGAATATTAAACGAATAAACAATAATAAATGTGTTGAGCTTTTGTTGGGGAATGTACCTGAATGAGTTGCCCGATAGATTCACATCACATATCTGGTTGATACTCAATTCCTTGCTGAAATACAAAATTTAGTACCATTTAGTACTTTTTAGTATGTATTTCCGAAACCATCTCCAAATCTCAACCTTACGCTCTAACAGTGATCCCAATAACAAATTTCAGATTTCAAGCAGCATCCGTTCACTCAATAATTTGGTATTGAGTAACATTTAGTACAGTTCTTACACTTAGCATATATTTCCGGAATTTACCAAGTTATAGCAGCACCATTTCCCAAAAATAATTTTTATACCAAATGTCAAGATCCGCTCACAAAATACCAAAGGGTACGGAATTTAGTGTTTTTTAGTACTTTTGGTAAACTTCTAGAACAAATTTCAAAAAAAAAAATTAAAACGTATCAGTCGGTTTTGCCGACAGATGTATACCCTCAGCCAATGTTCGATTATTTAAATACATTTTGACTTCTGTTATGATTATTCAAATTGTTGACCCTACAGGATGAGACCAAATTCAGACTGCTGTCATCATTTTCGAAAAATGGCTAGTAAGCTGAATATATCGCAATATTCCATTCGGTAAATATTGAAAAATAATGCCATT
This sequence comes from Musca domestica, assembly GCF_030504385.1. Taxonomy (NCBI): domain Eukaryota; kingdom Metazoa; phylum Arthropoda; class Insecta; order Diptera; family Muscidae; genus Musca; species Musca domestica. The sequence goes on from NW_026712435.1 coordinate 18,255,438, forward strand.
GAAATTCCAAAAATTGCAAGAACTTGCACCGCAACAGTAAGAAAATAGACTCAAAAGAACTAAAGAGTTCCTTCGCTTGGCCGAAAGTGGTGGACTGTCGAATTTGGTCTTCTCCGATGAGAAAACATTCGTTGTCGAGCAGTTTGTAAAGAAACAAAATGATCGTGTTTACTTGCCGAAGAGGTCAGTTGAAAATGTGCACCTTCGGTTGGCCACCAGAACTCGCTCTCGTACTAATCGACCGTGGCATCTGAATAAATGCCGAATATTTTCGAAAATCTTCTAGAGGGTGTATTAAAGCCTTGGGCACGCAAACTTTTTGAGGTTCCTCGCTTCATTTCCAGCCAACAATGGCCACCAAAATCTCCGTATAGCAATCCATTGGACTATTGTGTCTGGAGTATTTTGGAAAACAAGGTAGGCACTAAAAAAATACCAAAGAGCCGATCACCTCAAGTAAGCGCTTCGCCGGGAATGGGCCAAAAATACTGCAGAGCAACATTCGGGCAGCGTGTGACGGTTTCATTGGCCGTTTGAAGGCCATAATTCGTGCGGAAGGTGACCAATTCGAACAAAAATAATGTAAAAATTATGGCGTTTGACTTTGTTGCAGTTCTTTTTTATCTCACCCTGTGTGTGGAGTAGGTTCCGAAGGAATTGACCAATATTGACCATTCGTATCGGACCTAAATAAATACTACATGCCGAGTTTGAACTATATCGACTACTTCCTTCACTTTACATCAGATATGTGATTCTTTTTTTAGAAAATATTAAAATGTGCGTGAGGTACCGGCTATAGTCAACCGAAGTATTCCATTTTCATGCTTCATCTAATACAGATAAAAATATTGGTATGGGCAAAATTACAAGAAAATTTAACACTTATATTCAATTTTATGCTACATCAAAAATTCCGTATATATATCAGGTTTCTGGTTGAGAGAAATATTTAGATATAGCAAGTCGTGACAGATAAAGGTATTGAAAATCGTTAACCGCAATTGTGTTTCGCAACTTGTGACAGATAAATGAATTGAAAATTGTGACCCTTTGTTGGTGAGTTACCAAAAGGGGTTCGCAGATATCTATCATCTTCACAATGGATCTTGTGTTGGCAAAAATGTTTGTGTGTGTGTGAAATTTGAATAGAAGGAGTAGATTGATATGTTCCGTTTTCACAGCATATCTTGTGTTTAGTAAAAATTATGGGGTATGTGAAATATGGAGAGATCCGGATGCTTATTTCCGATTTTATAATCGTTTTGAATATTCAAAGCATTGACCCTTTGTGGGGGAGGTACCAGAAGGAATGGTCCGATCTCTACCATCTTTATAACAGATCTTGTGTTGATGGATATATTGAGATGCATCAAGTCTGTATGGGGAGCAACCAGAAGGAGTGAACCGATATATTTCATTTTCACACCAGACCTTGTGTTAATAAAAATATTGTGATGTGTGTAAATTGAAGACAATCGTACGCTTAAATCACATTCGATAAGAGTTGTATTTATTCAAAATGTTGACCGTGCAAAAATGATGCAAATATAAGGATTTGGAGCAATATCGGATTATCGTTTCTCCTTCTGTGCAATAATATTTTTATACCCTACACCACAAGGTGGTATTATGTCTTTGTGCATTTGTTTGTAACAGGAAAAAGGAAACGAGATAGTTCCTTTTGATGATCTGCATAGAATCACATTCTGAGTCGATTAATGGATATCCGTCCGTCCGTCTGTCCATGTATTTTTGTCAACAAAGTACAGTTCGCATTTATTACCCAATCCAGATGAAATTTTGCACAAATCATTTGTTTGGCCCAAGGACCAAATAATTTGTTTGGCCCAAGGACAAGACCCCATATATATTTTTATCCGATTTCAAATTAATTGTGCACCAAATGGGCAATACTAGTCTGAATTTAAAAGACACAAATGCTTCGGCATATTTAGTCCTTTGAACTTTAAATTATAATTATAATCATAGCGTGTATGATTGAATTCTCCCATAAAAACTCGATGCGCCAAGTTTGGCCCAAATCGGATGCTCCCTACCACAGTTATCGTGTGCACCAGTCAACCAGACATACAGCTAGATCGACTCCAAATGTCCTGAATCGGATTTGGTTCATATATACCCTCTCTAGCCATATAGCTAAGGATAAAAAAGTAAAAATGTAGCTAAGTTCGGCCGGGCCGAAATATTTAATACCCTCGACCATTTGGAAAAAAAAATTGAAAAACGAAAAAAATACTGCTTAAATGAAAGCTAAAGTCGTGGACCTGCATAAGTAATTTTTTTTTGTCATAGGCTTTAATGCAGATTTCGAACTCTAACTACTAAGTTAGAAACAATTCCCGCGAACCATGTTGCCAATACCATACAAATCCCGAATAAAGGGAGGTACCGTAATATGGGGGCTATACGAATACGTGGACCTACATTGACAATATTCTGTCTTAGGTTGTAAAACACATTACGAACTTTAATTCACACATTACGAAAACAATTCTGGTCTACAAAATCTCTAGAGTCATAAAAATACCGATTATTGGGAGTTACGAAAACATGGACCTGCATACGCAACATTTTGTCACAGGTACCCATTACGAACTTCAAATACGTAATTTGAAACAATTCCGGTTTATAAGGTCTCTATAATCATACCGAAACCGCCACTTTGGTTAGAAAATCGAAAAAATTCGATTATCTGAAATCAGTTGGGAATATAAGGCACTTTGGTTAGAAAATCGAAAAAATTCCATTATCTGAAATCAGTTGGGAATATAAGGCATGTATAGCCAGAAAGTACTCCTCGAGACCTTTCATTTAAGACCCGCCTCAATGACGCAGCTAGCATAGTTTTTGTGCAATTCAGCATTTTCCATGCAGTTTCCCTACCGCCAACACCACTCTGGTTATTCGTCCTCGTCGGTAAATTGTGTCATTTTCCTGTTAAATTAATTTAATTAATTAATTTCATTTAAATTAATTTAGAAATACGCTGATTTATCCAAAAAAAAAAAAAAAAAATGGTAAAAATCATTAATATTAAAAAAAAACTATTTTTCAATTAACCCCTTGCGCACCAACACAAAATACAGGTGACTTGTGTCTTTGCATTTATATTTTAAAATTTATCTACACGGGCATATTGTATGGTCTATCATGAGCATTTCGTGGAGTTACAAACGGAATGACAAAGTGAATATACCCTCCATAGAATGCTGGAGGGTGCAAAACGTACGAAAGGGTTATCTATATCTATAAAAGAGGAAAATGTTTGTATGTTTGTTTGTTTGTTTGTTTGTTTGTTTGTTTGTTTGTTTGTTTGTTTGTAATTTATGGACTCGAAAAGCGCTGAATAGATTTTCCTGAAAATTTCCATATATACTGCAACATCGCCTGAAAATAACATAGGCTATATACATTTTTGAATTTCCACTTGGAACTGGAGATATAGCATCAGAATCGGAGGTACCTCCCAAAAATTTAGATTTTATATGCACATATCTATTGATTGGTTGAAGATACAGTATCCAAATTTGGAATACGTAACGGAATTTGGAACAAAAATACGTTTGCCAAATTATATTGTAATCGGTTCAGATTTAGATATATCTCCCATATATATTTTCGACCGATTTCGTTCATTTGATGCCTCAAACACAATATGAATGTTCGATTCCAATGAAATTTGGAATGTGTGACGGGATTTAATCCGAAAATAAATTTGTCAAATTATATTGAAATCGGTTCAGATTTGGATATAGCTCCCATATATATTTTCGGCCGATTTCAAGCATTTGATGCACCAAACACGCTATGTATCCCCAATTTCAATGAAATTTGAAACGTGTGATAGATTTTATCTAAAAAATTGATTTCCCAAATTATATTGAAATCGGTTCAGATTTGGATATAGCTCCCATATACATTTTCGGCCGATTTCATGTATTTGGTGGACCAAACACGACATGTATTTCCAATTGTAATGAAATTTAAAATAAGTAACGGAATTGGGAGCCAAAATGAATTTGTCAAATTAAATTGAAATCGGTTCAGATTTGGATATAGCTCCCATATATATTTTCGACCGATTTCATGTATTTGATGCACCAAACACGCTATGTATCTCTAATTTCAATGAAACTTGGAATGTGTTGCGGAAATTAAAACAAATATACATTTGTCAAATTATATTAAAATCGGTTCAGATTTGGATATAGCTCTCATATATATTTTCGACCGATTTCATGTATTTTATGCACCATACACGATATGTATGTTCGATTCCAAAGAAATTTGGAATATGTAACGGGATTTTGATTAGAAAATAAATTAGTCAAATTATATTAAAATCGGTTCAGATTTGGATATAGCTCCCATATACATTTTCCGCCGATTTCACATATTTGATGCACAAAACACGATACGTATTTCCGATTCCAACGAAATTCGGCATGAGTGGCTAAATTTGGTACAAAAATAAATTTGACAAATTATATTCAAATACGCTCAGATTTGATTATAGCTCCCACATATATACTCAGCCGATTTCACATATTTGATGCACCCAAAGCGAGAGAGACGAAATCTGTCACCAGAAAAAATTGCCAAATTATATTGAAATCAGTTGAGGCCGATTTCATACATATTATGCACCAAACACGATATATATGACCAATTCCAATGAAATTCAGAATGTGTGGCGGAATTTGGTTATAATAATAAATGTGATAAATTAATTGGAAATTAGTGAAGATTTGGATATAGCTCCCATATATATATTCTCGGCCGATTTCACATATTTGACGCACCAATTTCAATGAAATATGAAAGGTGTGGCGGAGTTTGGTGTAAAAGTATTTTTTTTAAAATTATATTTAAATCGGATCAGATTGGGATATGATTTTAATAAGAACCATTGACCCACAACGCCTTAGGCTAACACTAAAAAACAACACAACAATTTATTTGAAATACGCTTATTACGGCGAAGTATGTTGCTATCTCGAATCCACTAATAGCAATAGAAATGCCACTCTACTTAAAAAAATTGCAGTTTCCTGCACGCTTGGTATTTGCTATGAAATAAATAAATCCAAAGGACAAACCCTTCGTGTATGCACGTCATGTTACTGCTTTTGTAATGATTTTGTTTATTAACGCATTAAATTAGTGCAATATTTTTTTTTAATTTTTAAATTTGTTTTTCTTTATCCAACATATATTCGTAAATAAAATTTTGAATGCATATAAAATCAAAAGGGGTAGCGAAGCGCACCGGGTTCAGCTAGTTTCTTATAATACTATAACTAGGAATTGCTGTTGCCCAGTCAGAAAATGTGGAGAATTTATGTTAAACGCAATATTTTAATAACACCCATGTTAAGTTCGCAAATAGACAAAAATGAAGGGACAAGGATGTTGAAATACTGCTTTAACCCTTTTATATTCTTCAATATCACCTTGCCCTTGTGGCAACTGCATATTATTGAAATTTAATTTGAATTCCACTTTTTTCGATTATTTAGCTTCGAGATGACATGAATGAACATCCAATTAAGGTATAGGTCATGGATAACATCAACATGGTTAGCCATGTTTCCCAGACGTTTTCGCAGGGAATGTTTCCAATATATATTTTTTATCTCTATATAATGAATATAATTAATATCAGAGATTCTTGCTTCTGGCATTAAGATAAACTGTGGAAACATGGCAGCAAAAATTATGCAAAACTGAAAAAAAAAATTATTAATTTTATAAAATAACAAAGAAATGTAATTCACTGAAGCCTTCCTATTAAAAAGAAAAATTGCAAAGAGTCTGTGCGTTTTTGATTTTTTCACGGAACAACGAAAACAAATATCATAACATAATTGACAGGTTGTAACGACGACGACTTCGTTGACGGGGGGTCGTTGCCTTCACAAATTCAATAGAACACTCAAAATGTATTTTCTTTAATAATAATAGCAAGGACATTCCAAAATGTCACACTCCCCTATTACATGTCGCATGAAGTTCAAGGGGCAGAAAAGAGAACACCTTTAGCCAAACTACGCCTCGCATTCGGATGGTGCCAATGAAATTTGTAACCTAATTTCTTTTATTGACATAAAATAAAGAATTTATGACATCTTTTGAAGAAACTCCCATAAAAAAAGAAACATAACACACACACACACACACACATACACACACATATATATGTATATATATGTGTATATATATATATATATATATATATATATATATATATATATATATATATATATATATATATAACGTTGGTGGTCCAAGTTTGGAAAGTAAAGAAGCAACTTGATGGAAACCCGCTTCGCAGTGGCCGAAAAATGGCTCGTGAGCTAAACATATCGCAAGTGCAAGAGCTTATACCGCAACAGAAAGATAATAGACCCAAAAGACCTAAATAGTTGCTTCGCTTGGCCGAAATGGTGAACTCCCGAATTTGGTTTTCTCCGCTCCGGTGAGAAAACATTCATTGTCCAGCAGCAGTTTGTAAAGAAACAAAATGATCGTGTTTACTTGCAAAAGAGGTCAGCTGAAAATGTCCACCTTCGGTTGGCCACCAGAACTCAAGCGCCAGGGTTTTTGTGTGGGCCGCCATAACGGCCGAGAGTCGCTCTCCGCTCGTATTAATCGACCATTACGTCAGAATAAATGCCGAATATTATCGCGAAAATATTCTGGAGGGTGGTACGCAAACATTTTGGCAGCAGACCTTGGACATTCCAGCAGGACCCAACACCATAGCACTCAGCACGTGCCACCTAAGAATGGTTACAAAAAGAGGTTCCTCGCTTCATTTACAGCGCGCACAATGGCCATCAAAACCTCCGGATACCAATCCATTGGACTATTGTGTCTGGAGTATTTTGGAAAGCAAGGTGGCTGCAATCATTAAAATACCGAATATTTGGGGGAAGGGTGTTATAGGGGGGCCAATACAAATTGCGTATTTAGAGTTCGTAATGGAACAACCTACAGTATGTGACAGAGAATTGTCCGTGCAGGTTCAGGTCTTCGTAAAGGCCCCATATATCAGTACCTCCCGATATTCGGTATTTTGATGATTTTAGCGTCATTATTCACCGGAATTGTTTCAAATTACGTATTTAGAGTTCGTAATGGGAACTACAGTCTGTGACATAAAATTGTCTATTCAGGTCCAGGTCTTCGTAAAGGCATCATATATCAGTACCTCCCGATATTAGGTATTTTGATGATTTTAGCGTCATTATTCACCAGAATTATTTCATATTACGTATTTAGAGTTCGTAATGGGAACTACAGTCTGTGACAGAAAATTGTGTATGCAGGTGCAGGTCTTCTTAAAGGCATCATATATCAGAACATCCCTATATTCGGTATTTTGACGAGTTTAGGTATAATACCCACCGAAATTGTTTGAGATGTCGTATTTGAAGTTCGTAGTGAATGCTACAGCCTATAACAGAAAATTGTCTATGCTGGTGCAGGTCTTCGCACAGCTCCGATATAACGGTACTTCCCTATACATTTATACTTCCCTATATACGATATTTTTATGATTTTAGCTACATTATTCACCGTTTATTTCAAGTTTCGGATTTGAACACGGTAATGGCTTATGACAACAATGCCTATGTAGGTCCACGTCGTATAGACCCCAATATAACGGCTATATTCGGTATTTGTATATTGGGTATTCAAAGTTCGGCCCAGCCGAATTTACTGATTTTTAAATTGTTTAATGTTTTATTGAATGAAAGGAAAATATCAAATTTTAGAATAAGTGTAGATTTGTTCGAATTGGTCACCTTTGGCACGAATTATGGCCTTCAAACGGCCATTGAAACCGCCACACGCTGCCCGAATGTTGCTCTGCGGTATTTTGGCCCATTCTCGGCGAAGCGCTTGCATGAGGTGATCGACACTTTGGTATTTGTTAGTGCCAACCTTGTTTTCCAAAATACCCCAGACACAATAGTCCAATGGATTGGTATCCGGAAGTTTTTGTGGCCATTGTGCGCGCTGTAAATGAAGCGAGGAACCTCATTTTGTAACCATTCTTAGGTGGCACGATTTTCGCGATAATATTCGGCATTTATTCTGATGTAATGGTCGATTAATACGAGCGGATAGCGACCTTCGATTGTTATGGCGGCCCACACAATCACTCTGGCCGGCGTTTGAGTTCTGGTGGCCAACCGAAGGTGCACATTTTCAGCATCCCCATTTTGGCAAGTAAACATGATCATTTTGTTTGTTTACAAACTGCTGCTGGACAACGAATGTTTTCTCATCGGAGCGGAGAAAACCAAATTCGGCAGTTCACCACTTTCGGCCAAGCAAAGCAACTCTTTAGTTCTTTTGAGTCTATTTTCTTTCTGGTGCGGTGCAAGTTCTTGATTTTTTTGGAATTCCATTGGCTTTACCACGAGCTTATTTTTCAATATTTGCCGAATGAAATATAGCGATATGTACAGCTCACGAGCCATTTTTCGGCCACTGCGACGCGGGTTTCGATCAAGTCATTTTTTTACTTTTCGAACCATTTTTGCTGATATCCGTCCACTTCCTTGACGTCGGGCTATGCCAGCAGTATCACGGTGACGAGGTACGGTAAGAGACACGAAGATTTATTCACATTTAAATGCTGGAGTTCTCCAACGATAGCCACTTGTGGCTTCTTCTGACTGGCTGTTGTTCCTCATCACTCACGAAAGGAGTAGCCCATTTGATCCAAACTTGGCACCACCTTATATATTTTTCATAATTATAATAAATAAAAATTAATATTCTCGCACCTACCCCACAAAAGGTCAAAATGTTTACAGTGTCAATGTCGGGATTGAGCCTGATAAAGTTTAATGCCATATAAACGAAGACTACCAACTTCATTGTTGCGCCGATTTAGTTTGTTGTTCTGTTCTACTGATCTATGGCTTGAAATGTGGATTGAAATATATATATTTTTTTAAAAAAGTTTCCACTTCACATTTTCGTAGAACAAGAATTGTCATTTCAAAGACAACGTTTTCTGTCTTCCCTCATGCGAACGAGCTTTAATTAAATCTGAACCGATTATTGGTTAATTAATGTGATCTATAACTTGGTTACAAGAAAAAATTGTCGTTTGTAGGAACAAAAATAAGTAGTCACTCATAAATTAACCCTGAATGTAAATTCTTATAGGGTAAGTGTACCAGTAGTCGGCACTTTTAGGCTTTTCAATATTTCAATCTTTCGACATTCTGAGTGAAATTTTTCAATTGCAGAAAAATAAAGTTGTTCAGATTCCATATTTTGTTTAGTTTTCGAACAACAATTTTCTTTGTTTTTATTAAATTGAAAAATTAAAATTTGCAATTTTACCAAAATAGTAGTTTTTTGCCAGTAGTCGACACCATTTTCCAATGCTCGGCAAGTCTATTTGCCAGTAGTCGGCATATGCTATTTCATTAAAAAAAATATTATTTTGTATATTTTTTTATTTCAAATAGTATAAAACAATGCTGTAATACCAATTCACAGTTTAATTAACTAATTTCGTTTTTAAATAGTGTTTTATTTAATTATCATTCTAAACCAAATATAGGTAGAATATCAAGAATAGTATGGATTTTCAATTAAAATAAAAATGAGATTAAATAAAAAAGTAACTTTCTTATATTTGGAATTTATGAATTGATCTTTTTCCTTTAGATAACCAACATTTTTTAAATGCCACCGCTATCTAAAACGTCAAATAGCTGATTTAAAAAAAAAACCTACTCAATTTAGAAAATTTGGTAAAAAAAGCACAAATAAAAGCAACTGCCGACTCAAAACTATTTTTTTATTTGAGTAGTTTTTGGATTATTTTTTAATACTTTCCTCAAGTTTTGGTGAAATAGGTCAAAAATGATATATTTCTAGTAATCGGCACCTTCTGCCGACTACTGGTAAATCTCTTTTTTCCTGTCGCTAATGTCGGCATTAAATAATATAACAAAAAAATGCTTGATTTGTATGATCAGATTTCTGGTTAAAAGAAAGAACGAAGAGCAAGTTGTATAATAAAGATAATAGTATTGAGGTGATCCTTTATGGATGAGGTATCAGAAGGGGTTTGCAGTTATATATCACCCTCACAACAGATCTTATATTAGGAAAAAATGTTAGAAGAGAGTTGGAGGCTTATTTCGCTTTTTATACCCTACAACACTATGTGTTTGTGTGGGGTATTATAAGTTTGATTGGGCCAAAAATTATGGAACACCTCGAAATATCTAGCTATGTATGTCCGTCCGTCTGTCCACGTTAATTTGTAATCACTCCACAGGTCGCAATTATGGCCCGATCTTCACGAAATTGAAAATGGAGATGGGGTTAAGGTATCGAAGCGGAAGTTAGCATGGAGCTAGAGCTTAGGGCTGGCCAGAAGCCTTCCAATTTTGATGGTCATTGGGTAATATTTATTAGGTGGAATGGACCATAACATGTTAAATAAAAGTTAAATTTTCCATTAAATTTTCCATGATTATTCATAATTTTTACCTTTTGTGGTGGAGATATCAGAAGCGGTAAGCGGATGTATCCCAACTCCGTAATGGATCTTGCGTTGGTAGAAATAATAGAAAGTACCACATTTGAAAAGAATGGAATGCGTATGGTTATCCAAAATTTTGACTCGTTGTAAGGAAGGTATTAAAAGGAGTGGTCCGTTCTATCCGTTCTTGATACCAGATCGTGGGTTGGTAGAAAAATTGGAATGTGTGAAATTTGAAGAACATAGGTCACTTTTTACATATATTTAGAACAGCGTTGACATAGTTGTTCGGGATACCGTAGCGTTTTGTTTTGGAAAATTTTCTACATTTCTGGGAGAATATCCCAGAAAAAAAGAAAGGACGTGGTGCGGATTGGTGGCTCTTAACATGTTTTATATATATTTTATAAGAGAGACGATAATTTAAAATGTTGACGCTTTGTGGGGGAAGTATCTGAATGAGTATGCCGATTTATTTCATTTCCACGCCAGATCTTCTGCTAATCGGCCCAATTACCGTTATTGTCGCCTCGACTTAATTTTGCGACGACGACGACAACCGTAATAGGGCCGAATAAAAATATTTTCTCATCTTCGAATAGAGTTGACAATAGAAGAGGGAGATTGGTCCTTCGAGCCGGATCCAGAATTGAATCAACAGCCAAACCATTCGCTTGGTTTTCTATTCTCAGTCAAAAAATTGATCCTTCGAACAGGATTTGAATAAAGAATAGAGTTGACAATCGAAGAGGGAGATTGGACACTATTCTTTTTTAGATTGGTCCTTTGAGCCGAATACACAGAATTGAAACTACACTCAAGCCAAACGGTTGTATTCTTTTCTCATCTCCGAATAGAGAATAGACTTTGGACTCTTTTCTCACTTAAACAAATACAAAATGGTAAAAATATCAAGGTCGACTAAAAAATACAATGTCGTCACAATTTTTGACGGTGACAGATATTTTCTTAAAACGACTTTAAGCCGACTGTTGTATCGGCAATGATAATAGCAATCTTACATCGCTATCGACAAAAAACGACAACCCTAATACCATTATTGTCGCCTCGTCTTAATTTTGCGACGACGACGACAACCATAATAGGGCCGAATAAAAATATTTTCTCATCTTCGAATAGAGAATAGAGTTGACAATAGAAGAGGGAGATTGGACTCTTTTCTCACTTAAACAAAAACAAAACGGTTAAAATATCAACGTCGACTAAAAAATACAATGTCGTCACAATTTTTGACGCCGACAGATATTCTCTAAAAACGACTTCAAGTCAACTGTTGTATCGACAATGATAATAGCAATCTTAAATCGCTATCGACAAAAAACGAATAGAGAATAGAGTTGACAATACAAGAGGGAGATTGGACTCTTTTCTCACTTAAACATTGGTCCTTCGAGCCGAATCCAGAATTGAATCAACAGCCAAACCATTCGGTTGGTTTTCTTTTCTCAGTCAAAACATTGATCCTTCGAACAGGATCCGAATAAAGAATAGAGTTGACAATCGAAGAGGGAGATTGGACTCCATTCTCCTTTAAATTGGTCCTTCGAGCCGAAAACACAGAATTGAAACTACACCCAAGCAAAGCGGTTGTATTCTTTTCTCATCTCCGAATAGAGAATAGAGTTGACAATAGAAGAGGGAGATTGGACTCTTTTCTCACTTAAACAAATACAAAATGATTAAAATATCAAAGTCGACTAAAAAATACAATGTCGTCACAATTTTTGACGGCGACAGATATTCTCTAATAACGACATCAAGTCGACTGTTGTATCGACAATGATAATAGCAATCTTACATCGCTATGGACATAAAACGACAACTTTAATACCGTTATTGTCGCCTCGACTTAATTTTGCGATGACGACGACCACCGTAATAGGGCCGAATAAAAATATTTTCTCATCTTCGAATAGAGAATAGAGTAGACAATACAAGAGGGAGATTGGTCTCTTTTCTCACATAAACATTGGTCCTTCGAGCCGGATCCAGCATTGAATCAACAGCCAAACCATTCGGTTGGTTTTCTTTTCTCAGTCAAAACATTGATCCTCCGAACAGGATCCGAATAAAGAATAGAGTTGACAATCAAAGAGGGAGATTGGATTCTATTCTTCTTTAGATTGGTCCTTCGAGTCGAATACATAGAATTGAAACTAAACCTAAGCGAGGCGGTTGTATTCTTTTCTCATCTCCGAATAGAGAATAGAGTTGACAATAGAAGAGGAAGATTGGACTCTTTTCTCACTTAAACAAATACAAAATGGTGAAAATATCAACATCGACTGAAAAATACAATGTCGTCACAATTTTTGACGCCGACAGATATTCTCTAAAAACGACTTCAAGTCAACTGTTGTATCGACAATGGTAATAGCAATCTTAAATCGCTATCGACAAAAAACGACAACCCTAATACCATTATTGTCGCCTCGACTTAATTTTGCGACGACGACAACCGTAATAGGGCCGAATGGAAATATTTTCTCATCTCCGAATAGAGAATAGAGTTGACAATACAAGAGGGAGATTGGACTCTTTTCTCACATAAACATTGGTCCTTCGAGCCGGATCCAGAATTGAATCAACAGCCAAACCATTCGGTTGGTTTTCTTTTCTCAGTCAAAACATTGATCCTCCCAACAGGATTCGGATAAAGAATAGATTTGACAATTGAAGAGGGAGATTGGACTCCATTCTCCTTCTCCGAATAGAGAATAGAGTTGAAAATAGAAGAGGAAGATTGGACTCTTTTCTCACTTAAACAAATACAAAATGGTAAAAATATCAACGTCGACTAAAAAATACAATGTCGTCACGATTTTTGACGGCTACAGATATTCTCTAAAACGATTTCAAGTCAACTGTTGTATCGACAATGATAATAGCACTCTTTCATCGCTATCGACAAAAAACGATAACCCTAATACCGTTATTGTCGCCTCGTCTTAATTTTGCGACGACGACAACCGTAATAGGGCCGAATAAAATTATTGGGACGTGTGAAATTTTAAGACAATCTGCCTCTTATGTCCCATTTTACAAGAGTTATAATTATTCAAAACTTTAATCCTTCTTGGGGGAGATCGGCCGATATATTCCATCTTCCCACCTGACCTAGCTCTGATAAAAATATTGGGCTTTGCATAAAATTGGGCGATCCTTTCTAAATCAAATTCTGTAAACAGATTGTAGAAAATTGAACAAGAATTAACACAAAAAATTAAGCTATTCAATCTTGTTCATCCTTTATTGACTTTTACAAGCTTATTTATATACAGTTTGTCAAATATTTCTTTGCAAAATGCAAAAAAGTCGTAATTTTGATATTTAAATTGAAAATGTATAAACAAAAACGAACTTTCTTACACTTTTTCTTTTATTTTGTATTAAAGGTGACAGTTACTATTGACATTAACAAAAAAAACATGTAAATTTCTATATAAAGCAAACCAAAAAAATAACAAAAACAAAACAAAAGCAAATATTCTCTTGTCAATTAAATCTTTGCAAAATGTAAACATAGGTCGAAAAGGAAAACAAAAATAACGGAACATCACTTTCGAAAAAAAAAATTTGGTCTGCATCTTTAATTTGCTCTCCACTAATATTTTAATACGATTTTTTATTTGGACAAGTGCACATTTAAACAGAAACTGCGATTTTAACCATGCCTGGAAAACGAGTTGATGATAATTTGATTCAGTTAGTTTATTACAACTATTATAAGGGAAAAACGGCAAAAGAATTGGCGGAAATGTTTAATATTAAATTGAGGACCATATATAATATAATTAATCGTGCAGAAAAAGAAAATCGTCTGTAGCTTAACAATTCCAGGGGAAGGCCACCAAAACTCAACAGACGCGATCAGTCCAAAATTTAAAAAAATAGAAGAAAATCCGCAAACGAGTCTGAGGCAGTTGGCATTGGACATAAAAAATGAGTGTCATAAGGAAGTGAGCTACGAGACTGTTAGAAAAGTCTTAAAAATCCACAAGTACTCGTCTCATGTAGCCAGAAAGAAGCCATTGCTTTCTGCTGTTAACATTGAGAAGCGGCTTACATTTTCTATTACTAATGTTACAAATGCTGAGGAGTACTGGAACGACGTAATTTTTTGCGATGAGACAAAAATCATTTTATATCATCATGACGGACCCAGTAAAGTATATAGAAAGCCAAACTCTGCACTTCAACAAAAAAATATAATACCAACAGTTAAGTTTGGCAAGCTCTCTGTAATGGTGTGGGGTTGTATTTTCTTCAATAATGGCAGAAAATTCCTGAATATTACGATGTAAATGGACTAATACAGTCAATGCCGCGTCGGCTAAATGCAGTCATGGATGCTAATGGACACCATACAAAATATTAACCTTCATAGTAAAAAAATTTTAAAACTTCTGTTGTATTCTACTATGAGTTTTCGTTTTGCAAAGAATTTATTGACAAGGAAATATTTGCTTTTATTTTGTTTTTGTATTTTATTTTTTTATTTAATGTTTTTTTTTTTATTTAATCATTAATATCAATATTTACTATTAAATCTATATCTATAAAAGAGGAAAATATTTGTATGTTTGTTTGTTTGTTTGTAATTTATGGACTCGAAAACCGCTGAATAGATTTTCCTGAAAATTTCCATATATACTGCAACATCGCCTGAAAGTAACATAGGCTATATACATTTTTGAATTTCCTCTTGGAACTGGAGATATAGCATCAGAATCGGAGGTACCGGCCAAAAATTCAGATTTTATATGCACATATCTATTGATTGGTTGAAGATACAGTCTCCAAATTTGGAATACGTAACGGAATTTGGAACAAAAATAAGTTTGCCAAATTATATTGTAATCGGTTCAGATTTGGATATAGCTCCCATATATATTTTCGACCGATTTCGTTCATTTGATGCCTCAAACACAATATGAATGTTCGATTCCAATGAAATTTGGAATGTGTGACGGGATTTAATCCGAAAATAAATTTGTCAAATTATATTGAAATCGGTTTAGATTTGGATATAGCTCCCATATATATTTTCAGACGATTTCAAGCATTTGATGCACCATACACGATATGTATGTTCGATTCCAAAGAAATTTGGAATATGTAACGGGATTTTGATTAGAAAATAAATTAGTCAAATTATAATAAAATCGGTTCAGATTTGCATATAGCTCCCATATATATTTTCCGCCGATTTCACATATTTGATGCACAAAACACGATACGTATTTCCGATTCCAATGAAATTCGGCATGAGTGGCTAAATTTGGTACAAAAATAAATTTGACAAATTATATTCAAATACGCTCAGTTGTGATTATAGCTCCCATATATATACTCAGCCGATTTCACATATTTGATGCACCCAAAGCGAGAGAGACAAAATCTGGCACCAGCAAAAATTGCCAAATTATATTGAAATCAGTTGAGGTTTGGATATAGCTAACATATATATTTCGGCCGATTTCATACATATTATGCACCAAACACGATATATATGACCGATTCCAATGAAATTCAGAATGTGTGGCGGAATTTGGTTATAATAATAAATGTGATAAATTAATTGGAAATTAGTGAAGATTTGGATATAGCTCCCATATATATATATCCTCGGCCGATTTCACATATTTGACGCACCAATTTCAATTAGATATGAAAGGTGTGGCGGAGTTTGGTGTAAAAGTAATTTTTTTTTAAATTATATTTAAATCGGATCAGATTGGGATATGATTTTAATAAGAACCATTGACCCACAACGCCCTATGCTAACACTAAAAAACAACACAACAATTTATTTGAAATACGCTTATTACGGCGAAGTATGTTGCTATCTCGAATTCACTAATTGCAATAGAAATGCCACTCTACTTAAAAAAAAATTGCAGTTTCCTGCACGCTTGGTATTTGCTATGAAATAAATAAATCCAAAGGACAAACCCTTCGTGTAAGCATGTCATGTTACTGCTTTTGTAATGATTTTGTTTATTAACGCATAAAATTAGTGCAATATATTTTTTTTAATTTTTAAATTTGTTTTTCTTTATTCAACATATATTCGTAAATAAAATTTTGAATGCATATAAAATCAAAAGGGGTAGCGAAGCGCACCGGGTTCAGCTAGTCTAATATATAGTAAAAGAAAAAATGTAAAAAAATTAGTTGTCTTAAAAAATGTTTACTTTATATATGAAAAAAATATTTTTTTTTAATTTTGCAAAGAATTATTTGACAAACTGTATCTATTTTTTTTTTTTGCATGTGGTATAAAGCCAATATTAAACATAAACAACCAAAAAGCCACTTTTCTAGACGGCTGAATGTTGATTCTAACGCATTTCCATATAATTTGACATTTTGGCCTATGTAGCTTAAGCACTGAAAGCGGAAAAATAAAAACAAAATCAATTCAGCTTTTGGAAGTGATACTTACATTCATTACGATTGTGTGAGTCTATACCATAAATAGAAATATACGCTTACATATTTCTATATGTAATTACATTTTCCACGTTATACTCCACTTAGATGTTAAACATTACAATTGTAGGTAGTCGACACAACACATTCCTGCCCGCGCGCCCTTAATGATCATTAACATACATATCTGGTGTCAAGGCGTCATCCTGTCTTGTACTCTCTTTTTGGCGATGTTTTCAGCGTAGTTGGCATAAGTAGATTCGTACTAAGTGATTCTGGGAAAATTGGATGTAAAAAAAAGCCATGACACATATACGACTATGGTGGGCTGCGAGGGAATTTCAGAAAAATATGCGACTAATGGAAATTTCTGGCCCGTTGAAAATGTTTAAAACAGAATAATTTTGAAATGATGTATTTTCCTCATCAGTAACGGTACTCAGATTGTTTTTTTATGTAGTATGGAGGGTATATTAAGTTCGTCATTCCGTTTGTAACTCATCGAAATAATAATTTTAAACTTAACAAGTAAACAAGTATCGGTCGGTTTTGCCGACAGATGAATATCCTCAGCCAATGTTTGATTATTTAAAAATATTTTGACTTCTGTTATGATTATTTAAATGTTTAACCCCTCGTTCAGTTGGTTCCGAAGAAATGGGTCAATATTGGTCATTTCGTATCGGATCTAAATAAATATGATATAAATATTGCGACGTGCTACATTTGGACTGTGTTGTGTTAATGGAAATTTTGCGGTGCACCATGTCTTGAATAGAATCGGATGTCAATTTCGCTTTTTATGAGCTTCATGGATATTCAAAATTTTAAGTCTTTGTGGCGGACTACCAGAAGGGGTGGACCGATATATCCCATCTTCACAACGGATCTTTTGTTAGTGGAAATAATGGGGCGTGTGAAATATAAAGATAACCTGATGCCTATTTCGGATTTTATAAACGTTTTAGTTATTCCAAACTTTGACTCTTTGTGGGGGAGGTAGCAGGAGGAATGATCCGATCTCTACCGTTTTTTAACAGATCCTGTGTTAATAGAAATATTCAGATGTGCCAACTCTAAATGGAATCCGATGTTAATTTCGCGTTTTATGAGCTTAATGGATATTCAAAATTTCTACCTTTTGTGGGGGAGGTACCAGAAGGAGTAGACCTATATATTCTTTACACCAGACCTTGGGTTAATATAAATGTAGAGATGTGTGAAGTTTTGAAGGCAATTGGACTCTTACATTATATTTTATGAGAGTTGTAATTATTCAACATTTTGACCATTTGTGGGGGAGGTACTTGATGGAGTGGACCTATATTTTCCATATTCACACCTCACCTAGCACTGACGCAAATATTAGGATTGGCAAAGGTGGAGCAAAATCGAATTATCGTTTCTCTTTCTGTGCAAAAAATATATATTTTTTGAACATTTCGAACATTTGTAGGGAGGTACCAGAAGGAGTGGATCCACATATTCCATCATAACACCAGACCTTGGGTTAGTATAAATATTGTGATGTGTGAGATTTCAAGACAATCGGGCTCTAACATCACATTTTATGAGAGTTGTAACTATTTAAAGTCTTGACCTTTTGTGGGGGAGGTACCAAAAGGAGTGGACCGATATTGTCCATCTCCGAACTCGATCTATTCGGATAATTCGGATGCTCCCTTCGATAGTTATCGTGCGCACCAGCCAGCCAGACAGACAGACGGACGGACGGATGGACATCGCTAGATCGACTTCAAATTTTCTGAAACGGATTTGGTCCAAAAAGACCTAGTGTCTAAAACCGTTATTTCGACTAGGCACATTTTGACCGTATCAAATGATATATACCCTCTGTAGCCATATGACTGAGGGTATAAAAAGGTATATATATTATTGATCAGCGTACAATTCTAAGACGATTTGGCCCTGTCCGTCTGTTGTAATCCCGCTACAGTCAAAACGAATAAATATAGGAAGCTAAAATCTTGCACAGATCTGGCTTTTTTTTGTAGGCAGGTCAAGTTCGAAGATGGGCTATAACGGTCCACGATATCGTCTAGTTCCCATATAACGATACCCCCCGATATTCGGTATTTTGGTGATTTAAGTCACAGTTTTGAATGGAATTATCCGAAATTCCACACAAGGAGTTCCTTGTGAGTACTTTATCCCCTGGAAGAGAATTATCTATAGAGGTCCCCCATATCGTATAGCCCCCATATATAAGGTACCCCCCGATATTCGGTATTTTGATGATTTTAGCCACATTTTTCAACGAAATTGTCTAAAATTCCTCACAAGGAGTTCCTTGTGGTTATTTTACCCCCAGCAAGATAATTGTCTATATAGGTCTACGATATTGTATAGCCCCCATATAAAGGTACCCCCCGATATTCGGTATTTTGATGATTTTAGCCACATTTTTCAATGAAATTGTCTGAAATTCCGCAAAAGAAGTTTATTGAGAGCACTTTATCCGTTGGAGGAGAATTATCTATATATGTCCCTGATATCGTATAGCCCCCATATAAAGGTACTCCCCGATATTCGGTATTTTGATGATTTTAGCCACAATTTTCAACGGAATTGTCTGAAATTCCACACAAGAAGTTCATTGTGAGTACTTTACCCCCAGATATAGATTTGTTTCTATAGGTCGACAATATCGTCTATTCCCCCATATATCGACACCTTCCAATATTTTTAAGATTTCAACAGAATTTTTAAAGGATTTTATTATTTTGAAAGTGTTTTAATTCGTTCCAAATGATGGATGGTATTCATAGTTCAGCCTAGCGAACTTACTGCTCTTTCAGAAAGATTCTTTGAAAATAAAACTTTTCCGTCACAAGCTTAGTATTGTCCGATTAAACTCGACGAAGCGCTTGCTTGGGGCGATCGACACTTTGGTATTTTTTAGTGCCAACCTTGCTTTTCCGAATACTTCAAACACAATAGTCTAATGGATTTGGATCCGGAGATGACCATTGTGTGCTGCAAATGAAGGCATTGAACCTAATTTTGTAACCATTCTTGGGTGGCGCGTGCTGATTGCGATGGTGCTGAGTCCTGTTGGAATGTCCAAGGTCCGCCGCAAAATGTTTGCGTTCCCAAGGCTTTAATACACCCTCCAGAATATTTTCGCGATAATATTCAGCATTTATTTTGATGTCACGGTCGATTAATACGAGCGGAGAGTAACCATTGGCTGTTATGGCGGCCCAGCTTATTTCTTTGGCAAGTAAACACGATCATTTTATTTGTTGCCAAACGAAGCAACTATTTAGCTCTTTAAAGTCTATTTTCTTTCTACTGTGGGCTAAGTTCTTGCACTTTTTTGAATTTCAATGGCTTAACCCGAGCTCGTTTTTCAATATTTGCCGAATACATACAATATGTTCAGCTCAAGAGCCATTTTTCGGTCACTGCGACGCGGGTTTCGATCAAGTCGCTTCTTTACTTTTCGAAACATTTCTGCTGATGTTGCTGTTTTCTTCCGTCCACTTCCTTGACGTCGGGCTATGCTACCAGTATCACGGTACGATATACAAAGGATTTATTCACCTTTAAATGCTGGAGTGCTCTAACGATAGCCACTTGTGGTTTTCCAGACAAATATAAAGAAATCACACTATCACGCTTGAATTCCATCACGAAAAACTTTTTTCTGGAAAATTCTCAGCAGAATGCTTTTGTTCGCTTGTAAACAATATAATGTGCTGTCAGTGGAATAAATTTAACAGCTTTTGGACGAGTGGCTTAGAAATGACATCAGTCTGAAGTTAGTTGCAGTTTTTCTCTTTATCTCACCCTATATTCGACACCTTTCAAGCACGGCTCGTCAAAATATTCCTACCAATACAAGATCTGGTGTGAAAATGGAATGTATTGGTCCACTTCTTCTGGTACCTTTCCCACAAAAGGGTTAACATTTTGAGTACCAAGGTGCTCTTAAAATGACAAATAAGTCATCCGATTCTCTTCAAATTTCAAACAACCCAAGATTTTAAAGATTTCGTGTTTTGTGGCGATGCGACCCACTCCTCGACCCACTCGTATTTCCCCCACAAAAAATAAAATTATTTCAATTAAATTGAAAATTTATTTTCGATATTTTTATAAGTATTTGATAAAGTAGTCGATATATAGGGTTGCCCATATTCGACGAACCCATGACCCATTCCAATCGACGAGGCTTGTCCGCAGGCAACATTCTTTGCGTCAATTGAATTTTGTACGGTAAAAAATGCAAATCAATGCGAATAATCCGTTGCAAAGTGGGCCGAGCCATGCCCAACTGCTGAGAACGGCGTTTTTGGGATGTTCTTGGGGACCTCTCAACACTGGCTCGTACGGCAGCGATATTCTCGGCCGATCGCCTTGGTCGACTTTTATATGGCCTCTTCGGATTAGAAAGAGCCTTACCAGTCGAAATTTTTTCGTATAAACGCTTAATGGTGTTCTTAGAAGGCGCACTTCTCACATTTTTTAATGTTTTCAAAGCACGTTGAGTTTTCACAATTGACTTGAATGTAAATTTCAACTATTTCAGAGCGCTCGCGTGGCGTGTATTGGTTCATGGTAAAAATCTGCTTGGACTGACGCTTCAAACGCGGTATGTCATTGAGCGATGTGACATCTCTGTCAAAAGTTATGACGTTGTCAGATGGGTCCGTCGAATATGGGCAACCCTGTAATTCAAATGTGGCACGTTGGTATATTTATTTCTACCAGACATGGGTCAGTTACAAAATTAACAGTATTGGCCTACTGCTTCGGAATCAAGTCCATATAGGTTCAACAGTTTAAATGATCATTACGCAGTAAACATTTATTTTAATAAACGAATATAGGCTGACGGTATACCTCTGTCGGCAAAACCGACTGAACTTATATGCTTCATTCGTATTTCTTCCTAACCTTTGACGTCTTGATCAGACCAACGTGTCATTAGAATATTATGATGTAACCTTTTGGATGGTATGGACACTTTGATCGAACTGTTTTATTCACTACAACTGAGGTTGAAATTATAAAATACTCTGACTGAGGCAATCCCAAATGATGCCATTTGTTTGTAACGAAAACACTAACGATGTAAAAGCCATTTTATGGTAAAATAAACATTTCTTTTGTATATTTTCTTTTTGGCGTGGGTAGAGTCGAGGTTATTTTCAATACAAAAATGTTTGCCATCATGCGAATCACATTCATATGCAAAATGGAAACGATTCTACCGAGGTTATGGCAAGGTCTTGCGATTGCCCTGAATAAATAGACACAGCTACACAGCGTATGCCTTTGACTCACCTGATTTTTTCGAAGTAAAGGAATAAATTCCATTGCCCTGGTGAATGCTGCCACTTGAAATACTTTTCGATGTTTGCAGATGGGAATAATGCGGAAGCTGGTGGTGATGGTGGCTGGCATTTTGATGCTGATGATGAGGATGTTGTTGGCTCTTGATCATAATACTGCGATGTGGTTGCACACCTTGGTGGCCTGTATGCGAAGCATGATTATGTTCATCGGATCCATTTACGTGTGCACTGTTGGCAGCACAAGAATTTTTTGTCTGTCGTTTCAAGGAGCTTCTAGCATTTGTTGGGCGATAAGTTGTTACTGTTGTATTGGGTGTTGTTGTTGTTGCTGCTGCTGTTATTGTTGTTGATACAGATGTTTCCAATCCTGATGTAATTGTAGTTGTATTGGTATTGGTTGTAGTTGCTGTTGTTGATGTTGATGATGCTGTCCCTACACCGGTTGCTGTTGTATTGACAGTAACTGCACGGCAAGACATTGTTGTTGGGGTTGCTGCTGCGGCAGCTGCTTCTGCCGATGTTGAAGGTGTCGTTGCAGTCATGTCATGCATCATGGTCAACTGGTGAGTTTTTCTGCCATAATGATAGTGACAAGCAAAAATTACAAAGAATTACTCGAAATGAAAAAAAAAAAAAAAAAAACACAGAAATTCAAAGAAAAAAACTGTCCCCTCTTTTGAGAGAAAATTTATTGCAAATTAATTGCACTTTGAGTTCAGCGGAAAATTCCAATGACAAAATAACTCCAAACCTATGACTATCACACAAAACGAGATGGGGTGTGGAAAAAGTGGACAGGGGCATTTTTCAATGAAGCATACAATTGTTGGAATTTTCGGGCGCAATTGATGGTGGCAAAAAGGTAGGAGGAACTATTTAAATCCTCTGCACGGCATATTGGCATCGAAGACAATGCAGATTATTTGATCTGTGGAAAAGTAATTTTTATATTCCTGGAAAAATTTGTTCCAAAACCTTCTATTTCAACAAACAAACAATGTTTACAAACGAAAAACCGAATCTAAGATACTTGAATTTTATTTATTTTTTTATTTTTTATTATTATTATTTATTTATTTTTTATTATTTTTTTTTTTTTGAACTGCAGATTTTAAATGTTAACCTTTATGTTGAATGCAAATAGAATGGGCAAATAATTGTTTGCAAAACAAATAAAAACGGCAATTTTTAAACCCTCCACTTCGAAGAAAGTTGAAAATATTGAATATTGATTTTTATACCCTACAACACTATGCGTTGGGGGTATTATAAGTTTGATTGGGCCAGAATTTATGTAACACCGCGAAATATTGGTTTCCCATATAGGAAAGTATATATGGATCTTCCTAGCTCGCCGAGCTGAGTCGATCTAGCTATGTATGTCCGTCCGTCCGTCCGTCCGTCCGTCTGTCCATGTTAATTTGTAATCACGCTACAGGTCGCAATTATGGCCCGATCCTTACGAAATTTTGCACGAAGGTGGGGTTAGGGTCAGAATAGAAGCCTATTTCTTTTGGAGATGATCGTCAAATGTTTAGGGGTTGAAATGGACCAAATACTGAAAAAATGTCGGATTTTGCAGTAGCTATACATGTCGCAATTATAGACGCGGAATTTCGCATGTAGCTAGAGTTTAGGACGGGAAAGAAGCCTACCAATTTGGGTGGTCATCGGATAATATTTAGCGGGTAAAATAGACCATATCTTTTGTGTTGAAAAAAATTCAAAATTGTTCATTAAACCGCGAATATTTTAAATCCCGGCGAAATCGCAAAGCCATGACAAGGTTACTTCTGATCTTTACATTGATGTTAACATCCATCCATCAAATCGGATATATAGCAAAATATGTGCAATATATATGTCTATCAATGATGATATGCCTGAAAGATCTCTTATATGTCGAGAACGGCTGAAATGATTTCGACAGTTCTCATTAGTTCAGAATGGCCTCTTGGCAGGAAAGAAAAAACGTCTAAAAAATTGCATAAAAATATATCTCTAAAGATTTTGTAATATTTTCTCATATTTTTTTCAATTTTGTCATATTTTTGGCATATTTTCATTTTGAATTAAACATTTGGTAATATTTCTACAGCTAACAAAACTAAGTTGTTAGAATATCAGGATATCACCTACAGATCGCATTTATGACCCGGTCCTTATGAAATTTAGCATGGGGATAAGATGAGGGTCAAAATAGAAGCCTACTCTTTTTGGAGATAATCGCCATATATTTAGGGGTTGAAGTGGACCAAAAAAACTGCAAAATTGTCAGCAAGTCGTAATTATTGCCCGATCCTCACGCACATTTGAATGGGGGTTACGGGCATTGCAAAAGCCAAATTGTTTTGGATGGCCATCCAAAAATATTCAATGTGTGAAATAGTTTGTCAACTTTTGTAGACAAAATACGCAAATATCTATTCCAGTGACTTTTTGGAGAATTCACAAATGCAGGAAAGACGCACTTCTGACTATTTCGTTAAGGCTGATTTCGTTGAAGAATATAGTCAAATGTCTATATCTCATATAGATGCGTTTTAGTCAAAAACCAATAATAAATGTTAATCTTTTGCCACTTCTGAGAGATTATAAGTCTTTGGGAAATATTGGTTCCAGATCTAGGAAGACCATTTACGTGCTACATCTACCAATAAATTGGAAATGAGGAAATTAGTTTAAGTTGCTATTATTCGAAAATAAGAGAACGAAACCTGATGGTTTCCTTTTATTATTTGTCACAATATCTTGTGGAATTCTTTCGAGTATCTCGCCTATATGAACTGTATCATTTATTATAGTGTTGTAGGGTATTCAACGGTCGGCTCCGCTCGACTGTAGCCTTTGCTTACTTGTTTTTTTTTTTTTTTTTTTGGAAAATGGTGCTGGGGACACTGATGTTAGGTTTTATGAGAGTGAATGATTGTCAGATATATGACCCTTTTGTAGGAGATACCAGAAGTAGTGGGTCAATTTTTTTCTATGTTCACTGCTGACCTATGTGTTATATAAATATTGTAACGGGGCCTAGTTTGGCCCTATATAGGGTGAGAACCTTTCATTTTATATTAAATATGAGATTTTTGTATTTATATTATCATTACTTATACCCTACACCACAAGGTGGTCAGGGTATTATGTCTTTGTGCATTTGTTTGTAACAGGCAAAAGGAAACGAGATAGAGCCATAGTTCCTTTTGATGATCTGCATAGAATCATATTCTGAGTCGATATATGCATGTTCGTCCGTCTGTCTTTTTATTTTTGTAAACAAAGTACAGGTCGCATTTATTTGCCCGATTCAGATTAAATTTTGCACATAATTTAATAATTTGTTTGACCCAAGGACCAACCGTATTGAAATTGGAGATAATCGGTCAAAATTTAGGTATAGTTCCCATATAAATTTTCGTTAATATCAGCCCAAATAGTATGGAATTTTGTACGTACGACCAGATTGGACCTGAAAATAAGTATACCAAATTTGATCGAAATTGGTTCAGATATAAATATAGCTCCCGTATATATTGTTTATCCGGTTTGCAATTTTTGTCCTCCGCAGCCGCAGCACTCTGTAACAACGATATTTGGGGAAATATATGAAATATAACTCGGAAATACCCTTGCTAAATTTTATCGAGATCGTTATTATTTAAAATGTTGACCTATTATGTGGGAGGTACAGGGTTGTCCATATTCGACGGACCCATCTGGCAACGCCATAACTTTTGACAGAGATGTCACATAGCTTAGTGACATACCGCATTTGAAGCGTCAGTCCAAGCAGATTTTTACCATGAACCAATACACGCCACGCGAGCGCTCTGAAATAGTTGAAATTTACATTCAACAGAAGAAGTCAATTGTGAAAACTCAACGTGCTTTTAAAAAATTAAAAAATGTGAGAAGTGCGCCTTCTAAGAACACCATTAAGCGTTTATACGAAAAATATTCGACTGGTAAGGCTCTTTCTAATTCGAAGAGGCCATATAAAAGTCGACCAAGGCGATAGGCCGAGAATATCGCTGCCGTACGAGCCAGTGTTGAGAGGTCCCCAAGAACATCCCAAAAACGCCGTTCTCAGCAGTTGGGCATGGCTGGGTCCACTATACAACGGATTATTCACATTGATTTGCATTTGTTCCCGTACGAAATTCAATTGACGCAAAGAATGTTGCCTGCGGACAAGCCTCGTCGATTGGAATGGGCCCAAAGGGCCCGAGTACAAACAAGAATATAAATATAATAAATATTGTCCACTTTCAAACAAGACCGAAAACTTCTCTGAATATTTCGATGCGCCAAGTTTAATCTGTATCGGTTCTTCCATTGCTCAATATGAGATTTGATATACCCTCAGCCATATGGGTACAGAGGTTACGGCCAAAACATGTCTCATCAAAATAATGGTTTTAGACCCAGGTCTCATTAGACAAAATCCGTTTCAGGACATTTGGAGTCGATCTACGGATGTCCGGCCGTCTGGCTAGCTGGCTGGTGCGCACGATAACTCTCGAAGGGAATATCCCATTTGGACCAAACTTAATACATCGTAATATTATTATCAAACTTAGATTGAGTTCGGAGATGGGCAATATCGGACCACACCTTCAAGTAACTCCCCCACATAGGGTAGCATTTTTGAATAATTTTGTGTATCATAAAATACGAAATAAAGTATATATATATATATTCATAATCAGCATAAAATTCTAAGTCGATTTAGCGATGTCCGTCTGTCTGTCTGTCCGTCTGTATGTTGAAGTTACGATACGACCCACATTATTTGACGTAGAGCGCTAAAATTTTAGCAAAGCAATTTGTATTGTGTCAAGGATGGTTGGTATTGAAAATGAGATATATCGGTCCACGTTCTGGTATAGCCCCCATATAACGGTATCTCCTGATATTCGGTATTTTGATGGTTTTTACCACATTTTTCCACGGATTTGTCTAAAAATTGGTATTTGTAGGTCATAAGGGGTCCTTGTTCGTGTGGCGAAACATTGTAATTATAGGTCCACGTTTTGGTATAGCCCCCATATAACGATACCTCCCGATATTCGGTAATTTAATGATTTTTGCTAAATTTTTTCACGGATTTGTATGAAAATTGGTATTTGTTGGTCATAATGGGTTCCAGCTCCGGTGGCGAAACATTGCATGTATGGGTCCATGATTTGGTATAGCCCCCATATAACGATACCTCCCAATATTCGGTATTTTGATGGTTTTTGCCACATTTTTTCACGGATTTGTCTAAAAATTAGTATTTGTAGGTCATAATGGGTCCTTGTTCGTGTGGCGAAACATTGTAATTATAGGTCCACGTTTTGGTATAGCCCCCATATAACGGTACCTCCAGATATTCGGCATTTTAATGGTTTTTGCCACATTTCTTCTAATGTTTCCTTTACCCTAAGTTGGAGAGTATTAAAAGTATAAGGTGTGAAGATGGGATATATCGGCCAGTTTTTTCTGTAACCTCACATTTGAGTAGCTCAACATCTGATTGATTTTAAAATCATCACACCCCAATATTTCTATCAACAAAAGATCCAATGTTAAAATGGTAGGTTCCGGTTCACAACTTCTGGTACTTCGCCCAAAAAGGGTCAGCATATGGAATGAGTATATCTCTTATAATATGCGAAACACTTCAGCTATTCTTGTCGAACTTGGTTTATCTAAATTGATCTCTCAACCAGAGATATGAATTTGGAATTAATCAGTACCTCCCTCACAAGGCGTCAACATTTTGAATAATTATAAACTTATAAAATTCGAAACCAGTCAACCATTTTTTATCAAGCTTTGTGTATCTCAATATATCTGTTAACCATAAATCTTGGGGATTTTTTCCTTTTGGTTCTTTCCTTTTGGTCAAACTTTTGACTAACAAAAATTCTCATAGAATTTAGTTGGTAGATCTTCTTCAAATTTTGCACATCCCAATATTTTTATCTGTATTAAATGATATAAGGCGTATCTAAGTATTACGATATACCGAGTTTCAACAAAATCGGATATTCTCTCCATGAGATTTGCATTTTTTTTCTAAGATGTTGAATTTTTTGTGCATGGAGCGCTATTTTGCTCAACAAATGAGATCAGATCATAGATTTGCTCAATTTTACGCAGGAACGAAATTTGCTCGCAAACAGGAGCGATCGAGGAGTGGGAGTTTGTTACGGAGTCTACTCTTTAAAATGTAGAATCATATGCTCACTCATATTTAAACGAAATCGAAAAATGTAATTTGCCCAATTTTTCCTTCTCGAATTCAAGTGAGTTTCACTCTTTATAAAAATTCGAGCGAGTTTTCGGAGCTCTGATTGAGATATACATCATTGAGACGAATTGTGCATAAAGACCTTGGTATGGTCCCATAGAATGTCCAATTGGTTCAGCACTTGGAGCCAACTAACCTTTCAATGGGTTTTGGTATGTGTGAAATTTAAAGAGATTTGGATGCCTATGTCGCTATCTTTAAGCGTTTGGTTTTTCAAAATCTTGAATCCTACGAAATGTTGACCCTTTGTGGGGGGTGGTACCAGAAGGAGTGGACCGATACATCCCATCTTTACAGCAGATCTTGTGTTAGTAGAAATAATGGGATGTGTGGCATATGGAGAGAACCTGATCTTTTTTTCGGATTTTATAATTGTTTTGGTTTTTCAAAACTTTAACCCTTTGTGGGGGGAGGTACCAGAAGGAATGGTCCGATCTCTATCACCTTTATAACAGATCTTTTGTTGATAGAAATATTAAGATATGTCAAGCCTGAAGGGATTCGGATGTTAATTTGGCGTTTTATGCGCTTCGTGGATATTCAAAATTTTGACCCTTTGTGGCGGTGGTAATAGAAGGAGTAGAGCGATACGAAATAATGGAATGTGGTGTAAAATATGAAGAGAACCGGATGCTTGTTGCGGATTTTCTAATCGTTTGGGTTATTCAAAATTAGTAACCTTTGTGGGGAAGGTACCGAGAGGAATGGTCCGATCTCTATCATCTTTATAACAGATTTTGTGTTGATAGAAATATTGGGAGGTGCCAAGTCTGAATGAAATTGGATGTAAATTTCGTGTTTTATTTCACGCTTTGGCTGTATCAAATGATATTTAACATCTGCAGCCATATGACTAAGGGTAAGCGTTGGGCAAAAATACATTTTCTATACTCTTCGATTTGAGATTGCAATACGAACAATTATTTCTCCCCATTATAAATTTGAATTTAATTTTTCTCTCTCTTGATTTTCGGCTGCTGTAGTCCCCAATAGCCCATCCTCACCGAAAAACAGCACAGACATTTGACATACAATTCAATACTTTTATTTATCTTACATTTGCTAATTGAATTCTTTAAATCGAATATTTCCGGAAAACAATTTAATCAGGCATGTCACAGAAGTTTTACGAAATCGATTTATTTCACCTTTTCCAAATCGTTACGATTTGCTTTTGCTTCTTCAGCACTCGTACGTTTTGACTATTCCGGAAAAAAAATCATTTCACATTTTTGAAATAAAAATATGGTAACTTCATGAAAAAAAAAGTCGTAAACAAATTATTGACAATTAAAAAAGGAGTTTAAATTGTTTTTTATAATATAAACACCAAAAGTAAAAATGCCAGGGGCTTCAATACTTGCTGTAATGGATGAAGAAATAAATCAGCGGTCTACTGAAAAAATTCGTCGCCGGACATTGAGGAACGCATCAGATCCTTTATCTCACTCAAATGCAGAGTAAGGATCCACCATTTTTAGTCCATTGTGTAAAATAATGTAAAGTTAAGAACGAGTCGTATTTGCTTTTTCCTGTTCTACAGCATATTTAAGAGTTTCAAGTTCAACTATTTTGAGTTTCATTTCGTTCCGTTCACGCATTCTCTTTTGTATTTCAATATTATGTAACTGCTCTTCCACATACTTTTTTTCCAGGATGTTACAAAGTCTGTCCAACTTTTCAGTTTGTTTTTTCATTTCCTTACTGTTATCTTCTAGAATTTTACAAATTTTTTTCCAAGTTTTGTAAATGAGAATTTTCCTCAACTAAAAGCGCATTTAGATCTTGCTTTGAGGGAGTTCTTGCCCGGGGTCTTTTTACTGCAGGCGTGGGTTTTGCTTTTGTTAGGCTACCCGACACTTGTCTTATTGGTGTAGATGGCGGAGAACACGATAAGCTTTTATTTCTAAGTCGTTTTTGAATAGGTGTTCGCGAACGGTTTTCTTCCAATGTTGGTGTTCTTGGATCAATTGCCAATGTAGAAACATTTTTAAAAGCAGCTGGAATGCATGATCTTGGTCTATCTTTTTTATTTAAAATCGAAGTGGTCTGCTTTGAAGTTGAGGGTGAAAAATTAAGCTCTTCGTTTTCAGATTCACGTAAAACTAATTGACTTGATTTTCGAGTTCTTGAAATATGTGTAGATGATGACGAATCAAAGTTTTCTTTTTCAGAACAACTGAGATCTAATTCACTTACAAAATCCGCAAAGCTTACTGCACCACCAACTCCATCGACACTTTTATACAATCCGCAAATTCTTATTAAACTGTTCTCGTGTTCACTGAAAACATATTGATTGATATCACCACCACCAGTTCCTCGCAAGTCCTTTTAATTACTTTTCATCATGGATTAGAAAAATAATAGATTTTTTGTAAAATAAATTCCAAAAACATGTTCATTCTAAGAGAATTTGGTTAATACAATATTTTCTGTTAAATGTATGTGTCTTCTGTTTATTTTTTACGTTAAAATCACTAAACATTTCAATTTCACCCTGCTTTTTGAAAGTGATATCAAAACGCAAAATTTTTGCGTTTTCCGTTTTTTAGAGAAGCTAAAACCGTTTTCGTTTTCACTCTTGAACGATTTTACATTCTGTGACATGCCTGAATTTTTGCTTGGAAAGTGACCAAATCAAATGGCTCTCTGTACTTCGCAAACTACTATAGTATCCCTTTCACAAATAAATTGAAACACATTGATTTTGTTCTTCTTTGTGTACCCCCTCTCCATCTCTACCCTGTGTTATGCCACTTACTTCTGCATTGTTAAAGTTCTGCGAACCGTAGCAAATTTCCAAACTGTACAGCCGGTAAATGTATTCAAAACGGCAATGGTTGTAAAGGGAACGGCAAATACAACAACGGTGTCCCAGTAATTGAGTAGGGTGATGTAATCCTGCAAAGAAACGTTAATCGAAATAAAATTTAAAAAATATTTGTTTTTTTTTTTTATTTTTGTAATTTTTTGTTTGGTTGATGTGAAAATGATTTGAAATGAGGCAATAAAGATGTGCTATTTCCTTAAAAGGATTCGATAAGAAAATCAATCCTAAAACTGGGATCTAGATCAAATGCAAATACGTAAAAATGTATTTTGTTCGCGGAATTAACAAAAAAAAAAAAAAAAATAAAATATCAAAAAACAGAATAAATCTTTATTTTCAAAAACTCTAGAAAATATTTTTTTTATTTTCTTCTCAAAATTTGTACTAAAACACCATGTTTTGCAGTTTAACAAATACTGTTTATGAGTTGTACAAATCAATAAAAACTCAAGACTTTTCTTTAAACTCAACATTTTCAACATGTTTTTGACTAACTTATTTCATTAC
The DNA here is from genome assembly GCF_030504385.1 of Musca domestica. Taxonomy (NCBI): domain Eukaryota; kingdom Metazoa; phylum Arthropoda; class Insecta; order Diptera; family Muscidae; genus Musca; species Musca domestica. The sequence continues at coordinate 18,287,402 of NW_026712435.1, forward strand.
CAAGTTTTCAAAAGGCAATCGGGAAAGTTGGCCTAGACAAAGTGTAAACATGAGTGCTGTCAATGTAGTGTGTTTCAAGGAAATTCCATTTCAAATATATGAAAAGGAAAGAATTTTGTATTCAAGTATTGACCAGTAGGGAGAGGACAAATGTCGAACAGGGACAACTAAATAATACCCTACATCACTATGCATAATGCGGAACAATCTTAGTTTAGCTATAACGCTCGAATTGATGTGCATTTTTTTAATTAAATTTTAAATTTTACCCGGCGGTCATAACCGGTTATCCGGATTTTTTAATCGGCTACGCGGTCGAAGTTTTTCTTAGAACTTAAAGTCTTCCTATGTAGCGGGTCTTCGGCCAGGATTCAAGTATTTTTCCTATGGGTAGGTACAAATTTTCAGGACATTTGGAGTCGATCTAGCGATGTCCGTCCATCTGTCTGGTTGGCTGACAGATAACACTCGAAGGGAGTACCCGATTTGATCCATACTATCTGTTTGATTTCATTCAGTCTTTCTCCTATCTCCTCCAAAAAAATGTCAATATTTTTCAATAAAGTTTCGGAGGTCATGTGCGAAATAAAAAAAATATTGGCTCACTTCTTCGGTATCATCCCAATGAAGGGTAAACATTTTGAATAAGCAAGTCAAAATATAATTTATTATTAGACATGAGCTGAGGGAATACATCGACAAAACCGACTGATACTTTCTAACTTGTTGCCCTAACTCCCAATTTAGGTCACAAAAGAAAAGACAATATCTTAGGCTTTCATTTAATAGACATATCTAAAAACCGGTTATATTTCGGTTTTTTTTAAACCGAACTTTCGCTTCAAAAATCCGGATAACCGGTAAAACTGGGTAAAATTTATGTTTTTGCTATCAGGAGGCCGAGATCTCTGGTATAAATTTCAGACCGAACCAAGAGTTATAGCTGTTTTTATACCCTCAGTCTATGACTAGATACGTCCAAAACGTGCCTCATCGAAATAACGATTTTATACCCTAGGTCCCTTTGGACCAAAATTTGGAGTCGATCTAGCGATGTCCGTCCGTCTATCTGGCTGGCTGGTGCGCACGATAACTCTCGAAGAGAGTATCTGATTTGGTGCAAACTTGGTACATCGTAATATTGTTATCAAACCTAGATCGAGTTCGGAAATGGGCAATATCGGTCCACTCCAATTGATAACTCCCCCACAACATTTTCAAAAAAAAAAAAAAAAAAAAAACAAGAAATAAATAAATAAATAAATAAAATATTTTACTGCACAGAACGGATAATCCTATTTTGCTCCAATAATTTTTCAGGTGCGAAAATGGACAATATCGGTTCACTTCATCAAGTACCTCCCCCACAAAGGGTAAAAATTTGGAATAATTACAACTCTTATAATATGTGATTTAAGAGTCCAATTCTCTTTAAATTTCACACATCTCAATATTTTTATTAATCCAAGGTCTGGTGTTAAGATTGAATATACCGGTCCACTCCTTCTGGTACGTCCCCCACAAAGGGTCGAAATTTCCAAAAAAAAATATTTTTTTCTACACAGAAAGAGAAGTGATCCACATTAACAAATCCAAATATTTGCGTCAGTGCTAGGTCAGGTGCGAAAATGGACAATATCGGTCCAATCCAAAAAGTACCTCCCCCACACATGATTGAATAGTTACAACTCTTATAAAATGTGATTTAAGAGCCCAATTCTTTTCAGATTTCACACATCCCAATATTTTCAGGTGTTAAGATGAAATATATCCGTCCACTCCTTCTGGCACCTCCCCCACAAAAGGTCGAAATTAAGCCCCATTAAGCCCATAAAACGCGAAATTTCCATGGAGGGAGGGTATATCAAGTTTGTCATTCCATTTGTAACACCTCGAAATACACATTTTATACCCCACAAAGTATATATATATTCTTGATCAGCATAAAATTCTATGTCGATTTTGTCATGTCCGTCTATCCGTCTGTCCGTCTGTGGACATCACTCTAGCTTCCGAACGAATTGAAGTAGATTGATAAAATTTTACTCAAATGTATATCATGTCTGCAGGATATTTGGTATTGAAAATATGAAACAAAAGACGTTTCGCTGTATATAGAGAATACAGGGTTGCCCATATTCGACGGACCCATCTGGCAACGCCATAACTTTTGACAGAGATGTCACATCGCTTATTTACATACCGCATTTGAAGCGTCAGTCCAAGCAGATTTTTACCAAGAGCCAATACACGCCACGCGTGCGCTCTGAAATAGTTGAAATTTACATTCAAGAGAAGAAGTCAATTGTGAAAACTCAACGTGCTTTTAAAAAATTAAAAAATGTGAGAAGTGCGCCTCCTAAGAACACCATTGAGCGTTTATACGAAAATTTTTCGACTTTTCGAAGAGGCCATATAAAAGTCGACCAAGGCGATCGGCCGAGAATATCGCCGCCGTACGAGCCAGTGTTGAGAGAACCCAAGAACATCCCAAAAACGCCGTTCTCAGCAGTTGGGCATGGCTTGCTCCACTTTAGAACGGATTATTCGCATTGATTTGCATTTGTTCCCGTACAAAATTGAATTGACGCAAAGAGTGTAGCCTGCGGACAAGCCTCGTCGATTGGAATGGACCCAAAGTTCCGTCGAATATGGGCAACCCTGTAGGACCACATTTTGGTATAGCCGCCATATAACGGTACCTCCCGATATTCGGTATTTTGATGATTTTAGCGACAATATTCACCGGAATTATTTCAAAATTGGTATTTAAAGTTCATAATGGATACTACAGCCTAACACAGAAAATGGGCCATGTAGGTCCAGGTCTTCGTATAGCCCCCATATAACGGTATCTCTCGATATTCGATATTTTGATGATTTTAGCTACATTATTCACCGCCTTTTTATACCCTACACCACAAGGTGGTCAGGGTATTATGTCCATAACGAGATAGACCCATAGTTCCTTTCGATGATCTGCATAGAATCACATTCTGAGTCGATTTATGCATGTCCGTCCGTCCGTCTGTCCATGTATTTTTGTAAACAAAGTACATTTCGCATTTCTTGTCCTCTCCACATGAAATTTTGCACAAGTCATTTGTTTGGCCCAAAGACGAACCCTATTGAAATTGGAGATAATCTGTAAAAATTTAGATATAGCTCCCATATGTATCTTCGTCCGACTTGCCTTTTATTGTGCACCAAACGTGTAATATCAGTCCGAATGGTATGGAATTTTGCGAGTACGATCAGATTGGATCTGAAAATAATTATTAATTATTATTTTTGTCCTCCGTAGCCGTAATATGCACCCTGTGACAACAATATTTGGGGAAATATATCAAATACATCTCAGAAATACATTTGCTAAATTTTATCGAGATCGGTTCAGATTTGGATATAGCTCCCATATATATCTTCGTCCAATTTACCTTTTATTGTACACCAAACGTATAATATTTGCCCAAATGGTATGAAATTTGGCTCTACGACCGAATTGGGTCTAGAAGCTAGTATATCAAATTTGGTGATAATCGGTTCAGATATAACTATAGCTCCCATATATACTGTTCATCCGATTTGTTGTATTTGTTACCCACAGCCGTAATATGCACTCCGTAACATCGACTTTCAGGTAAATATATGAAACACAGCTCAGAAATATCTTTGCCAAATGTTATCGAGATCGGTTCCGATTTGGACATAGCTCCCATACATGTATTTCTATCCGATTTCAAATTAATTGTGCACCAAATAGGCAATACAAGTCCGAATTTAAAAGGTACAAATACTTCGGCATATTTAGTCCTTTGAACTTTAAATTATAATTATAATCATAGCGTGTATGATTGAATTCTCCCATAAAAACGTTTAGTAGATATACGGAGCTCTACTAAATTAGCAACGTGGTGTAGGGTATCATAAAGTCGGCCCCGCCCGACTTTAAGACTTTCTTTACTGGTTTCTTGTTAAGTTTCGCATTTGAATATTGTAATGGTTTATGACAAAAGTTACCTATGCATGTATTTTTGAGATATTAACAGGATTTTTAACGGATTTTATTGTTTTCTTAGAATTGCCAAATTCGTTCCAAGTTGTGGAGAGTATTCAAAGTTCGGCCGGGCCGAAAGTATAAATATATCTCCGTTATTTCGAGGGTGTCCATAATATTTTCCAATCGGTTTTGCTTAAAGTTTTGTATTTTTGTTTCTTTAGTGTTATAAAGCTTTCGATTGGCTTCAAATTAAAACAACTAAAAAGCATTTTAAGTCCCTTTAATATTTTAAAGGAAATTTTTGCAAAAAATATATATACATTGTCGAATATTACTGTTTAAATGAATACCGTTATATGGGCCTATACGAAGACGAGGATCTGCATACGCAATTTTTTGTCATAGGCTGCAACGGAAGGTACCGTTGAATAATGTCGCTCATATCATCCAAATGCCGCAAAAGGAAGGTGCCGTTAAATGTGGGGTATACAAAGACGTGTTCTGCAATTTTCTGTCATAGGTCGAAGTATCCATTATGACCTTTAGTTATTGCTAAATTTTGTCGTTTTTTGTCGTTTTTGCATTCCTTCTTTGATGCCTCGTGTCATTTTTGCATATTCTCTCTCCCCACCCTTCAATTCACGTGCAACATACCTCTTCCCCTACCATTCAACGATGGCGCTTTCTGCCACAACTTTGTCATCTATGCGTTGTTGCAAATTCAATTTATTTCATGTTTATCTACAACTGCGATTGTCAGCGACACGAAGACTTTATCGCACAGCTTTTATACCGGCTGTGTTCATTGCTCTTCAAGCGGGAATCATGTTTGTCGTGGTCGTTAAATAGTTGGTTTTTTTCCAAAAAAAAAAAAACGTACTATTTGTTATCATTCGATATTGATTTACCTGCATGAAACCGGCACGTATTGCTCCGTATTCGAACAATAATAGAAAAATACAGCCGATATGTACATACGCGCGTCGATTGTTAAATATTTTGCAAATCAACAATTCCCAATGATTTTTCTGATGGTACGTAAATAGAGATTGTGCAGGGGTTTTGCAATAAGACCTGGAAGTCTCAAACATTCCCATAGGTTATGAGATAAATGGCCGGATGTCTAATTCATAATAAGGAAATAGACCTATTATAACATGTGCTTCGGCGAATCTTAGTTTACATCGTAAAGCAACCTAGATAAAGGGGAGAAATTCCTCCCTCAACCACTTTTTTTTTTGAAATTTTCGGATAGATTCTAAAATTTTAAGTATATTCTATTGACAACAATACAAGGATTATTTCGAAAATTGTTGCCTTTTTATACCCTCCACCAAACATAGATAGATTTAGCCCTGTCCGTCCGCTCTTCTGTCCGTCTATTGTAATTACGAAACGAATTAAGATAGAAAGTTAAACTTTTGCACAGATCAGGCTTATCGGCAGGCAGGTTAAGTTTGAAGATGGACTTTATCGTATATCACCCATACGACGGTACCCCCGATATTCGCTATTTTGATGATTTTAGCGACATTTTTTGCCGGAATTGTTTTTTTCTTTAATTTCGTATTTAAAGTTCGTAATGGCAAAACAATTTTTTAAGCAGGACCACATCTTCATTTTGCTTCCATGTAACGGCTGCGCTTAGCTGTTTTTTTTTTTTACTTTTTAAACCTCAGCTAGTTAACAGAGGGGTCTTTGTGGTTCTTTTTTTCGCAAAGATTTTCCTCAATATTATCTGTATTTATAAAAGAGTAAAGTAATTGACTGGTTCAGGAGTAGGGTCGATGTATACGAAAAGTACTAAACGTTACTAAATTTGGTACAATTTGAATTTTGAGGAACGTATAGAGTTGAAATACTTAAATTTGAAATTAACTGCTGGCGGAGTGTGCGATTGGAATATGGAGGTTGTTTTCGAAGTTTTTACTTATGTCTACGAAAAGTACTAAATAACATTAAATTTGATACAATTTCGGTATGGGGTGAACCGATAGAGCTGGACTGCTGAAATTTGGGACTATGGTATGTATGTAGTTTTGCAAATTCGTACATACAAAGTCAAACGCCATAATTTTTACATTTTTTTTTTTTTTTTAATTTATTGAATGAAAGCAAAAAATGTCGGAAATAGCATCAAATTTTAGATTAAGTGTAGATTTGTTCGAATTGGTCACCTTTGGCACGAATTATGTCCTTCAAACGGCCAATGAGACCGTCACACGCTGCCCGACTGTTGCTCTGCGGTATCTTGGCCCATTCCCGGCGAAGCGCTTGCTTGTTTTAATCGACACTTTAGTATTTTTAGTGCCAACCTTGCTTCTCTTGCAAAATACTCCAGACACAAAACATAGTCTAACGGATTGGTATCCGGAGATTTTGGTAACCATTGTGCGCTGGAATGAGCGCGTTCTGAGTGCGATGGTGCTGAGTTCTGTTGGAATGTCCAAGGTCTGCGCAAAAATGTTTGCGTACCACCCTCCAGAATATTTTCGCGATAATATTCGGCATTTATTATGATGCCACGGTCGATTAATACGAGCGGGGAGCGACCATCGGCTGGACAACAAATATTTTTTAATCGGAGAAAACCAAATTCGGCAGCTCACCACTTTCGGCCAAGTGAAAACAACTCTTTAGCTTTTTTGAGTCTATGGCTTGGAAATGACAGCAGTCTAAATTTGATTGCATTTTTCTCATCTCACCCTGTATATGTACTAAATGGTACCAAATTTGGTACAATTTACATTTTGAGAGAATCCGTGGGGTTGAAATCATGAAATTTGAAAACAAGAATACTAGTGCATTGTAGAATTGGGATATGAAGAAAATTTTGCAAATTCGTACTTATGTGTACCAAATGGAACTAAATTTGGTACGATTTAAATTTTGGGGAGAATCGATAGAGTTGAAATCCAGAAATTTGAAAATAAAATTTACATTGGATTGTATAATGTAGGAAGTTTTGGAAACTTCTACATATTTGTACTAAATAGTACTAAATTTGGTACAATTTGTATTTGGGCGAACCAGGAATTTGGAATTAGGATAACTGTGGGAGTGTCGGATTGGGGTATTCGTAATTATTTGTACTGAATGGTACTAAATTTGGATGAACCGATTACAAGGGAACGTACAAAAAGGATCAACAATTTCAATATTTTGTACTTTATATTGGACAAACGGAATGAGCTAGAATTCTGAACTTTGAAATGAGAGTCACTGAAGGAGTGGAGGATAGATGTACCAAAGGGTCTTTGGAAAAGTTCTAAAATTGTGCTAAACATCGTAAATGACACCATATGGTTTCTGTGAACGGATAGAGCTAAAAATTTGAACCATTTGCTATGAGAATTAAGGTTAGAAAGTATGTTCGATAAATGATGGTGGTTTTTGAAATGTGTACTAAGTGTGCGAACTGTACTAAATGGTACTAAATTTGGAATAATTTGGTTTAGGGTGAACGGATGAAGCTGGGAATTTGGGATTCCCTGTTGGTGGTAGGTTGGAGGATTACAGTTGGTTTTGAAAATCTTTACGAAAATTAGTAAATGGTACAAAATTTGGTACAGGGTGACCAGATAGTTATTGCACTTTTAAGTTTTCGCTGTTTATGTGTAGCCTTGACATATAAAGGTGGTTTTGAAAGTGTATTATAATTATACGAAAAGTACTAAATGGTATTGGATGAAGGAATGGCTGAAATTTGACATAGATAATTACCGATGGTATATGTGCTTGAAATTTGGCGGTGGTTTAGAGATGTAAATAGTACTAAATTTGTTTTTGGGTAAGGGGTAAGGCTGGAAATTCTCAAATTTGATATTGTTATCTTGAATTGAGATGTGGAGGTGGGGTTGGGAAATGTGTACTATAATTGTTCGAAAAGTACAAAGTGGTAAAAAAGTTGCATATTGGGCGTAGGGATAGAGCTGGAATCCCAAAATTGAATATTGAAGTCCATTTTCTCAGCTGCCTTAGTACTGATGAAAATATTAGGATTTGCAAAGTTGGAGCAAAATCGGATAATCCTTTATCTTTCTGTGCAGCAAAACTATTGTTTTGAAAATTTTTACGTTTTGTGGGGCATGTACCAGAAGGAGGGAACCGACCGATATTGCCCATCTCTGAACTCGATCTAAGTTTAGTAATAATACTGCGATGTAGCATGTTTGGACCGCACCAGCCAGACAGTGTATACAAAATATACACTTCAATATTATAAGTCAAATTGAAAACATCGCATGCGATAAAAATACGAAGAAATGAAAAAATGTCACAAAATACTACAAAATCTATTTTAACGTCATTATTGGCATCTTTTTATGCGTTTTTTTAGGATTTTATTCTTTTAGGTCAAGAGGGCATTCTGAATTGACAAAATTTGTCAAAATCGGTCCAGCCATTCTTGAAATATAAACATTCTAGCTAACATCCCCTTCTTTTGTATATACACATTATATATATTTCGCTATCTATATTCGACATATTTACTATTGGCTTCTACGTAACGGTCAGAATTAACCTGGTCGTCTATTTGTGATTTCGCCAGGATTAAAAATATTCGCGGTTTAATGGAAAATTTTACTTTTATCGAACACAAATGTTGTGATCTATTTCACCCACTAAATATTACCCGATGACCATTAAAATTGGAAGGCTTCTGCCCAGCCCTAAGCTCTAGACCCATGCTAACATCTGCTTCGATTGGTCCATAATTGTGACCTGTAGAGCAACTGCAAAATCGGGAAAATTTTCAATTTTTTTATCCGTATATATTGTGCGATCATCTCCAAGCCCCATGCTAACTTCTGCTTCGATTGGTCCATAATTGTGACCTGTAGAGCAACTGAAAAATCAGGAATTTTTTTTTGCTCCCTAAATATTATGCGATCATCTCCAAAAGCAATAGGGTTCTATTCTGACCTTAGCCCCACCTCCATTCTAAAATTCGTGAAGATCGGGCCATATTTGCGGCCTGCAGAGTGATTACAAATTAACATGGACAGACGGACTTACGGACATGCATAGCTAGATCGACTCAGCTCGGCGAGATAGGAAGATTCATATACCCTTTCCCATGTGGGAAACCAATATTTCGAGGTGTTACATAATTTTTGGCTCAACCAAACTTATAATACCCCCAACACATAGTGGTGTAGGGTATAAACTTGTTTGTTGCCATATTTTTTGAAAATAAAACAAATTACACTTATTGTGTTGATATATTTGAAAATTCCATTCATACTTCATCTAATACAGATAACAAGTAAAGAAGCAGTAAGTTCGGCCTGGCCTCCACCATTTAGAACGAATTTGAAATTTTTCGAAAAACATAAAGATAAAGATCAGAGCTATACGAAGACCTGGACCTGCATAGACAATTTTCTGTCACAGGCTGTAGCTTTCATTGCGAACTTCAAATACGATACCTCAAATAATTTCGGTGAGTATTGTACCCAAAATCGTCAAAATACCGAATATAAAGAGGTACTGATATATGGGACCTATACGAAGCCCTCGACCTACATGGGCAATTTTCTGTCACGGACTGTAGTACCCATTACGAACTCTAAATACGTAATTTGAAACTACTACGGTGAATAATGACGCTAAAATCATCAAAATATCGAATGTTGGGAGGTACTGTTTATATTATTTGATATCAAACACCAAATTTCAAACAATTCCGGGGAATAATGTCGCTAAAATCATCAAAATATGGTGGCTATACGAAGACGTGGACTTGCACAGACAATTTTCTATTTCAGGCTATAGTATCCATTTCGAACTTCAAATACCAAATTTGAAACAATTCCGGTGAATAATGTCGCTAAAATCATCAAAGTACCGAATATCGGTAGGTACCGTTATATGGTTAGGGCTATTTGAAAACGTGGACCTACATAGCCCATCTACGAACTTAAACTGTCTACTGGCAAAATAGACATGTGTGCAAAATTTTAGCCTTTATTTCAATTCGTTCGAAAGATAGCGTGATTATAACAGACAGACAGACAGACAGGCACACAGATTTGAACGTAAAGGTGTTTATTCCTTCACTTTTAGGGTTTCCAAACTAAGGATTCCGCATAAAAATGTAAGTTTATGTGATATGAAAATATTTTGCCACGTTTCCAAACAATTTGTATAAATCTCCTTCTCGTTAAGGCGACTGGTTAACTTGAAGCATTTGTGGAAACCATATGTCTTTGGATGCATTTTCAAGAGAAGTTTATTTATTTCACCTATGTCGAAGTTACCTCAATTGTAAGGGGGAGGGGGAGTGTATATGCAAAAGCTTATTTGCTACATATTTTCTTTATTTTTTCTTCTTTTTTCGAATAAAAATGTTCTTGCCTTCCCACACTTATATTTTATTTATGCACATAACTACATATATATACATACTGTAGTTATGAATGTGTGTGAGATATCGACCAAATATGCAAATAAATTATCTGTGTCCAATGGAGAAAATAACTATCAACCAACACCTTTGCAACTACCCGACAATGAAGTCTTAATCAGAAAAATAAGGTTCTTGTTGTTGTCGGTTCAATTGTCAAAGGTGACTAAAATGGAAACGGTTGAATAAACAAAAATAATTTATTTTGTTTTCTTACAAATGGATAAACAAATATATTTCCATTTAAGATTCACTCTTTTATTCTCTATCTCCCTCTCTCTCTCTCTCTTTCTAGGTATGTATGAAAGTGTCTCAATAAATCATTATTGACATTTCTGTTGGTAAGTTTGTAAAATTCGTATAATTGATAATTGTGTATAAAGATTTCCAATGTTATGCGTAAATTTGGTATGATAAGTTCCTACTTTTGGAAATTTGGGAATATATATTGCAGATAAAAATACAAGGAATATTTTAGTCAAAAATTCCAACTTTAAAAGCGAGTCAACATTAATAATATTGCAAAAAAAAAAAACTGCCTTAAAACGAAATCGTAGCAAGTCAAAATAATCCACAAAAATATTTTTCGTATATTTCTACTATAGGTCGTACAAGACGTCTAGATTCTAAACCTTACCTTAACGCCTAAAATTCATATCTCTTAAAAACACATTTTAGGGTTAAATCCGTACTTTGTGTGAGTTTACGCAAAAATCTGCAACAAAGCATTATTTTAGAGGGATTACGTTAGAGACAAAATATTATTTATCAAATTTTACTATGAGTCACCAAAGAAAGGAAATCTTTATTTTCACTGTTTGCCAAAATATTTTTACATCATTTGGTATTTTGGCCCATTCCCGGCGAAGCCCTTGTTTGAGGTAATCGACACATTAACATTTTTTAGTGCCAACCTTGCTTTCCCTAAATACTCCAGACACAATAGTCCAACGGATTGATATCCGGAGATTTTGGTGGCCATTGTGCGCTGGAAATGAAGCGAGGAACCTCATTTTGTAACCATTCTTGGGTGGCGCGTGCTGAGTGCGATGGTGCTGAGTCCTGTTGGAATGTCCAAGGTTTGCGGTCAAAATGTTTTCGTGCCCAGAATATTTTCGCCAAAATATTCGGCATTTATTCTGATACCACGGTCGATTAATACGAGCGGAGAGCAGCCATCGGCTGTTATGGCGGTCCAAACCATCACCATGACCGCCGCTTGAAATCTGATGGCCAACCAAAGGTCTGATGGCTGACCTCTTTGGCAATTAAACGTGATCATTTTTTTTTTGTATACAAACTGCTGGACAACGAATGTTTTGTCATCGGAGATAACCACATTCGGCAGTTCACCACTTTCGGCCAAGCGAAGCAACACTTCAGATCTTTTGAGTCTATTTTCTTTCTGTTGCGGTGTAAGTTCTTGCACTTCTTGAAATTTCAATGGCTTTACCTCGAGCTTATTTTTCAATATTTTCCGTCCACTTCCTTCAGGTCGGGCTACGCTACCAGTATAACGGTAACGCGCGAAGGTACGAGACACAAAAGATTTATTGACATTTAAATGCTGGAGTGCTCTAACGGTAGCCACTTGTGGTTTTCCGGCCAAATATAAAGAAATCACACCATGACGCTTGAATTCCATCACGATTAACTTTTTTTCTGGAAAATTCTCACCAGAATGCTTTTGTACGCTTGTAAACAACACAATGAGCTGTCACTGGAATAATTTGAACAGCTGTCGGACGAGCGGCTTAGAAATGACAGCAGTCTGAAGTTGGTTGCAGTTTTTTTTTCATCTCACGCTTTAGGTCAGGATCGAGAATGTCAATGTTGGTCTATTTATTCCTGTATCTGGTATTAATTAAATTAGCTAATTTTAAATGGAATATCGATTCGAAAAATATTTTCCATGTAAAAAAAAACCGAAAAATAACCATTTTGACGTTGGCCTTAAGCCCCGCTCTGCCACGGCCCTGGTGCATTATGACTAAAAACATTTGATCAAGTATAAGGATGAAATACATCGATTTAAAATGGTTACATAAATATATGGGCAAATTTTGAGGGTAAATATTAGTCGGAACTTGTCCCACTTGCAAAAATTTTCCGCTTCAGGATCACGTCCATAACATATGTTATTTAAAAAATGCCTAATATTTTAGAAATTCGAGGAGCTCACAAAATAACCGTTCAAAATTCAAAAATTTGTAAAACACAAATAAAAGATAAAAAACGATTTTACATTTTTTTTTTGTTAGATCCATGAAACCTGTGCCTATATGAATCAAATCTAGGAGAGGCGAAAAGAAAAAAATTGAACAATGTTCAAGAATTGAATATAGTAAAAATTCGTAAAAGTTCTATATATAGAAGACTAGTTGGAGACACTCTGTCCATAGAATACCAAGTAAGCTGTCATAAATCCTCTGGAAGTCAACCACCACACACAAGACCCACAAAAGAGTTGGTCTTCCATATTTGTTTAAATAAAATTCCTGTTACATTTACTTAAAAGAAAATCCCCCCTGTCCACATAGTTCAACGCAGTCCGAACGTTGTCCTCTTTTTGCAATTCATTTTGTATATGTCAAAATATAAAAAAAAGTATTTTTTCATATCGTCATCACTTGTTTAGTTGGGAAAGTACAATGTCTTCTGAAATAACAACATACGTATTGGAATTTTAACGACGTAGCCATTCGGGGAAAGGTCATTTCCACAAAACATGTAATTTCTACATCAACCATTTCTTGAACTTGAGCAGTTGGGTTTTTGTTGTTGTTGCTGTAACGAAGTGATTATAACGCCTTTAATATTTCTTCTTTTTGTCTATTTGCTGACAAAGTGAAATTTGTCAATGCTGTCGCCATTTGATGGAAATGATATGGAATTAAGCAACATGAATGCCAAGGAGAATATACAAATTTGCATATTTAGGAGACATTATAATGTAAAAATAACTTTGCCCCTAACCAAAACAGCAAAAACAAAAAAAGAGCAAAATTTTATAAATAAATTAATTTTCGAGGAATTCATTTCCAGGAATTAACAAAACACGACTATATTGGACCAAGGGGTTGCCAAAGTATAGATATATTAACAAGTAAAAAAGTATCGGTCGGTTTTGCCGACCGTTCGATTATTAAAAAATTTCCACTTCTGTTATGATTATTCAAATGTTGAACCCCTTATGCAGTAGGTTCCGAAGAAATGGACCAATATTGGTCTTTTCGTATCGGATCTAAATAAATATGATATAAATATTGTGACGTGTTAGGTTTGGACTGTGTTGGGTTGATGGAAATATTGGGATGTAGCAAGTATTGAATGGGATCGGATGTCAATTTCGCTTTTTATGAGCTTCATGGATATTCCAAATTTTGAGCCTTTGTGGGGGAGGTTACAAAAGAAGTGGACCAATATATCCCATCTTCACAACGGTTCTTTTGTTAGTGAGTGAAAAAATGGGATGTGTGAAATATAAAGAGAACCAGATGCTTCGGATTTCATAAACGTTTTGGTTATTTAAAATGTTGACCCTTTGTGGGGGAGGTACCAAAAGGAATGGTTCGATCTCTACCATTTTTAACAGATCCTGTGTTGATAGAAATATTCAGATGTGCCATGTCTAAATGGAATCGGATATTAATTTCGCGATTTATGAGCTTAATGCATATTCAAGAAGGAGTGGACCGATATATTCCATCTTAAAACCAGATCTTGGGTTTATGAAAATATTGGGATGTGTGAAATTTTAAGATATTCGCATTCTTACATCACATTTTATAAGACTTATAATTGTTCCAAATTTCTACCCTTTGAGGGGGAGGCACTTGATGGAGTGGGCCTATATTATCCATTTTTGCACCTGACCTAGCACTGACGCAAATACTAGGATCTGCAAAATTGGAGCAAACCCGGATATTGCTTCTCGTTCTGTGCAGAAAAAAATATACTTTTTTTTTTGAAAATTTCGTCCTTGTGTGGGGGGAGGTACAAGAAGTGTTGGACCGATATATCCTATCTTAACACCAGACCTTGGTTTAATATAAATATTAGAATGTGTGAAATTTGGAGACAATCGGACTCTTACATCACTTTTTATGAGAGTTGTAATTATTCAAAATTTTGACCATTTGTGGGGGAGGTACTTGATGGAGTGGACCGATATTGTCAATTTCCACACCTGACCTAGAACTGCAAAATGGGATTATCCGTACTCTTTCTGTTCAAAAAATATATGTTTTTTGAAAATTGCGATCTTTTGTGGGGGAGGTATCAGAAGGAGTGAACCGATATAGTCAATTTCCGAATTCGATCTAAGTTTGGCTGGCTGGTGCGCACGAGAACTCTCGAAGGGAGTATCTGATTTGGTCCAAACTGGGTATATCCAAATATTTTTGTCAAACTTAGATCGAATTCGGAGATGGGCAATATCGGTCCACTCCTTCTGGTACCTCCCCCATAAAAGGTCCAAATTTTCAAAAAATATATTTTTGCACAGAAAGAGAAAGGATAATCCTATTTTGCTTCAACTTTCCATATCCTAATATTTGCATCAGTGCTAGGTCAGGTATGAAAATGGACAATATCGGTCCACTCCATCAAGTACCTCCCCCACAAATGGTCAAAATTTTAAATAATTACAACTCTTATAAAATGTGATGTAAGTGTCCGATTGTCTTGAAATTTCACACTTCCCAATATTTATTTAATCCAAGGTCTGGTGTAAAGATGATATATCGGATATATCGGTCCACTCCTTCTGGTACCTCCTCTACAAATCTTTCAAATACATATCATACATATCTTTTTGCACAGAAAGAGAAACGATAATCCGATTTTACTCCAACTTTCCAAATATTTGCATCAGTGCTAGGTCAGGTATGAAAATGGACAATACCTGTCCACTCCTTCTGGTATCTCCCCACAAAGGGTCAACATTTTAAATAATTAAAACTCTCATAAAATGTGATGTAAGAGTCCGATTGTCTTGAAATTTTACACTTCCCAATATTTATATTAATCCGAAGTCTGGTGTTAAGATGGAATGTATCGGCCCTCTTCTACTGGTACCTCCCCCACAAAGGGTCGAAATTTTGAATATCCATTTATCTCAAAAAACGCGAAATTAACATCGGATTCCATTTAGACTTGGCACATCTCAATATTTCTGTCGACACAGGATCTGTTAAAAAAAACGGTAGAGATCGCCATATGACTGAGGGTATAATTAGGGCATAATTTCGGGTTTTTCTCCCCCACACAGGGTCGAATAATTGAATATCCATTAATGTGATAAAACGCGAAATTAACATCGGATTCCATTTAGACTTGGCACATCGCAATATTTCTGTCGACACAGGATCTGTAAAAAAAAGCGGTAGAGATCGCCATATGACTGAGGGTATAATTAGGTCATATTTTCGGGTTTTCTTGTGAACATTGATTTAGATTTTTTTATTTGCTGAATTTTAGTGAAATTTGATGTAGAATATTTTTGTCTTTGACATTATCATTCTTCAATGATGTTTTGTTAGAGATTGTTGCACAAACTCGCCTAAAATGTCTCTTTAATTTATATGAATTCCTGACGTTCAGATAAGTTTTAGACTTTTGACGTCTTCCAGGACCTATAGTAGAATTTTATAAAAAAAAATAATAATTTTGTAGAATATTTTGCCATGCTACGATCCCAATAAAAGGGAGTTTTTAACTAAAAATTTAAAAACAGGACCAAAACGACCACTTTATTGAAACGCCTTAGGGTTAAAATTTTCTAGAAAAATATTCCTCGTATTTTTATCTCAATATTGGCTGAGAAACTATATAGGTGAAATGTGCAGATTCCTAGAAGTCCTAATCCGTAATTTTTCAAATGTGTGGATGAAGGGGGATCTTGCCTTCCTCAAATTAGGTTACCCTGCGATGAAAACTTTCAAAACGCCGATACACATGGCTTCGTTTTTAGCTCTACTTTCATAATCAGCTGGATTTCTCTGTAAATATTGAAAAAGATGAATTTTTCGAAAAGTGTTTTACTTGCAGGATAACATTTTCCCAATTATGATTCATTCATACATTCTTTATTATATTTTTTCTACTAGAAGCACGTTTGCGTTTTATTTTATTAAACCTCATCTTAAACAATCGAACAACTTTATTGCCAAACCACTTGAATGATAATTTAATTCATTGATTCGAAAACTGGCAGCATAACCTTGCCATGAAATGTTCGCAAAACCCCAAATTAAATGCTCATTTGTTTATATCGCATACACCCTCATTCAAAGGTATATGGCTCTCACCACACACACACACACACACACACACACCAACAAATGCCTTGCCATTAATTAAATCCCTCACTTACCTTATATTCGTTTTTAATATCGCATATCGTCATCTCCAATTTCGGCGAATAGACCGGCGTCGATGAAATCCAAAAGGGAGCACAGTGTAAACAGCCCAATAATGTCAGACCCAACAACACCATTTTGGCTCGCCTCACCGTACACATGGTTTGACGTTTCAAGGGATACATTACCGCAATGAAACGCTCCACAGTGAACGCCACCACAAACCACACCGAACAGAAACAGGCCAGGTTGCTGAAGAACGTAAAAAATTGACAGAAGTATTCCCGATTATAGATGTGGACATCGACAAAGTTCAACCACTGGGCAAACAGACCGAACAGGAAGCAGGTATCACTGACGGCCAGGGCTGCCAAATAGAAACTCGACGATAACTTGCGCAGCTTCGTTTTGAAAAAGACAACAACGGACAGAATGTTGCCAATGGAACCGGTGCCCACAATAATCGGGACATAGTAGAAGCACAGGACATTGCCGATGTATTCAATCGTTTGCAGTACTTCATTATCTTCATCCAGCAGAGAACTATTGCCGGCGGGGGTGTTTTGGGGATGAGAAGTTTTGTTAATGCTGTTAACTTCTGTGTTTGGAGAACTGTCTTCTTGTCGGTAGGTATTGAGTGCTGTTGTCGTAGACAAGACCGATGTTTCGTTGGCATTAACCATCTGTGCTGGCCAAGTTAGTGGCTGGAATGTTGCAGTATTTGTCATGGCGGAATGTGGTTTTTCTGGTTGTTGTTGTTGTGGTTAATAATGTGTTAACCCAAGTGTCGACTTATGCCGACAACTTGAGACATGAAACAAAATGTTTTATTCGCGTGAACAGCTGATTTCACTGGATATGATATTGAACAGCCGCAGCATGCCAGAGTTACGAGTTCTTAACGACCAATACTGTTGTCAGACAACTACACATTAGAGTTTGCGATTTTGTTTGAAGTTTATTTTGAGTTTTGCTGTTTTTTGATTGACAATTTTAAATTAAAAACTGTCAACATTAATGTCTTTCATATTCAGATAGTTAATAGATTAGATCTATTAGATGTAGGTTAGAGCTATACTTTTCTATACACGCGCCCATATTTCATGTTATTTTTATAGTACTCATCGAATTGGTAACAAGTACGAATGAAGTTAAGTTCGACCGGGCCGAACTATTATTACTTTTGGAAAGAGCCTGAAATTTAAAAAAAATACCCCCTAAATGAAAGCGATATATGGGAGCTATACAAAGACGTGAGCCTGCATAAGTAATTCTCTGCCATAGGCTGCAGTACCGATTCCGACCTTCAAATAAGAAATTTTAAACAATTGGGGCGAATAATGTCTCAGATATCATCAAAATACCAAATAAAGGGAGGTATCTTTATATGGGGGGCTAAACGAAGGCGTGGACCTGCATGGACAATTTGCTGTCATAGACTGAGGCATCGATTAAGATCTCCCAATACGAAATTCGAAACAATTCCGGCCTATAGAGTCGCTAAAATGATCAAAATATCGAATAATAATAGATACTGTTATATGGGGGCTATACGAAATCGTGGACCGACATGACCCATTTAGGAACTTAACCTGGCAAAATAGACATGTGTGCAAAATTTTAGCCTTCTATCTCAAATACAACAGACAGACAGGTGGACATCACTAAATCGACTTAGAACTTTACGCTGATCTATATATTGTTGAATTATGTTGGTTATTGCATAAGTATTTCGAGGAATTACAAACGGAATGACTAAGTTAACACACCCTCCACAGTATGGGCGTCGGGTCGGGTCAAACTTTCAATACCCTCCACCATTTTGAAGGAACTTGAAAATTTTCCAAAAAAAAAAAAAAAAAAATCCGTCGAAAAATACCGCTCAAAGGGAATCCGTTATATGAGGGCTGTACGAAGACATGGTCCTGCATACACAATTTTTTGTCATAGGCTGTAGTACCTATTACGAACTTTATATACAAAATTTGAAGCAATTTTGGTAAAAACTGTTCCTAATATCATCAAACTCGAAATAATTCCGGTGAATAATGCCGCTAATATCATAAAAATACCAAATAAAGGGAGGTGCCGTTATATGTGGGCTATATGAAGATGTGGACCTACATAGACATTTTTCCGTCGTAGGTTGAAGTACCCATTACTAGCTTTAAACACAAAACAATTCCGGTGAATAATACTCCTAATATCATCGAAATACCGAATATCAGGAGGTATTGTTATAAAGAGGCTATACGAAGATTTAGACCCGCATACGCAATTTTTTGTCATAGGCTGTAGTACCCATTACGAAAATTAAATACGTAATTTGTAACAATTCCGATAAACAAATGTCGCTTAAGTCATCGAAATAGCAAATATCGGGAGGTACTCATATATGGGGGATATGTATTATCGTGGACCTATAAAGACAATCCTCTTTCAGGGGATAAAGTACCCAGAGGGAACTTGTTTAGAATTTCAGGCAAATGTCGCTTAAGTCATATAAATAGAAAATATCGGGAGGTGCTCATATATGGGGGATATGCGTTATCGTGGACCTATATAGATAATTCTCTTCCAGGGGATAAAGTACTCACAAGGAACTCCTTGTGTGGAATTTCGAATAATTCCATTCAAAACTGTGACTTAAATTATCAAAATATCGAATATCGAAGCCTGCAAAAAAAAAAAAACAGATCTGTGCAAAATTTTAGCTTCCTATCTTAAATCGTTTTGACTCCAGCGTGATTACAACAGAGGGACAGACGGATAGACGGGCGTACGGACGGACGTCTTAGAATTTTACGCCGATCATGAATATATATATACTTTTTTCGGTCTAAAATTATTATTTCGATGAGTTACAAACGGAATGTCGAACTTAAAATACACAACATACTATGATGTATGGTGGGAGGTATAAAAACCAAGTAGAAGTTTTGTATTTTTTTGTCAGCGCCTTAAAGTATGTCTAGCATTTAACCTCGCTTAGACATCTACCCATTTGTCCGTTATCACTAAATGTTGTGTTTCTTTACTTTTTTATACCCTCAGGATATATATCATTTTATACGGCACAATTTGCTTCATTGAAATAACAATTTTAGACCCTAGGTCTCTTTGGACCATATCCGTTCTAGGACATTTGGAGTCGATCTAGCGATGTCCTTCCGTCTGTCTGGCTGGAGCGAATGATAACTCTCGAAGGGAGTATCCGATTTGGCCCAAACTTGGTACATCGTAATATTATTATAAAACTTAAATCGAATTCGGAGATGGGCAATAAAGGTCCAGTCGTTAACTAAAAAAGACCGAAATTTTCAAAAAAAAAAAAAGAAAGAAAAAAATATTTTATTTCACAGAAAGAGAAGAACTTTGCAAATTCTAATATTTGCATCAGTGCTATGTCAGGACAATGGATAATACCGGATCGGTACCTCCCCCACAAGGAGTCAAACTTTTGAGTTCTAACTCTTATAAAATGTGATGTAAATATCCGATTGTCTTGAATTTACAAACATCACAATATTTTTATTAAACCAAGGTCTGGTGTGAAGATGGCATATATCGGTGCACTTCTTCTGGTACCTCCCCCACAAAGGGTCAACATTTTGATTATATATGAAACTCAAATTAACATCCGATTCGATTCAGACTTGGCACAACTCAGAGATTTGTTAGAAAGATGGTAGAGATCGAACCATTCCTTCTGGTACCTCCACCACAAAGGGTCAAAATTTCGAATGAGAAAAAAATACCTAAAAAACGTAAACGTACGTAATTAAAATACGAAATAAGCATTGGATTTCGTTCATATTTCAAACATCCTATTATTTCTACTAATACAAGATCTGCTGTGAAGATTGGATATATCTGTCCACTCCTTCTAGTACAATGCCAAATACGAATTCCTTGGGAACAGTGGTGTGTATGATTATTGCCATAACTCATACGCTACAGAACAAATATTTTTAAAATACTTATACCAATTGCATTATTTCTTAAATATATATCTGTTTTTGGTTGTGGAGAACTTGAATTCCTTTCGAACTTTATTTACATTGAATTGTCTATTTATTCATAATTGCAAATAACCTAGAGATCTTTAGAAACAGTGGGTCTTATAGCAATTCTAGTAACTCATGCAACCGCATTATTAAAATGTAAATGAAAAATACACAAACACACACACAGACCCTTAATGTGATTGAACATTGCGAATTTCTACACATAAGTTATGCCCTTACACTTACACACACACACTCACACACAGAAATATTCTAATGCCAGCTGTCTAGTTCGAAACCACACTGCGGAATACCCGTTGACCGTATTCAGATATGCATAGGCAAACACACTCACACACACACACTACTTATTGTCATAACATCACTTCTAAGAAACATAAACAATTTTTATTTACCGAATATATGACAGCTGTTTATGGGTAAACAACAATGTTGAAGTAAATGTCATGAAATGGGGCCAGTGCTTTTTTTTCGAAAAATTTTTCTACGTTGAAAGAAACATTATTGAATTTAATGAAAAAAGAGTAGCGATATTGAACTCTCCCACAGCACTAGGACTCTTACAAACAAATGTTATAGGCCTCATTTGAAAATTGGAGCCCACCAGACCAAATGAACGACACCAAAAGTCCTGAAACGGATTTCGCCACAAAAGAAGAAAAACTTTGCAGCTTTAACTGCCTAAAAAGTGTTCCATAAAACAGTTCTGACCTATTAATTTCTAATATAAATAAGAGGTGTAATTTTTTATACCCTCAGTCGTTTGGCTACAGACAGGGTATATTGCATTCAATAGGCAAAAACGTGTCCCTTCGAAATAACAGATGGATGGACGGACGACAAACCTAGAACGACTTAAAATGTCCTGAAACTAGGGTCTAAGTCTTTGGACCAAATCCGTTTCAGGACATTTGAAATCGATCTAGGGTGTAATTCGTCGATCCGTCTGTCTGGCTGGTGCCCACAATAACTTTCGAAGGGAGTATCCGATTTGCTACAAACTTGGTACATCGTAATATTATTATCAAACCTAGATCGAGTTCGGAGATAACTTATATAGGTCCACTCCTTCTGGCACATCCCCCACAAAAAGGTCAAATTTTCAAAAAAAAAAAAAAAAAAATAAAAATAAAAAATAAAAATAAAAATAAATAAATAAACATTGTACTGCACACAAGGAGATATGATAATCCGTTTTTTCATCAACTTTTATGTCAGGTGCGAAAATGAACAATATCGGTCTACGGCATCAAGTATCTCCCCCACAAAGGGTCAGAATTTTGAATAATTATAACTCTTATAAAATATGATGTAAGAGTCCGATATTTTTATTAAACCAAGGTCTGGTGTGAAGATGGAATATATCGGTCCACTCCTTCTGCTACCTCCTCCACAAAAGGGTTAATATTTTCAATATCCATGAAGCTCATAAAACGAGAAAACAACATTCGATTCCATTCCACATTCGATTCCATTCATTCAAAGTTTTGAATAACAAAAACAAATATAAAATGCAAAATGATCATCCGATTCTCGTCACATTTCACACATGTCATTATTTCTACTAATTTCTGTGAAGATTGGATATATCGGTACCTCCCACACAAAAGGGTTAATATTTTCAATATCCATGAAGCTCATAAAGTGCGAAATTAACGTCCAATTCCATTCCGATTTGGCACATCTTGAAATTTCTATCAAGACAAGATCTGTTAAAAATATGGTAGAGATCGAACCAATCGCTCTGGCACCTCCCCCACAAAGGGCCAAAGTTTTGAATAACAAAAACAAATATAAAATAAGCACTCGATCCTCGTCATATTTCACACATTCCATTATTTCTACCAACATTAGATCTGATGTGAAGATGGGATATAACAGTCCACTCCTTCTGGTACCTCTCCTAGAGAGGGACAAAATTTTGAATATTATAAAAAGCGAAATTAATATAATATTGTCCCACTCTTTCGGAACCTGCTACATAGAGGGTCAACAATTTGAATAACAAATACAGAAGTCAAAATACTCTGGAAAATATTCTGGAGGTTGTAATAAAGCCTTGGGCACGCATACATTTCGGCCGCAGACCTGGACATTCCAACAGGACTCAGCAACACCGCACTCAGCATATAATATAATATAATATAATATAATAAATTAATATAATTATAAATATAAGATAATATAATTATATATAATATAATATAATATAATATAATATAATATATATAAATAATATATATATAATATAATATAATATAATTAATATAATATATAATATAATTAATATAATATAATATAATATAATATAAATATAATATAATATAATTAATATAATATAATATAATATAATATAATATAATAATATAATATAATATAATATAAATATATATAATATATAATATAATATAATCTAATAATATAATAATATAATATAATATAATATAATATAATATAATATAATATAATATAATATAATATAATATAATATAATATAATATAATATAATATAATATAATATAATATAATATAATATAATATAATATAATATAATATAATATAATATAATATAATATAATATAATATAATATAATATAATATAATATAATATAATATAATATAATATAATATAATATAATATAATATAATATAATATAATATAATATAATATAATATAATATAATATAATATAATATAATATAATATAATATAATATAATATAATATAATATATATAATATAATATAATATAATATAATATAATATAATATAATATAATATAATATAATATAATATAATATAATATAATATAATATAATATAATATAATATAATATAATATAATATAATATAATATAATATAATATAATATAATATAATATAATATAATATAATATAATATAATATAATATAATATAATATAATATAATATAATATAATATAATATAATAACTATAATATAATATAATAATATCAGATAATTATAATATAATATAATAATATAATATAATATTAATATTAATTATCTATAATATCAATATAATATACATCTAATATACTATAATAATATAATATAATAACTATATCAATATAATATAATATAATATAATATAATATAATATAATATAATATATAATATATATACTATAATATAATAATAATATAATATAATAAATATTAATATAATAATAATATAATATCACTATAAATATAATATAATATAAGATATATAATATATAATTATATATTAATATAATATCAGAATATAATATAATATATATAATATAACTATAATATCATATAATATATAATATAATATAATATTTATAATATAATATAATATAATACTAATAATAATATAATATAATATAATATAATATAATATAATAATATAATCTAATATAATATAATATAATATATAATATAGTATTTTACTAAATATGTTACGAAAATGTTATGTAATTAATTGTTACATATCCTAAAATATTTCCTCTTACATGGCTGCCCATACTTCAGACCACAGCCATTTTATCCTAGTTGTAGCATAGCATACTTCCTTCCAAATCGGATAAATATCATTGTCTATTTTATTTTTTTAATAATGATTAAATATGCAAACATTTTGAATCGATTTAATTAATTAGTTAATTAAGACGTCTGGCCTTCACTTGAGTGGGAAATTTCATAATTATTTCTTATCGATTTTTTAAGGACTGAATTCAGGTATTTTTCTCATTGAATTTACTTGGAATTCGCCAAAATTTGGCAAATGAATATTGATGCTGTTAAATTGAATCAATTAACTTATGTTTGTCTCCAAGAATTTCAATACACACTCACACACACACACACAACGCCAACGAATCATTGGCATTATAATACGTGCGTAGTTACCTAGTATTTATGCGAGGCAACGCAGCTAATGGAATTAAATTTCGCAGTCGATAACAATTGTCTGCGGTTAACCTTGTGAAAAACACGGCCAGTAGTTAACACATTTAACAATTCATTCAAACTATAAATGATATACCATACATATGCTATAAATGCATAATTTCCACACAAGCGTACGATAGAATTTTTACGCTAAAATTAACTCATTATTCATAGCATAATGAGTTCAATTCGCAGTAATACAGGGCGTTTGCAACTGATTAACCTCCTTATCCATAAATCGATTTTCAATTTGAATTTTATGACTTATGGTACAGTTGGAGGTAAATCTTTGATAATAAAATCCATGGTTCTTTGGTTTTCTGAATAAAAAAAAAAAAAAAACAAATTAAAAAGTATCAGTCGGTTTAGCAGACGGCCTCAGCCAATGTTCTGAAGGAAGGGGCCTATATTGTCCATTTCGTATAGGTCCTAAATAAATATGATATAAATATTGCGACGTGCCAGGTTTGGACTAAATTGGTTACTCCCGTCACTTTATATGAGATATGTGATAATTTTTAGAAAATGTTAAAATGTGCGTGAAGTTGTTCGCATATATGTATCATCTTCGCAGCAGATCTTGTATTAGTAAAAATGTTTGTATGTATGAAATTTGAAGAGAGTCGGATGCTTTTTTCGATTTCTTTGAGCGTTTTGTTTTTCCAAATCTTGAACCCTATGTGGGGGAGGTACCAGAAGAAATGCTACGATCCCTACCATCCTTTTATAAGATTTTTTGAGATGACCCAGTCTAAATGGAATCGGATCTCAATTTGGAGTTTTTAATGAGCTTCGTGGATATTAAAATTTTTGACACTTTGTGGGGGAGGTAGCAGAAAAAGCGGATCGATATATCCCATCTTCACATATGTGAAATATGAAGAAAACAAGAGGCTTATTTCGGATTTTATAATCGTTTAGGTTATTCTTAAAACTTGACCCTTTGTGGGGAAGGTACTATAAGGAATTGTCCGATTTCTATCATTTTTATAAACTATCATGTGCTGATAAAAATATTAATGGAATCGGATGTTAATTTCGCGTTTTATGAGCTTCATGGATATTCAAAATTTTCACCCTTCGTGGAGGAGGTACCAGAAGGAGTGGACCGATATATTTCATCTTCACACCAGACCTTGGGTTTGTGATGCGTGTAATTTGTAGATATTTACATCGCATATTATAAGAGTTATAATTTTTCAAAATTTTGACCCTTTAGTGTTTGCAAACATAGAAAAATCTGTGCAGTAAAATATATATTTTTGAAAATTTTGACTTGTGGCGGATTTACCAGAATGAGGGGACTGAAATTGTCCTCTTTGGACCAAATTCGTTTCAGGACATTTGGAGTCGATCTAGCGATGTCCGTCCGTCCGTCCGTCTGTCTGGCTGGTGCGCACGATAACTCTCGAAGGGAGTATCCGATTCGATCCAAAGTAATTACATCGTAATATTATTGTCAAACTTAGATCGAGTTTGGAGATGGACAATATCGGTCCACACCTTCTGGTACCTCCCACACAAAATGTCAAAACTTTCAAAGAGAATAATTTATTGCACAGAAAGAAAAAGGATGATCCAATTTTGCTCCAACTTTGCGAATCCTAATATTTTTTCATCAATGTTAGGTCAGGTGCGAAAGTTGACAATGACTCCATCAGGCACCTCCCCCACAAAAGGCCAAAATTTTGAATAATTACAACTCTTATTAAATGTGGTATAACAGTCCGATTGTCAGTCATCCAAATATTTTTATCAACCCAACGTCTGGTGTTAAGGTGGAATATATCGGTCCGTTCCTTCTGGTACCTCCCCCACAAAAGTTCGAAATTTTCAAAAAATATTTTTTGCATTTAAGAGACCGATTGTCTTCAATTTTCACACATCGCAATAATTTTATTGAACCAAGGTCT
Organism: Musca domestica; assembly: GCF_030504385.1. Lineage (NCBI taxonomy): Eukaryota > Metazoa > Arthropoda > Insecta > Diptera > Muscidae > Musca > Musca domestica. Next base: position 18,314,048 of record NW_026712435.1, read on the forward strand.
GGTGCCAAGATGGAATACATCGGTCCACTCCTTCTTTAACTCCCACACAAAAGGTCGAAATTTTCAAAAAAAAAAAAAAAAAAAAAAAATATATATATATATATATATATATATATATATATATATATATATATATATATATATATATATATTTCCTGCACCGAAAGAGAAGCAATAATCCAATTTTGCTCCAACTTTGCAAATTCTAATATAAGCGTTAGTTCTAGGACAGGTGCAAAAATGTCCTTCGGGTACCTCCCCCACAAAGAGTCAAATTTTTGAATAACCAAAACGTTTTTAAAATCTGAAATTAGCATCAGGTTCTCTTTATAATTCACACATCCCATTATTTTTCACTAACAAAAGATCTGTTGTGAAGATGGGATATATCGGTCCACTCCTTCTGGTAACTCCCCCAGAAAGGCTTAAAGAAAGCGAAATAAGCATCCAACTCTCCTCAAATTCCACAAATACAAACATTTTTGATAATACATTATCTGTTGTGCAGATGATATATATCTGTGAACCCCTTCTTGTATACCATTCACAAAGGGTCACAATTTTCAATAGTTGTATCTGTCATAACTTGCGAAACAAGTCAGCGATTCTTTACAACTTGCTCTATCTAAATATTATTCTCTTTGCCAGAAACCTGAGATGAGTATGGAATTTATGATTTTCCATAAATTGGATATAAATGTTCGATTTTATTATTATTATTAATATTGCCAATACTAATATTTTTATATGGCTTAGATGAAGCATGAAAATGGAATGCTTCAATCGACTATATCTGGTAGCCCACACACTGTAATATTTGCTAAAAATTACCAATATACCCCAATCCCGAAACTTCGCAATAATTATATCACATTTATTTAGGTCCGATACGAAATGGCCAATATTGGCCCATTCTTTCGGAGCCTACTCCACAAGGGGTTAAACATTTGAATAATCATAACAGAAGTCAAAATATATACAAAGTAATCGTAAATTGGCTGAGGGTTCACATTTGTCGGCAAAACTGACAGATACTCTTTTACTCTGAATTACTTCATAAATCATTGATTACAAAATATGGGTCATGTCGGTCAAATTGTTGTTGTTGTATGGAAGTATAGTTCCTATGTTTTCAGACATATTTTCTATTCAACTTCGACAAGCTTTGGTATTTTATGTTCTTATTATGTATAAACCCTACTAGCAACAATGGCCACGTTTTGCTACAGATACAGAGTTGTGTCAATTTAGTTCGTAGTTCATTACACCAGTTCCAAAACGTATGAGTTATTGCATATATTTCATATCACTCATCCGCAGCATTTCCACACAAGCGACCGAAGTTCAGTTCACCCCAGTGGCGTTTTTTATACCCTCCACCACACATAGCATGGAGCGTATATTAAGTTCGTCATTCCGTTTGTAACTCATCGAAATAATAATTTTAGACCCAACAAAGTATATATATTCTTGATTAGCGTAAAATTCTAAGACGATTTAGCCCTGTTCGTCGGTTGTAATCACGCTACAGTAAAAAGGAATGCGGATAGGAGGCTAAAATTTTGCACACATATATCTTTGTCTGCAGGCAGGTCAAGTTCGAAGATGGGCTATATCGGTCCACGATATCGTATAGCCCCCATATAACGGTACCTCCCGGCTTTTAGCCACATTTTTCAATTGAATTGGCTGAAATTCTACACAAGGAGGTCTTTGTGCGTACTTTACCCCCTGACCCCCACCCAATACATTTTTGTATACGAATGGGTGTAAACATATGATAACAAGCTAAGCCATTGTACTGAAGGAACTGTCCTTATAATGAACATATTTTATGTGTGAGAAATATGTTTTATTTTTAAATTGTCGAATGGCGCCCAAGCTCACAGGGAGATCTTTAAAAAAGGATTTTTAGTATTCATATATTTTTAAAGAAAAATTTTTTGACGGCAGTTCAGAGCTATAAGTGTCTTCTTAAACAATTTTATTATTTAAGGACCATCAGAGCTATAAACTTGGATTTTTAAAGATTGTCTTTGAAGGGCAACAAGGGAAATAGTCGCTAATTGAAGAAAAAAATTGTGATGGATCATCAGAGATATAATTGTAATTTACTTTTGAAGGTCTTGTTATATATTTTCGAAAGACTGTAAGAGCTACAATCGTGCATTTTTTAAATATTTTTGGGAGGATAGGAAATTCATTTATTTTTTAATATTTTTTAAGGACCATCAATAGTGGAAATTTTAACGAATTTTGTCAAATCATTAATGTTTGTAGAATGTTCATTCAAGGACCAACAGGATTTTTCAAAAATCGAGGGTTTTTTAGAACATTGTTGAGGGGCCATAAAATATATAATCGGGAGTAATTTAAGAATTCTTCTATGGTATCACCATGAAAATTTTAAGACTACTTTGGTAGGATGTCGCAGAATATAACAGTCGCATTACAAATTGTGGTTTGTCATTTCGTTTGTAACTCATCGAAGTAATTATTTTAGTTCCAACAAAGTATATATACAGGGTGAGATGAAAAAACTGCAACGAACTTTAGACTGCTGTCATTTCTATATAGGTCCATGATATCGTATATTCCAATATAACGGCACACCAATCCCCCATATACCGACACCTTCCGATATTCGGTAGTTTTAAGATTTTAACAGAATTATTTGTGGATTTTATTTTTTGAAAATATTTTAATTCATTCCAAATGGTGGATGGTATTCAAAGTTCCGCCCGGCCAAACTTACTGCTTTTTTACTTGTTATACCCTCCATCATTCTATGGAGGGTATATTAGCTTTGTCATTCCGTTAGTAACTCCGAAATATTCATAATAGACCCTTCAAAGTATATATATATATATATATATATATATATATATATATATATATATATATATATATATATATATATATATATATATATATATATATATATATATATATATATATATATATATATATTCTGGATCAGCGTAAAATTCTAAAACGATTTGGCGATGTCCGTCTGTCTGTCTGTCCGCCTGTCAGATGTAATCCCGCTATATTTCGAACGAATTGAGATAGAAGGCTAAAATTTTGCATGCATGCATGTATAGTTTACCAGTAGGCAGGTCAAGTTCGTAAATGGACCATGTCGGTCCACGTTTTTGTATAGCCCCCATATAACGGTACCTCCCGATATTCGGTATTTCCACGATTTCAGCAACATTATTCATAGGAAAGTAGTTGTGGATCTTCCTATCTCGCCGAGCTGAGTCGATCTAGCTATGTATGACCGTCCATACGTCTGTCCATTTTAATTTGTAATCACTCTACAAGTCGCAATTATGACCCGATCCTCACGAAATTTGGAATGAAGGTGGGGCTAGGGCCAGAATAGAAGCCTATTTCTTTTGAAGATGATCGCATAATATTTAGGCGTTGGAATGGGCCAAAAACCGAAAACTTTCCTGATTTTGCAGTTGCTCCACAAGTCACAATAATAGACCAATCGACGCGAAAATTAGCATGGGGCTAGAGCTTAGGGCTGGGCAGAAGCCTTCCATCGTGTAATATTTAGTGGGTGAAAAAAAAAACCGTAGCATTTGTGTTAAATAAAAGTCAAATTTTCCATTAAACCGCAAATATTTTTAATCCTGGCGAAATCACAAATAGAAGAATGCCGATAGTATCGGATATATATCCAAACATATACAGTGTGTATATACAAAGGAAGAGGGTGTGTAGGTAGAATACTTATATCTCAAGAATGGCTGGACCTATTTTGTCAATTCAGAATGCCCTCTTGGCATAAAAGTATACAATCCAAAAAAAATCGCATACAAAGTAGTAGTAGTATTTTGTGAAATTTTTGTATTTTTCATATTTTTTATCGCATGCTATTTTTATACCCTACACCACAAGGTGGTCAGGATATTAGGTCTTTGTGCATTTGTTTGTAACAGGCAAAAGAAAACGAGATAGACCCATAGTTCCTTTTGATGATCTGCATAGAATCACTTTCTGAGTTGATTTACGAATGTCAGTCCGTCCGTTCGTCCATCCCTCTGTCCATGTATTCTTGTGAACAAAATGCAGGTCGCATTTATTATCCGATTGAGATGAAAATTTCCAAACAACATTTGTTTGGCCCAAGGACGAACCCTGTTGAAATTGGAGATAATCGGTAAAAATTTGGATATAGATCCCATATATATCTTCGTCCGATTTGCCTTTTATTGTGCACCAAACGTGTATTATCAGCCCGAATAGTATAGAATGTTGCACATACAACCAAATTAGGCTTGAAAATAAGTATGTCAAATTTGATCGAAATCGGTTCAGATATATAGCTATAGCTCCCATATATATTGTTCATCCGATTTGTTATTTTTGTCCTCCACAGCCGTAATATGCACTCTGTAACAACAATATTTGGGGAATAATATCAAATGCAGCTCAGAAATACCTTTGCTAAATTTTATCGAGATCGGTTCAGATTTGGATATAGCTCCCATATATAACTTCGTCCGATTTACCTTTTATTGTGCACCAAACGTCTAATATTTTCCCAAATGGGATGGAATTTGGCACATACGACCGTATTGAGTGTAGAAGATGGTATTCCAAATTTGGTGAAGATCGGTTCAGATATAACTATAGCTCCCATATATATTGTTCATCCGATTTGTTGTATTTGTTACCCACAGCCGTAATATGCACTCCGTAACAACGATATTTGGGGAAGTACATCAAATACAGCTCAGAAATACCTTTGCTAAATTTTATCAAGATCGGTTCCGATTTGGATATAGCTCCCTTATATAACTTCATCCGATTTACATTTTATTGTGCACCAAAAGTCTAATATTTGCCCAAATGGGATGGAATTTGGCAGATACGACCGAATTGAATCTAGAAGGTAGTATGCCAAATTTTATCGAGATCGGTTCAGATTTGGATATAGCTTCCATATATATCGTTGTTGCAAAAAGGTCTGGCTTTATCCCTTTATTGTTGTTTTCATAAAAACAACGTTTGTTTATTAGTGGAGAACGATGGTAATGTTTACCAGGGGGTAAGGCAGGGAATACCTAGGTTTCGGAAAGAGCCACCAATCCTCATCAGTTCCCTTGTTTTTGTCTGGGATATTCTCCCCAGAAGTTATTTTAAAAATAACTTCTATGACAAAAAACATTTTTTACCCAAGTGACGAGAATATCCCAGACAAAAACAAGGGAACTGATGAGGATTGGTGGCTCTTTCCGAAACCTAGGTATTCCCTGCCTTACCCCCTGGTAAACATTACCATCGTTCTCCACTAATAAACAAACGTTGTTTTTATGAAAACAACAATAAAGGGATAAAGCCAGACCTTTTTGCCACAACAAAATACTACGGTATCCCGAACAAACAAGCCACACTGTTCCATATATATCTTTATCTGATTTCAAATTAATTTTGCACCTAATGGGCAATATAAGTTCGAATTTAAAAGATACAAATGCTTCGACATATTTAGTCCTTTGAATTTTAAATTATAATTATAATCATAGGGTAGATGATTGAATTCTCCCATAAAAACTTTTAATTGTTATGTGGAGCTCAACTAAATTAGCAAAGTGGTGTAGGGTATCATAAAATCGGACCCGCCCGACTTTAGGACTTTCTTTATTGTTTTTTTTTTTTTTTAATATTTTTTTAATATTTTTTCACCTTACAATACAGGTTGGGGTTATTAAATATAGATTGTAATTATCGTCCGATCCTCGCGAAGATTTTCACAAGGGTAGGGTTGCGCTCAGAAGGCCTAACCTATTGTTTTCAAAGATATCCGTAATATATTTAGGGATTAAAATGGACCAACAACTAAAAATGTTCCTAATTTTTCAGCCGTTATAAAGGTCACAAATAGAAATCAAAGGACACGAAATCTCGCATGAAGTTAAAGTTGCAGAGGGGCCTCTTGCTTTTGGAAATGATTGCAAAATATTTAGTGCTTCAAATCGACACACCTGAGAAGAGAGTTAAGGACAGGGAAGAATTCTAGCATTTTGGTTGACCATTTGATTATATTTAGCTGTAAAATGGACCACAACAACTAACAGCACGATGGAGTGCGTAAATATTGGGTAAATGGGGCCTGTCAAAATACTAAGGGTAATATCAGGGGAGTGCTCCGTGACATAGTTTCAAAAGTGAAATCTGTAGGGTATAACATGGTCGGCCCCGCACTACTATAGCCTTTTCTTACTTGTTTGTTTTTTTATTTATAAAATCAATAATCTCAAAAATGTACACGTTTTCACTAATTTTTCAATCATGAAATGCCTAAGAATTGATATGAAATTTTTCGTGCTTTAATAAATATCATAAAATCTTTTCTTTGATTTCTTTTTTTTCCACTAATGAAGAGCACACTTTTGTCACACTGCGAAAAAGATAAAAAGTTTTAATGAACTTCACTTTTCTCAGTCAGTCCAGTTTCCAGTGTCTTGTTCGATTTCAATGCTCTAGATACTTAAGCGGATTGCTGTGAATTGTCTGATAGCATATTCAATTGACCTCCTACATGGTATTCAGTGTCAGTGTTATTTTCTCTTGTTAAGCCTAAAATTATGCAAAAGTGGCCCATGATACATATTTTTGTTGTTAACTTAATGTCGGTCTCCAATTAATTTTCATAGACATGCCTTTGATATCATTAAATGATTGATATCTTATCTGTTTGCTGTTGGAAATCTATATTTAGCTATTGTGTTTCTCTTTGTCTGTATATCTGCTATTATTAGAGCATAGTTTTAGGGTTAGTTGTTATTCTGAACACATATGTTGTCTAGGGTCATATACATATACATGTGTACAGACAGTGGATCTAAGTGAATGTCATACAGGCAACATGTGCTAATGGTATGCGAATTCAAAAGAAATTCTGACAACAACAACAATATTGTCAATGAATACGTACGCACCCCATTAGCACATGTTTCCGATTAATTAAACAAATGTCCAATTAAAAGGCCACCGAAATTTAATAAATAATTTGATGAATTAATTTGACAAATCTGGCATAAACAGAATTGACCAAGGAAGAAGAAGAAGAAGAAAGGCAAATAACTAAGACACGTTTGAAGTGCCGACTGACATGTGTAAGTAATTAAACAAACAGAACAGATTTCTCTTTCGATGTTTTTTTTTTTTTTTTTTTTGTAAATTAAAGTAATGCTAAGTAAGAGGCACAAAGTAGATATGCCCTTCATCGTCCAGAAGAATAGTTGGTAGACACATGTACGATTACAGCATTACTAGTAATGATAGCTACTTAACCTATGTATTACAAGTAACCGAAAAATAATGGGTTATTTCCATAAAAGGGCCAAGGGGCAGGGTCTCTTACGAGCAGCGGCAGCACAGAGAGTATTCATATTTGATTGCACAGGATACTGTCGCTGATACGAAGAGTTTGCCGATGCTCATACAAACCATGAACAACAATTTATATTCGTAAAAGTGACTGAGTGCATGGCATGGAACTACCAATCAAATTTGAGTAAATTTGACGGAGACATTTTTGTCTTTTATACCATATAACTATGCTATAGAACGCATGATATCACTTCGAGAAGGATTATAAAGGGTAATATAAAAAAACTGCAACAGAGTCAAATGCCATATTTTTTACATTTTTTTTTTTTTTTTTTTAATTTTATTGAAAGGAAATGATTTGATTTGATCGAAACTTTGGTATTTTCTAGTGCCAACCTTGCTTTCCATAATACTCCAGACACAATAGTCCAACGGATTGGTATCCAGAGATTTTGGTAAACATTGTGCGCTGGAAATGAAGCGAGGAAAGTCATTTTGTAACCATTCTTGGGTGGCGCGTGCTGAGTGCGATGGTACTGAGTCCTGTTGAAATGCCCAAGGTCTGCTGCCAAAATGTTTGTGTGCCCAAGACTTTAATACACCCTCCAGAATATGTTCGCGATAATATTCGACTTTTATTCTGATGCCACGGTCAATTGATACGAGCGGCGAGCGACCATCGGCTGTTATAAGATCTGGAGGCCAACCAAAGGTGCACATTTTTAGCTGACCTCTTTGGCAAGTAAACGTGATCATTTTGTTTGTATACAACGAATGTTTTGTCATCGGAAATTACCACATTCGGCAGTTCACCACTTTCGGCCAAGCGAAGAAACTCTTCAGATCTTTTGAGTCTATTTTGTTTCTGTTGCAGTGTAAGTTCTTGCGCTTTTTGGAATTTCAATGGCTTTACCCCGAGCCCATTTTTCAATATTTGCCGAATGGAATATGGCGATATGTTCAGTTCACGAGCCATATTTTGGCCACTACGACGCGTGTTTCGATCAAGACGCTTCTTTACTTTATGTATTATTCAACGGAATTGTTTGAAATTTGATATTTGAAGTTCGAAATGGATACTACTGCCTAAGAAAGAAAATTGTCTGTGCTGGTCCACGTATTCGTATAGCCCCCATATAACGGTACCTTCCTATATTCGGTATTTTGATCATTTTAGATACATTTTTCACCGAATTTGTTTTTTTTTTTCGAGTTTTGCATTTGAAATTGCATTGCATTTGAAAGACAAAATTGCCTATGCTGGTCCACGTCGTCGTCGTATTCGGAATTTTTAAGATTTTAACAGAATTTTTATTATTTTGTTTGAAAATTGCCAAATTTGTTCCAAAAGGTGGAGGGGATTCAAAGTTCGGCCCAGCCGAACTTACAGTTTTTATACAGCTTTTTAGATTTTAGGAGTACTCTCGCTCTAATTATAACCAGTTTCTCTCTCACTCTCTTTTACTTGAATTCGAGCGAACATCTGAGCCAGAAAGGAAAACAATTTTTTTTATTTATTGCTATTTCGATTTCAGAAATTTCTACTGGTTATATAAATGTATATAATAAGCCCAAACTGTGTTTACAATTCTTTTCTTAGATTTTATACTTTTATGCCAAAAGGGCATTCTGAATTGACAGAATTTGTCAAATAGATTCTTGAGATATAAGAATTCTAGCAAACATCCCCTTTCTTTGTATATATTTCGCTACATACATTCGATATATTTACTATCAGGATCTACGTAAGGGTCAGAATTGACCTGTTCATCTACTTGTGATTTCGCCGGGATTAAAAATGTGCGCGGTTTAATGGAAAATTTGAAATTTGACGAACACAATGTTATGGTCTATTTTACTCACTAAATATTACCGATGACCATCAAAATTGGAAGGCTTCTGCCCAGCCCTAAGTTCTAGTCCCATACTTACTTTCGGAATCAGGAAATTCTTTCTCTTCTTTCTTCTTTCTCCAAAAGAAATTGGCTTCTATTCTGGCCCTAGCCCCACCTCCATTCTAAATTTCGTGAAAAAAATTAATTTGGTAATAATACCCCCAACACAAGGTGTTGTAGGATATAAAAATTTGTATAAATTGAATAGAGAATTATTATTAATAATACTGTCCAAACCATAAAAATCTTACGGGAAAATCCAGCAGATTATGAAAGTAGAGCTAAACAAGAAGACACATGTATCGGCATTTTGAATTTTGGCATCGCAAAGTAACCTAAAAAGAGGAGGCAATGTTCCCCCCTTTTCCACACTTTTGGATACAAGTTGCTTTGTGAACAAATGTGCTTCACAATAACTGCAGGGAAAAAGTATCCCTATCAAGAAACTAAGGAAGCCGGCTGAGGAAGTCCGAAATTATACACTTCCTTGAATTATTATTTGAAAAACAGTAAATAAACATTATTGTTTTTTTATATATAACAACAATAACAATACGAAATACGCCTATTGTAAAATAACAAAATAACTACAGTATAGAACACTTAAATAAACAATTCATCGGATTGAAAGGGTTCCATTTTGAAAACAGATTTATTTTGATCTTCATCAGGCATAAAATAGCCACACACACCCCCACCCACTAAGAGTTGGAATAGTGTACAGGTACATTTTCAATGTTTCCATGTGGTTCCTTTGAATATTTTTTTGTTTCCTATTAGTTGGAATGGAAATTTTCCAAAACGTACAGACTGACACCGTTGGACAACCACAACACTCACCTGTATACAAAAGGCTTCAAAATGAGTTGTTTGGTGTTTTTTCTCCTCGTTTGAAAACATATCCGCCTCCGAGTTTACAGTATATGTATATTTATAGCAGATATTCTTGGCATAATGGAATCTTATGTGACAAACTCAAATACGATATTTTTCGATATGAAGCCTGGTTGCATTGTATCTTGGATAAAGTGTATTTAATTAAATAAAATACTTTTACATAAAGGCTGGTATAATAAAGTGGAGTAATTGCGAAATTACTTCATCTGGCAAAAATATTGATTTCTTTACAAACAAAAATCAATCACCCTATCTTGGCATTTTTAAGAAGCCAGCCTAGTTCATTTGGGATATGATTAAAACATGTCATATGTCCGGACACATTTCAAATTAAAACGAAGCTGTATATTTTAAAGTTTACTTTATTCATAAAGGCATACATACAGGGTGAGATGAAAAAAATGCAACCAATTTCCGACTAGTGTCATTTCTAAGCCACTTGTCATACAACTGTTAAACTATCCCAATGACAGCTCATTATATTGTTAACAAGCGTACAAAAGCATTTTGGTGAGAATTTTCCAGAAAAAAAGCTATTCGTGATGGAATTCAAGCGTGATAGTGTGATTTCGTTATATTTGGCTGGAAAACCATAAGTGGATATCGTTAGAGCACTCCAGCATTTAAATGTGAATAAATCTTTTGTGTCTTGTTACAATGATACTGGTAGAGTAGCCCGACGTCAAGGAAGTGGACGGAAGAAAACAGCAACATCAGCAGAAATGGTTCGAAAAGTAAAGAAGCGACTTGATCGAAACCCGCGTCGCAGTGGCCGAAAAATGGCTCATGAGCTGAACATATCGCAATTCAGCATATCGCAATATTCCATTCGGCAAAAATTGAACAATGAGCTCGGGGTAGAGCCATTGAAAAATCCAAAAAGTGCAAGAACTTACACCGCAACAGAAAGAAAATAGACTCATAAGAGCTAAAGAGTTGTTTCGCTTGGCCGAAAGTGGTGAAGTGCCGAATTTGGTTTTGTTCGATGAGGAAACATTCGTTGTTCAGCAGTTTGTAAACAATCAAAATTATCGTCTTTACTTGCCACAGAGGTCAGCTGAAAATGTGCACCTTCGGTTGGCCACCAGAACTCAAGCGCCGGCCTTGGTGATGATGTGGGCCGCCAAAACAGCCGACCGTGGCATCAGAATAAATACCGAATATTATCGCGAAAATATTCTGGAGGGTGTATCAAAGCCTTGGGCACGCAAACATTTTTGGCCGCAGACCTTGGACATTCCAACAGGACTCAGCACCGAAAAATATCGCTAAAATATTCTGGAGGATGTATTAAAGCCTTGGGCACGTAAAAATGTTGGCCGCAGACCTTGGACATTCCAACAGGATTCAGTACCATCGCACTCAGCACGCGCCACCCGAGAATGGTTACAAAACGACTTTCCTCGCTTCATTTCCAGCGCACAATGGTCACCAAAATCTCCGGATACCAATCCGTTGGACTATTGTGTCTGGAGTATTTTGGAAAGCAAGGTTGGCAGTAAAATATACCAAAGTGTCGATCACCTCAAGCAAGCGCTTCGCCGGGAATGGGCCAAAATACCACAGAGCAATTTTCGGGCAGCGTGTGACGGTTTCATTAGCCGTTTGAAGGCCATAATTCGTGGCAAAGGTGACCAATTCGAACAAATCTACACTTAATCTAAAATTTGATGCTATTTTCCGAAATTTTTTGTTGTCATTAAATAAAATTTAAAAAAAAAATGTAAAAATTATGGCGTTTGACTTTGTTGCAGTTTTTTATCTCACCCTGTATGTAATCGAATTTAACTATAGAAGAAGAAAAACAATAGTATCAGTCGGTTTTCCGACAGATGTATACCTCCAGCATTGAGTTAAGATTATACAAACTATTGAACCTCTATTGGGGGGCGGTCTTCCGAAACAGTTGGTCAATATTAACCAATTCGTATCTGACCTAAGGACTGATATATATATATATATATATATATATATATATATATATATATATATATATATATATATATATATATATATATATAGTACAAGATCTGTTCAATTTTTTGGAAAATGTGGAGATATGCGTGAGTTGTCCGATATAACGGACCGAAATATTCCATTTGAATACTTCATTTAATACAGAAAAAAATATTGGTATGTGCAGAACTTGAATTAAATCGAACATTTATAACCACTTTTATGCGAAATCAAAAATTTCGATAATCTATTATATTTATAGCAGATCTTGTGTTAATATAAATATTGAATCGGATGTTAATTCCCCGTTTTATGAGCTTCATGGATACTATGATTTTGACCCTTTGTGGGCGAGGTACCAAAAAGATTGGACCGATATATCCCATCTTCACATCAAACTTTGGGTTAATAAAAATATTGTAATGCGTGTAATTTGAAGAGAACCGCATGCATGTTTTGGCCGTTTCAAATGACATATACCCTCTCTAGCCGCCTGGCTGAAGGTATAATAACCGCCTTTTGTTACCTTGACGTAACAAATTCTGAATCGGAAAATTACTATGCCATTATTTATAAATAACTGGAATAGTTGTGTAATTATTAATTTTTAACTGCTACTAATCTGGATTGACCAGATATTTGATACGTTGTATGGAGTGTATGCGATATCGTGGCCCTTTAGAGACAATTCTATTCCAGGGCGTAAAGTACCTAGAAGGAACTCCTTGTGTGAATTTTCAGGCAATTCCATTGAAAAATGTGGCTAAAATCAGGAAAATACCAAATATGGCGAGACATCGTTTTATGGGGCCTATACGAGGACGTTAACCTGCATACGCAATTTTTTTGTCATAGGGGGTATGAATTTTAAATATGAATTTGGAAACAATTCCAATAAAACAAACTTGGCTACAATCATCAAAATACCGTATATCGGCGGTACGGTTATATGAGGAATATACGATATCATGGACCTATATAGATAATTCTCTGCCAGGGGTTAAGCACTAAGAAGGAACACCTTGTGTGAATTTCCGGACCATTTCATTGAAAATTTTGGCTTATATCATCAAAATACTGATTATCGGAAGGTACCGTTATATGGAGACTTAGCCCATGGAATATAGCTCATCTTCGAACTTGACCTATCTGCATACAAAAGACTGATCTGTGTAAAATCTTAGCTTCCTATCCTAATTTGTTTCGACTCTAGCGTGACTACCACAGAGGGACAGACGGACTAAATTGTCGTAGAATTTTACGCTGATCAAGAATATATACAGGGTGAGATAAAAAAACTGCAACAAAGTCAAACGCCATAATTTTTACATTTTTTTAATTTTTATTGAATGAATGCAAAGAATGTCGGAAATAGCATTAAATTTTAGAATAAGATTATATTTTTTCGAATTGGTCACCTTTGGCACGAATTATGGCCTTCAAACGGCCAATGAAACCGTCACGCACTGCCCGAATGTTGCTCTACGGTATTTTGGTCCACTCCCGGCGAAGCGCTTGCTTGAGGTGATCACCACTTTGCTTTCCAAAATACTCCAGATACAATAGTCTAACGGATTGGTATCCGGAGATTTTGGTGGCCATTGTGCGCTGGAAATGAAGCGAGGAACCTCATTTTGTAACCATTCTTGGGTGGCGCGTGCTGAGTGTAATGGTGATGAGTCCTGTCTGTCCTGTCCAAGGTCTGCGGCCAAAATGTTTGTGTGCCCAAGACTTTAATATACGCTCCAGAATATTTTCGCGATAATATTCGGCATTTATTCTGATGCCATTAATGTCGATTAATACGAGCGGAGAGCGACTATCGGCTGTTATGGCGGCCCATCACCATGGCCGCCGCTTGAATTCTGGTCTGGTTCTTGCCAAACGAAGGTGTGCATTTTCAGCCGACCTCGGCAGTTCACTACTTTTGGCCAAGCGAAGCTCTTTTGAGTCTATTTTCTTTCGGTTGCGGTGTAAGATCTTGCACTTTTTGGAATTACAATGGCTCTACCCCGAGCTCATTTTTCAATATTTGCCGAATGGAATATTGCGATATGTTGCGATGCGGGTTTCGATCAAGTCGCTTCTTTATTTTTCGAACCATTTCTGCTGATGTTGCTGTTTTTGTCCGTCCACTTCCTGGACGTCGGGCTACGCTACCAGTATCACGTTACGATACACCAAATATTTATTCACATTTAAATGCTGGAGTGTTCTAACGCTAGCCACTTGTGGTTTTCCAGCCAAGCATAAGGAAATCACACTATCACGCTTGAATTTCATGACGAATAATTTTTTTATAGAACATTCTCTCCAAAATGCTTTTGTACGCTTGTAAACAACAAAATGAGCTCTCACTGGAATAATTTTAACAGCTGTCGGACGAGTGTCTTAGAAATGACAGCAGTCTGAAGAGGGTTGCAATTTTTTAATCTCACCCTGTATACTTCGTTGGGTCTAAAATTATTATTGCGATAAGTTACAAACGGAATGGCGAACCTAATATACCCTCCATAGTATGCATGGTGGAGGGTGTAAAAAAAAAACATTAAGTAAACTCAGTCAAAACAACAACAAACAAATTTGGGAAAATTTGCACAATATACCGAGATAAATGACACCCCTATTACCAAACCAAAAAGAAATCAATCATCATTCAAAATCAAAGTGCTAAAATTCCTCAGGTTGCATTCAACGCTTCTCTAAGAAACCAAACCTACTTGTTTCACAACAGGAAAGTTGTTTTACCCATAACCACGTAGTTCTTCGTCTATGTTAGAGCCTCAATACTTCCACAATTTAAGACGCCCTCCGTGTATATCTCTTCAATCGATTTAAAAATCCCCAGATCAAACAGAGGGAGAATTTATAGCACTGAGTCGCCTGTCAACTTTATCTTATTTAAATCTTCTCTGGAATCCCCTTCTCCTACGCCTAAGTCGTAAGGCATTAGCATTGAGTACAAAATTATGTACAAGCCAAGGTCAAAAAAATTTTGTGTTTGTATTTGTCTCGGGGATTTTTTATTTGTACCGGAATAAATGTGTGTGCGTACGATTTTATTCATCGCAAAAGTTAAACACAGGTATATTTCAGTGCATCCTAGGCCGTGTGAATATTTAATATTTTAACTTTTTTTCTGTTTCCCTAATTTGTCCCACAAAAGTCTAATGAAATGAAATGTATGTCGATACAAAAAGAAGTTAGATTTTATTTCGTATCGACATAAACAACAAGTAAAAAAAAACAGTTGAATATCCTCCACCATTTGGAACTAGAATTAGAAAATTTTCAAAAAAATAAAATCCATTAAAAATTCTATTAAAATCTTTAAAATACCTAATATCGGAAGGTGCCGATATATGGGAGGATATACGATATTGTGGCCTTATATAGACAAAACTATGTTTGGGGGTAAAGTACTCACTAAGAACACCTTGTGTGGATTTTCAGATAATTCCATTGGAAATGTGGATAAAATCTTCAATCATCATTGTGGGCCTATATAGAGAATTTTCTGTCTGGGGGTAAAGTGTCCAAAGCACTCAATGAACCCCTTGTGTACAATTTCAGACAATTCCGTTGAAAAATGTGGTTAAAATCTTCAAAATACCGTTACATGGGGGCTATACGATATCGTGGACCTTTATGGATAATTCTCTCCCAAGGTATAAAATACCCACAACGAACTCCTTGTGTGGATTTTGAGACCATTCCATTTAAAAATGTGGCTAAAATCATCAAAATACCGAATATCGGGGGAACCGTGTTATGGAGGATATACGATATCGTGGACCGATATAGCCCATCTTTGTCATACAGCCTATGACAAAAAAAAAATACTTATGCAGGTCCACGTGTTCGTATATGCCCCCTATAACGGTTTTCATTTAAGTGGTATTTTTCGATGTTTTTTTATTTGAATTTATTGACGATCCTTTGAAATGGTGGAGAGTACTAAAAGTTCGGCCTAGTCGAACTTAGCTGATATTTTACTTGTTCATTTTAGGATATCTCGGAATCCGTGCATTTTTGTGTTTTCGGCATTATTGCAGATAGATAGACGTAACAAAGAATTTTTGGAAATTCGAAATTCAATGTTACGAATAGTTCGGAAATAGTACTAAACTTCTAAAATAGTACCATTTGATATTATGTGAATGGATAGAGCCAACGCTTGATATTTGGTATGAGAATAAAGGTTGTTTTTGAAATGAGATCCGAGTGTGTGAACTGTACTAAATGGTACGAAAATTTAGAACAGTTTGGCTTATGGTGAACATATGAAGCTGGAAATTTGAAATTGTGTATTGGGGTCCTTGTATGTGGTGGGTTTGAGAATTAAAGATGTTTTTGGAAATGTGTACAAAAATTACTCAATGGTAGTAAATTTTGGTACAGTTTGTTATTGGGTTGACAGATAGTGCTTGCAGTCTTAAATTTGGTACTAGGGTCGCTGTGCATGTGTATTCTGGACATATGGAGGAGAAATGTATACTATAATTGTACGAAAAGTACTGAATGGCACTATACAGGTGAGATGAAAAAACTGCATCCAATTTCAGACTACTGTCATTTCTAAGCCACTCGCCCGACAGCTGTTAAAACTATTTCAGTGACAGCTCATTATGTTGTTTACAAGCGTATAAAAGGATTTTGGTGAGAGTTTTCCAGAAAAAAAAATATTCGGGATGGAATTGAAGCGTGTTTGTGTGATTTCTTTATATTTGGCTGGAAAAACACAAGTGACTATCGTTAGAGCATTTAAATGTGAATAAATCTTTTGTGTCTCGTACCATCACTCGTTACCGTGATACTGGTTGCGTAGCCCGACGTCAAGGAAGTGGACGGAAGAAAACAGAAACAACAGCAGAAATGGTTCGAAAAGTAAAGAAGCGACTTGTTCGAAACCCGCGTCGCAGTGGCCGAAAAATGGCTCGTGAGCGGAACATATCGCAATATTCCATTTGGTAAATATTGAAAAATGAGCTCAGGGTAAAGCCGTTGAAATTTCATAAAGTCCAAGAACTTACACCGCAACAGAAAGAAAATAGACTCAAAAGATCTGAAGAGTTGCTTCGCTTGGCCGAATGTGGTGAAATGCCGAATTTAGTTTTCTCCGATGAGAAAACATTCGTTGTCCAGCAGTGCGTAAAGGAACAAAATGATCGTGTTTACTTGCCAAAGAGGTCAGCTGAAAATGTACACCTTCGGATGGCCACCAGAACTTAAGCGCCGACCATGCCATAACAGCCGATGGTCGCTCTCCGCTCGTAATAATCAACCGTGGCATCAGAATAAATGCCGAATATTATCGCGAAAATATTTTGGAGGGTGCATTAAAGCCTTGGGCACGCAAACATTTTGGCCGCAGACCTTGGACATTACAACAGGACTCAGCCATCGCACTCAGCGCAATGGCCACCAAAATCTCCGGATACCAATCCGTTGGACTATTATGTCTGGAGTATTTTGGAAAGCAAAGTGGCGATCACCTAAAGCAAGCGCCTCGCCGGGAATGGGCCAAAATACCGCAGAGCAACATTCGGGCAGCGTGTGACGGTTTCATTAGCCGTTTGAAGTCCATAATTCGTGTCAAAGGTGACCAAATCTAAACTTATTCTAAAATTTGATGATATTTCCGACATTTTTTGCTATTATTCGATACAATTAGAAAAAAATAAAAATTATGTCGTTTGACTTTGTTGCAGGTTTTTTTTTCACCCTGTATTTAATATTGAGTGAAGGGATAGGAATAAAACTCTGAAATTAGAAGTTTACATTACTGATGGAATTTGTGTTTGAGTTTTGGCAATGGTTTAAAAATGCGAGCTATATTTGCACGCAAAGTACTAAATTTGGTATTGGGTGAAGGGATAAAGCCTAAATCTTGAAATTTGATATATATGTCACTGTTGGTATATGGTTTTAAGAGAAGGAGGTGGGCTGGTAATTATTAAAATGATTGTTCTTAATTTACTTAATTACATTAAATTTGCCGTTGAGTTAATGGATAGAGCTGGAATCCTGAAATTTGATATTGAGGTCACTGTTGATTTCTTGGATTTAGATATGGTGGCGACAAATTTTTATTATGAAAAGACTTAAAAATAGTTTTGGCAAGAAAAATTGAATACTTTTCGTTAAACTTTAAAATGGAAAATTTTGAAAAGTAAGAATCTTTTTCGATAAAGGAAAAATTGGATATAAATAAAGTTTTATCGAATTGTGAAGTATATGAAGTTTCGGTGAGGAAATTTTGTCCATTTTGAGGACAAAAATTATATATAATGGTCAGGCTTTATCCCTTCATTGTTGTTTTTATAAAAACAGTGAAAAAGCCACCAATCCTCATGAGTTCCCTTGTTTTTTGTCTGGGATATTTTATCCCAGAAGATATTTTAAAAATAACTTCTATGACAAAAACCATTTTTTACCCAAGTGACGAGATCGAAAACTAATAGAAGAGGAACCAAAGAATTAAATAAAACTAAAATTCTTTTGGAAAGTCTTCTAAATCTTACAACCGCACTTATAAACATTTACATCTTTCTCCACATGTTATGCTGAACGAAGTAACATGTAATGGTTTTGTCTCTTACAACATAAATTTAAACTTGACCTTTAACCTTTCATTAACCACTGGTCCAACTTCAATGTCTTGATTGTATAAGAAATTATATCATAAATTGAATACAGAAATTGACAATCTGATTACTCTCTTGCTGATTTACCATCATTATTTTTTATGCAGACTATAAACTTATTCTTTGGACTTTTCATTTAAAATCTCTTTTTGTTCTGTTCTATGTTAAATTATTCAGTTTTAATTTAAATATATACTTAAGTATTTAGCTTTAAATAACACATCGACTCACATGGATAGTTTTTCCATAGAAATAAAATGTTGAAAACAAATATTATTATGAGTTGGTATTGAATCCGTAGCATTATGTGTCAGTTTTAAGCCAGAGAACGGCAAAAATGTTAAACGTTTCAATTTCGTTTCATATTTAAAGACCAGGGCAAAAAAAAACGAAATGTGTATTATTTCCCCATTTTAATTTAATCATGCATGCAACTACGACAAACACACGCATTGCGTCAGACAAAGCCCACAGAATAATTACTTGCAACAGATACATGTTTGATATGATACTTAATAACACCCCAATTGTGTGAATGCAATATTTGCAGTCGATTAAGCATTGCGTTGGGCGCACTCATCAATTCGGCCCAACATGTTGACATGGTACTAATTGTACGAAGTCTTTACTGCGAGTAACTCAACCACAGACGGTAAAAAAATTGAAAAGAAAAGAAATTAAAACAAGTCAAAAAGCAGTAAGTTCGGCCGGTCCGAACTTTGAATATCCTCCACCATTTGGAACGAATTTGGCATTTTTCAATAAATAAAATCCTTCAAAAATTATGTTTAAATTTTAAAATTACCGAATATAGCCGTTCTATTGGGGTCTACACGACGTGGATCTACATAGGCATTGTTTGTCATAAGCCATTACCATATTCAAATTCGAAAACTTGAAATAAACTGTGAATAATGTAGCTAAAATCTTCAAAATATCGTATATAGAGAGGTGCCGTTATATCGGAGCTGTGCGAAGACCTGGACCAGCGTAGACAATTTTTGGTAATAGGCTAGTATTTACGTACGTAGTTCAAATACGATATCTCAAAAAATTTCGGTTAGTATTGTACCTAAACTCGTCAAAATAACGAATATAGGGAGGTACTGATATATGGGGCCTATACGAAGACCTGGACAATAGACAATTTTCTGTCACAGACTGTAGATCCCATTACGAATTCTAAATACGTAATTTGAAAGAATTCCGATGAATAATGACGATAAAATCATAAAAATACCGAATATTGGGAGGTACCGTTATATGGGGGCTATATGAAGACGTGGACCTGCACAGACAATTTTCTGTCTTAGGCTGTAGTATCCGGTTTCCAATTCCGGTTAATAATGTCACTGAATTCATCAAAAATACCGAATATCGGGAGGTACCGTTATATGGGGGCTATTCGAAGACGTGGACCGGCACAGTAATTTTTCTGTCTTAGGCTGTACTATCCCTTTGGAACTGCAAATACCAAATTTGAAAATAATCCGGTTAATAATGTCGCTAAAATCATCAAAATACCGGATATAAGGACGTACCGTTATATGGGGACCATACGAAGACGTGAACGTGCACAGACAATTTTCTGTCTTAGGCTGTAGTATCCATTGCGAATTTCAAATACCAAATTTTAAACAATTCCGGTTAATAATGTCGCTAAAATCATCAAAATACCGAATATCGGGAGGTACCGTTATATGGGGGCAGTATGAAAACGTAGACCTACATGGCCCATTTACGAACTTCATCTGCCTACTGGATAAATAAACATGTGTTTTAGCCTTCTATCTCAATTCGTTCGAAAGATAGCCTGATTGCAACAGACAGACAGACAGACGGACATGGCTAAATCGACTTAGAATTTCACGCTGATCAGGAATATATATACTTTGTTGGATCTGACATGAGTATTTCGAGGAGTTACAAACGGAATGACAAAGTTAATATACCCTCCATAGAATGGTGGAGGGTATTAAAAGTATTATATAACAAGTTAAAAAACAGTAAGTTCGGCCGGGCCGAACTTTGAATACCCTCCACCATTTGGAACGAAATTGGAAATAAAATCCTGAAAAAACTTTGATAAAATTTTAAAAATACCGAATATTGCCTATACGGCGTGGACCCACACAGGCATTATTTGTCATGAGTCACTACCAAATTCAAATTCGGAACTTGAAATAAACGCGAATAATGTAGCTAAAATCATCAAAGTATAGAGTATAGGGAGGTACCGTGTGCGAAGACCTGAACCTGCGTAGACAATTTTGTGTCATATTCTGTAGCATCCATTACGAACTTAAAATGCGACATTTCAAACAACTTCGGCGAGTATTGTACCTAAACTCGTCAAAATACCGAATATAGGGAGGTACTGATATATGGGGCCTATATGACGACCTGGACCTGCATAGACAATTTTCTGTCATTTCTGTAATTTGAAAAAAATGTGGTGAATAACGACGCTAAAATCACCAAAATACCGGATATAGGGAGGTACCGTTATATGGGGGCTATACGAAGACGTGGACCTGCACAGACAATTTTCTGTCTTAAGCAGTAGTATCCATTGCGAACTTCAAATAACAAATTTTGAACAATTCCGATTAAGAACGTCGCTAAAATCATCAAAATACCAAATATCGGGGGGTACAGTTATATGGGGGCTATACGAAGACGTGGACCTGCACAGACAATTTTCTATCTTAGGCTGTAGTATCCATTTCGAACTTCAAATACCAATTTTGAAACAATTCCGGTGAATAATGTCGCTTAAATCATCAAAATACCGAATATAGGGAGGTACCGTTTTATGGGGGCTATATGAAAGCGTGGACCTACATGGCCCATTTACGAACTTAACCTGCCTGCTGTAAAAATAAACCTTTGTGCAAAATTTTAGCCTTGTATCTCAATTCGTTCGAAAGATAGCGTGATTACAACAGACGGACAGACCGACAGACGGACATCGCTAAATCGACTTAGAATTTTACGCTGATCAAGAATATATATATACTTTGTTGGATCTGACATGAGTATTTCGAGGAGTTACAAACGGAATGACAAAGTTAATATACCCTCCATAGAATGATGGAGGGCATAAAAAGATTATATAAAAAACTATTTATTTCCTTATGTAATACCCATTGAAGAGAAACAACTACTGCGGAATAGGAGTTATCGTTACATGAGTTTGCAGGTTTGGGATTTTTAGATTAATTTTTTTTTTTAATCTAAAAATCCCAAACCTAATGTTAAACTTGATTTTAAGTCTCAAAACTGGGATTTGCATTTCGTTATCGGTCCTAAATAAATATGATATAAATATTGCGACGTGCCAGGTTTCGACTATATGGGTTACTTCCTTCATTTTATATGAGATATGCAATAATTTTTAGAAAATGTTAAAATGTGCGTGAAGGAGTTCGCAAATGTATATAATTTTCGGAATAGATTTTGTATTAGTAAAATGTTTGAATGTCTGAAATTGAAGAGAGTTGGATGCCTTTTTTTTGGCTTTCTTTGAGCGTTTTGTTTTTCCAAATTTTGAACCCTGTGTGGGGGAGGTACCAGAAGAAATGCTCCGATCTCTACCATCCATATATAAGATTTTCTGTTGATGGAAATATTAAGATCGGACCATTCCTTCTGGTACCTTCGCCATAAAGCGTCAAAGTTTTAAATAACCAAAACGATTATAAAATCCGAAATAAGCCTCTGGTTCTCTCCATATTTTACACATCCCATAATTTCTACTAACACAAGATCTGCTGTGAAGATGGAATGTATCGGTCCCTCCCTCACACAGGGTTAAAATTTTGAATATTTATAACGTTTATAAAATTTTAACTAAGAGTCCGACTATCTTCAAATTTCGCACATTTCAATATTTCCACTAATACAAGGCCTGGTATAAAGAATGGATTGAACGCACCACTGCTTCCAGTACCTCCCCCACTAAGAGCAAAATTTGGAATAACCTTTAAGCACATAAAGCGCGAAA
The DNA here is from genome assembly GCF_030504385.1 of Musca domestica. NCBI lineage: Eukaryota > Metazoa > Arthropoda > Insecta > Diptera > Muscidae > Musca > Musca domestica. Next base: position 18,336,802 of record NW_026712435.1, read on the forward strand.
TGAGCATCTGATTACTTTTAAACTCGGCACATCCCAATAAATGTAAATAATATAACTCTCATAAAACGCGAACTTTCCGAAATATTAGGAAATAAATAATTTAAAGGGAAGCAAGTGGTCGATATAAAATCCAAATCTGCTACATTTTAATATTCTTATTAGAATTGTGTCAGATACTAAATGGGCAATATTGGCCCACTCCTCTGCTATGAAGGATCAACAGTTTAAATAATCATAACGCAAGTCAAAATACAGAGTGAGATGAAAAAACTGCAACCAACTTCAGACAGCTGTCAGTCTCAAGCCACTCGTCTGACAGTTTTTGAAATTATTCCAGTGACAGCTCATTAAATTGTTTACAAGCGTACAAAAGCATTTTTTGTGAGAATTTTCCAGAAAAAAAGTTATTCGTGATGGAATTCAAGCGTGATAGCGTGATTCCTTTATATTTGGCTGGAAAACCACAAGTGGCTATCATTAGAGCACTCCATCATTTAAATGTGAATAGATCTTTTGTGTCTCGCACCATCACCCGTTACCGTGATACTGGTAGCATAGCCCGAGGTCAAGGAAGTGGACGTAAGAAAACAGCAATATCAGCAGAAGCGGTTCGAAAAGTAAAGAAGCGACATGATCGAAACCCGCGACGCAGTGGCCGAAAAATGGCTCGCGAGCTGAACATATCGCAATATTCCATTCGGCAAATATTGAAAAATAAGCTGGGGGTAAAGCCGTTGAAATTTCATAAAGTCCAAGAACTTGCACCGCAACAGAAAGAAATTAGACTCGAAAGAGCTAAAGAGTTGGCCAAAAGTAGTGAACTTTCGAATTTGGTTTTCTCCGAGGAGAAAACATTCTTTGTTCAGCAGTTTGTAAACAAACAAAATTATCGTGTTTACTAGACATAGAGGTCAGCTGAACATGTGAACCTTCAGTTAGCCACCAGAACTCAAGAACGCCGGCCATGGTTTTGTGGGTCACCATAACAACCGATGGTCGATCTCCGCTCGTATTAATCCCGCTCCGCTCGTATAAATGCCGAATATTATAGCGAAAATATTCTAGAGGGTGTATTAAAGCCTTGGACACGTAAACATTTTGGCCGTAGACCTTGGACATTCCAACAGAATGCTTACAAAATGAGGTTCCTCGCTTCATTTCCAGAGAACAATGGCCACCAAAATCTCCGGATACCAATCCGTTGGACTATTGTGTCTGGAGTATTTTGGAAAGCAAGGTTGGCACTTAAAAATACCAAAGTTTCGATCACCTCAAGCAATCGCTTCGCCGGGAATGGGCCAAAATACCGCAGAGCAACATTCGGGCAGCGTGTGACAGTTTCACTGGCGGTTTGAAGGCCACAATTCGCGCCAAAGGTGACCAATTCGAACAAATCTAAACTTATTCTAAAGTTTGATGCTATTTCCGACATTTTTTGCTTTTATTCAATAAAACTTAAAAAAATTAAAAATTATGGCGTTTGACTTTGTTGCAGTTTTTTCTCACCCTGCATATTTAAATAACCGAACATTAACTGAGGGTATGCAACTGTCGGCAACACCGACTGATTTAATTTAACTTGTTTCTAAAATTTTTATACCCTCTGCCATATGGCTACAGAGGGTATATATCATTTGATACGGACAAAACGTGCCTAGTTGAAATAACGGTTTTAGACCCTAGGTCTTGTAATGTACACAACCGTTTTAGTTGCAGATGCAATTTTTTATTATATTCAGAGGCATCTTGGAAACTGAGAGGAGTAAGGACTACGGGAGCCATGTATATACTAGCTGCAGTCGGATAATGGGGGGTTCGGTCCTTCTCAACTCAGTCCATGTCTGCATTACAAAAATATTATTTTAGACTCCCTATTTATTTTTACTAAAATCTAGAAAAAAATGGTCAAAGAAAAATGGTTATAAACAAAATACCCCTTATAGTATATATATGAAATTTAATGTTGTTGTTCGACATATTCAGCAAATATATATGGTCCCTTCGATCTTGTGGGGAACCTCGGCGTCATTACCCTCTCCAACCTATTGTCCTATCTGCCTTCATGTTTTATTTTAGGACCCCTTAATACCATCACAAATTATGGCCCTACCGCACTACAAGAAACGTCAAAAATATGTTTACCAACTCATTCTGAGTGCAATTCAAAATTTGTTTTTAGATCATTATTGTTTATTATAATTATGATCAATGATAAAATAAGGAAATTCATTTGATGATATGCATTAACATAATTATTAAAATGTATAGACTTATCTAATCAAAAATATTAACAAGCATTTCTTAGGAAATATAAACTATAAGAAATTAATTTCTTTGCCCAATAACTAAATATACATACTATTACTCAATTTCAATATATGCATATAGAAGGTAAAAATTCAGTAAACAACAATAAAAAAATTATATTACCCTCATGGGTTAATGTTTCTGGGATTTGAGGAAAGAACAATTTATGGAATCTTTACCATTGAGATACTACGGATAAGCAAAAAAAAATAAGAAAAAGAGATCATACAAAAACAACAACATTTCTCCGTGTGATCTTTGTATAACAGTTTTAAATTATTGATCTCTCTTTTTTCATTACAACTACGTCTGTTCAATGTAAGTATTTATGAATGGGTATGCTAGACAATAGAAAAAAAAAAAAAAACAAAACAAAAAACAACTAAAAGAAACTTACCCCCGAACTCCGCTGTCGATGAAGGCCTCCAGTCGATGCATCGTTGATGGTGGGTGCTTAATGGAATTTATGAATGATTTAAATTCTTGCATTTGAACATACCGTAGGTGTAAAAAGTGGGTATGAGTATGATGTCGTATAGTAGGGTGGTATATATTGTTTTAGGCGCTATATATATTATAAAATTTTTTAACTAGTATTTTTTTGAGATTATTGCAATAAATATATAAGTTATATAGATTTCAATACATAGGTTTTGAATTATAATATATAGAGCGCACTACAACGTATATATCTTTAAATATATGTATACTTAATTATAAGGTTGATTTTTAATTTATTCTTCGGAAAGGCGAAATGTTTGCACGGGTTGCTGGTTCAATTTTTGTGGATATTGATGAGGTCAGATTTAGAGATGTGGTTCAAGGTGACACTTTGAATGCTCTAGGTTATAAATCACTTGTAATGAATGTTGGTTATTGTAAATTGTTTGGTTTGGAATCTCAACCAATGTGATTGTTTCGACGTTATGCATGGCCGATATTTTCGGGCAGGTGATTGCAGGGTTTCTTCAATTTCAATACGGTAGATTGAAGGTATGTTTCAAGGATGGTAGGGGAGTAATTTTTCATTGGATTTTAATGAATTGAATGAATGAATCCGGTGTTGTGGAGAGTTATTCTTCCCAAGATGTTTGTGGTGGAAATCGTGTAGACTGCATTCTAACCTCTAATGCATGGGTAGAAAACTGTAAGGTCTGACACTTTTTTTGTTGCTTTTGAAAAAATCCTTTAGAATAATTTGTTGAGCAGGATATATACAGCCTTTTCCAGGTTCTTGGTAAGAAAAAACACAACGGCATGGGCCAATTCACTATGGAGTAGTGTACTATTATTTAAGGCACTTTACCTATTTTAAAAAAATGCTTACCTTCCCAATATGACATTAAATGTAATATTTTGAATATAATTGTTTAGTATTTCTTAAAAAAAACTCGCTATATTTTAAGATTGAACTGATTTTTTAAGAATTAGGATCACAATTTTTTTTAGAATGTTACCTCTTTGAGGTTTGCACAAAAAAAGGAAGATCTTTATAGTTTTGCTTCACAGCATACCTAAGGTGGAAGAAGAAATTTGCGGATAGTCAAATTGTCAAATAACATGGAGGCGTTTAACTAATCGATAACTAGCACAGCGTAAGACGTAGAATTTGTAATGATTTTTATGAATATACTTTATATACATAGAATTATATATAATAAATAGATGAATAAATATATTAAGTACATTTTCAGAAAAAAATCATTTTTTTAGTTAATAGAAAATATTAAAGTTTGTTTTATTAATTTGGGTCTTGCGATCTCCACACTCTGTGTGTACAGTACAACCACAAAACGCAAATGCAACACGGGCGAGCCAATAAGTTTTTCAAGTTCCGTCTTTTTGCCCTGGGAGAATGTGTAATCAAAACAAACCCCAAAAAATTAAACAAGTGACTTGATAATCAACATTTCAAATCTCCTTAATAAGAGTTATATATAGAAAATAAATTACGACAGAAAATAATTCTGCCCATATATATCTTCATGACAACTTTAATGTTCGAGTTATTGTGTGATTTTAATTAGCTTACTCTAATGTGGAAGCCAATGGAGAATGTTGAATGGGATACCCTCAGATGTACCATAAAGTATGGGAGTTGAAGGAGCGATTTGTTGATTGAGACCACTGTGGACATTTAACCGGATTCTAAAGATTTAAATTATTTGGTCTCCTGTAAAAAGCCTATTTTAAATATATACTAGCAAATGGTTGTAATGAAATTTTGGTTGGTGCTTTGTGTATTCTTATGACAGTGGCCAATACAAACCGGATAATTCTAAGAGCGTTGCTATGTAGAATTAGATGGAAACAGGACACTAATATCGGAAGTCTTTTCCATGGTAAGTGCCAATTTGCTTGCCATTTAAATCTTCCAAGAGGTAATAATTGTTTCCTAGCCTCTCCTTTACTTTTGCTTTCAAAAACAAGGGGGATAACTTGGCATTGAAAGATTTTGAGGCACTACTTTGAGCAAAGTTTCTATAGAAAACTTCTTGGCCAATATTAAATGATTTTACCCTGGTCCTGAGATTATAGGCGTGTTGATTTCGTTCGTAGGCTGTTTTAATATGTTGCCTTATATCTGTTCTCATAACATGAAGACTGTCTTCTTTGGACAATCTCGCGCTAGGTTCGTCTAGAAGGTTTAGTTTTCGCAATAAGTTATAGGCAGAACCATGCGTAATCATATCGAAGCCAAAGAGAGCACGGTATGGGGAGCAATTTATGGTTTGGTGAACTGCATTGCGAAGGGCGCAACTTATTGAAGACAGGTGTTGGTCCCAGTGTTTATGATCGCTCTTTAGGTAAGCGCGAATCCCAGCGAGGAGGGAGCGATTCACCCTTTCGGACGCATTGGATTGGGGACTATACAGAGCCGTATAAACGTGTTTTATACCTAGTTCTGTGAGGAAGGCATTGAGTTCATTTGATCGGAATTGACTTCCGTTGTCACTCACCAAAACTTCAGGAACTCCATAGACATGGAAAACATGTTCAAGTAGAAATGCCTTAATTGGAGAGGCGGTGAATTTACGTAATGGACAGAGCCAGTGGAACTTGGACAGATGATCGAGGACTATAAGTAGGCCAATATGCCCATTTTTACTTCTCGGATATGGTCCAAGGATATCCACGTAAAGTCTTTGAAACGGTCGTACTGATTCTGCCATATTTCCCATAGGTGGTTTCAAGATGACGTTTGGTGCCTTTGTGGTCTTACAGACCTCACAATTTCGCACGTAATCACGCACATCCTTTACCATACCTGGCCAGAAAAATGTTCTTCTCAACAAATCTAACGTTTTGGCCATTCCTCCATGGGCAGCAACAGGGTTGTCATGGGCCTTAGCAATGGTATCACTTCTAAGCCTAGAAGGAATCCACAATTTCCAACAATTCTGCTCTTGTTCCTCTGAACCATTGTAGTGGTCAGTGCGATAATAAACATATCTATCTACAATTTTAATGTCGGGAAATTTGTTGGGATCCTTTAAAATTTGTATCTTCAACTTACTATAATCGTCATCACTATCAAAAAATGGTGATTCCAAATCTACTCCGGGCTCCGCTATTTCAAGAGATGATATGTCATAATTTGGAATTCTTGAGAGGGCATCAGGGACAATGTGATCTTTGCCCTTTCTGTGGCTTATAGTAAAGCGGTATGGTTGCAACTTGAAGACCCATCTAGCGAGTCGTCCATTCAGGTTGGGTTGTCGCATGAGCCACAATAAGCTGGAATGGTCGGTTACCACTTCAAACTCTTGAAGCTCCAAATAGCATCTAAATTTTTGTATTGCCTCTAGAGCAGCTAGACACTCTCGTTCTGTAACGCTATAGTTACGTTGCGAGGTGTTAAGTTTCTTGCTCATAAATGCTATGGGCTTCTCGTGTCCCTCATTATCGAGTTGTACCAGCACAGCACCTATACCATAATCGCTCGCGTCACAGTGTAAATAAAATTTTCTGGAAAAATCTGGATTGTTTAACACTGGAGCGGATGTTAAGAGCGATTTTACCCGTTCAAATGCCTGCTGTGCTTCTTCCGTCCATTTGAATTTTCGTTTGGTGGATACAACCTCGGTGATTGGGAACGTCTCGTCTGCAAAATTGTGGATAAACCGACGGTACCATCCACAGATACCTAAAAAACCGCGTACCTGCTTCAAATTTTTGGGTACAGGCCAGTTTTTTATTGCCGACACCTTTTCGGGGTCTGTTGAAATTCCACCATTACCAATAATATACCCGAGGTAGTTGGTTCTGGTTACACAAAACTTACTCTTGGATATATTAAGGGTAAGGTTCGCATTTCGAAATTGTGTGGCAATTCTCATTAGGACACCAATATGTGTGTTGAAGTCTTCCGAGACTATAACCATGTCGTCCAAATATCCAAAGACCGTATGCCGTAGATCTGGCGGTATGAGCTCATCCATCAATCGACACATTGTCTGTGGTGCGTTGCACAGTCCGAAAGGCATAACCACAAATTGATAGAGTGGTCTACCCGGGACTGTGAATGCCGTCAATTGTTTGGATGACTCATCCAGACCTATTTGCCAGAAAGCATCTTTAAGGTCCAATTTGGAAATGACATTTGCTTTAGGAAGTCTCGAGAAGATTCCCTCTATGTTTGGCAACGGGTAAGCATCCTTCTTTGTGACAGAATTCAGTTTCCGTGCGTCCAAACATAACCTAACTTTGTTAGGTTTCACCACGAGCCTCATAGGGGAACTCCATGGTGAAGAAGAGGGCTCTATAACTCCAAGTTCGAGCATGCGGTCTATTTCCGAAAACATTAATTTTTCCACCGCAGGCGAAACCGGGTAAAATCTCTGTTTTATTGGCTTGGCATCGCCGACATCAATAGTATGAGTTATTAAAGTGGTTCTGCCAAGACCTTGCTTTTCAAAACTAGGGAAAAGAGATATAATTGCATCTAACTGTCTCAATTGGTCACAGGACAGTTTTATTTGAAGGGTTTCGTCTTTGTCTATGTCAGAAGGACTAATTTCGGAAATATCGGGTTTACAGGGAATATTATTTTTAAAGGAGATAATATCCTGCGGACCGTTTATATGTCCTAAAAGGTCAAAACTTTTCCAAAAGTCAATCCCAAGGATTAACCTGTGTGATATTGACGGTATTATGAACAATTTCATATCCTTTCTTTTGCCATTAAATGATATAGAGACATTTATCCAGCCTAAAACATTTTGAGATTTTCCATCTGCGGTCTTAACAAAGGATTTAATAGGCTGAAAATTTGGGAGTTTCGAGAATTGAAACTGAGCAAGTTCGCTACCAATGCAGCTGATATTTGCTCCAGTATCCAAAAGTCCAAATTCTTCGAAATCTAAAAAGGATACTTTTGCATAAAATCGCTTGTCCTGCGGGTTAGATACAATCGTGGAAATTTGAATTTTTCCACAGATTTTTCTTAAACGGAAATATCTTCGCAATCGGGTTGTGGATCTTTTGGGAGATTTAATTTGCGAAATTACATTCATGTTAAAAATTTCATCACGTTTTTGTTTATATATTTCCCAGCGCTTATGATAAGGCATTTTGGGATAAATTATATGGGATACGTTTTCATTGGGTATTTCAATAGAAGAAATTGGTCTCTTAAGAACAGTTATGTTATTTAGTGGATTGGACAAGTCAGGGTTAACGGGTAAGTCCGGGCTTAAATTACAATGTTCGGAAATCAGTTGTTCCTTTAAATTTGATCCCTGGGAGGACCCATTTGCTTGAAGTTTTTTGGCAAGGTTTGATTTTGACTACGGGCTAGACATTTCGTACATTGGGGCTTATAAATATTTTTAGCGCCACACCCATAGCAAAAAATTGTCCTTTCTTCTAGACAGTCCTGCCAGGTGTGACCTGATTTATCACAATTCCAACATATAAGTTTAATCTCGGGTTTATGTAAGGCGTTAACCTCATTTTCGCATTCGATTTCTTCAGGAAGTTGATCTTTCAGCTCAGCTACTTGCTTTCGTGGTGGGAAATTTAAATTTTGAGTACGAGGAGATAGCGTTCTACGTACATACTCATCACTAAAAAAGTTTTCGCGCATTTGCACGAGCTTTCGCAAATGAGCTAAGGAACGAATAGGGACATAAAGGAGGTCCTGTCGTATTTCGGGTCTCAAATTTCGGGCTACTATTGATATAAATTCTTCCTCAGCCATGGGAAGAGAGAGCTTATCAGCAATTGTTTGCAAAGCATCAAGGAAAACGTCATAGCTCTCGCCAGGCTTCTGTTTCCGGCTTCGCATTTCTTCGCGAAGGTCATATGATGACTTCTTATCCTTATACTGGCTTTGGATAGCTATACAGAAATCCTCCCATACAATGGTTTCCACTTGCTTATGGTACCGCCAGTACCATTCGCGAGCCTTGCCGGTTAACAGGGTATTTAAATTTTTACATATTACAGTAAAATCATTGTTGAATGTTTCTTTTGTCAGAGTTTTAACTCTATAAAGAAACTCATCAATATTGAGACCGTTCGACGAACCATCGAACTTCAGGTTCCAATTATTGATAATTGAGGTAATCTTTTCTGCATGTCTTTCAAACGGAATAATGTTGACTATACCATTTGGACTCGAATAAATAGGTTGTGGATATGAATTATACGGTCCATTATGGTTAAAATTATTTGTGCTCAAATTAGGGATATTGTTCTGATGGTTATGTTGAGGATTAGCTTGCGTATTAAATGCATTACTGGGATGAGTTCTCGAATCATTATGATGGGGTATAGTTGGATTCACGAGGTATTGATTTTGGTTACCCAAATTTTGGGGAATTTGGTTCAAATTTGGTGCGGCATTTGAAGTAGGAATTTGAGGTAGATTTAGATTTTGTAGAAGCCTTGTCAATTGGTTTTCAATCATTCGACCTATTTCCTGGTAATCAACAACGGCACTAGAAGTCTGTTGGTTACCAATATTAGCGGGAGATGTGTTAGAAAAATCAATAGAAAGATTGTTCTGGTGAGGCGTTTGTATAGCTTCAGTTCGAACATCTTGGGTTTCTTGAAATAAGTTCTTGCTAACACTGCGTGTTTGGTAATGTTTGCTCATGGCACCTCTGCCTTTACCTCTGGTATTAACGGCTTTAGGAGCTGGAGGAGGCTTTGAAGCAACATTGAAGGTTCTTAACTCACTAAGGTCACACACACGCTGACATACAGGACATTCAGAACTACCTGAAAGATGCGTCTCAATGCATGTCCTGTGAAAAGGATGTGAGCATTCACTAATGATAAGGCAATCCTGTCCATCAGTTAGGGCGTGTTTACACACGTGACATTGTGTTTGAAGGTTGGTCGATGTTGAAGAAGTTTGAGCAGGTAGCTCTGAAGGTATTGTTTGCTCAGATGCCATATCAAAAATGTATGTCAAATAGAGCTTATTGATAAAAATTTTAAAAAGCAAAACGATATTCTCAAGCAATGGTAGTTTAAAAATCCTTTAAAGAAGAAAGAATTCGAAATTTTATTAGATATCAATATTACAGCTAGACGTTTCTTGTAGGGAAAGGGTACATAAATTGGAGTGATAAATAACATTTCGAACAACTAAGGAAACAAATTGGTCTATGTCATGTTCATACTCCACTGATTCAACATTTTTAAAATCAAACTATAAAAATAATACTTCAATCAATTTTTCTTTCTGTTTTCAGAGAGGTCATTAATATGCTTACGCAAAATTAACGAAATCCATCTCCGAAACCATACTGATACCTAAGTCTTAAAGAATGGTTAAAAAAATAAAATATGAACATGTTAAGGAAAGATAATAAGATCATTTTATTAAGAAATTTCAAGAGATAAAACATTTGCAGTTATTTCCGGTCAGTTAATCGAGGTTAACCTCAGACTACCGAATATCCAAGGAGACCACTAACAAAGTATTTATACATCCTAAATTCTATCAAAAAGAGATCTTAAAATTTCAAATTTTATGAAAGCTACAAAAAAAAATCTGTAAAGAGCCGAAAGGACAAGGTCGTTATCCTTCGGCCCCACGTTGGGCGCCATTTTCTGTAATGTACACAACCGTTTTAGTTGCAGATGCAATTTTTTATTATATTCAGAGGCATCTTGGAAACTGAGAGGAGTAAGGACTACGGGAGCCATGTATATACTAGCTGCAGTCGGATAATGGGGGGTTCGGTCCTTCTCAACTCAGTCCATGTCTGCATTACAAAAATATTATTTTAGACTCCCTATTTATTTTTACTAAAATCTAGAAAAAAATGGTCAAAGAAAAATGGTTATAAACAAAATACCCCTTATAGTATATATATGAAATTTAATGTTGTTGTTCGACATATTCAGCAAATATATATGGTCCCTTCGATCTTGTGGGGAACCTCGGCGTCATTACCCTCTCCAACCTATTGTCCTATCTGCCTTCATGTTTTATTTTAGGACCCCTTAATACCATCACAAATTATGGCCCTACCGCACTACAAGAAACGTCAAAAATATGTTTACCAACTCATTCTGAGTGCAATTCAAAATTTGTTTTTAGATCATTATTGTTTATTATAATTATGATCAATGATAAAATAAGGAAATTCATTTGATGATATGCATTAACATAATTATTAAAATGTATAGACTTATCTAATCAAAAATATTAACAAGCATTTCTTAGGAAATATAAACTATAAGAAATTAATTTCTTTGCCCAATAACTAAATATACATACTATTACTCAATTTCAATATATGCATATAGAAGGTAAAAATTCAGTAAACAACAATAAAAAAATTATATTACCCTCATGGGTTAATGTTTCTGGGATTTGAGGAAAGAACAATTTATGGAATCTTTACCATTGAGATACTACGGATAAGCAAAAAAAAATAAGAAAAAGAGATCATACAAAAACAACAACATTTCTCCGTGTGATCTTTGTATAACAGTTTTAAATTATTGATCTCTCTTTTTTCATTACAACTACGTCTGTTCAATGTAAGTATTTATGAATGGGTATGCTAGACAATAGAAAAAAAAAAAAAAACAAAACAAAAAACAACTAAAAGAAACTTACCCCCGAACTCCGCTGTCGATGAAGGCCTCCAGTCGATGCATCGTTGATGGTGGGTGCTTAATGGAATTTATGAATGATTTAAATTCTTGCATTTGAACATACCGTAGGTGTAAAAAGTGGGTATGAGTATGATGTCGTATAGTAGGGTGGTATATATTGTTTTAGGCGCTATATATATTATAAAATTTTTTAACTAGTATTTTTTTGAGATTATTGCAATAAATATATAAGTTATATAGATTTCAATACATAGGTTTTGAATTATAATATATAGAGCGCACTACAACGTATATATCTTTAAATATATGTATACTTAATTATAAGGTTGATTTTTAATTTATTCTTCGGAAAGGCGAAATGTTTGCACGGGTTGCTGGTTCAATTTTTGTGGATATTGATGAGGTCAGATTTAGAGATGTGGTTCAAGGTGACACTTTGAATGCTCTAGGTTATAAATCACTTGTAATGAATGTTGGTTATTGTAAATTGTTTGGTTTGGAATCTCAACCAATGTGATTGTTTCGACGTTATGCATGGCCGATATTTTCGGGCAGGTGATTGCAGGGTTTCTTCAATTTCAATACGGTAGATTGAAGGTATGTTTCAAGGATGGTAGGGGAGTAATTTTTCATTGGATTTTAATGAATTGAATGAATGAATCCGGTGTTGTGGAGAGTTATTCTTCCCAAGATGTTTGTGGTGGAAATCGTGTAGACTGCATTCTAACCTCTAATGCATGGGTAGAAAACTGTAAGGTCTGACACTTTTTTTGTTGCTTTTGAAAAAATCCTTTAGAATAATTTGTTGAGCAGGATATATACAGCCTTTTCCAGGTTCTTGGTAAGAAAAAACACAACGGCATGGGCCAATTCACTATGGAGTAGTGTACTATTATTTAAGGCACTTTACCTATTTTAAAAAAATGCTTACCTTCCCAATATGACATTAAATGTAATATTTTGAATATAATTGTTTAGTATTTCTTAAAAAAAACTCGCTATATTTTAAGATTGAACTGATTTTTTAAGAATTAGGATCACAATTTTTTTTAGAATGTTACCTCTTTGAGGTTTGCACAAAAAAAGGAAGATCTTTATAGTTTTGCTTCACAGCATACCTAAGGTGGAAGAAGAAATTTGCGGATAGTCAAATTGTCAAATAACATGGAGGCGTTTAACTAATCGATAACTAGCACAGCGTAAGACGTAGAATTTGTAATGATTTTTATGAATATACTTTATATACATAGAATTATATATAATAAATAGATGAATAAATATATTAAGTACATTTTCAGAAAAAAATCATTTTTTTAGTTAATAGAAAATATTAAAGTTTGTTTTATTAATTTGGGTCTTGCGATCTCCACACTCTGTGTGTACAGTACAACCACAAAACGCAAATGCAACACGGGCGAGCCAATAAGTTTTTCAAGTTCCGTCTTTTTGCCCTGGGAGAATGTGTAATCAAAACAAACCCCAAAAAATTAAACAAGTGACTTGATAATCAACATTTCAAATCTCCTTAATAAGAGTTATATATAGAAAATAAATTACGACAGAAAATAATTCTGCCCATATATATCTTCATGCCAACTTTAATGTTCGAGTTATTGTGTGATTTTAATTAGCTTACTCTAATGTGGAAGCCAATGGAGAATGTTGAATGGGATACCCTCAGATGTACCATAAAGTATGGGAGTTGAAGGAGCGATTTGTTGATTGAGAACACTGTGGACATTTAACCGGATTCTAAAGATTTAAATTATTTGGTCTCCTGTAAAAAGCCTATTTTAAATATATACTAGCAAATGGTTGTAATGAAATTTTGGTTGGTGCTTTGTGTATTCTTATGACAGTGGCCAATACAGTCTCTTTGGACCAAATCCGTTTCAGAACATTTGGAGTCGATCTACCGATGTCCGTCCGTCCGTCCGTCTGTCTGTCTGTCTGGCTGGCTGGTGCGCACGATAACTCTCGAAGGAAGTATCCGATTTGATCCAAACTTGGTACATCGTAATATTTTTGTCAAACTTAGATCGAGTTCGGAGATGGGCGATATCGGTCCACTCCTTCTGGTACCTCCCACACAAAATGTCAAAATTTTCAAAGAAACGAATTTATTGCACAGAAAGAGAAAGGATAGTCCGATTTTGCTCGAATTTTGCGAATTCTTATATTTTCATCAGTGCTAGGTTAGGTGTGCAAATGGATTATATCGGTCCACTCCATCAAGTACCTCCCCCACAAATAGTCAAAATTTTTAATAATTACAACTCTTATAAAATGTGATTTAAGAGTCCGATAGTCTTTTAATTTCACACATCCCATTAATTTTATTAAGCCAAGGTCTGGGGTGAAAATGGAATGTATCGGTCCACTCCTTCTGGTACCTCCCCCCAAAAGGTAGAAATTTTCAAAAAATATTTTCTGCACAGAAAGAGAAACGATAATTTGATTTTGCTCGAATTTTGCAAATCCTAATATTTTCATCAGTGCTATGTCAGGTGCGAAAATGGACAATATCGGTATACCCCATCAAGTACCTCCCCCACAAAGAGTCAAAATTTTGAATAATTACAACCCTTATAAAATGTGATGTAAGAGTCCGATTGTATTCAAATTTCACATATCCCAATATTTTTATTAACCTAAGGTCTGGTGTTAAGAGTGAATACATCGGTCCATTCCTTTTGGTACCTCCCCAACAAAAGGACGAAATTTTCTCTCAATAAGAAGCCTGATAGGAATATGAAATTTATCGGAATTTATGATTTCGCATAAAATTGGAAATAAATATCCTTTCTTGTAATTTTGCCCAATATTTCGCTCAATATTTTTTTATTTGTATCAGATGAAGTATAAAAATGGAATATTTCGGTAGACTCTATCTGGTACATAACGCACATTTTAACATTTTTTAAAAATTATTACATATCTAATATAAAGTGAAGGAGTGTGTCGATATAATCCATACCAGTAACGTCGGAATATTTATATCATATTTTTGGGTCCGATACGAAATGGACAATATTGGTCCATTCCTTCGGAACCTGCTCCATAGAGGGCCAAACGTTTGAATAAATGTAACACTAGTCAAATATATTTCGACTATTTAATCGAATATAGGCTGAGGGTATATATCTGTTGGTAATACCGACTGATACTTTTTAACTTGTTATTATTAATCTTGACCAGTCTTTTCATATTTCCAAGTAGGCTCCAAGATTTTAAATATCCTGATAAAAATCCAAAAAAGTCAAAATAAAATAACTTCAAGTCACCCCTGTTTATGGAATTATAATTTTGATGTGTGGTTCGGAAAAATAATCGTAATAGGTTTTGCTAAATTTCAAATATAACCTTTTTTTGGCATAATTTTATTTTTTATTTTTGAAATAATTTTTGAAAACTAAAAAATAATTTTTTTGGAGTAGTAGAGAATTTGAAAGACATTTTGTTGACTGTTTTTTTTTTTTTTTTTAATTTTGCCCTGAAAACTTTTTAGTTTCAATCAATGGAGAATTTCACTTAATGTTTTTTTTTACAGTTTTGTTTTTTCATTAGAGTATTAAAGTATAAAGTTATTCTGTTTAGATTCAACAATTATTAATTTATTCACTTTTCCATTTCTAACATTCTATTTAATTTTTAATAATAATGAGAAAATTGCTTTTTTTTTTTGATTTTAATAGTACTTTTGTTTATAACAATTTCACAATTTTTTCTATTTTTGTTTTATCGTTGGGTACGGTTATAGATTTTTTAAACTGCTTTAGCATTATTGGATGATGTTATACATTTACATTTTTTTATTTCTTCATTTGCATAAATCCCATTTAAAGCCAATTTAAAATAAACTCCACTAGTGTTCTTTATTTCGTTCTAAATTTAAAACTTTCACTTTTGTCGGAATTTCTTCCACTTTGATTTATTGCTTTCGATATTTGAACCTAACAACAAAACAGCGCGCCAAAGACTGAAAGTAAATGGCCAAATGCAATTTGTTTTTAAGGACCTTGTCCCATTTACTTTCACCAATTCAACAGTTGTTCAACAAGGGTTAGATTCCCGCAGGATACAAAATAAAAACCAAAATTGGGTCTCTTAAATTGGGAAAAGAGAAATTTCATTTGAATGGCGCATGCTCGAATAATATCATTAAAATCAACAAATGTTGATGTTTTGAAAATTTTTCATTCATAAAATAGGCGTTTATTTATCTGCATGCGTGAGTGGGCAAGCAGATATACAGTAGTGTGTGGTAAGATAAGTAAGTTTTAATAGAAACATCCTTAAAAATATACCATAGATATTGGGCGAACAAGTAAGGCTGTAATATAAATTTTACAAAAGCAAAATTTAGAAGATATCGGATTTATACACGCAGCGAATGTTCGATTATTAAAATATACAGGGTGTGATGAAAAAAAGCAACTTCAGACTGCTGTCATTTCTAAACCACTCATCCGACAGATGTTAAAATTATTCCAGTGACAGCTAATTATATTGTTTACAAGCGTACAAAAGTATTTTGCTAAGAATTTACCAGAAAAGAGGGTATTCGTGACGGAATTCAAGCGTGAGAGTGTGATTTCTTTATATTTGGCTGGAAAACCACAAGTGGCTATCTTTAGAGCACTCGAGCATTTAAAAGTGAATAAATCCAGCATTTAAAAGTGAGTAAATCCTTTGTGTCTCGTACCATCGCCCGTTACCGTGATACTGGTAGCGTAGCCCGACGTCAAGGAAGCGGACGGAAGAAAATAGCAACATCAGCAGAAATGGTTCGGAAAATAAAGAAGCGACTTGATCGTCGCAGTGGCCAAAAAAAATCACTCGTGTGCTGAACATATCGCAATATTCCATCCAGCAAATATTGAAAAATGAGGTAAAGCCATTGAAATTCCAAAAAGTACAAGAACTTGCACCGCAACAGAAAGAAAATAGAATAGAATTTGATTTTCTCCTACGAGAAAACATTCGTTGCCCAGCATTTTGTGAACAAACAAAATGATCGTGTTTACTCGCCAAAGAGGTTGGCCAGAACCAGACCAAAAATTTAAGCGCCGACCATGGTGATGGTGTGGGCCGCCATAACAGTCGATGGTCGCTCTCCGCTCGTATTAATCGACCGTGGCATCAGAATAAATACCGAATATTATCGTGAAAATATTCTGGAGGGTGTATTAAAGCCTTGGGCACGCAAAAATTTTGGCAGCACATTTATGTTTCACCCTGTATATCATCCTCACAACAGATCTTGTGTTAGTAAATATGCATCTATGAGTGAAATTTGAAGAGAGTTGGATGTTTATTTCGCTTTCTTAGTTTTTAGAAACCTTGAACCATATGTGGGGGAGGTACCAGAAGAAATGGTCTGACCTCTACCATATTTAGAACAAATCATTTGTTGATGGAAAGATTGAGATGTACCAATTCTGAAAGAAATCGGAAGGTGGCAAAAGCAGTGGACCGATACATTCCATCTTCACAGCAGATCTTGTGTATGTAGAAATAATGGGATATGTGAAAAATATAAAAAGAACCGGATGCTTCTTTCGGATTTTATAATCGTTTTGGTTATTCAGAACTATGACTCTTTGCGGGGAGGTACCAGAAGGAATAAGGCGATTTCTACCATTTTTATAATAGATCTTATGTCGATGGAAATATTGAGATGTATCAAGTCTGAATGGAATCAGATGTAAATTTTGCGTTTTATGAGCTTCAAGGATATTCAAAATTTTGACCCCTTTTTTGGAGAAGTTACCAGAAGGAGTGAACCGATATATTCCATCTTCACACCAGGCCGTGGATTAGTAAAAATATTGTGATATGAGTAATATGATCATATTATAGTTTATGAAAATTATAATTAATGAAGATTTTGTCCCTTTGTGGGGGAGGTACCGGAAGGAGTGGACCAATAGCACTGATGTAAATATGCAAAGTTGGAGCAAACTCGGATTACCCTTTCTCTTTCTGTGCGGTAAATTATTTTCTTTGAAAATTTCGCCCTTTTGTGGGGGAGGTACCAGAAGGTATGGACCGATATTGCCCAAATCCGAACTCGATCTAAGTCTGATAATAATATATATAGGATCTACCAAAAGAGTAATCGTGCCCACCAATCAGCAAGACAAACGGACGGGCGAACGAACACCTTTAGATCTACTTCAAATGTTCTGAAACGGATATGGGCCAAATAGACCTAGGGTCTAAAACTGTCTTAAAACTGGCCTTAACCAATAGTATATAAATGTATATTTATTACGGGTACAACTGCTAAATATGCATTATGGTGTAGTGTATTACATAGTCGGCACCGACTGACCTTTTTCCTTTTCCGGCTGGACATTGTTTGCTTCAGTTTTCTATATCTTCTATATAATCTTAATATTCAATTGAACTCTGTCTAATTTAAATGGAATTTCTGAATGCAGTATTCTCAGTATTAAATCGAACGTGAAAATTTTAAATATCTGAACAATAATTGTAAAATTCTGAATTTCCAATGAATTCAGCACATGAAATTAAATAACCGAACTTAAAATATAATATAAAATATCTGAATTTCGAATAAATGAATGAATTAAATTAAAACTTGGAATTCTGAATTATGCGAAAATGCTGGAGTTATTTAGTTTTGTCTGTTTACTTTGCTCACCAAGTTCTTTCGAAACTCGGAAAGACGGGTTTCTCCGTCTGGCATTGACCTACACTTTGCCGCTTCTTTAACTTCATTTAGATACAACACCGGTTTTGCTTCCTTTCTGAGAGATATCTTCACGGGCTCCCTTTAAATGGGCAACAGCTTACTCTTTTCATATATTTTTTCATTGTTTTGGATTTTCTCTTCAGTTTTATTGTTTACACACTCACAGGAATACAACCAGTAGGACTTTCACATTCATTGGTGAAAGTCAAATGCCGCATTATCGGAATTATTTATAGAGACGGTTTCCTCAGTTTGTTTTGCTTGCAACGACGAAAAAATTGACGTAATTTTCATTTAAAAGCTATAACAAAAATTTCAAATCTCAAATAGTTGCCATGACCTCCGCTAAACCAGGTATACTTAAATGAAAAAGCAGCTTTACAGCTTCCAACTGTTAACGTTTATTTGGTATTTTCCTTTTTTCACGTTTTTTTCCCACACTCGTTCGTTCATTCAAACAATGTTTTGTTTTTATTTTCTTTTCATTACAGAGGATGACAAAGTGGGAACCCTGGACGTTTTGCTAAGTAGTGCTTATTGCCGGTCCCAACGTTTTTTGTCCAAACAACTGGCACAGTTGCGACCGGAGTTGACAATGTCGATGTTTTCAGGTACGTACTTTTGTATTTCATATTCTTCTTCTGACACGACCCCTCCCCGCCTCATCCTTTGGCTTTGTTGGAGTGGCATAGTTTAAAATAACATTTCTAAATTCCATTTCAGAAATAACACATCGCTTTCAAACGGCTCGTGAAGATGTACGCACGCTATTACTGCAGTGCTTGCAACCCTGGCTGCACAACATGGAATTAGTGGCGACAACAGTGCCACCAGCCACACCGTTGTCATATATCATGGTAAGTGAAAGGAAGAGTACAATGTAGAACATGATTTTATATTTCTCGAGTGTGGGTGTGCGTTTTTTCGGGAAACACAAAGTTTAATGGTGGTTACATCTACACTAACTTCGAATGGTGACAATTTATTGGCAAACGTTTAATATGCAACGTAAATCAGTTTCACAGTCAAAGAGGAATGAAATGTAATCGGAAATTCCACACGACATGTTCACAAAATATTTTGCCGACATTTATGGTCCATATCTTCAAAAATTTAACATAGCTGGAGCAAAGTTTTACCATTTTATAACAAGTGAATTCCGATAGTATTTCATGCAAATTTAATATTTATACCCTACAACACTATGTGTTTATTATGTAACACCTCGAAATATTGGTTTTCCCTATGGATCTTCCTATCTCATCGAGCTGAGTCGATCTAGCTATGTATGTCCGTCCGCCCGTCTGTCTGTCTGTCCATGTTAATTTGTAATCACTCTACAGATCGCAATTATGGACCAAAAACTGAAAAATTTCTTGATTTTGCAGTTGCTCTACAGTTCGCAATTATAGAACTATCGACGCAGAAGTTAGTATGGGGCTAGAGGTTAGGGCTGGAAAGAAGCCTTCCAATTGTGATGGTCATCGGGTAACATTTAGTGGGTTAAATAGACCATAAAATTTTCCATTTAACCGCGAATATTTTTAATCCCGGCGGAATCACAAATAGACGAAAGGGTCAATTCTGACCGTTATGTAGATGCCAATAGTAAATATATCGGATATATATAGGAAATATATAAAATGTGTATGTAGAAAGGAAAGGGATGTTATCTAGAATGTTTATATCTCAAGAATGGCTGGACCGATTTTGACAAATTTTGTTAATTCAGAATGCCCTCTTGGCATAATAGGGTAAAATCTGAAAAAAATCGCATAAAAAGATGCCAATAATGATGTTAATATAGATTTTGTAGTATTTTGTGACATATTTATTTTAGTTTTCCCATTTTTTGTCGCATGCGATTTTTTCAATTTGTCTTATAACTTCTGGCTTTTTTATGCTTATGATATTCGTCAAAGAAGAATATAGCCAAATATCGTAGACAAGCAAATCTTATAGAGATGAGTCTCAATTTTTAGATACAGAGGGCATATTGCTTTTGGAGATTATCGCAAAATATTTAGCGGTTCAAATGAACCAAAAACGGAAACAATCTCTTGATCACGCAATTGAAGCCAATCGACACGCCTGAGAAGAGAGTTAACGACAGGGAAGAATTCTAGCATTTTAGATGACCATTGGGTTATTATATATTTCGCTGTAAAATGGACCACAAAATGTCCCTCGTCTAAAAAAAACAAATTTGTGTAGCCTTTCAAAATTGTATCTGCGTCATTATCAATTTTGAAAATTTTTTTGAGTGAATTTTCTAATGGCAACGGTTAATCTGGAATTTTTATACCTTCAGCCATATGGCTAGAGAAGGTATTTATCATTTGATATGTGCCTCATCGAAATAATAATTTTAGACTCTATGTCTCTTTGGACCAAATCCAAATCATTTGGAGTCGATCTAGCGATGTCTGTCTAGCTGGCAAGATAACTCTCGAAGGGAGCATCAGATTGTGTCCATACTAGGTACATCGTAATATTATTGTCAATCATATATCGAGTTCGGAGATGGGCAATATCGGTCCACTCCTTCTTTTACCTCCCCCACAAAGGAGGGCAAATATTGTAAATCCCAATATTTCTATCAGTGCTATGTCAATTTCGAAAATGGATAATATTGGCCCACGTACCTCTCCCACAAGCGGTCAAAATTTGTAATAATTATAACTCTTATAACATGTGAAATAATAGTCCGATTGTCTTCAAATTTCACACATTCCAATGTGTTAAGTAATATAAGAACTGACGTGAAGATAGGATATATTGACCCACTCTTCCGGGTACCTGCCCCACAACGGGTCAAAATTTAGAATAGCAATGGAGCTTGTAAAGCGCGAAGTAAACATCCGGTGTCTATTAAACTCGGCACATCCCAATATTTCTTCAACTGAAGATTTGATGTAAGGATGATATATATCGGTTCAGTACTTCCCACACAAAGTGTTAAAATTTGGAATAGTTATAACTCTTATAACATATAACCCGTAACGAAAGTCTTAAAGTCGGGCGGGGCGGGCGACTTTATGATACCCTACACCACTTTGCTAATTTAGTACTGCTCCGCATAACAATTAAAAGTTTTTATGGGAGAATTCAATCATACCCGCTATGATCATAATTAAAGTTCAAAGGTCTAAATATGCCGAAGCATTTGTATCTTCTAAATTCGGACTTGTATTGCTCATTTGGTGCACAATTAATTTAAAATCAGATAAAGATATATATGTTAGCTATATCCAAATCGGAACCCATCTCGATAAAATTTGGCAAACATATTTCTGAGCTGTATTTCATATATTTCCCTGAATATCATTGTTACGGAGTGCATATTACGGCTGTGGGTAACAAAACAAATTTTACATACTATCTTCTACTTTCAATTCGGTTGTAAATGCCAAATTCCATCCCATTTGGACAAATATTGGACGTTTGGTGCACAATAAAATTTCGATCAAATTTAGCATACTTATTTTCAGGACCAATCTGATCGTACGTGCAAAATTCCATACTATTCGGGCTGATATTACACGTTTGGTGCACAATAAAAGGCAAATCGGACGAAGATATATATGGGAGCTATATCTAAATTTTGACCCATTATCTCCAATTTCAATAGGGTTCGTCCCTGGGCCAAACAAATGATTTGTGCAAGATTTCATCTATATAGGGCAATAAATGCGAACTGGACTTTTTTTACAAAAATACATGGACAAACGGACGGACAGACAGACAAAAGGACGGACATGCATAAATCGACTCAAAATGTGATTCTATGCAGATCTTCAAAATGAGCTATGGGCCTATCTCGTTTTCTTTAGCCTGTTACAAACAAATACACAAAGACATAATACCCTGACCACCTTGTGGTGTAGGATATAAAAATAAGAGTCCGATCCTCAAAAATCAAATTTCACACATCTCAATATTTCTATTAACACAAGATTTGTTGTGAAGATAGGATACATTTCCCAAAAATTATCACATATCTCATATAAAGTGAAAGAAGTAGTCGATACAGTCCAAATCTGTCGCCGTGTAATATATATGTCAGATACGAAATAAAAAATATTGACACAAGGGACTGGACCAATATTGTTCATTTCGTATCAGACATAAATATTACAAAGTATCCGATTCGGACTATGTCGACTATTTCTTTTACTTTATATGAGATATGTGATAATTTTTTTTTTTTTTGGGAAATGTTATAATATTACTGATACCAATACGAGGATATATATATTTTAGCCCTCAAACGAGTCACCAGATGGCCCATTTTTAAAAGTATAAAACTCTAAATTTTAAATTACGATAAGTAAAAACAAGCAAAAAACCGGGCCGGGCCGAACTTTAAATACCCTCCACCAATTGGTAAAAATTTAACAATTTTCAAAAAAAATAAAACCCGTAAAAATTCTGTTAAAATCTTAAAAATACCAAATGCAGCCGTATATTAGGGTCTACACGACGACGTGGACCAACATAGGCAACTTTTGTCACAAGCTATTACAATATTCAAATGCGAAACTTGAAAAAAATCAGTTTATAATCTAGCTAAAATCATGAAAATTCCGATTATTGGGGGGTACCATGGTGATTATAAAACGTGCACCTGCAGAGACAATTTTCTGTCATAGGCTGTAGTAGCCATTATGAACTTCGAATACCAAAATTGAAACATTTCCGATAAATAATGTTGCTAAAATTATAAAAATACCGAATATCGAGGGTACCGTTATATGGGGATATACGAAGGCGAGGACCTACATGGCCTATTTTCTGTTTTGTGCTATAGTATCTATTACAAACTTCAAATACCCAATTTGAAACAATTCTGTTAAATAATGTCGCAAAAATAATTAAAATACCGATTATCGGAGGTACCGTTATATGGGGTCTATACGAAGACGTGGACCTGCGCAGACAATATTCCGAATTTACGAACTTCAAATACCAAAATTGAAACAATTCCAATAATGTCGCAAAAAAAATCAAAATACCGAATATCGGGGGGTACCGTTATATGGGGCCTTTACGAAGACGTGGACCTACATGGCCCATTTTCAATACCAAAAGTCCTGCAGGCATAATACGCATTTGAGTAAAATTTTATCAACCTACTTCATTTCGTTCGGATGATTTTCACAGACGGACAGACGGGACAGACGGGACATTGATAAATCGACATAGAATTTCATGCTGACCAAGAATATATATACTGTGGGGTCTAAAATGTATATTTCGAGGTGTTACAAACGGAATGACAAACTTAATATACCCTCCACACTATGGTGGAGCGTCATTAAAAGAAAACTTTATTCATCGCAATTGAAGAGAGATTTTCAAAAAAACATAAAGGGAGGGTAATATTTAAAACCACCTTGTTAGTTAAAGGTCAACCCGTAGAAGAATTTAATGATAGATAATTTTGTAGAATATTTTGAAACGGGGACCAAAAAGAGCCATTTGTTTGAAAGCTTGAGTGTTCACATTTTCTACAAAAATAATCCTCATATTTTTATCAATAATATTGCCGAAGGACACTATACATCTAAAATGCGAGGTTGTCAAGGAATCTTAATCTGAAACTTTACAAAATTGGAAGGTTGCTTGGCGATGTAAATTTTCTAAACGTCGACACATGTGTCTGCTATGTTTGCTGACACCTAACCTATGCCTTATATAATTATTCCGATGTGTGAAACTTCAATCAAATCAGATATACTTCCCTCGATTTTGGGAAGGCACTTGCAAGAATATCCCAGCTTCTGGATATGGAGAAAGCATTTTGTAGCAGTTATGATTATTCAAAAATTTTACCCCATGTGGAGGTAGTTTCGGAAGTCCATTTTCGCCCCTGTCCAAATGTCATGGTTGGGTAAAAAATGAACTCGCCGGAACTTAACATCGTTAACATTCACACAACAATTATTTGCATAATAATTATTCGCATTAGAAATAAATATTCGATTTTGCACACCCCAATATTTCTATCAGTATTAGATGATGATACATACCAAGAATTGTCACATAACCAACATAGGTCAGATACGAAATGTACAATATTTGCTATTTCCTACGGCACCATCCACCCAATAAAGGGTCAACAGTTTAAATAATCATCACCATGTCCAAAATATATTTAAATTATACCATGAAGTGTCCGAGTCCATCTCAATTATTGCTAAGTGATTATAGGGTACGTTTCTGTATGCCAATATGTCGAAAGAAATACCAATTCTGTAAGTATATTTGTACCATCAGTCTTATGGCTATATATGATGATGATCGATCGACCATCGGCTGTTATGGCGACCCACG
Source organism: Musca domestica (assembly GCF_030504385.1). Classification (NCBI taxonomy): domain Eukaryota; kingdom Metazoa; phylum Arthropoda; class Insecta; order Diptera; family Muscidae; genus Musca; species Musca domestica. The sequence goes on from NW_026712435.1 coordinate 18,361,250, forward strand.
CCCTCACCATAGCCTGCGCTTGAGTTCTGGTCTGGTTCAGACCAACCGAAGGTGCACGTTATCAGCTGACCTCTTTGGCAAGTAAACAGGATTATATTGTTCATTTACAAGCAGCTGGACAACGAATGTTTTCTCATCGGAGGAAATCAAACTCGGCAGTTCACCACTTTTGGCCAAGCGAAGCAACTTTTTAGCTCTTTTAAGTCTATTTTCTTTCTGTTGCGGTGTGAGTTCTTGCTCTTTTTGGAATTTCAATGGCTTTAGCCCGAGCTCATTTTTCAATATATGCCTCCACTTTATTGACTTCGGGCTACGCGACCAGTATCACGTTAACGAGCGGTGGTACGAGACACAAAAGATTTATTCACATTTAAATGCTGGAGTACTCTAAAGATAGCCACTTGTGGTTTTCCAGCCAAATATAAAGAAATCACACTATCACGCTTGAATTCCATTACGAATAATTTTTGTTCTGCAAAATTCTTGCCGAAATGCTTTTGTACGCTTCTAAACAATATAATGAGCTGTCACTGGAATAATTTTAATAGCTGTCGAACGAGTGGCTTAGAAATGACAGCAGTCTGAAGTTGGTTGTAGTTTTTTCATCTCACCCTGTATTGTTAATACATTCATATATTCTATTCATCCATGGAATGATTTTCCAACATACCTCAAAAATGTTGGTTTCGCGATGCTAAATTGTATGGATCCAACTCGAATATCAAATATTAACATTTCTATTCCATTTGTGTATGTTCTCCAGTATTTCCCCGACTCTGGAACAAGAGGACGACGAGAAGGTACCGGTTCCACGGAAGCCACTGAAATGATCCTCAACAATCTATTCTATATAACAGCCAAGGTAATGTACAAATTCGCAAAAAAAAAAAAAAAACGGTCACTTCAACAAACGTTTTTTTTTATTTTTTTGCAGTTTTCCGATACCCATCCACGTGACATCGAAGAGCTGTGGGGGACACTGTGTCAATTCTGGCCAAACAATCTCAAGGTGATTCTGCGTTATCTGGTGATAATGAGCGGTATGGCTCCCAACGAGTTGCTGCCCTATGTAAGTATTTGCCTTGGCGCTGTGATATCCTTTGCAAAAGACGCTAATTAAAAAGACACACAGCATAACGTCTTGTCATTGTGAACCCACCAACATGCTAAGACATGATGGATAAGTGATGTTACATTTGAAGCGTTTGACTGCTTTTTTTTTTTGTTTTTACGTTCGTCATGTCCCTTTTAATTAACATTAAATGTTTATTTCAGTTGATTCCTCATGCTTATTCGTGTTGTCATTTTTTTTCTCATTTCTTATTTAAAAGGCTAAACGTGTGGCTCTTTATTTGGCTCGCACCTGTCCGGATCGTTTGCTCGATGAGTTAATGGCAGAATTGCAAACTGTCGAGACACTTAATTGCCTAATTGAACGTACGGAAACTCCACCATTTTATCGCTTGACCAGCATGCGTAAGGCATCCAGTCATTCGGCTGATGGTAAGTAAGGGGCAGTATTTTAAGTATTTCGTTTGAAAATGTGATTTCATAGAACAAAGACATATCGTGTTGAATCATAACCATATGTAACCACAGCAAAACACAAGGATTATTTAAACTGTTGTTCCTTTATGGAGGAAGTTCCGAGGGAGTGAGCCAATATTTTCCATGTCATATCTGATATAAGCCTGAAATAAACATTACAACCTGCAATATTTGGACTATATCGACTACATCTTGTACTTTATATGTGACTAGCTGAACCCTGCGCGCTTCGCTACCTCTTTAGATAAGATAAGATGTAAAAAAGCTGTAAGTTCGGCTGGACCCAACTTGGAATACCCTCCACCATTTGGTACAAATTTGGCAATTTTCCAAAAATTAAAATCTTTTAAAAATTCTGTTAAAATCTAAAAAATACCGAATGTAGCCGTATGTAAGAGTCTATACGACGACGTGGAACTGCGTACGCAACTTTTGTCATAAGCCTCCACAGACAATTTCCTGGCATAGGCTGTAGAATCCATTACGAACTTCAAATACAAAATTTGAAATAATTCCGGAAAATAATGATGCTGAAATCATCAAAATACCGAATATTGGGAGTTACCGTTATATAGGGCCTATACGAAAAAGTGGACCTGCATATACAATTTTCCGTCATAGGCTGTAGTATCCATTACGAACTTCAAATACCAATTTTAAAACAATTCCGGTAAATAATGTCGCTAAAATCATCAAAATACCGAATGTCGGGAGGTACCGTTATATGGGGGCTATACGAAGACGTGGACCTGCACATACAATTTTCTGTCATAGGTTGTAATATCCATTACGAACCAAATTTGAAACAATTCTGTTAAATAATGTCGCTAAATTCATCAAAATACCGCATATCGGGAGGTACCGTTATATGGGGGCTATATGAAGATGTGGACCTACATGGCCCATTTTCAATACCAAAAGTCCTGCAAACATAATACACATTTGAGTAAATTTTTATCAAGTTTCTTCATTTCGTTCGAAAGCTAGAGTGATTTCCACATACGGACAGACGGACGGAAATTGTTAAATCGATATAGAATTTTATGCTGATCAAGAATATATATACTTTGTGGGGTCTTAAATGTATATTTCGAGGTGTTACAAACGGAATGACAAACTTAATATACCCTCCATACTATGGTGGAGGGTATAAAAATAATTCCGTTACTTCTTTCGAATTTCATTGGAATCGGACATACATACCATGTTTAATGCATCAACTATGTGAGATCGGCGGAAAATATATATGGTGACAATATCCAAATCTGAACCGATTTTAAAATAATTTGGCAACTTCATGTTTGTGCCAAATTTCGTCACTCACTCCAAATTTCATTGAAATCGGACATACAAATCGTGTTTGGTGCATCACATACACCTGACAACGGATCAAAAATTAGGAAAAACCCAAACTCTCATAAAATGCGAAATAGGCATCGAACTCATTCTATGGTTTACACATTCCTATATTTCCACTAACACAAGAAATGATGTGAAGATGGAATATATCGGCTCACAAAGGTTCAACATTTTGAATAATTATAACGAAACAAGTCATCGAGCTATATATAAATCGACCGCATATATATATATATATATATATATATATATATATATATATATATATATATATATATATATATATATATATATATATATATATATATATATATATTGTGAGCCGATATATTCCATCTTCACATAATTTCTTGTGTTAGTGGAAATATAGGAATGTGTAAACCATAGAATGAGTTCGATGCCTATTTCGCATTTTATGACAGTTTGGGTTTTTCCTAATTTTTGATCGGGGAGTTGCCAGAAGGTGTGGTCGAATACATTCTATCTTCACACCAGATCTTGCCTTGGTAAAAATATTGGAATGTCGCATTTTGTGACCGTTTTGGCTAATCCAAAATGACCCTTTTTAGGGGAGGTGCCGGAAGGAATGGGCCTATATCTACCATCTTCCCAATGTATCTTGTACCAATAGAAATATTGGGGAGTGACGAGTATGAAAGAAATCGCATGCTCATTCAAAGTTATACGAACTTCATGGCTTCTTAAAATCTTGACCCGTTGAGGGAGTCACCACAAAAAGGGAATTGGTATATCCCATCTTCGCGCCAGATCTTGTGTTTATAAAAATATTGGGATGTGTGAAATTTTAAGAATTTCTTATTCCAAGTTGTGACCCTTTGTGCGGATGGTGCCAGAAGAAATGGTCCTAGTTTTTTCATCTTCTTAGTGAATATATTAGTATGTGTGAAATTTTAAGAGAATTGGATGCTCAGATCGTATTTTGTTTAGTTTAATATAATTATAAGGATGTGTGAAATTTGAAGGCAATCTTACTGTTACTCCCTTTTTACAAGAGTTATAATTATTCTAAATTTTGACCTTTTGTACATATGGTCCATTTTTGCACCTGAGCTAGAATTGATATAAATATTGGGATCTGCAAAGTTTACACAACATCGGATGATTTTTTCTTGTTCTATAAAGTAATTTTTTTTTTCTGTGAAAATTTTGACCTTTTTTGAAGGAGCGGACCGATATTTTTCATGTCCAAACTCGATTTAAGTTTGATAATAATATTACGATGTACCCGGTTTCGATCCGATAGGATTCTTGATTTATACCCTTTGAAACTATATGGCTAAAGGTATATGAAGGCATATGACCTCATACCCTAAGCCACACTGAGGTCCAGGTTTTCAGGTCTTTGTACATATGTGTGTTTCTTTGCAACATTCAAGAGCAAGAAAGATATGAACACAGTTTCTTCCGGCGATCTCCATCGTCATTTAATTTATTTGGTCCAAGCTCGAACCCTAATTGCTTTAGTTTTGGATATATATATTCGGCCAATTTCAAGTTTATTGTTCACCAAATGTAAAATGTTGGCCCATAAGAATATGAATTTTCGCATACAAGACCAAATTGTGCCTAAAAGTAAAATTCCCAGCGGGACTTTTTTCAACTAGTTGAGAAAATCGTTAGTTATAAATGCATTATTCTACAATAACCAACAAATTGGTTGAAAAGTCATCTGGAGATGACAAAGCTAAGTAACCACTACTGGTTGATATTCAGACCAATCAACCAATCTCATCCCCATGTTAAAATAGTTAGTTGGCGTAAAGGATATAAATAAAAAAAAAAATAAATAAATAGTTGTGTTTATACCCTACAACACCATGTGTATTATAACCTTGATTGGGCCAACAATTTTGTAATACCTCGAAATATTGGTTTCCCACACAGGAAGGTATATATGGATCTTCCTATTTCGCCAAGATGAATCGGTCTAGCTGTGTAGGTTCGTCTGTCCATATTAATTATGGCCCGATCTTCACAAAAATTAGAATGGAGGTGGGGCTGGGGCCAGAATAGAAGCCTATTGCTTTTGGAGATGATCGCATAATATTTAGGGGTTGAAATTGACCAAAAATGAAAAATTTTATGATTTTGCAGTTGCTCTACAGGTCGCAATTATAGAACAATCGACGCGAAAGTTAACATGGGGCTAGATCTTAGGGCTGGGCAAAAGCCTTCCAATTTGGATGGTAATCGGATAATATTTAGTGGGTGAAATAGACCATAAAATTTGTGTTAAATAAAAGTCAAATTTTCCATTTAACCGCGAATATTTTTAATTCCAGCGAAATCACAAATAGACGAACAGGTCAATTCTGACCATTACGTAGATGTCGATAGTAAATATATCGGATATATATATAGCGGAATATATACAATGTATATATACAAAACAAGGGGATGTTTGTTAGAATTCTTATATCTCAAGAATTGCTGGACCGATTTTTACAAATTTTGTCATCAAAGTATAAAATCTAAGAAAATCGCATAAATATGTGAATAATGATGTTCACATAGATTTTGTAGTATTTTGTGACATATTTTTTTTTTTTTTTTTTTTTCATATTTTTTATCGCATGCGATTTTTTCAATTTGACTTATAATATTGAAGTGCATTTTTTTTTTTGTAATATTTTTTCACCTTACCACAAAGGTTGCAATTATCGTCCGATCCTCATGAAATTTTTCACAAGAGTAGAGGTTGGCTTAGAAGGGCTAGGCCTATTGTTTTCAAAAATGTCTGCAATATATTTAGGAGTTGAAATGGACCAACAAAAAATGTTCCTAATTTTGCAGCCGTTAAAGATCACAAATAGAAGCCAAATGACACGCAAAATTTCGTGAGGATTGGACGATAATTGCGACATAAATATAATACCCTCAAAACGTAGTGTTGGAGGGTGTAAAAATGTAGAAAATTTAAAATTCAAAATTGTAAGTCAAATTGAAAAAATCGCATGCGATAAAAAAATATGACAAAAATGGAAAAAAATGAAACAAACGATTAGATTTTATCCTTTTCTGGCAAGAGATTATTCCGAATTGATGTGAATTGTGAAAATCGGCCCAGCGGTTCTTGATTTATATGCAGAATAAATAAGATCAATTATTTTACTTATGTATTGTACCTATTTTGCTATATATCCGATTTCTTGGCTATTAGCATCACTGTAATGGTCAGAATTGATCTATTAATGTACTCGTGATTTAGTGGAAATTTTCCTTTTTTCTAACATAAAAGTTGGGGTCTATTTTGCCCGCTAATTATTGTCCGATGGCCGCTCAAATTGGTAGGTTTCTGCCCAGTCCCAAACTCTAACTCCATGTAAATTTTCGCGTCGATTGGTTCATAATTGTGGCCTATAGAGCAACTGCAAAATCAGGAATTTTTTCTGTTTTTCTGCGACCTGTAGCTTGATTACAAATTAACATGGACAGACGGACGAACGGACATACATAGCTATATCGACTCAGCTCGGCGATCTAGGAAGACCCATATATACTTTCCTATGTGGGAAACCAATATTTCGAGGTGTTACATAATTTTTGGCCCAATCAAACTTATAATACCCCCCAACACATAGTGTTGTAGGGTATAAAACTTCACATATTTCGACAACTTATTACATTTTTCAAACTAAAAATAATCAACCCTTTAAACTAATATTGAAGTTATTGGTGCTTAATCTATGCTGGCGACCATGAAAAACAAATCATGGCTTTCCCCCCCCCCCCCCCCCCCACCACTGCATTTGCACACAAACCCATACAACCATATCGTGATTTCAAACAGGACGAATATAATTGCACAAAATGCTGCCATTATTTTAATCAAAATGTTAAATGTATTCCATCACACAGGTGACACCAGGGGAGGGTGGGTGTGTGTGTGCGTCGCCACTTCTATTGAATATTCATGAACAGCCAATGTGAAAAAGCTACAGATAGAAAGTCAGACAGTAATCCACTGGCCAGTGCAAAGCTTTTTGATATTCGATATGCTCGATAAAGAAAGGGATGGGAAACGATAAAAACAAATGAAAATTCGATTTGTAAACAGAGTTACAAAAATTGTAACGACAAGGCGGAAAGGGGGAAGAGAAGGTAGCTAACACCAATGGCTGGCGCCAAAATGCTTGTTGATAGCCAACCACTCCCAGGTTGCTTGATTGTTTGTTAAAGTAATTAAATTACTTTGTCAAAATAAGAATGTAAAGAACGAAAATAAACATTTCAAATTCGGGAGGAAATATTCAAATAATTTGCCATTGATTGATGTGCAGAAAAGACGGACTTTTTCAGGTTTCAATTGAATTTAGAATATAATTGAATGGAAAATTTTAATGAAAATGAAAATGATTGAATTTTCACATTAATACTATACTGTGCCAGAACCCTGAAGTCTTTTTCAAACATCAGGACAAAAAAGTCTGTATTATATTGGTCAGTTTTAATTGTCCAGATAAAACGACACCTCCCGGATTCGCTGCAATTCGGCATGTAGTGTTTCAAAATTTTGCAAAAAGTTGACAACTTGCTTGTTAGGTTCCATGGTGAAAGAATACAGCTAGTGGCATCGACACAGCTGCTGGGACAATGAACTGTCAAACCAATTTTGAAATTGAAAATTTTGAATGAAAAATGATTGACATTTGAAAAAAATATTTACAAAATGCGTATCAAAGCAAGTAAGCAAAGGCTATAGTCGTACGGGGCCGACCATGTGATGCCCTACAACACTACAATATGTTACAAAGCCCCCTTATGTCCAAATCCCTTTTTTAAGATTTCGCTCTTGAAGTTATGTCACGGAGAACTGCCCATATATTACCCTTAGCATTTTGAGCAGGGACATTTATCCAATGTTTACGCACTCCGCCGTTGCTGTTGTGGTCCATTTTACAGCTAAATATAATCCAATGGTCATCCAAAATGCTAGAATTCTTTCCTCTCCTTAAAACTCTCTTCTCGGGCGTGTCGATTGGCTTCAATTGTGTGATTAGGATTTTTTCTGTTTTTGTTCATTTGAACCCCTAAATATTTTGCGATCATCTCCAAAAACAAGAGGCCCCTCTGTATATCCACTTTTAGACTCATCTATATGGTTTGCTTGTCCACGATATTTGGCTCTATTCGTCACGAAATCAGCTAAAAAAAAACAGAAGTTCGTCTCTTGTGTATTTCGGATATTGCCTGTAGGTAATGTTAGTATTTTTTCACACAAAAGTAGTGGTCCATTCTACCCGCTGTCCTAAGCTCTAACTTCATGCGAGATTTGTCATTTGGTTTCTATTTGTGACCTTTATAACGGCTGCAAAATCAGGAACATTTTTATTTGTTGATCCATTTCAACCCCTAAATATATTGCGGACATCTTTGAAAACAATAGGTCCAGCCCTTCTGAGCCTAATCCTACCCTTGTGAACATTTTCGTGAGGATCGGACGATAATTACAATCTGTATATAATAAGCCTAACCTGTGTTGTAAGGTGAAAAACTTTTACAAAAAATACACTTCAATATTATTAGACAAATTGAAAAAAATCGCATGCGATAAAAAATATGAAAACATAAAAATATGTCACAAAATACTACAGAATCTATATTGACATCGTTATTGGCATTTCTTTATTATATTTTTGTTTTAGGTTTTAAACTTTTTTGCCAAGTAGGCGTTCTGAATTGACAGAATTTGTCAAAATCGGTCCAGCCATTCTTGAGAAATAAGCATTCTAGCTAACATCCCCCTTTCTTTGTATATACACACTGTATATGTTTGGTTATATATATCCGATACTATCGGCATTCTTCTATTTGTTATTTCGCCGAAATTAAAAATATTAGCGGTTAAATGGAAATTTTGACTTTTATTTAACACAAATGTTGTGGTCTATTTCACTCACTAAATATTAACCGATTACCATCCAAATTGGAAGGCTTTTGCCCAGCCCTAAGCTCTAGCCTCATGCTAACTCCCGCGTCGATTGGTCTATAATTGCGACCTGTAGAGCAACTGCAAACTTTTCAGTTTTTGATCTATTTCAAATCTCCAAAAGCAATAGGCTTCTATTCTGGCCCAAGCCCCAACACCATTCTAAGTTTCATGAAGATCTGGCCATAATTGCGACCTGTAGAGTGATTACAAATTAACACGGACAGACGGACGGACGGACATATATAGCTGATCGACTCAGCTCGGCGAGATAGGAAGATCCATATATACTTTCCTATGTGGGAAATCAATATTTCAGGGTGTTACATAATTTTTTGCCCAATCAAACTTTTAATACCCCCAACACATAGTGTTGTAGGGTATAACAACCATCGCTTTGTGCCGCATAAGAAAACATATAGGTTAGGTTAAAGGATGCGTGGTTATCCACTCGGCGGACAACGATCTATAGATCGCCGACAGCATGGTTTTAACTCACCGATAGGTCATTAGTAGTTCATCGATAGCCTACTGATAGCTCGTGCCTAGAGCACGTCGATAGCTCGAACGCTTTTTGATAGTACGTCAATAGCTCTTCAATATATGAACCTATAGTCAACAGGCACATCATCGAATGCTAGTCACTAGCTCATGGAAAAATCATGGAGAGCTCATATTATACCATTACAGGGTGAGATAAAAAAACTGCAACAAAGTCAAACGCCACAATTTTACATTTTTATACCCTACAACACTATGTGTTGGGGGTATTATAAGTTTGATTGGGCCAAACATTATGTAACACCTCGAAATATTGGTTTCCCATATAGGAAAGTATATATGGATCTTCCTATCTCGCCGAGCTGAGTCGATCTAGCTATGTATGTCCACATATGAACCGATCCTCACGAAATTTAAAATGGAAGTGGGGTTATGGTCAGAATAGAATCCTATTGTTTTTGGAGATGATCGCACGATATTAAGGGGTTGAAATTGACCAAAAACAGAAAACTTTCCTGATTTTGCAGTTGCTCTATACGCCACAATTATGAACCAATCGAAGCGAAAATTTACATGGAGTTAGAGTTTAGGAGTGGGTAGAAACATACCAATTAGGCCATCGGACTACAATTAGCAGGTAAAATAGACCATAACTTTTATGTAAGAAAATAGGAAAATGTCCTTAAACCGCGATGCAGCAATGCTAATAGCCAAGAAATCGGATATATAGAAAAATGGGTCCAATATATATGTAAAAGAATTGATATTATTTATTATGCTTATAAATCAAGAACCGCTGGGCCGATTTTCACAATTCCCATCAATTCGGAATGGTCTCTTGCCAAAAAAAAGAAAATCGCTGAAAAATCTACAAATAAAAAAAGTTAATATCTTTTGTTGATTTTTTTCAATTTTTGTCATATTTTTTATCGCATGCGATTTCTTCAATTTGACTTACACTTTTGAATTGTAAATTTTCTAAATTTGTAAACTCCCCAACACTACGTTTTGAGGGTATTATATGCATATCGCAATTATCGTCCGATCCTCACGAAATTTTGCATGGGGGTAGGTTTAGGATCGGAATTAAAGCCTAAAAACTAAAATAATTATTTTTTTCTAATTTTGTAGTCGCTCTATAGGCCACAATTGAAAACTAATCGATACGGAATTTCGCATCAGAAGAGAGTTAAGGACAGGGAAGAAGTCTAGAATTTTGAATGACCTTTTGATTATATTTAGCTGTAAAATGGACCAAAACTTTCGTGTGAAATTGTTTTGAATACTTAACAACACTACGGAGTGCGTAAATATTCGAGAAATTCTCAGGATCATTGACATTATTTCAAAAACGAAATCTTCCAAAAGGATTTGGATATAAGGGGACTTCGAACATATTGTAGTGTTGTAGGGTATCACATGGTCGGCCCCGCACGGCTATAGCCTTTGCTTACTTCTTTTTAATTTCATTGAATGAAAGCAAAAAATGTCGGAAAAAGCATTAAATTTTAGCATAAGTTTAGATTCGTTCGAATTGGTCACCTTTGACAGAAATTATGTCCTTTAAACGGCCAATGAAACCATCACACCGAATGACCGAATATTGCTCTGCGGTATTTTGCGGAGAAGCTCTTGCTTAAGGTGATCGACACTTTGGTATTTTTAGTACCAACCTTGCTTTCCAAAATACACCAGACACAATATTCCAACCGGAGATTTTGGTGGCCATTGTGCGCTGGAAATGAAGCGAGGAACCTCATTTTGTAACCATTCTTGGGTGACGCGCGCTGAGTCCTGTTGGAATGTCCAGGTTTGCGTGCCCACCCTCCAGAATATTTTCGTGATAATATTCGGCATTTATTCTGATGGCACTGTCGATTAATACGAGCGGAGAGCGACCATCGGCTGCTATGGCGGCCCTTGAGTTTTGGTGGCCAAGCGAAAGTGCACATTTTCAACTGACCTCTTTGGCAAGTCATGACGATCATTTTGTTTCTTTACAAACTGCTGGACAACGTAAGTTTTCCCATCGGAGAAAACCAAATTCGGTAGTTCAACATTTTCGTTTTTATACCCTCCACCATACTATGGAGGGTATATTAATTTTGTCATTCCGTTTGTAACTCCTAGAAATACTCATGTCAGACCCAACAAAGTATATATATTCTTGATCAGCGTAAAATTCTAAGACGATTTAGCCATGTCCGTCTGTCTGTCTGTCTGTCTGTCCGTCTGTCTGTCTGTTGTAATCACGCTATCTTTCGAACAAATTGAGATAGAAGGCTAAAATTTTGCACACATGTATATTTTGCCAGTAGGCAGGTTAAATTCGTAAATGGGCCATGTAGGCCCAAGTTATCATGTGAAGTTCGTAATGGATACTTCAACCCATGTCAGAAAATTGTCTGTGCAGGTCCACGTCTTCGTATAGCAACCATATAACGGTACCCCCTATATTCTGTGTTTTGATGATTTTAGCTACATTATAAACAGATGTTTCGTCAAGTTTCGCATTTAAATATTGTAATAACTTATGACAAAAGTTGCCTATGCAGGTCCACGTCGTCGTATAGGCATTCGGTATTTTTAAGATTTTAACAGAATTTTTACCGAATTTTGTTTATTTTTTTTTTTTTTTTTTTTTTTGGAAATTGTCAAATTTGTACCTAATGGTGGACGGTATTAAAAGTTCGGCCCGGCCGAACTTACAGCTTTTTTACTTGTTTCATCTCACTCTATATATGGTGTGATGATGATAGTTCCCACACAAAGAAGTCAAAATTTTGAATAACAAAACGCCCATATAATGAGATGTAGCATGCGATTCTCTTAAAATTTCACACATCTTAATAGTCTTTAATGAGATCAGTATAAGCATAAGATCTGATGTGAAGATCGTATATATCGATCCATTCCTACTGGTAATATGCAAAATGAGCACCCTATTATTTCCAAACTTGGCACGTCCCAACACAGGTATCAATATAAAATGCGAAATAAGCATCCGAATCTCTTCAAATTTCACACAAGATCTGGTGTGTAGATGAGATTTATCGATCCACTTCTTCTGGTATCTCCCTCATAAGGAATCCAAATTTCTAATAACAAAACTCCTTTAAAATTCTAAAATTTCACACATCTTAATATTTCTACTAACACAAGATATGGTCTGAAGGCGATAGATATCGGCCTACCCCCACAAAGGATCGCAATTTTAAATATTTATACATCTCATAACTTGCGATACATATCAGCGATTCCATTCAAACCTGGTATATCAGAATATTGAATATAACTCCCCAAAAAATTAACATTTTGATTAACAATTATTCGCATTAAATTCGATTATCTGCACATTCCAATATTTTTATTAGTATTAGATGAAGTGGAAAACTTCGTCCCCTCAGGCACATTTCAATTTTTTTTATACCCTACACCACATAGTGGTAAGGGTATTATGTCTTTGTGCATTTGTTTGTAACATGGAGAAGGAAACGAGATAGACCCATAGTTACTTTTGAGAACCTTCATAGAATCACTTTCTGAGTCGATTTATGCATGTCAGTCCGTCTGTCCGTCCGTCCGTCTGTCCATGTATTCTTGTGAACAAAATGCAGATCGCATTTATTATCCGATTGAGATGAAATTTTCCAAACATAAGTTTTTTGGCCCAAGGACGAACCCTATTGAAATTGGTCAGAATCGGATCAAATTTAGATATAGCTCCCATATATATCTTCATCCGATTTCCGGTTAAATGTGCACCAAATGTCCACTATCAGTCCAAATTACGTGAATTTTGGCACACCCAACCGAGTTTGGCCTAGAAGCAAGTATATCAAATTTGGAGAAAATCGGTTCAGATATAGCTATAGCTCCCATATATATCTTTCATCCGATTTGATCTTTAAGTCCCTCACATTCCTACTATGCACTCCACAACCGTGATATTTTGTACCAGGTATTAGATGGAGCACAGAAATAGCTGTTTTAAATTTTATCGAAATCGGTTCAGATTTGGATATAGCTCCCATATATATCTTCATCCGATTTCGTGTTAATTGACCACCAAATGGCCAATATCAGCCCAAATGGCCCGAATTTTGGCACATGTGACCGAGATTAGCCTTAAAGCAAATACAACAAATTTGGAGAAAATCGGTTCAGAAACTGCTATAGCTCCCATATATATGTTTTATCCGATTTGGTGTTTAAGCCTCTCACATTCGTAATATGCACTCCACAAGACTGATATTTGGTACCAGATATAAGATACAGCCCTGAAATAGCTGTTTGTAATTTTAATGAAATCGGTTCAGATTTGGATATAGCTCCCATATATATCTTCATACGATTTCGGGTTAATTGTGCACCAAATGGCCGATATAAGTCCAAATGGACTGAATTTTAGTACATCGGACCAAATTCAGCCTAGAAGCAAGTATATCAAATTTAGTGAAAATCGGTTCAGATATAGATATAGCAACCATATATATGTTTCATCCGATTTAGTGTTTTAGTCCCTTACATTCGTAATATTCACTCCACAACTGTGATATTTGGTACCAGGTATTAGATGGAGCACAGGAATAGCTGTTTTAAATTTTATCGAAATCGGTTCAGATTTGCATATAGCTCCCATATATATCTTCATCCGATTTCGGGTGATTGACCACCAAATGGCCGTAATAGCATCAATTTTGGCAAATCCGACCGAAACCAGCTTAGAAGCAAGTACACCAATTTTAGTAAAATCGGTTCAGATATAGCTATAGCTCCCATATATATCTTTCATCCGATTTGGTCTTTGAGTCCCTCACATTCGTAATATGCACTCCACAGGAATGATATTTGGTACCAGATATCGGATAAAGCCCAAAAATAGTTGATTTTAATTTTATTAAAATCTGTTCCGATTTGGATATGCCTCCCATATATATCTTCATCCGATTTCGTGTTAATTGTGCATTAAATGGTCAATATCAGCCCAAATCACCTGAATTTTCGTACATATGACCGAATTCAGTCTAGAAGCTAATACGTCAAATTTGGAGAAACCCGGTTAAGAGATAGCTATAGTTCGTAAAATGCACGATAGAATTAGATAGATTTTGATTTTGTACCAAATATCTCATATAGCTCTGAAATGCCCTGTATAAACCTTTTTACGAGAGCTCTACTAAATATGCATAGTGGTGTAGGGTATCATATAGTCGGCCCCGCCCGACTTTTGAGCTTTCCTTACTGGTTTTAATTGTTACATATCAAGTGATATTAATCGATATGTCCAAATATGGCACGTTGTAATATTTATATCAGACTTATATCAGAGAGGTGTTGGACAATATTGGCTAACTCCTTCGTACCCTCCTCCATTAAGATTTCACATTTTGAATAAATATAACGTATGTCAAAAAGTTGAGAGTATATATCCGTCTCTAAAACCGAATAATATTTTTTAACCTCTGGGTCCACTATATCTGCTACCTCATTCACATTTCAAGATTGTCCAACAGCATCACATATCTCATATCAATATTAACAAGTTAAAAAGCAGTAAGTTCGACCGGACCGAACTTTGAATGCCCTCCACCATTTGGAAATAATTTGGAAAATTTCCAAAGATAAAACCCGTTAAAAATTCTTTTAAAATCATCAAAAAATATATATTGGGGCCTATACATGTGGACCCGTATAGGCTTTGTTTGTCATAAGCCATTACCATGTTCAAATTCGAAACTTGAAATAAATGGTGAATAATGTAGCTAAAATCATTAAAATACCGTATATAGGGAGGTACCGTTATATCGGAGCTATACGAAGTATTGTCTTTACGGACCTGCATAGACAATTACCTGTCACAGGCTGTAGCTTCCATTGCGAACTTCAAATACGACATTTCATTTCATTTTGTACCTAAAATCGTCAAAATACCGAATATAGGAAGGTACTATTACATGGGGGCTATATGAAGAAGTGGACCTGCACAGACAATTTTCTATCATAGGCTATATTATCCATTACGAACTTCAAATACCAAATTTCAAACTACTCCGGTGAGTAATATCGCTAAAATCATCAAAATACCGATTATAGGGAAGAATCTTTATATGGGGGCTATACGAAGACGTGGACCTGAACAGACAATTTTCTGTCTTAGGTTGTAGTATCCATTTCGAACTTCAAATACCAAATTTAAATCGATTCCGGTGAATAATATCGCTAAAATCATCAAAATACCGAATATCATCAAAATACCGTTATATGGGGGCTATATGAAAACGTTGACCTGCGCAGACAATTTTCTGTCTTAGGCTGTAGTATCCGATTCGAACTTCAAATACCAAATTTGGTGGACCTATATGGCTCATTTACGAACTTTTGCCTACTGGCAAAAAAAAAACATGTGTGCAAAATTGTAGCCTTCTACCTCAATTCGTTCGAAAGATAGCGTGCTTACAACAGACAGACGGACATCGCTAAATCGACTTAGAATTTTACGCTGATCAAGAATGTATATACTCTGTTGGGTCTGACATGAGTATTTCGAGGAGTTACAAACGGAATGACAAAGTTAATGTAGCCTCCATGGAGGGTGTAAAAATTAGTACTGTCCAAATCTGGTACGTTTTAACATTTATATCAGACTTAAAAATAATAAAATAATCCGGATAAAACGGAATATATTAAAAAACTTAATTAAAAATTAAAAAATTTGGATTCATTTCAACAGTTCGTGTTAGGTTTTTTTTAGAACCCAAAATGCACAATTTGTTTGTTTGACAATATTTTGTAATCAAAACTTCATACATTGTACTAAATTTTTAGACTTTAAAGGATATATAAATAAATATTATTCAAGGTTTTTATTTATTTTTTCTTTTTTTTTTTATTTATTTATTATCATTACTTTTTTTTGAAAAAACACAATAGATAAATTTTTACCTTTTGCACCAAAAAGTACTTTTTGTACATTTATCGTACACATTTCCCAAAACCACCAGATACCAACCAGAGACCTCAATATTACATTTGAGGATTCCAGCCCTATCCCTTTATCCAATACCAAATTTAGTTCCATGTAGTAATTTTCAAGCAAATATAGGACACATGTCCAAACCCACCTCCAAATCTCAAGCTCAGATATAAACAGGTATCTAAATATCAAATTTCAGAATTTTATCTCTATCCCTTCAACCAAGACCAAATGTAATACCATTTAGTACTTTTCGTACAATTGGTTGGTTTGGACTTGATTTTCTTAGCATGCAACAAAAGCAGAGTGAATATAATAAAAATTAATTTACACTGTTTTAATTCTTTCATTTGTTACAGGACAAGCAGTTGGAGGTATCAACGATTCGCGCATTCAAGATCTTACCGTTGAAAAGGGTACAATTCATACGAAACGCCATAGTGGCGAAGATCCAATAAAAACTGGGTAAGTATTTTGCTACAGCCAGAACGCAGACTAGTTGAAAACATTAAGTTCGGCCGTGTGAGCTTTTAATACCCCCCACCATTCGGAAGTAACTTTAAAAATTAAAAAAAAGAACTCCATCGAAAAATACCGCTCAAATGAAAACCTTTATATGGTGGCTATACAAAGACGTGGTGCTGGGTAAGTAATTTTTTGTCATGGGCAGAAGTAACAATTCCGAACTACAATTACGAAATTTGACGCAATTCCGGTGAATAAAGTCCCTAATATTATCAAAATATTGAATAAAGGGAGGTACCATTGTATGGGGGCCATACTAAGGCGTGGAGCTTCATAGAAAGTTTTCCGTCATAGGTTGTAGTACCCATTACGAACCTCAAATACAAAATTTGACACAGTTCTGGTGAGTAATGTCGCGATAATTCTGGAAATAACGAATATCTCAGGGTAGCGTTATATGTGTGCTATACTAAAACGTAGACATATATAGAAAATTCTCTTCCAGGGGGTAAAGTACTTAGAAGGAACTCCTTGTGTGGATTTTCATTCTGTTCCATTGAAAAATGTGACTAAAATCATCAAAATCTCAAATAAGGGGGTGGGGGGTTGTGCACCATTGTATAGGGGCTATACGATATTGTAGACTTATATAGAAAATTCTCTTTCAGGGGTAAAGTACCCACAGAGAACTTCTTGTGTAGAATTTCAGACAATGCCATTGAAAAATGTGACTAAAATCATCAAAATACCGAATGTCGGGAGGCCTGTCCGTCTGTTCTTATCACGCTAGAATTAAAACGGATTAAGATAGGAAGCTAAAATTTTGCACATTTTACATTTTGCCTGAGGCAGGTTAAGGCCAAAGATGGTCTGTATTGGTCCACGATATCGTATAGCCCCCCGATATTTTTTATCGGAATTGTTTCCAATTTCATATTTAAAGTTCGTAATGGGTAGTACAGCCTATGATAAAAAAATCCGTATGCAAAAAAATCCCATAAAACGATACCTACCCATATTCGGCATTTTGATGATTTTAACAACACTTGTCAATGGAATTGTCTGAAATTCTACACAAGGAGTTCCTTCTGAATACTTTACCTCTTGGAAGAGAATTGTCCATATAAGTCCACGATATTGAATAGCCCCCATGCAACGGTAGCCCCGATATTCTCTATTTTGATCTTTTTAGCTACTTTTTTATCGGAATGGTTTCAAATTTCGTATTCCTATTTAAGTTCCTATCTAAGGTACTACAGCCTATGATTGCGTATGTAGGACCATATCTTCGTATAGCCCTCATATAACGATACATCCCTATGTTCGGTATTTTAATGATTACAAAAAAGTTGTTCTCCTGAATTGTTTCAAATTTCGTATTTAAAGCTCGTTATTGGTACTACTGCCCATGAGAAAAAAATTATTTATGCAGGACTAGGTCTTCCTATAGCCCTTTAAAAAATTCGGCCCGGCCAAATTTAGCTCCTTTTTTACTTGTTTTTTCTTTAGTTTAGTTTTTGCTGGCTTTTAGTGGTCAAAAAGTACCACTTATTTCAAGTTATGTGCCCCTGTGAAAACAATGTCAATGTCGTTTCTTAAGGCCCTTATATATAATAGCATTCAAGAATAAGAAAAATTTGAAAATGCCATTTGTATTTAAAAAGTAATGTTGTGCGTAATCACGATCGCATCCCAATAATCTTTCTCCAAAAATAAATTCGGTTTCAACGTCAACAGGTTAATAACAAGAACATAAAATGATTATTAACCATTCTTTCGATTAATTAAAAATAATGAATAAATTGCTAATTTTACCCCTCATTTGTACGTTCTTTTTTCATTAATTATTTTCCCATCTTCTTTTTTTCTTTTATCATACATTCTTACATTTCACAATCATCAACGTCACATCACTGGCATTTAAAATTCTGCAGCACATGCAAATCGGATAGCGGCATAAGAGCATTTACACAGGCCACTAATAATCGACCACCACGCGGTGCCGACAAGATACGTGCAGCATCCGGCCCATCCATACTGCCACGACCCGAAGATATACTTATTAATGATCCAGAGGTAAAGGAGCAACCTCTTCTCTAATGGCGAACTTTATTAATAATTCAGCCATTGCCTCATTATGTTTCTTGCTGTTATTCATTTGTTTTTCTTTCGTTCTTACTTTTGCCTTTCCTTGAACAGTTGCGACAGGAAGAAAACGTGGAATTACGTTCATCGGAAGTATCTCACACAGCTCCGGTTGCAGCACCACACCCTTTACCCATGCCCGAATATGGTGGTTATTTTGCTCCGCTTACGGAATTTTTGCCTGATGTCAGTTTGCCAATAAGTGGATTCCACAGGTAAGATGGGATTTCATGCTATACCAACGAGTTATATATGTTCATATGTATGCATGGTTGTACATAGCTTTTTTCGAATTAGAGGGACGTATATTGCTCATGTTTTTGATTTACGTTTCACATGGAGCAGCATTCATTTGATACCGGATATAACGTTGATGTTTTATTCATTTCCATGACTGACTCGGTCCTAGCTCATTTTCTGTCGTAATTTTTGTTTACACATAAGACGCTTTCCCGGGTATTGAGTATTCAGCATTGTTTAAAGTTTCCTACAGTTTTTAGTCTTCGAATTCATAGCACAGCAGATAGCCGCAGTCAGTAAAACCAAAATCGAAAAACTGCTGCTGTGAAGATTTTGACTGCGCTCTTGCTGTACAAATGACACAGCACTCCAATAACAATCATAAACTAGTAAGGAAAGGACAAAAGTCGGGCCGGCCAGCCGACAAAGTGATGCCTACACATATTACCGATATATGCCATCTTCATATAATGTCTTGTATTAGTAGAAAAAGTGGGATGTGGCAAGTTTGAAAAAAATCGAAAGCTCATTTCGCGTTTTATGAGCTTCAAAATTTTGACCCCTTTGGGGGGAGGTATAAGAAGGAATAGACTGACATCACAACTGACTTTGTGTTGATAGAAATACTAGGATGTGTGAAATTTGAAAAGAATCGGGTGTTTATTTCGCATTTTATGAGAGATATAATAATTCAAAAAAAATCACCCATTGTGGGGGAGATGCCGGAAGGAGTGATCCGATATATTTTCTCTTCATGCTAGATCTTGTGTTGGTAAAAATATTAAGATGAGCAATACTTGAAGACAATTGGACGCTTATTTCACATTTTATAGGAGCTATAATTATTCAAAATTTTAAACCTTTGTGGGTGAGGTATCAGAAGGGGTAAGCGGATGTATCCCATCTCCGTACGGGATCTTGTTTTGGTACAAATAATAGGATGTGCCAAATTTGAAAATAATCGGATGCTCATTGCACGTTTTATGAGCTTCATAGTCATATAAAATCCTGATCCTTTTGTACTAGGATACTGTACTAGGAGACTGAAAAGAATTCACTCTGACGCGGTCTTAGAAGTCATGGAAGGGTATGAGTGAATACTGTACTAGAAGACCACCCCCCCTTCCATCGCAGCTGAAGAGCGAGAGCTGCCCCGACAAACCCGAGTAGTTTTGGAACAGTTACGATCCGGATGGTGCAGGCGCCTCAATTCCTATTGGGCCCGGATTGACAGCGATGTGCAGAATATCTGCCCAGCTTACTCAACTAACTCCAGTATCGTTGTGGACCCAGCCCGTACAGGATGCGACCTTTTTAAGACTGGAGGAGTCAAAACAAACACAGCAGTATGAGCTGCTACAACAACAACAAACAGACCGATACCTCTAAATTAACTCCAAATGTCCTGAAAAGGATTTGGTCCTAAGGGACCAAGGTTCTAAAGCCGTTATTTCGATGAGGCACGTTTTGGCCGTATCAAATGATATAAATCCTCTTTAGCCTTACGGCTGTTGGTATAATAAATAAAGATTCATGTATATAGCAACAATGTTTTTTGTTGAGGCGACTTTTGCCTTTTTTGAACGTAATTCTGTTCAAAATTTATTTACAAAAAAAAAAAATCTAATTAAATGTTAATAATTGTTGATATTGTATTCCGTTTCAATTTCTTGGCATTCGTTTCATATTTTATTTCCATTGTTAGATGTAATGTCGCTGTTATGCTGCTGACCGACATAGTGGTAGATGGTATACCAGGCATCGATTGGACTCTACATTTACCTTTGATGTTGCACATATTGTTTTTGGGCCTGGACCATAATCGCGTAATTGTGCGTGAACATTGCAAGCAGTTATGTATGAATTTACTGGTAAGTGGAAAGCGATTAGAATTTCATTGAATTTTTTTTTAATTTATTGCCTCTTCCCATTTCAGATTGTATTGGCTGAACACAATGATCATTTGACAGTAGCTCGTATTTTATTAAATAGCGAGACCACAAAACTTGATTTGGGGTTGACTGTACCCTCGCTGCCAGTGATTGATAATTATTTCACAGGTTTGTTTTCCTTTTTTGTTTTCTCCAATCATTTTCATTGTTTATTTTAATGAAAACTCGCAGCTCGCCGCGCCTCCAATCCTTGTTTTTCATAAACTAACCAAAATAAATTAATTAAAATAACCAATCAAAAATGTTCTTCAATTTTCAGAATCTCACCAAGAATTCGATAGTTATTTGTACAACAATTGTTATGTAATCGCAACATCATCGCAGCAACACCAACAACAACAGCAGATACTTCCTTTGGGTGCTTCTAGTTCGACGGCATGCAGCTTGTATGCCGCACAACAGTATCAAGTTTCTAACTATGTTAATCAACAACAACAATTGATGGCGGCATCTGGTGGTATTCAACAGCAGCAACAACAACAATCGCAAGATAACCACATGAATTTACAACAGCCACCTCCCATTAACCAATCATCACCGCCCATGGCATCTTCAACACAGCAACAGACTATACAAATACCAGGCCAGTCTGTACAACAACAATCATCACAACAAACTGTGGTGCAAATCAATCCGAATACCACCGAAAATTCTGAAGTTCCTTTAATAATAACAGCCGATGAAAATGCCCCACCCCAGCCAGGCCCAACAATGCCCATAATGCATGTTATCAAAAGTTTGCTGAAATTCTTGGCCCAAGAATCATCCCAGCCTCTGTGGAATTATGAGGATATAACAGCCAAGGGTAAGTTGCGGTTT
The DNA here is from genome assembly GCF_030504385.1 of Musca domestica. Lineage (NCBI taxonomy): Eukaryota > Metazoa > Arthropoda > Insecta > Diptera > Muscidae > Musca > Musca domestica. Next base: position 18,383,205 of record NW_026712435.1, read on the forward strand.
CATAGGAAAATACATTTTATTCTTTTTTTTTTAACTTCCAGTTTGGTCCATTAAATCTGCCGAGCAATTGAGTTGCTTCCTACGCCATATCGTCAAAGTGTTTTCCGATAGCTACCTCCAAGCTCGCATTGCTGAACGTTGGGCGCAGACAGCCCTGCAACTTGGTCTCTCGTGCTCTTCTCGTCACTATGCCGGTCGTTGCCTTCAAATATTCCGAGCCCTTAATGTGCCCATCAACTCTCGCATGTTGTCCGACATTTTATCCCGTCTTGTGGAAACTGTTGCCGAGCAAGGCGAAGATATGCAAGGCTATGTGACTGAACTTTTACTTACTCTGGAAGCAGCTGTCGATAGTTTGGATTCTGATTTTAGACCCTTGGATGTGATGAAGGATATTTTTAAAAGCACCCCCAATCTGAATAACAAAGATGGTGGTCCAAATTCCATACTGTCGGGCGGTAAAAAATCTCCTTCCGGCATGACACCACAATCACCGAATTTCTCACTGCAAAGTCATGCTCGCAGTACCAGCTACTCGGTGTCGTATTGTGCTCGCAAATCCACCAACTCCCCATGTGACAAGCAGGTGGAGCTCCGCAACAGAGCCACTGGTATTGATATGGAACGTAATATGGCAAAGTTTGGCATAGTTAGTGGTTCGGCCTTATCACGTTCACGCAGTGCTCAAAGTTTGAAAATGTTGGGTGATACTGCAACGCAGGATGATAAAATGACAATATTGGCCCAATTGTTTTGGTTGTCAGTATCGCTATTGGAAAGTGATTATGAACATGAATTTTTACTGGCTTTAAGACTATTGACCAGAGTACTGCATCGTTTGCCATTGGATCGTCCAGATGCCAGAGATAAAGTTGAGAAATTACAACAGCAATTAAAATGGACTGGATATCCCGGTGTACATGCTTTACTATTAAAGGTGGGTATACGTATATTTGAAATTAAAGATTTCCCTTAGGGTCCACCAGAATTTATTAAAGCACTACATCTGGTGTCAGTAAAACCATTTTCATACCCTCAGCCATTTTTATGCCTCATCGAAATAACAAGCTTAGACCCAAGGACTCTTTGGACCAAATCCGTTTCAGGACATTTCAAATTGATTTAGTGGTGTCCGTCCGTCCGTCCGTCCGTCTATCTGGCTGGTGCGCACGATAACTCTCGAAGGGAGTATCCGATTTGGTCCAAACTTGGTATTTCGTAATATTATTGTCGAACTTAGATCGAGTTCGGAGATGGGCAATATCGGTCCACTCCTTCTGGTACCTCCACCACAACAGGTCGAAATATTCAAAAAAAAAAAATAAATTTTACTTCACAGAAAGAGAAAAGATAATCCGATTTTTCTCCAACTTCTAATACTTGCAATAGTGCTAGGTCAGGTGCGAAAATGGACAATCGGTCCACTCCATCAAGTACATCCCCCACAAATTATCAAATTTCCCAATAATTATAACTCTTATAAAATTTGATGTAAGATTCTGATTATCTTCAAATTACCCACATCCCAATATTTACATGAAACCAAGGTCTGGTGTTAAGATGGAATATGTCGGTCCGCTCCTTCTGGTACCTCCTCCACAAAGGGTCAAAATGTTAAATATCCATAAAGCTCATAAATCTCAAAAACTTGGGGGAAAGTCAGCGGTTCTTTACAACTTGATATATCTAAATATTTCTCTGAACCAGAAACCTGAGATGAATATGGAATTTAAGATTTCGCATAAAATTGGATATAAATTTCGCATAAAATTGGATATAAAGTATGAAAATGGAATACTTCGGTCGACCATATCTGATACCTCAAGCACATTTTTTCATTTTCTAAAAATTATCACACATCTCATATAAAGTGAAGGAAGTCCGAACCTGTCACGTCGAAATATTTATGTCATATTTATTTAGGTTGGATACGAAATGGAAATATTGTCCCATTCCTTCGGAATCTTATCCATAGAGGGTCAACAATTTCAATAATCATAACAGAAGTCAAAATATATTTCAATAATCGAACATTGGCTGAGGGTATGCATCTGTCATCAAAACCGACTGATATTTTTGAACTTGTTCCTATATATGTGAATATTAACTGTTTATGTTCAAAGCATTATTTGCTAAAAAATAATCCGACGACTTACAATAATAGTAAGTAACTTTTATCGATTGAAAAGTTTTTAAGCTTTCTTTTGTTATTGTAACAAAAGCAAAAATAACACATGAAGCTTTTGAAAAATAAACAATGAGTAAAGTTGTTAAAAGGTTACAGAATAGGGCCCTTGATAAAGTAAATTAATGTATTTGTGTTTGCAATAAAACCCATTATATCACTGATTATAAAAGTTACATTTTTTTAAATTTTCTTTGATTTCTCTTAAAATTTTTACAGGGTTGCACACACACGGCCACTTATGAACCCACCATCACACTATTATCACAATTTGCCCCCTTGCTCAATTTACCAGTTTGTGATCCCACACAAAGCTGTGCATTCCCCATGAATGTCATAGCCCTTTTGCCCTATATGCTATTGCACTATGAGGATGCAAACGAAATTTGTATACGCAGCGCTGAAAATATTGCTCAAGTATCCTCCGAATTGGGTGCAAAATTGGAAAATCTAGGAACTGTAATGACCCTCTATAGCCGCAAAACTTTTTGTAAAGAATCATTCCAATGGACTAAATGTGTGGTTAAATATCTTCATGATACCTATGCACATATGGGTCTACATATGTTGGCCTTTTTGATAGAGGTACTGGAAAAGGGACCACAACAAATACAAGTTCCAGTGTTGAATGTCATTCACTGTATGCTACACTATGTGGATTTGTCAGCGCCACAAGCACAAACCATCAATGCTGATCTTTTGCGAGCAATTGGAAAATATTTGGAGGTAAGTATGCTCCTGAATCCTGCTATGCATTGTTTATTTCTTTGTAAAATCGGATCAATTTTAAATATTTCATTAATTGAGGTTTGTTTTGTTATACGTCTATCTAAAACTTAAACTCATGTACGATTTAAGGGGGATTTAAAACAAAATGTATTATATCATACAAAAAAGCGTCATAAGTTTATATATACGAGTATTATATAATATAGTGACATTGATTGACAAAAAGTCCCCAAGTTTTTCAAATGTCATTTGAAAAAAGAATTCTTTTGTTTTAAAATTTTATGATTTTTTTATGACAAACTTCATTTTGTTTTCACAAAATCTACTTCGTTTGTGATATATGTTGAAAGAAATTCTTGGTAGAGTTCGTTGAATTGACATGTCCATTCATTCAAAATAAATGCCGTAGAACTCAACATGAATATACAAACATACATTCCTGTCCCCATAGCAATTCTACTTTCTGGTACAAAACCATATACAAACACAGTTTTTACGTGTATTTATATAGTTCTGAATTAAAAAGAAAACTATTTAAAATATTTGCACTAAAATTTCATATCTAAAAAGCTCCCCGTGCGACCATTCTGAACTTTGAGATGAAAAAATATTTGAATCGCAACTAAAATTAAGGTAGTTCGTTTTTGCAGAAGAATGCGCAATAAGAATTTTTGCATGAAAATCTTGTTCTAGGCAAACATTTTTGTAAATCCTCACGATATTTTCAGCTAGTTTTGCGAAAATACACACTTATATGGGGTTTAATGAAAATCAAAACCATATCAAAATTTGAATGTTTATTATTGTCGTTTTTAATTTAAATAATAGAACCAAGAAAGAACAGAATAATCGAAGGAATGTGGGAAATAATTTGGGTTTGAAATTTATAAAAAAAAACGAAGGGCTTTTAATACCCTCCACATTACATAGTATGGATGGTATATTAAGTTTCTCATTCCGTTAGTGACTCCTCGAATTCACATGTTAGATCCAATATGCTTGACCATCGTAAAATTCTAAGGGTGTGAGGGAGATGTGCCATTATATAGCCCCCATCTCCCTCACACCCTCCTCCCCACATAATCGGTGTTTTCATGATTTTTACCACATTCATTAATGGAATTGTCTGAAAATCAACAGAAAAATTCTTCATTCTGAGAATTTTTCCCTCTTGAAGAGATCTGTCGATATACGATATCGTACATCCCACATATAACGGTACACCCGATATTCGAGGTTTTGATGATTTTAGCCCCATTTTTCAATGGATTTGTCTAAAAATCTTCACAAGGAACTCCTTTTGAGTGCTGTATCCCCTTGAAAAGAATTGTCTATATAGGTCCACGATATCGTTTATCCCCCATATTACGGTATCTCCCGATATTCCATGGTAGAAGAATACAGGTAGTCGCATCGACGCAGCTTCTGGGACAATGAACTGCCAAATTAATTGTTAAATTAAAAATTTTGAATGAAAACATATGCAAATTTGTAAACGTTTTTTAAAAATACATATCAAAAAACCTCCAATTGGTGTCGTATAAAAAAAAAAAAAAAAAAAAACTAAAAAAATATTTATTTTTGAAAAATGTTGAGGATGCATCTACGTGTATTCTTCTACCATGCGATATTCGATATTTTGATGACTTTAGCCACATTTTTCAATGAAATTGTCTGGAAACCCACTCAGACATTCGGTATTATCATGATTTTAGCGATATTATTCACCGGAACTGTTTTAAATTTCGTATTTGAAGTTCGTAATGGGTACTTCAGGTCCACATCTTTGTATGGCCCACATATAACTGTATAAGCGACATTATTCTCCGGAATTGTTGCAAATGTCGTATTTGAAGTTCGGAATCGGCACTAAAGCATATAACAAAAAAATACTTATATACGTCTCCGTTTAGCCATAGTGCCCATAAAATGTTAACCGCCGATTTAGAGAAATTTTTGAAGATTTTAAGTAAATTAATTGAAAATGACTGACATTTCATATCTGGTTTCTGGGTCCCCAATTTTACTTCTTTGGAGTATTTTTTTGTTTTCAATAGTTTTTGCAGAAATTGTCAACATTAAACACGTTTTTTATGTAACTCACAGGAATTTTCCAGATTTTGGCCAACATTCTCAACACATTTTGATTTAATTAGCATTTTGGATTCTGAATACAATGTATACCTTCTTGCAAAAATTTTTTGAAAAATTGCAAAGTTTACTGGCTCCCGGACTTTTCATTACAAGAAAGAAACTTACTAATAATATTTCGTCTTATAAAACAATCCTATCACATTCTATTTTTATTTTTTAGACATCCAATTGGAAGGATTCTTTAAAAATTCTCAAATTAATTGTTACGCGCAGCTCATCGCTGCAAGTTGTGCCACCAAGTGAGGGCGGAAGCGTTGGGTTTTCGTTCTCTTTCTATGGTACATATCCGGATTCGGATATGTTCTGTAAAAAGGAACTAGCCGGACGCACTATGGAGTTTTCGTTCGATGTGTCACAAACGCCCTTAATCGGCCGTCGTATACTTCTAAAAACTGATGAAAATACCACAACAGGTGGCAACAATGGCCAAACTACTAATGCCACATCTGCAACGGCCAATTCAAGCTCGGTGACGGCAAGTGGTAGTACAGCCGGTCAAGCCCAAAACAACAAAGGCAATGCTTACAACATTAACAACAACAATGGCAATTCGCATATACATCAACAATCCTCTATGCACACCAACAGTAATGTGGGAACTCCCAATTCGCCCAGACGCAGTGCCAGCCTATCGCCGGCCGATACTGCACCATTAAGTGGTTGGAAACGTCCCTGGATGTGTCAAAGTCGGGTCAGAGAGTGTTTGGTGAATTTGCTCACAACTTGTGGTCAGCGCGTAGGCCTGCCAAAATCGCCATCGGTAAGTAATAATTTTACGTCTTATTCACTTATATCGTAGCATTTTTTATTTTATTTTTAAAAAAAAAATAACGAAAAGTGTAGTTATTATTTTTTTAATTTTTAATGTTTTCCTAATGAATATCTTTTTCCAATTTTAGAAATATCTTTAGTTGCATGATTTTGTTGTTAATCAATGACTAATTCATTTATAGAAACATTGATTAATTTTATTTGTTGAATTAAATTAATCATTTTTCGTTAATGACATTCCTTTGTATCTTGGCTTCCTTTTCTTATTCTACCCCTCTCCTTGAACTTCCATAACCAACAATCATGTGTACAAAAATCAATTTAGGATGATTTCATAAATTCCATATGCTCAAAGGTAAAGATTATTTGTAAGCTCCAAAAGAAGATTTAGTAAGCACAACATTTCTCTCATTGCCTTTATTTTCGTGTTTTGTATTATTTTTTGTACATATGCTTTATGCGGATTTTCATTTTTTTTGCCAAAAAGTTTATATCATCACATAACTGCTTTCAAATTGTATTTTATTGGCCCTCTCTATAAGTGAGATTCTCTAACTAGTAACGACAGCATTATCAACAACAGCAATTTTTCAAAGTCCTTATTTTTTGGTAATGAACGAAATAAGTCGCTAAGACCAATGTTACATGCTTTTATTTCACTTTTCAAAATTAATTATTTTTTGTCGGCAGCGGCAAAAACGTTAGAGAATCCCACTACTGTTCACAGTTTTCTGTTCAAATAAGTTTAGTGGACTGTAAATAAAAATGCTTAAGATGGTTAGCTATAGTAGTTTTGATGTAACACAGACGAATTTTGTTCATTTACGTCTAACCGTCTTCAAGGTTTGCAACTTTTTGCTTAGAAAGTATTATCCAATAAGAAACCAGTAAGGATAAGTCAAAAGTCGGGCGGTGCCGAATATGTTATACCCTACACCACTATGCATTCTTTTTCAAATTTTTTTCTTTGATTTCGTAATGTACATCCTTCTGACTGTGGAAATCACTCTAGATTCCAAACAAAATGATGTCAGATGTGTGTTAGGTCTGCAGGACTTTTGGTATTGAAAAAAGTAGACGTTTTGGTATAGCCCCCATATAAATGCACCGACAGATTTAAAGTATTTTGGATGTTTTAGTCACAATTTTAATCCGAATTTGCTATACATTGGCAATATGTGTACCCATTATTTAAGTAATATCTTTACATAGCACTATCAATGTAGGTCTAACTTTTTATATAGTCCCCGTATAACTGTACCTCCATATAATCGGTATTTTGATAATTTGTGTCACACCGGGAATGATTCAAATTTGGAATTTGACGTCCCTAATGGGTACTACACTCTTAAACCTCCCTATATTAGGTATTTTGATAATCTATTTACCGGAAATTGTTTCAAATTTGGTGTTTGAAGTTCCTAATAGATACTACAATCTATGACAGAAAATTGCCTAGGCAGGTCCAGATCTTCGTATATCACCCATATAACGGTACCTCCCAAATTCGGTATTTTGATGATTTTAGTGACATTATTCACTGAAATTGTTTTAAGCTTCGTATTTGAATATCGTAATGGCCTAGAACAAAAAATTGTCAATGCAGGTCCAAGTCTTCATATAGCCCACATATAACGATACCTCCCGATATTCGGTATTTTGATGATATTAGTGACTTTATTCAAGGAATTGTTTAACATTTCGTATTTGAAGTTCGGAATCGGTACTACAGCCTATGACAAAAAATTACTTATGCAGATCCACGTCGTATTTCGTATTTTTGAAAATTTTCAAGTTCCTTCAAAATGGTGGAGGGTAATAAAAGTTCGGCCCGGCCGAAGTTAGCTGTTTTTTTCTTGTTATATTTACGGGCTGTAGTTGATGGATTTATCCAAGTTTTTATTTTTTTTTTTTTAAATAATTTAGAAATTTAAGGCATCGAAGTTTTTCCTTCCTTTCTAAAGAAATTTATTTTGTGTTTCTGTAACTCTTTTTCTCGAATAGTGACTAGAAGCGACAACTCGAAAGAAAACTAAAAAAAAATGTTCAAGCAAATGTGTTTATATAAGTAAAATGTTGTCCAATTCGAATGTCAAATTCATTTTGCCATAATTTTCACCCCTTCTTTCAAGAATTCATAAAACAAAATAATGCAATGTTCTGCTCATTTATGTTCAGAAATTATTTTTTTTTTTTGTTAATATCTGTATATTTTGGCATTTGTTTTCATTTATATACTATAAATTTAGTAAAAAATAGTATGGTATATGTAAGGTCAGCCGAAAGAAAGATATGGGTTTTCAGCTTTTCGTCTTCATTTTCGACTGACTTACATAAAACTAGGCAGTAATTTCAATCGTTAACGTAGCGCAGACTTTTTTTTAGCTCTCAGGTATTAATCAACTTTGTTCGGCTCCACTTGAAATTTTCAACAAATATTTCAAGACAAGGCATATTCTTAGTACGTAGCAAAATGTTATGGAAATTTTTAATTTTCCAAAATTTTAATTTTTTTCTAGTGGCAAGTAGAGTAAGAGGTCATTTTAAAGAAGTAATAAACACTGTTTTACATTCATATAAGACCCTGGTAAAAAAAAAACGACTTTTTATGCAAAAAGATGTAGATCGAAAGAATCGAACGATCAACTTATTCTCTGGAATACTTTTGAAATATTAACATCTGCTTTTATCGATTGTTATCCGTACTGCTACTCCCTCATTTTTTTAGTTTTCGTTATTATATCTATCTTCTACTCAATTCTCTTGTATATATATTTGTGCATGTTTTGTTTTTATTTTCACCTGTTCTCTTTGTGTCTTTCCAAATTAAAAAAAAATTGTCTTTTGCATGCTGGATATTTACCAGACTTTAAGTCCTACGCTTCTAACTGGATCTGTAATCACCAGACAAAGCGTAAGCGTTTTAAACTTCCGTTTTCTTAATAATACGAAACCGCATATAAATAGCCATAATTTGATAAATTAAAAAAATATATATATGTTATTTTGCGATTTACAATGTAAACATGTTTTAAAGCTTTTTATGTTTCATTTAAAGTTCTGGCAACTAAAAATTATTAAAATTGTGTTTTTGTTTTCTCCACACTTTCACTAATTCTAGGTTATATTCAGCCAATCTTCGGATCTCATGGAACGACAGTCTTCGGCTGCCTCATCGACAGAGGAAACTTCTGGGCCACAAGGTGATTTAAGCAGTGGCTCACGTCGTGATGATGGACAACCTGATTTTACCGTCTTCAAAGATTTTGATTTCTTGGAATATGAAGATAGTATTACTGGCGAGTCCACAGACAACTTTAACTGGGGCGTTCGACGTCATCAATTGTTTGAAGGAGACGAAGACATGCTCGCCTGTGGTGCTGGTGGCATGAGTGGTGGTGGTACCGGTTCAATTAAGGGTGGCCACTCTTCAGCATTGGAAGACAGTTTCAGCGATAAAACACCTATACTGAGTAAACGTAGACGACAAACCGCTGATGATTCTTCAGACGAAGAAGCTGAATCGGAGTCCCCCATTGACGAAGATCACCGTCAATCGTTTAAATCCGGTTTCAACGTGGGGCCACCCACCTCGTTAAGTTTAAGAGAAAGAAGACGCCGCAACTCAGTATCACGTAGTGATACCAGCGGTTCAAGCGCAGGAGATTTGGGTGACATAACACCATGCAATGCCTCGCCTCATTTGCCGGGTATTATACGTTTTGGTGGAGCTGTACGTGATGAGGCAGAAGAGAATTGGCGCAAACAATTACAAGCCATGCTCATCAATCAACCATCGGCTCACACTTCCGAATTACTTATGCAATTGTATCGTCTCATCAAGGAGTTGACATTCAAAACCATCAGCATTTCAAAGGAAGCGAAGAAATTCTTCACCGGCATAGGTTCTCAGTTGGGTAATCGAATTTCCCTGTTCACCGATTTACTGAGTTCAAGAGCTGACCCGCCAAGGGTTTGGTGTAGCGAGCATCAGACAACCACACCACGACTGTTTGAGACATTGCGTTTTAATGTTTTAGAAGTTCAGGAACATTTGGAGACATTTTTCGATCGTAAAGATCAAGTGCTGGAGGTAAGTGTTTTTGAAAGTTAGAAATAAGAAAAGTAAAAGATTTTACTACGATAATCGATTTTTCCTTTATGATATCGAAAAAAATAGTAGATTCTGGAACGGAACACATTAACCTATTGTATTTATCTTTAGGGCTTTTATTCAAGACTTCTGTATTTGAGTTTCGATGTGTTGTGTATAATTAGAAAATAGGTGTATTTTCATGAATATGGGTTTTGTAGTTAACTATTACATCCGAAATTAAATTTTTTTGAAGACTACAAATTCTCATGAATATTGAATTTCCACGATTTTTATACCCTCAGCCATATGGCTAGAGAGGGTATATATCATTTGATACGACCAAAACGTTCCTCATCGAATTAACCATTTTAGATACTAGATCTTTTTGAATCAAATCCGTTTCGGTGTGATGTAAGAGTCCGATTGTCTTCAAATATCACACATCTAGGTTGAATTCGGTCGTATGTGCCAACACGAACAGGGTGAGATGAAAAAACTGCAACCAACTTCAGACTGCTGTCATTTCTAAGCCACTCGTCCGACAGCTGTTAAAATTATTCCAGTGACAGCTCATTATATTGTTTACAAGCGTACAAAAGCATTTTGGAGAGAATTTTCCAGAAAAAAGTTATTCATGATGGAATTCAAGCGTTATAATGTGATTTCTTTATATTTGGCTGGAAAACCACAAGTGGCTATCGTTAGAGCACTCCAGCATTTAAATGTGAATAAATCTTTTGTGTCTCGTACTATCGCTCGTTACCGTGATACTGATAGCGTAGCCCGACGTCAAGGAAGTGGACGGAAGAAAACAAGAACATCAGCAGAAATGGTTCGAAAAGTAAAGAAGCGAATTGATCGAAACCCGCGTCACAGTGGCCGAAAAATGGCTCATCAGCTGAACTAAATGAGCTCGGGGTAAAGCCATTGGAATTCCAAAAAGTCCAAGAAGTTACATCCCAAAGAGGTCAGCTTAAAATGTGCACCTTCGGTTGGTCACCAGAACTCAAGCGCCGGCCATGGTGATGGTGTGGGCCGCCATAACAGCCGATGGTCGCTCTCCGCTTATATTAATCGACTGTGGCATCAGAATAAATGCCGAATATTATCGCGAAAATATTCTGGAGGGTGTATTAAAGCCTTGGGCACGCAAACATTTTGGCCGCAGACTTTAGACATTCCAACAGGAGTCAGCACCATCGCACTCAGCACGCGCCACACAAGAATGGATACAAAACGAGGTTCCTCGCTTCATTTCCAGCGCACAATGGCCACCAAAATCCCCGGATACCAAGCGTTTCGCCGGGAATGGGCCAAAATACCGCAGAGCAACATTCTGGCAGCGTGTGACGGATTCATTGTCCGTTATTCGTGCCAAAGGTGACCAATTCGAACAAATCTAAACTTATTCTAAAATTTCATGCTATCTCCGACGTTTTTGCTTTCATTCAATAAAATTAAAAAAAAATGTAAAAATTATGGCGTTTGACTTTGTTGCAGTTTTTTTATCTCACCCTATAATTCATTATGATGTTTAAAAAAAAACTCTGCATCAATAACGATACTCTCTTTCTCTCAAAAATTCCACATTCTAGCTTAGGGTTACTAGTTGTGTACCCCGCAATATATTTTGGGAAAATTTATTTCAACATCAACTTCCTTACCAATTATTTTCTCTCAATATTTTCAGTGTCTTGATTCGGTAAAATCTTCCTGTAAGTTATCTCTATTCAGTGAAAATGATGTTGCTGCCTCGGGTCTTGATCTAGCCTCAACTTCAAATATACCATACATGCCGTTTGATCCAGCATCCACAGAAGTGGTTTTAGACTTGGGAAGAGCTTTGTACAAATTAATGTTTCAACTATTGCTATTAATCGAATCGAATCATAAAATTAGCTCGAATGTTGTTAATCATTTTAGACAAAATGAAAATGTAAGTAAGCAATCAACAAACATGTGTGCTCATATGTACATCATTATTATTTTTTTTTTTAATTTCCAGGTTCAAGATATATCCGATTTGTATACTCTTGTTAGAGATGCACTGGTTCGTAGTATAAGCGAAGTAGATCTGGAAACTTTGGACACATCCACCTCAACGGAAGGTGAACATACACCCACACCCTCGCCTGGCATTCCAATGTCACAGGAAGAATTCGAAACAACGCTCCAAGAGTTAATAGAGGCTCAAAAATGGTCAGCCGCCCTTGCCCACGTTCGACAATACAAACGAGTTTCTCAGATGACCGGATCAAATTTGAATTTGACCATATTTAGCTACACTAATTTGGACAATCGTCTGAAATACGATGAGATGTCAATTATACTAAATGCCTATGCACAACGTATTATGAAGGATAGGCAAGGTAAATATATTTTCCTTTTTATTTATTTTAATAAACTAAAAAATTTAATTTAATTTTCTTCGTCGTTTTAGAAGCATTTATTGTCTCCAAATCAGAATCGGAACTTTTCGAGGTCTATGCCATATTATCGGAGAATTTGTATCATGTCTCCAGTGCTCTGACCACCATGGAAATCAATATGAAAAGCTATAGTCAAACTCATGCTTCAAGTTCATCTCAGGTTTTTCGTGGCGGCGAATCCAGCGATAGAGTTACAAATCTTTAAAGTTAACAATGTGGTTTTTATAAAAAGAATCAGATTTTTACGATGACACTACAACCAATCATACACGAAATATTTAAAAAAAAAAATCAAGTGAAATTTGTTAAATACATGAACAAAATTATGAGTTTAGTTTTAATTAAAAAAAAAAATCTATTTTAAGTAACGTTGATTGAAATTTCATCAATACATACATTGGGTTTATTGAAAAAAGAAATCAATAAAAAATCATTTTATTACAATAGAATCGAAATTGATTTTTGGTTATATAGCAGTTGTGAAAAAAAAAAAAAAAACATTTTAATAATATATACAAGAATAACCATATAACCAATTCATACAGAACATTTATTCACACACACATATGTTTTTCCAGAACAAACAAAAAATTGTATCAGTGTATTTATTTCAAGACAAATACGATATCATGTAAAACGCTTAATATTAACGAATAAAATTCAAACCAAATTTAGTCGGCAGTTTACTTTTACTACACATGGGGGTTCTGAAATGAAGGGTGTTTTTCTAAGAGCTTGCTGATTTGAAATTAAAAAAAAACACATACCAAATTATGAAATGGCTAAAAAATTGTATTTGGTAGATAAGATCTTGTCATTTAACATTTAAATATAATTTTACACAAAGGTCATTCTGGAGGTCCAATTTTCGTCCACCTTTTCAAGCATTTGAGGGCGTATTTCAGTAATGACACGTTGAATTTTACTTTCCACAGCGACAATCGTTGCAGGTTTATCCAAGTATAGAAATGACTTTTAAGTACCCCCACAACAAAATAAATGCGTGGCGTTAAATCAGACGAACAGGGGGCCAATTCACCGGTACATTTCTCAAAATATTGTTGTTGTTGAAATGTTATTTCAATAAGTCCTTTGTTTCGCCCGCAGTATGGCAAGTGGCACCATCCGGTTGCAACCACACTTCTTTTACAGCCATATCTTGAAGTTCTGACAACAACAATTTAACAACATTTTTGATAAAGTCGATAGACAAAGTCCAACTTTTGCGCACGACGACGAATCGATAAATTAGCGTTCTCTTTCACACTGGCCTCAACGACAGCAACATTTTTTTCGGAGTCTTGGCATCCAAAAGAGTGAATGTAGACCGAAATTTGGTAATTATGTTCTTTATGGTGATCTCAGACGACAATTATGTGGACCATAAAATTCACGAAGTGCTCCATAAACATTTTAATTATAACCTCAGCCATATGGGGGTACATATCATTTGTTACAGCCAAAACGTGCTTCATCGAAATAACTGTTTTAGACCCAGGTCTCTTTGGACCAAATGCGTTTCAAGACATTTGGAGTCGATCTAGCGATGTCCGTTCGTCCGTCCGTCTCTCGGTCTGGCTGGTGCGCACGATAACTCTCGATGAAAGTTTCCGATTTGGTCCAAACTTGGTACATCGTAATATTATTGTCAAACTTAGATCAAGTTCGAAGATGAGCAAAATCGGTCCACTCCTTCTAGACCGTCTCCCCCACAAACTGCACAGAAAGAGAGAGAATAATCCGATTTTGCTCCAACTTTGCAAATCCTAATATTTGCATCAGTGCTGCTCAGGTGCGAAAATGGACCACCCCGTCAAGTACCTTCCCCACAAAGGGTCAACATTTGGAATAAGTTTAACTCTTATAAAATGTGTTGCAAGAGTCTAGTTGTCTTCAAATTACACACATCGCAATATTTTTATTAACCCAAGGTCTGGTGTGAAGACGGAATATATCGGACCCCTCCTTCTGGTACCTCCCCCACAAAGGGCAAAAATTTTGAATAAACATGAAGCGAAATTAACATCCGATTCTTTTCAAATGTCATACATCCCAATACTTTTACTTAAGCAAGATCTGGTGTGAAGATGGTAGATATCGGACCACTCCTTCTGGTACCTCCCTCACAAAGATCAAAATTTTTGAATATCCATAAAGATCTTAAAACGCGAAATTAACATTAGATTCCATTCAGACTTGGCACATTTCAATATTTCTATCAACACAAGATCTGTTACAAAGGTGGCAGACCATTCCTTTTGGTACCTCCACCACAAAGGGTCAGGATTTTAAATAACCAAATTTTTCACACATCCCATTATTTCTACTAACACAAGATCTGCTCTGAAGATGTAATATATCTGTTCACTCCTTCTGGTACCTCCCCCAAGAATGGTTAACATTTTGAATAATTGTAAAGTTTATAAAATTTTAAATAAGAGTCCGATTATCTTCAAATTTCTCACATTTCAATACTTCCACTAACACAAGGTCTGGTATGAAGAACGGATTGAACAGACAACTCCTTCAAGTACCTCCCCCCACAAAGGGTCAAAATTTGGAATAACCATTAAATACATTTTTACTTGTTGAAAATAAATTTTTTGGAACCGATTTTCTGGAGTTAGCCTTTTTACAATGATTTTCCTTGAATCTTGAATGTGATAACTAAAATTTCAAATTGTAATACTTTTAAATTTGTAATACTTTCATTTGAAATAACTTATTGAAAATATTTACAGCTTTGTTCACTAGTACCGGTTCATCGAAATGCGTTGACTTAGACTTTGGTATCGCGTAATTATCTTTGGTAGGTTGGTGTATCCTAGCCTGTTCCCAGGCTTTAGGCATCTACGCGACTTTTATGCAAGAAAAGTCGGAAAAGTATTATCTGCTTCCGCTGCTTTTAATAGGGTTTGGCCAATATAACTTCCTTAGTAGGAAATTGAGTATCCGTTAGAAATCTTCAAATAGTATTGTGGTACTGATAGAAACTTCTAGAGTTAACGTGGATGATTTAGGCTATGCATGATTTGCGTTTGGCCCTAGTTAATTTATTGCATTTTTATACCCTCCACCTTGGAAAGGAGGGTATATTAACTTTGTCATTCCGTTTGTAGCATACCTAAATATTCGTCCTAGACCCCATAATGTATATATATTCATAATTAGCATAAAATTCTAAGACGATTTAACGATGTCCGTCTGTCTATCCGTCTGTATGTCTGTCTGTCTGTTGAAATCACGATACAGCCCACATTATTTGACGTAGAGCGTCAAAATTTAGAAGAAAAATTTTTATTATGTCTAGGATGGTTGGTATTGAAAATTTATCGGTTCACGTTTTAGTATAGTCCCCATATAACGGTATATCCCGATATTCGGTATTTTGATGATTTTTGCCACATTTTCCCACGAATATGTCTAAAAATTGGTATTTGTGGGTCATAATTGGTTCTAGTGTTTCCATTACCCTAAGGTGGAGGGGATTAAAAGTTCGGTATTTTGATGATTTTTACCACACTTTTTCACGGATTTGTCTGCAAATTGGTATTTGTGGTTCATAATGGGTTCTAGCTCCGGTGGCGAAACTTTGCGTGTATGGGTCCACGTTTTGGTATTGCACCCATATAACGGTACTTCCCGATATTCGGTATTTTGATGAATTTTACCACATTTTTTTCACGGATTTGTCTGAAAATTGGTATTTGTAGGTCATAGTGGGTCCTAGTTCGTGCGCCGAAACATTGTATGTATAGGTCCACGCTTTGGTATAGCCTCCATATAACGGTATCTTCCAATATTCGGTAATTTGATGGTTTTTGTCACATTTTATCGCGGATTTGTCTAAAAATTGGAATTTGTTGGCCATAATGGGTTCTAGCTCCGTTGGCGAAATATAGGTCCGCGCTTTTGTATAGCCTTATATAGCGGTACCTCCCGATATTCGATATTTTCATGATTTTTGCCACATTTTCCCACGAATATGTCTAAAAATTGGTATTTGTGGTCATAATTGGTTCTAGTGTTTCCATTACCCTAAGGTGGAGGGTATTAAAAGTTCGGCCCGGCCGAACTTAATTTTTTTTTACTTGTGTTTAATTTGTAGTTGTAATTATCCCAGAATAGTCCTAATACTTTTACGTCGAGCACTATTGTAAATTCTCTGCCTGTTTTACAAATTCCTCCAGTCCACGAGGGTTTTTCTTAGGCCGATTTCCCTTACTCGAAGCGTACAATTTTTTCTCAAATGGCTTTACTGCTATCTCCGTCATTTTATCAACTTTCTATCTATACCCTCGGGCTTGTGTATTCATACCTGAATCGAGCTTCTAGGGAATAATACAATATTAAAGTTTCTAATTAAACCATTGGTACGCTTATGAACCAAACTTTGAATAAAATTCATAACATCCAATATTCTATAATTATTAACTTTTTAATAATACTTAACTTTTTCACTAACCTATCAAAGAGAATACGACTATAAATTTTTAAACTGCAGTAAAATATTTTCTAAACATTTAAATGTTTCAGAGTTTTTCTTGCTTCTTGCATACAAAGTAAATTTACATATTAAAGTTCAAGCTTGTTAGCATCTACCTGTTAATTTGTTGTATGAAATCCCTGTGAGAACAAGAAACGTCCTTGAGGGAGTCAAAAGACTTTTAGTTCTATTTAAACATGTCAACAAGTTGAAATTTAATAATTAACAATGAATGTCTGTGCTTTGTGATGTTGTATGTTAGCTGCGCATTCAAACAATGGGCTGAAAAGTCCCGTTCAGAAATGACAATTGTTCTTACATCGAAATTATGATAGGGGTTTAATATAAAAAATGTGACAAACAAAAATGGTATTGAGTTAGATCGGGTCGATCCGATCTTCCGATCGGAAGATCCGACGTCAAAAATTCCATATAGGGAATATCGGTTGTATGGGCAAACGTCAAATCGACCCCCTAAAGCACCTCAGAACTCAAGATTCTTTATGAAGAAAATACCAAACTGTGTCATAACTTTTGCTATACACCCAGCAAATTTCCCTATGAAAAGTTATGAAAACAGTGGCACATTTATGCCAAATAAGTGTAAAATAAAAAAAAGTGTTAAAATGTGGACAACCCTTCAAAATAGTTCCTACATATATTAATCTCCCTACATGGGATGATTATTTAAAACCCTACTATATTCTGTTGGAGACTTCCAAAAAGTTGTTTCATTTTTGTGTTAAGCCCTTGTATTATCGGCCGAGTTGCCGGCATTTGCCATCTTATTATACCCTCCACATTGAAAAGGAGGGTATATTATCTTTGTCATTTCATTTGTAACATTCCTAAATATTCGTCGTAGATCCCATAAAGTACATATATTCGTAATCAGTATAAAATTCTAAGTCGATTTAACGATGTCCGTCACTATACAGACAACATTATTTAACGTAGAGCTCCAACATTTGGTACAACAACTTGTATTGTTTCTAGGATGGTTGGTATTGAAAATTAAAATCGGTCCACTTTCTCGTATAGCCCCCATATAACGGAACCTGCCAATATTCGGTATTTTGATGATATTTGCCACGTTTTTCCACGGATTTGTCTAGAATTGGTATTTGTGCGTAATAATGGGTTTTAGCTCCGGCGGAGGAACTTGTATGTATAGGTCCACGTTTACGTATAGCTCCCATATAACGGTACCTCCGAATATTCGGTATTTTCATGACTTTAGCCCCATTTTTCCACGGATTTGTCTAAAAATTAGTATTTGTAGTTCATAAAGAGTTCTCGCTCCGGTGGGAGAACATTGAATATCTAGGTTCATGTTTCCATATAGATATTATTTTGATAATCCTAGTCATTTTTACCCATGAATTTTTTCAAATTTGGCATTTAAGACTCGCAATGGTTAACAGTGCTTGTAGTATAAAGTTCCTGTTTTGGTATGCCCCCCATATAACGGTACCTCCCGATATTCGGTATTTTGATGATTTCAGCAACATTATTCACCGGGATCGTTTCAAATTTCGTATTGGGAGATCTTAATGGTTACAACAACCTATGGAAAAAAAATGAACAACCTCCCCCCCCCCCCCCCCTTATAAAGGTATTCACCGGAGTTGGAACAAATTTCGTATTCAAAGTTCGTAATGTGTACTATAACCTATGGAAAAAAATTAGTATGTAGGTTCACGTTTTCGTATATGGGGGATATGCCGATGTTCGGTATTTTAATGATTTTAGTGACATTATTCACCGGAATTGTTTCAAATTTGGTATTTGAAGTTCGTAATGGATACTAGAGCCTATGACAAACAATTTCGTAAGCAGGTCCACGTCTTCGTATAGTTTTCATTTAAGTGGTAGTGTCCGGATTTTATTTGAAAATTTTCAAGTTCCTTCCAAATTGTGGAGAGCATTAAAAGTTCGGCTTGGCCGAACTTAGCTGCTTTTGGCTTATTCCTCCACCTGTCTTGTATGTCTTTTCGTCCAAATGCGGAACCAAAGCATTGTTCTTTGTACATTGGCACATTCGATAAGCTAACATTGACGTTTGTTTCAACATTCATCGTGTTGTTGGGCACAAATGGGATTTCATCTTTGTTATCTGTGACCTTTCCTCCAGTGTATTTACTTTTGGCCATTTGTTTGTTCTGCACCCAATAGAGTTTTTGTGGAGGGTTGGAGTATCCGAAACATAGACAACAATTTGCAATTTCATTGTTGGTAATATTTACACGAACACATTAAAATTTGATGGTGTTTCCAATTTACATTAACTTCAACTTGTGAATGTGGATTTTTACGACTGGTTTAAAATGCTTAAAGTGGGAATACGTAAAAGGCTTTATTGGCTCAAGTCGTCGGCTGGCTTCTTCGCAAAATAACAAAGGACCATTGAGCCAAAATCGAAGTAAGTCAACCTAAAACTCACTTGTTCCATATGAAGAAGCATGCCGATGACTTAAGCCAGAACTATGTTTCCCAGAAATGTCAAAAATAGATGGAAATCCTTCAAAATCGACTCAGCCAAATTGTTTCAAAGTTAGTGCATTGGGCCTTTAAATAAACGGATTACATTGGTGTTTCAAGATGTCATTAGTGTTTCAAATAGTATTTGGGTCTGGGTGTCTGAAACCATCTAGGAAACATTTTTAACAAGTTTAACAGTTCAGCGCGTGTTTAGAAACAATGCGTTTTTATACACTCCGCGATAAAATGGTGGGTATATAACTATATTATGTATAATGTTATATTATACTATATTATTAAGGATCCCAGTTTAGATTAGTCCTTCGAGTCGGATTGGTGGAGGATAGTGGAGAAAAATTTGCCGTAACGCCGAGGAAATTATGTCAGCTACTCTAAAATTGGTATTTAAAAGTGGAAAGTTATCGAGCTAAAACTATAACTGAAATTGTTCCCAAACAGAGGAAATTTATCAAACTCTTTCGAAATTATGTGCGCTACCATTGAAATAATGAGTACATTAAATACGGAAGAATCTATAGATGGTGTAGTTCACCACGGAAGTGGTAGTCGAAATGAAAAAATAGAAGGTGATATCAAGGCAATGAAGATTGCATTAATATCACAAAAAAATTGGAAAAGAAGATACCTTTAAACATGTCCGTCAAGATAAATTTAAATTTAATTACCAAAGGCGCAAACCAAGATGATTTTTCTCCGGTTCGCAAAGGGTTAATAAAGAGAGAGATAGAGAAAGAGAGGGAGGGAGAGATAGAGAGAGGGAGTAGTAAACCAGAGAAAAATTAAAGGTAAATCTACATATATAAATGAAAGTTGTGTTAGTTACTACGCTTATAACTTAAGAACCGCTGAACTGATTTTAATGATTCATACAAATTCGGAATTGTCTCTTATCCGAAAAGGATAATATCCAAAAAAATCGCGTAAAAATGTGATATGTTAACATTTTCATTTTGACTTTTGAAATGTACAATAGTAATGTTTTATTTTGCATGATTTTTTCCATTTTGACTTACTTTTTTCTAATGTATATTTGCAGTGTTTTTTATTTTTTATTTTTGAATTCGAAAATAATACCAATTTATTTAATTGACTTGATTTCTTGAGAACAGAAATTGATGGTGGGTTGCATGGAAGTGTAGTACCGAATTATGTGGTGGCGAAACGGAATAGATTATATCGAAATAATTTAACGCGGTCACACAAAAGTTAAAAGACAATTACTTTTTCAAAATCGCTAAAAAATCACGAAAAAATAGATCTCTTTGCAAAAATTCTCAAAACGGGAAAATATCGAAAAAAAATTTCCAATGGAATTGAATTTTAAAATAAAAGTACATTCTATTGACAAACTTTGTAAGGATCTTTAAACAGTTGCAGTAAAATATCAGCGAACAAGTTGAAGATTTTTTCAATTTGTTATTCTTCTTTTGTCAATTTTTTTCAATTTGTAATATCATATTGAATTCAGTGGATTTTTTGTGAACAAAATAAAGAATAATTTTTCACTACATACAATTTTTCACCAAAAAAATGAAATAAGTGCGAAATACGATGGTAACTGACATCTACCTTTCAACTCCAGGGCCTACATCGTGCTTCAGCTGGAAGATGCGCAGACATTTAAACAAACAAAAATGACCGAAAAAGACTAATGGGGCTTATTTCAAAGCGCGGCCCTACTTCTTTCATGTGACAATAATAATGTAATATTTTGGGAGTACAATCAGTAAAATACCAAATATAAAGGGTGCAAAATAGTACAGCGAATGGGACTTTTAGTAAGTAAAGGATTTCTATCCTTCCAATAATTCTTCCTGAACATTTAAGATACCTTAAATCGCTTTTGCAGGTCATGATATCGGTCATAAATAATCATCGTATGATTTTGGAGTCTTCGCCACTTTCTTATATTTTTGGACCTTATTTGGCATCTTTGTTTCTAAGGGGGTAGAGAACCTCTTCGCATAAAATTTTCGGAGTAGGGCCCATATTGGTCTTGACCACTAAAAAATTGTATTTATGCTACCCTGGGGTAAGGAACCATCGTACAGATAATTGCCATATAGAAATTTATTCATGTAAAGTCCCCACATTGGACTATCCCCAAGTCCACTTTCACATCTAATGTGTGGTCAGAAAAGAAAAATTTGTAACCCCAAGAGAATATTGGTTGGGAACGTAGATTTTGGATATACATCTATATGAAATAAATTGTGAAAACATGAACAAATTACAAATATAAGAAAGTAGCACGGGACCGAATATTTGTTGAATCGTCATTGAATTATGCTATGATGAAAAATGTGGACTTTATGAGGTCTCCAATTTACAATATAACAAATAAAATTAGTTCCCATATTACGGTAATGGGTGTAAAATAGTAATTATATTTGACTATTCTGAAATCAGTCTGACCTCAATTATGAGGTCATGCTATGTTGTTCTGCTATATTTTCGATTTGGCCTCTATTTGTCATCTTGGATTATAAGGAGTGAAGAAAGTTTTCAATGTAGGTCGATGTTTCGCATTTTACCATATTTCAAAGGATTTGGCTAAAAATGTGTATTTGGGGGTGAAAATCTTACAGAAAAATTTCAACATATCTACAAATTTTAGAATTTTCTCCATGTAATAGTACCCCCTCAAGTCCACTTTTGGCGGACAAACAGACCGACATGGTTAGGGGGACTTATGAGGACTCTAATGCACAATCTGAGGTGCTAATGGGTTTAAAAAAGTAATTAACTTTGTCTATTCTTAAATCAATTAGCCCTCAATTATGAGTTGTACAAAGTACAGTAAATTCCAAATTACTGCTCATTTGACTAAAAATTAAAAACTAATCGACCAGTACGTGAACATTTATAACATTCATATCTTTGAATAATTATGCTTTGACAAATATGCATAATAGACAAAAACTACGGGCCGGCAACGCGGACCGGGCCAGCTAGTTAAATTATATTACTTTTCATCAAATTTCATAATTTTCTGTACAAATTTCAAATTTTTGAATTTTCTGAAGAATTATCGCTTAATTTTAGGGAAATTGCAGATAAAAGGGTCCACAGAACAGAAACTAAAAATGAAGCGGTGTCGAGGCTGGGCACAAATGAAAGGTCTCGATGAGTACTTTCCGAATATATGGACGTTATAGTCAGAAATAATTTCAGTCTTAGGAATTTTTTGAATTTTCTGAAGAATTATCGCTCAATTTTAGAGAAATTGCAGATAAAAGTGTCCACAGAACAGAAACTAAAAATGAAGCGGTGTCGAGGCTGGGCACAAATGAAAGATCTCGAGGAGTACTTTCCGAATATATGGACGTTATAGTCAGAAATAATTTTAGACTTAGGAATTCTTTGAATTTTCTGAAGAATTATCGTTCAATTTTAGGGAAATTGCAGAAAGTTTTTCGTGAATTTTAATTAGGTTATTTTTTTGAAATTTGTACTGAAAATTATGAAATTTGATGAAAACTAATATAATATTTACCTTTAATTTTTCTCTGGTTTACTATTCCCTCTCTTTATCTCTCCCTCTCTCTCTCTTTCTCTCTCTCTCTATCTCTAAAGTCAAGAATGTTCTGTGTGTAGCCGTGGAAACTTAGTCGGCTATGCATGAGGCAGAAAATAAGGCAAAACCAATCAGCAAAGATGAAAGATTTGGAGCACAAGACCCCATCACTAAAGTTGAAGTACTCGGGGAAGAAAACAAATACAAGTACAAAATACAGAAAATTATGAACGCTGGAACGATATACTGTCCAAGTTCTGCAAGATGGCGCTGCCAGAGAAGGATGACATCTTTGGCCACAGAAAGAAGATGATACACTAAGAGGTTTCAGCCTAGAAATTGAAACCTGTAGACAAAGGAAGTTTGAGAGAGGGACCGGCTAGAAAGATGAAGGAGCTTCCTGGGTGGTATAACTTAACATATTTTCTCTGGATGTGTAGCCCGGTCGCATGGTGTTGATTCCCAAAATCTGTGTTATAATTGTACGAAAAGAACTGAATGGTACTTTATTTCGTACTTGGTGAATGGATGGAGATACAATTCGGAAATTTATTATTTAGATTACTTAAGGTATCTGTGTTTGAGGTTTGGTGGTGGTGTTGTAAATACGTCCTATATTTGTACGAAAAGTATTAAGTGGTACTAAATTTGGAATTGAACTGGAATTCTGAAATTTGATGTTATATATGGAGAAGTTGAAATAGTTTTGAACAGAAAAAATCGAATGCCAATGCACATTCGATTTTTCTGTTCAAAACTATTTCAACGACTCTATATATCATCAAATTTCAGAATATCAGCTCAATCCTCCTCTGTAACTTCAAAATTAAACATTTTAAATGCTTTTTGGTGTTAAATGTAAACATTTTACTATTATTCTTTTTTCGGAAAAGGAAAAAACTTGAATAACATATAAAACCTTGAAAGTAAAAAAATTTTGTACGATTTATGAAGTTTTGATCAAAAAAATGTTGTCATATTCAACAAATTTAACTAACAAGAACTGTTGGAACGAATCTACAATTTTAGGGTGGACTTTTTGCTGACGAAGTAGTGGGCTAGCATAAAACTAAGCGAGGACTCAATGTAGTCCAAACTTGGTTTGTGATAATGTCACATAGGATCAAAATTTTTAATATTCATAACTCTCATAAAATGTGAAATTATTCCTCAGCTCTATTTCAAGAGTATAGTTAAGGCACGTTCTTAATAAACTAAATCGATTATACATGTTACAATTAATTAATAAAATATGGAATATATATTTGTAATACTTCTAAGATGTGTCCTTTCAAAATTGGACTATATCAATTATATTAAATAAACTGTAATTTGACATTTCTCATGTAAACCTCGCTGAAAAATTTTCAATGACCTTCATATTAGGGTACCTCCTGATTTTTGGTAGTTTAAAGGTTTTGGCCAGAATATCCAAACAAATATGCTTTAATTTGATATTTTGGGTTTTCGGTGGAAAGTTTAACATATCCGAAAAATATTTAATGAAGGTTATTTTCTAATATTTTACCAATTTAACATTACCTCCTAATTTACGATAATTTAAAGGGTTCAGCCACAGTTCTCAGCTGTAATTTAATATTTCGTGCATTATTAGGTAGTTTAAATCTTCCTTTGTCCTTTTCGGCATTTTGAAGGATTTGGTCCCAAAGTTCGAAAAAGAACAGCTGTCATTTGACATTTCGGGTTCTCTATGAGTAGTTAAATTAAAAATATTCAGTGAAACGGAACTTCAAATTTTTAATGATGTTGAGGGTAATCTATTTTATCATAAAGCAAGTTTTCACTAAAAAGTTCCGGTCAGCCAAGCTTATCGTAGCCTTTTCTTGTTTTTAAGTAAATTCAATAACTATCTTAATTTAGATAGTATTTTTTCTTAGTATAATTTGTCGTCAAATACTCATCCTTCAATATATAAGATGGCGCATATATACATTTGTTGTGGTATCCTGCTTTGGTTAAGCGTCAACTGAATAAAAACGTCCAAATGTAATTCGTTTTAAAGCCGTTCAACCCATGCACCAATTCATTGACTCTCATAGAGTATTTTCTCTTCACATTTTCTCTCTGCAAAGAGAAGAGCAAAAAGTGAATGTTTTGCTCCACATTCTAGCCACCCGCTAGCAATGAAAATTCCAATTAACTAAATTTCGTCAGTCTTGTACTAGTTATAAGCCGTACTAGTACCAAATGTGTCCCCAAGTAATGCGAATGGAACCAATTGACACCTTTTCGTCCCCAAGTAAACGAAGAGGCGACAGTTGTGCATAAATAAAAAACCACCACCAAAAAACCAACCAACAGACAAGTTAAACGAACATTTGAATGAGATCTCTACGAACAAGAATCACTTTGAATAGTTAGGGGTTAGTCTTTTGTCTCTGGTATATGACTGTAAACCTGGAACTGGTACAATACCATCTACAGGTAATGCAAAAGGAGTCAATTGGTTACCTCGTATGACATCCCCATGTTAAAGTTTACAGTTGTTTGCACTGTGAGGGGTCTTAAGTGGAACTAGTTACTGTAATCCTAAGAATCGACGAGTATACGGTGCCGAACTAGTCCACATTGCTAGCGGGCAGCTATACATTCATACAGTGTCCCTAGTAAAATATTCATTCATAAACATTGTGACAGAGATTTTGCGCAGAGTGTCATTTCATTACAAAGCAGGTAAATTTAATTAACAGCCACACGAATTTTAAAGCAATCTCCAGGCACTTGGTTCCATGGGGGAATTTAAACAATGAACACCACAAACAAACAAATTACAATATGCAACAGTTAAAACACACTGACCCATAGACACAGTTCAATAAGACAGGAAACAGTGATTACGAATATATAATTTTATATATAATATATAAAACATGTTAAAAAGCAATAAGTTCTGCCAGGACGAACTTTGAATACCCTCCACCATTTGGAACGGCTTTAGAAATTAAAAAAAAAAATAAATAAATAAACAATTTAAAAAATATCAGTCGGTTTTTGCCGACGGATGTATACCCTCAGCAACTGTCCGTTTATTTAAACATACTTTGGCATCCGTATTTATTATTCATCTTATTGAGCCTTTTATGGGGGAGGTTTCGAAGGAGTTGACCGATATTATCCAACACCTCTCTGATATAGGTCTTATATAAATATTACAACGTGCCATATTTGGACTATATCACTTGATATAAGATATGTGATCATTTTTAGAGAATGTTGAAAGGTGCATGAGGTGCCAGATATAATAATGAAATATATGAAATATATCTAATAATAATGAAAATACTACGACCATTTTTATGCGAATAATTGTAAATCGAAATTTTAACTTTTTGTGGGGGGTGGCGGTATCGGAGGGAGTGGACAGAAAAATTCATTCACATTGAGGGAAATATTAAGATATACCATGTTTGAATGGTATATGGCTGATTTGTTTCGTAAGTTATGAAAAATTTTGATAGAGTGGACCGATATAGTCTGTGATTTTGCACCTGACCTAGCACTGATGCAAATTTTAGGATTTGCAAAGTTGGAGCAAGATCGGATTAACCTTTTTCTGTATGTGCAGAAAAAAAATATATTTTTTTTATAAAAAAATAATCCGTTAAAAGTTTTGTTAAAATCTTAAAAATATTGAATTTAGGGAGTTACCGTTATTTTGGGGTCCATACGAAGACGTGGACCTGCATAGGCCTTTTCTGTCACAGGCAAATACGAATAATGCAGCTAAAATCATTAGAATTACGAATATAGGGAGATACCGATATATAGAGGCTATACGAAGACCTGGACCTCTTTGGACACTTCAAATACTAAATTTAAAATAATTGCGGTGAATAATGTCGGTAAATCATCACATACTGTAGTACCCATTAAGATCTTCAAATACGAAATTTGAAACAATTTCGGTGAATAATTTCGCGTAAATCCTCAAAATACGAAGACATGGACCTACATATGCAAGTTTCTTTCATATGCTGCAGTACCCATTAAGAACTTCAAATACGACATTTGAAATAGATCCGGTGAATAATGTCGCTAAAATCATACAAATACAGAATATAGGGAGGTACCGTTATATGGAGGTTATACGATGACTTGGACTTACATAATTGCATATGTCATAGGATGTAGTGCCCAATATGAACTACAAATACGCAAATTGAAAAATTTCCGCTGATATAACATAATTGCATATGTCAAATTGATATGACATAATTGCATATGTCATAGGATGTAGTGCCCAATATGAACTACAAATACGCAAATTGAAAAATTTCCGCTGAATAATGTCGCTTAAATCTCCAAAATAACGAACCGTGGACAATTTTCTGTCGTATACAGATCTTTATGGAATCACATTTAGAGTCGAATTTTCCACAAATCATTTGTTTCAATTTCAATGTACGCCATATTAGCTTAAATAGGATGGATTTCGACACGAACGACCGAATATATCCAAGAAGCAAATACGACAAATTTGAAAATCTGGTTCGATGTATCTACAAATCCGACAATTTTTTTTTAATTTAAGCCATCTTCGAATCGTATTGTGCATTAATAACAATGATATTAGATACGAAAGGTACAAGTGCCTCTGTCAATTTTGGCAGAAATCAATTCAGAGTAGGATACACCTCTCATATATTAGTATCTTCTGAATTCTATTATTAAAACATTGGAAAACATTCATTGAAATAAATACATGTTACATGTTTTGCTAAATAAAATCGTACGCAAAGGCACTCCTTTTTGCCTTTGCGAGAAACTACTAGTTCTGTAATTTTCAACAATGTTTACAAAATATGCTGCACAGACAACTTATTTAAACGTATTTTATTTCCTTCGTCAAATGGACTAGTACACATGTGCTATAAAATAATTTCACTAAATATATATTCACAATTATGTATTTAAGAAATAAAAAATTTAACATTGATTCAACTTAATATCAAGAGTTGGAACACATTTAGAACACTGGACATTTTTACGCATTTATATAAGAATTGGTTTAGTTTTTTACATTTAATCATCCCTGAAATAAATATATACTTGTTACGTTGTTCAACTAGTTTTTAACATTTTTACAATTATTTTTTTGCGCACGGGAATTCACATCGTATGTACGTAAAGCTTAATTACTAATTAAACAATTTCTTTAAATTCACCATCTGTGAACGGTTGTAATTTGCCATCAATTGTTTGGCACGATTCAATTCGGCTAATATTATTTTGTTTTCTGGTATCATGTCATGTGCCTTCCTTAGGTTTTCTATAGCTTCTTCGTAATTCTTAAGTCCAATTTGCGCTTGACCAAGTCGATAATAGGCTTTGCCACATGACGGATTTAAACGTAAAACTTCACGACAGCAAAAATGAGCATTTGTGTAGTTCTTCAGCTTGAGTTCAACAGCAGCCATATTGAGTTGATTTACAGCAGAAAAGCTATCTAACTTCTTAAGATCTTCATCGGAACATTTGAGATGTTGCAATTCTTGCCAGTCATAACGTTTACGCAATAGATTATAATAACGATTTGCTTTGCGATATTTTCGACGAGCATTATAGAATTCATTTTTTTCAAAGAAATAATTGCCGGCACAGCGGATTTTTGTCAATATTTCCACAAGTTCATCTGACTATTAAATTAAAAATAAAGGAATATAATTAAAAAAACTATATATTAAATCTTACCGTAAATTCATTAAATTTCTCTTCCCAATCTTGAGGAAACGGAGGTAAACATTCATTGGTTTCATCATTGTCATTGACGCCCCAATTTTCTCCTGGTTTTATTTCACCACAATCCGCTATGACAATTTCCTAGAATTGTTACCAATTTTAGTATCTAGTTTAATTACTTCTGAGCACATGAACTTACGTACCGATGTCGGTATACCCTCATCGCTTGTGTTTTGATCCATTTCTCCGATAATACCCAAGCCTCTTAAGACTTTTCCCACTACAACATTTGAGCCATTTAGATTGTCACAGGCCATTGAAGTAATGAAAAATTGGGAATTATTTGTATTCGGTTTTCCAAAATTAGCCATACTAACAACACCCTCATCAGAATGCTAAGATATACAATTAAAAATGTTATTGTATGAACATAATGTTACAGGTCGCACCAATTTTGCTACAGAATGGGCTGGGATAATAATCGTTAGTATAAAAAAATTTTAGTTAAACAATTATTATTATAATTCTATGAATATGTATTATCTTAGCTGAAACCGAAGCGATTCGTTACACCTCTTGCTTTTATATGAATTCAAAATTTTATGTACAAATATTTTGTGGATTTTAAATAAAAATAAAACAAATTCAAGGATATATAATATTTTTTCCTTTAGAAGCATAAACAAACATATCGATAGTTCTACCCTCACGTGAATATTCCACATACAGCTGACCATGAGAAAAGCTGGAACATGCCAAATTTAGTCGCAAACAGGAAGAGTAAGTCTTTGGAATTCATTAATTGTCATATCAAATGCCAACCGTACTGGATACTGCAATCTTTTCAAGTTAAACGGGATTTTTGTTGCTATTGGAGGGATTCTAAGTACATGAAATACAAGAAATCTGTCGAAAAAATATATGGGAGATATCATGGTACAACAAAAAGGTAAGGTAAAGCTACCAGCTAATTACATTTTTTTTAAGTGTGCCCGACTTCTGCCAATTTTGTGTATGTATTTATTGTTTCTTTAGTTTTGCGAAGCTGTTCTACCTCCTTATTGTACCATGGTAGATATATCCAAATCGATTTCAATATAATTTGGCAAATTTATGTTTGTTTCGGATTCCGTTATACAATCGAAATTTCATTGAAATAGGAGACACATAGCGTGTTTAGTGCATCAAATACATGAATTCGGCCGGTAATGTATATGGGAGCTATACCCAAATCTGAACCGATTTCTATATAATTAGGCGAATTTATTTTTGTACCAAATTTTTTTTTGTACCATTCCGAATTCCATTGGAATGGGACATACATATCGTGTTTGGTGCATCAGATATGTGAAATCTGCCGAAAATATATATAGGAGCTATATCCAAATCTGAACCGATTATATTAAATTTTACAAATTTATTTTTGTACCAAATACCGTCACTCATTTCGAATTTCATTGGAATCAGACATACATATGTGAAATCGACCGAAAAAATATATGAGAGCTTTATCCAAATCTGAACCGATTACAAAACAGGTTTTGGAATTATTTTACTGCACTATCCGATTATTTAATATCTGAAGAACTAATGACAGTTTATTACCTAATTAACAACTTATATAGGTACTCATGCCCTACGCATTTCTTTGTAGCATTCAAAAGAAGTCGAGATACATGAATACTATAGATATTGGTGGTAATCGGTTCAAATTTGGATATAACTCCAGTACATAATTTTACACCAAATAGGCAATATCTGACGAAATAGTTTGGTTAGTTAGTTGTCGGTTTTTAATTGCTTTCTACTAATAAATATCTGCTCTAATTTAAGTGAATGGCATTTCACACAATCTTCAGACTTACATCCAATATAAAATTTTCATCTTCAAATGTAGGTCCATAAATGCTTTCACCACTAGTTCCATCATTGTTGACCACATCACCACTTTGTGCCACATACACCCTGGTCACTTTATGGAATCTTATGCCTTTGTAATGCAAAGGTTTTCCCATTGCACCAATTCCTTTTTCTCCAGTACAGAGTGCTCGGAAGTTCTCTGCCGTTTTGGGTACTACATCTTTGCGTAGCTCAATGACCATTCGTCCAGCTGTGAAAGACAACATTTTACTTTCTATCAAAGATAATTGTGCACATTATGCTTACCAAATTCGTGGTCAATTACAATGTCCAAATAAACAATTGGATTGTTTTTATTAATTGGTAGTTGTATGGCTTTATTCATTGTTCCTCCAAAGGCTCAATGGTTATCTTAGAATGGACGACACAACAAAAAAAAATACCCACGATGAGTTTGATACTTTACAATGTATAAGTAAATAAATCACCGATTGTTACGAAAATGTAAATAGGAGACAAAAACAATTGTTTAGAATGGCAATAAAGCAAATGGAATTAACAGCTGTTGTAGGTGTTGCCATATGTTATTCTATAGGCTATTGAAAATAGCTGCTTGAGGGTGGATCACAATGCATGCTTGAGAAATTAATACGTGTGAACATTTGCAATACTGAGTAGAGTGTACGAACATGAAGTATAGATAGCGCTTTGTGATATAACCGGTAAAAAAGCAGTAAGTTCGGCCGGGCCGAACTTTGAATACCCTCCACCATTTGGAACGAATTAGAAAATTTTCAAAAAAAAAAATAAATCCAATAAAAATTCTTTTAAAATCTTTAAAATATCTAATATAGGAATGTGCCGATATATGGGGGGATATACGATATTGTGAATCTATAAAGACAAATCTATGTCTGCGTGTAAAGTACTCACAAGGAACACCTTGTATGGATTTTCAGATGATTCCATTGGAAAAAGTGGCTAAAATCATCAAAATACCGAATATAGGGGAGTACCGTTATATGGGGGATATACGATATTGTGGACCTATATAGACAATTCCGTTTCAGGGGTAAAGTGCTCACAAAGAATTCCGTGTGTGGATTTTCAGACAATACGATTGGAAAATGTGGCTAAAATCATCAAAATACCGAATATCGCGGGGTACCGTTATATGGGAGCTATACGTTATCGTTAACCTATATAGAGAATTCTCTGTCGGGGGTTAAAGGGCTCACAAAGAACCCCTTGTGTACAAAGAACCCCTTGTGACCATTCCGTTGAAAAATATGGCTAAAAACATGAAAATATCGAATATGGGGGGTACCGTTATATGAGGGCTATACGATATCGTGGATCTATATAGATAATTATCTGCCGAGGTATAAAGTACCCACAAGGAACTCCTTGTGTGGATTTTCAGACAATTCCATTGAAAAATGTGGCAAAAATCATCAAAATACCGAATACCGTGGGGGTACCGTTACATGGGGGCTATACGATATCGTGGACCTGTATGGACAATTCTCTGCCGAGGTATAAAGTACCCACAAGGAACTCCTTGTGTGGATTTTCAGACAATTCCGTTGAAAAATGTGGGTAAAATCATCAAAATCCCGAATATCGGGGGTACCGTTACATGGGGGCTATACGATATTGTGGACCTATATAGATAATTCTCTGCCAAGGTATAAAGTACCCACAAGGAACTCCTTGTGTGGATTTTCAGACAATTCCGTTAAAAAATGTGGGTAAAATTATCAAAATACCGAATATCGGGGGTACCGTTATATGGGGGATGTACGTTGTACCGTTTTATGGGGGATGTACGATATTGTGGACCTATATAGATAATTGTCTGCCGAGGTATAAAGTACCCACAAGGAACTACTTGTGTGGATTTTCAGACAATTCCATTGAAAAATGTGGCTAACATCATCAAAATACCGAATATCGGGGGTACCGTTATATGGGGGCTATACGATATCGTGGACCGATATAGCCCATCTTTGAACTTGACCTGCGTGCAGACAAAAGAGAGATCTGTGCAAAATTTTAGCTTCCTATCTTAATTCGTTTAGACTGTAGCGTGATTACAACAGACGGACAGACGGACGGACAGGGCTAAATCGTCTTAGAATTTTACGCTGATCAAGAATATATATACTTTGTTGGGTCTAAAATGATTATTTCGATGAGTTACAAACGGAATGACGAGATTAATATACCCTCCATACTTTTTTTGGTGGAGGGTATAAAAAATAAACACATTTCAGAGGGGTATCATGACATTTAGAAAAATAGTGTCAAAAGGCTCGTTAACGTTTATAGGGAGATACCAAAAAATGACAACAATATATATACAGGGTGAGATAAAAAAACTGCAACCAACTTCAGACTGCTGCCATTACTAACCCACTCGTCCGACAGCTGTTAAAATTATTCTAGTGACAGTTCATTATATTTTTTACAAACGTACAAAACCATTTTGGTTACAATTTTCCAAAAGGAAAGTTATTCGTGATGGAGTTCAAGCGGATAGTGTGATTTCTTTATATTTGGAAAACCACAAGTGGCTATAGTTAGAGCACTTCAGCATTTAAATGTGAATTTTTTGTGTCTGGAACCATCGCTCTTTACAATGATACTGGTAGCGTAGACCGACGTCAAGGAAGTGGACGGAAGAAAAGAGCAACATCAGCAGAAGTGGTTCGAAAAGTAAAGAAGCGACTTGATGGAAACCCGCGTCGCAGTGGCCGAAAAATGGCTCGTGAGCTGAAAATATCGCAATATTCCATTCGGCATATATTGAAAAATGAGCTCGGGGTAAAGCTATTGAAATTGCTAAAAGTGCAAGAACTTACCCCGCAACAGAAAGAAAATAGACTCAAAAGAGTTGCTTCGCTTGACTGAAAGTGTTGAACTGCCGAACGTGGTTTTCTCCAATGAGAAAACATTCGTTGTCCAGCAGTTTGTAAACAAACTAAATGACCGTGTTTACTTGCCAAGATGTCAGCTGAAAATGTGCACCTTCGGTTGGCCACCAGAATTCAAGCGCCGGCCATTGTGATGGACGCTCTCCGCTCGTATTAATCGACCGTGACATCAGAATAAATGGCAATTATTATCGCGAAAATATTCTGGAGGGGGTATTAAAGCCTTGGGCACGCAAACATTTTGCCCACAGACCTTGGACATTCCAACAGGACTCAGCACCATCGCACTCAGCACGCGCCACCCAAGAATGTTCACAAAATGAGGTTCCTTGCTTCATTTCCAGCGAACAACGGCCACAAGAATCTCCGGATACCAATCCGTTGGACTATTGTGTGTGGAGTATTTTAGAAAGCAAGTTTGGCACTAAAAAATACCGAAGTGTTGATCACCTCAAGCAAGCGCTTCGCCGGGAATGGACCAAAATACCGCAGGGCAACATCCGGCATTGGCAGCATTCGTTTCATTGGCGGTTTGACGGTATTTACAGTTTTTGGAAAAAATATACCCGTGATAGACCCTGCAAAGTATATATATTCTGGATCAGCGTAAAATTCTAACATGATTTTGAGATGTCCATCTGTCTATCTCTCTGTCTGTTATATTCACGCTATCATTGTTCCTCCAAAGGCTCAATGGTTATCTTAGAATGGACGACACAACAAAAAAAAATACCCACGATGAGTTTGATACTTTACAATGTATAAGTAAATAAATCACCGATTGTTACGAAAATGTAAATAGGAGACAAAAACAATTGTTTAGAATGGCAATAAAGCAAATGGAATTAACAGCTGTTGTAGGTGTTGCCAT
Source organism: Musca domestica (assembly GCF_030504385.1). NCBI lineage: Eukaryota > Metazoa > Arthropoda > Insecta > Diptera > Muscidae > Musca > Musca domestica. The sequence goes on from NW_026712435.1 coordinate 18,417,441, forward strand.
ATGTTATTCTATAGGCTATTGAAAATAGCTGCTTGAGGGTGGATCACAATGCATGCTTGAGAAATTAATACGTGTGAACATTTGCAATACTGAGTAGAGTGTACGAACATGAAGTATAGATAGCGCTTTGTGATATAACCGGTAAAAAAGCAGTAAGTTCGGCCGGGCCGAACTTTGAATACCCTCCACCATTTGGAACGAATTAGAAAATTTTCAAAAAAAAAAATAAATCCAATAAAAATTCTTTTAAAATCTTTAAAATATCTAATATAGGAATGTGCCGATATATGGGGGGATATACGATATTGTGAATCTATAAAGACAAATCTATGTCTGCGTGTAAAGTACTCACAAGGAACACCTTGTATGGATTTTCAGATGATTCCATTGGAAAAAGTGGCTAAAATCATCAAAATACCGAATATAGGGGAGTACCGTTATATGGGGGATATACGATATTGTGGACCTATATAGACAATTCCGTTTCAGGGGTAAAGTGCTCACAAAGAATTCCGTGTGTGGATTTTCAGACAATACGATTGGAAAATGTGGCTAAAATCATCAAAATACCGAATATCGCGGGGTACCGTTATATGGGAGCTATACGTTATCGTTAACCTATATAGAGAATTCTCTGTCGGGGGTTAAAGGGCTCACAAAGAACCCCTTGTGTACAAAGAACCCCTTGTGACCATTCCGTTGAAAAATATGGCTAAAAACATGAAAATATCGAATATGGGGGGTACCGTTATATGAGGGCTATACGATATCGTGGATCTATATAGATAATTATCTGCCGAGGTATAAAGTACCCACAAGGAACTCCTTGTGTGGATTTTCAGACAATTCCATTGAAAAATGTGGCAAAAATCATCAAAATACCGAATACCGTGGGGGTACCGTTACATGGGGGCTATACGATATCGTGGACCTGTATGGACAATTCTCTGCCGAGGTATAAAGTACCCACAAGGAACTCCTTGTGTGGATTTTCAGACAATTCCGTTGAAAAATGTGGGTAAAATCATCAAAATCCCGAATATCGGGGGTACCGTTACATGGGGGCTATACGATATTGTGGACCTATATAGATAATTCTCTGCCAAGGTATAAAGTACCCACAAGGAACTCCTTGTGTGGATTTTCAGACAATTCCGTTAAAAAATGTGGGTAAAATTATCAAAATACCGAATATCGGGGGTACCGTTATATGGGGGATGTACGTTGTACCGTTTTATGGGGGATGTACGATATTGTGGACCTATATAGATAATTGTCTGCCGAGGTATAAAGTACCCACAAGGAACTACTTGTGTGGATTTTCAGACAATTCCATTGAAAAATGTGGCTAACATCATCAAAATACCGAATATCGGGGGTACCGTTATATGGGGGCTATACGATATCGTGGACCGATATAGCCCATCTTTGAACTTGACCTGCGTGCAGACAAAAGAGAGATCTGTGCAAAATTTTAGCTTCCTATCTTAATTCGTTTAGACTGTAGCGTGATTACAACAGACGGACAGACGGACGGACAGGGCTAAATCGTCTTAGAATTTTACGCTGATCAAGAATATATATACTTTGTTGGGTCTAAAATGATTATTTCGATGAGTTACAAACGGAATGACGAGATTAATATACCCTCCATACTTTTTTTGGTGGAGGGTATAAAAAATAAACACATTTCAGAGGGGTATCATGACATTTAGAAAAATAGTGTCAAAAGGCTCGTTAACGTTTATAGGGAGATACCAAAAAATGACAACAATATATATACAGGGTGAGATAAAAAAACTGCAACCAACTTCAGACTGCTGCCATTACTAACCCACTCGTCCGACAGCTGTTAAAATTATTCTAGTGACAGTTCATTATATTTTTTACAAACGTACAAAACCATTTTGGTTACAATTTTCCAAAAGGAAAGTTATTCGTGATGGAGTTCAAGCGGATAGTGTGATTTCTTTATATTTGGAAAACCACAAGTGGCTATAGTTAGAGCACTTCAGCATTTAAATGTGAATTTTTTGTGTCTGGAACCATCGCTCTTTACAATGATACTGGTAGCGTAGACCGACGTCAAGGAAGTGGACGGAAGAAAAGAGCAACATCAGCAGAAGTGGTTCGAAAAGTAAAGAAGCGACTTGATGGAAACCCGCGTCGCAGTGGCCGAAAAATGGCTCGTGAGCTGAAAATATCGCAATATTCCATTCGGCATATATTGAAAAATGAGCTCGGGGTAAAGCTATTGAAATTGCTAAAAGTGCAAGAACTTACCCCGCAACAGAAAGAAAATAGACTCAAAAGAGTTGCTTCGCTTGACTGAAAGTGTTGAACTGCCGAACGTGGTTTTCTCCAATGAGAAAACATTCGTTGTCCAGCAGTTTGTAAACAAACTAAATGACCGTGTTTACTTGCCAAGATGTCAGCTGAAAATGTGCACCTTCGGTTGGCCACCAGAATTCAAGCGCCGGCCATTGTGATGGACGCTCTCCGCTCGTATTAATCGACCGTGACATCAGAATAAATGGCAATTATTATCGCGAAAATATTCTGGAGGGGGTATTAAAGCCTTGGGCACGCAAACATTTTGCCCACAGACCTTGGACATTCCAACAGGACTCAGCACCATCGCACTCAGCACGCGCCACCCAAGAATGTTCACAAAATGAGGTTCCTTGCTTCATTTCCAGCGAACAACGGCCACAAGAATCTCCGGATACCAATCCGTTGGACTATTGTGTGTGGAGTATTTTAGAAAGCAAGTTTGGCACTAAAAAATACCGAAGTGTTGATCACCTCAAGCAAGCGCTTCGCCGGGAATGGACCAAAATACCGCAGGGCAACATCCGGCATTGGCAGCATTCGTTTCATTGGCGGTTTGACGGTATTTACAGTTTTTGGAAAAAATATACCCGTGATAGACCCTGCAAAGTATATATATTCTGGATCAGCGTAAAATTCTAACATGATTTTGAGATGTCCATCTGTCTATCTCTCTGTCTGTTATATTCACGCTATCATTGTTCCTCCAAAGGCTCAATGGTTATCTTAGAATGGACGACACAACAAAAAAAAATACCCACGATGAGTTTGATACTTTACAATGTATAAGTAAATAAATCACCGATTGTTACGAAAATGTAAATAGGAGACAAAAACAATTGTTTAGAATGGCAATAAAGCAAATGGAATTAACAGCTGTTGTAGGTGTTGCCATATGTTATTCTATAGGCTATTGAAAATAGCTGCTTGAGGGTGGATCACAATGCATGCTTGAGAAATTAATACGTGTGAACATTTGCAATACTGAGTAGAGTGTACGAACATGAAGTATAGATAGCGCTTTGTGATATAACCGGTAAAAAAGCAGTAAGTTCGGCCGGGCCGAACTTTGAATACCCTCCACCATTTGGAACGAATTAGAAAATTTTCAAAAAAAAAAATAAATCCAATAAAAATTCTTTTAAAATCTTTAAAATATCTAATATAGGAATGTGCCGATATATGGGGGGATATACGATATTGTGAATCTATAAAGACAAATCTATGTCTGCGTGTAAAGTACTCACAAGGAACACCTTGTATGGATTTTCAGATGATTCCATTGGAAAAAGTGGCTAAAATCATCAAAATACCGAATATAGGGGAGTACCGTTATATGGGGGATATACGATATTGTGGACCTATATAGACAATTCCGTTTCAGGGGTAAAGTGCTCACAAAGAATTCCGTGTGTGGATTTTCAGACAATACGATTGGAAAATGTGGCTAAAATCATCAAAATACCGAATATCGCGGGGTACCGTTATATGGGAGCTATACGTTATCGTTAACCTATATAGAGAATTCTCTGTCGGGGGTTAAAGGGCTCACAAAGAACCCCTTGTGTACAAAGAACCCCTTGTGACCATTCCGTTGAAAAATATGGCTAAAAACATGAAAATATCGAATATGGGGGGTACCGTTATATGAGGGCTATACGATATCGTGGATCTATATAGATAATTATCTGCCGAGGTATAAAGTACCCACAAGGAACTCCTTGTGTGGATTTTCAGACAATTCCATTGAAAAATGTGGCAAAAATCATCAAAATACCGAATACCGTGGGGGTACCGTTACATGGGGGCTATACGATATCGTGGACCTGTATGGACAATTCTCTGCCGAGGTATAAAGTACCCACAAGGAACTCCTTGTGTGGATTTTCAGACAATTCCGTTGAAAAATGTGGGTAAAATCATCAAAATCCCGAATATCGGGGGTACCGTTACATGGGGGCTATACGATATTGTGGACCTATATAGATAATTCTCTGCCAAGGTATAAAGTACCCACAAGGAACTCCTTGTGTGGATTTTCAGACAATTCCGTTAAAAAATGTGGGTAAAATTATCAAAATACCGAATATCGGGGGTACCGTTATATGGGGGATGTACGTTGTACCGTTTTATGGGGGATGTACGATATTGTGGACCTATATAGATAATTGTCTGCCGAGGTATAAAGTACCCACAAGGAACTACTTGTGTGGATTTTCAGACAATTCCATTGAAAAATGTGGCTAACATCATCAAAATACCGAATATCGGGGGTACCGTTATATGGGGGCTATACGATATCGTGGACCGATATAGCCCATCTTTGAACTTGACCTGCGTGCAGACAAAAGAGAGATCTGTGCAAAATTTTAGCTTCCTATCTTAATTCGTTTAGACTGTAGCGTGATTACAACAGACGGACAGACGGACGGACAGGGCTAAATCATCTTAGAATTTTACGCTGATCAAGAATATATATACTTTGTTGGGTCTAAAATGATTATTTCGATGAGTTACAAACGGAATGACGAGATTAATATACCCTCCATACTTTTTTTGGTGGAGGGTATAAAAAATAAACACATTTCAGAGGGGTATCATGACATTTAGAAAAATAGTGTCAAAAGGCTCGTTAACGTTTATAGGGAGATACCAAAAAATGACAACAATATATATACAGGGTGAGATAAAAAAACTGCAACCAACTTCAGACTGCTGCCATTACTAACCCACTCGTCCGACAGCTGTTAAAATTATTCTAGTGACAGTTCATTATATTTTTTACAAACGTACAAAACCATTTTGGTTACAATTTTCCAAAAGGAAAGTTATTCGTGATGGAGTTCAAGCGGATAGTGTGATTTCTTTATATTTGGAAAACCACAAGTGGCTATAGTTAGAGCACTTCAGCATTTAAATGTGAATTTTTTGTGTCTGGAACCATCGCTCTTTACAATGATACTGGTAGCGTAGACCGACGTCAAGGAAGTGGACGGAAGAAAAGAGCAACATCAGCAGAAGTGGTTCGAAAAGTAAAGAAGCGACTTGATGGAAACCCGCGTCGCAGTGGCCGAAAAATGGCTCGTGAGCTGAAAATATCGCAATATTCCATTCGGCATATATTGAAAAATGAGCTCGGGGTAAAGCTATTGAAATTGCTAAAAGTGCAAGAACTTACCCCGCAACAGAAAGAAAATAGACTCAAAAGAGTTGCTTCGCTTGACTGAAAGTGTTGAACTGCCGAACGTGGTTTTCTCCAATGAGAAAACATTCGTTGTCCAGCAGTTTGTAAACAAACTAAATGACCGTGTTTACTTGCCAAGATGTCAGCTGAAAATGTGCACCTTCGGTTGGCCACCAGAATTCAAGCGCCGGCCATTGTGATGGACGCTCTCCGCTCGTATTAATCGACCGTGACATCAGAATAAATGGCAATTATTATCGCGAAAATATTCTGGAGGGGGTATTAAAGCCTTGGGCACGCAAACATTTTGCCCACAGACCTTGGACATTCCAACAGGACTCAGCACCATCGCACTCAGCACGCGCCACCCAAGAATGTTCACAAAATGAGGTTCCTTGCTTCATTTCCAGCGAACAACGGCCACAAGAATCTCCGGATACCAATCCGTTGGACTATTGTGTGTGGAGTATTTTAGAAAGCAAGTTTGGCACTAAAAAATACCGAAGTGTTGATCACCTCAAGCAAGCGCTTCGCCGGGAATGGACCAAAATACCGCAGGGCAACATCCGGCATTGGCAGCATTCGTTTCATTGGCGGTTTGACGGTATTTACAGTTTTTGGAAAAAATATACCCGTGATAGACCCTGCAAAGTATATATATTCTGGATCAGCGTAAAATTCTAACATGATTTTGAGATGTCCATCTGTCTATCTCTCTGTCTGTTATATTCACGCTATCTTTCGAAGAATTGAAATAGAAGGCTAAAATATTTTAAATATGTGTATTTTACAAGTAGACAGGTTAAGTTCGTAAATGGGCCATGTCGGTCCACGTTTTCGTAAAGCCTCCATACAACAGTACCTCTCAATATTCGGCATTTTAGCGACATTATGACCGGAATTGTTTCGAATAACGTATTAGAAGATCTTAATGAATACCAACGTTTTCGTATACCCCATGGAAGTGGGGTTACATTTCGTATTTGAAGATCCTAATGGTTACTATAACCTATGACAAAAAATTTCTTATGCAGGTTCACGTTTTCGTATAGCGCCTACATAACGGTACCTGTCAATATTCGATATTTTTATGATATTAGAGACATTATAGAACATAATCGTTTCGAATTTTGTATTTAAAGTACTTAATGGTTACTATAGCCTATGACAAAAATTGCGTGTGTAGACCCACGTCTTCGTATAGCCACTATATAAGGATAACTCCCCATATTCGGTATTTTGATTAGATTGGCGACAACATTGAACGGAATTGTTCAAGGTCCAAATGGGTACCTATGACAAAAAATTAGTTATGTAGGTTCAAGTTTTCGTATGGTATTGGAGACGTTACAGACAGGAATTGTTTCAAATTTTGTATTTAAAGTTCGAAATGGTTACTACAGCCTATGATAACAAGTTACTTATACAGATCCACGTCTTCGTATAGCCACTATATAACGATGAGATTGGTGACAATATTGAACGGAATTGTTTTAAAGGTTTTGAAGGTCCTAATGGGCACTGCAGCCTATGTCGAAAGATTGAGTATGCAGGTCCAAGTATTCGTATAGCCCCCATATAACGGTACCACCCAATATTCGGTATTCTGATGATATTAACGACATTTTTCAACGGAATTGTTTTAAATTTTATGTTTGAAGGTCCTAATGGTACTACCTAATGGTAGGCAGGTACTCGTCCTCGTATATCCCCATATACCGGGTTTCATTTAAACCGTATTTTCAAGGAATTTTTTTTTTTAATTTTTAAAGTTTCTTTCAAATGCTGAAGAGTATTAAAAGTTCGACACGGTTCGTTTTTACTTCTTAAATATCAAATTTTAAACAATTTTGTTGGAAATTTGACTTCTGTCCCAGAAGTATATAGAAGCACTTTTGCCAATAAAGGATACTCCAAAAATATTTCTTTTTTTAACAGGCTTATAGAAAGGGTTTGGATACTCTGTTTATAGGAAATTTGCCAAATATCTTTAGGAATTTATGAGGCAATTATATATAACAACAGGACTCTACTATTAGGAATAAAAAGTCTTATATATTCTCCATGAGTAAGGCGTTGGGCCTGTGTAATGAGAGTCATAATATAAAATAAACCCATAAATGTAGCGTGCACAAAATATTTATTTGTAAAGATTTTTTTATATTGACCTTATCCAAGTGAAGATGTTTGGGCATATCAAATGAATTTGAGTGTATATGGTGCTTCTGTCTAATAAACGTAAGGTGATTTCTATATATATTATCGTGTGTACAATTAATAAAATATTCAGTGTAGTTCAACAACATAGACCGATTATATTTTTCATATTTCAGACCTATTCTGTTGCTCTGATCCAGAATATGCACTAGTTTTGCAATTTTTTTCGATATCACAAAGGGAACATTTCTTATCGTTGCACTTTTTTCTTCATTTTTGCAATTTTGGAACCGACCATGTATTTACAACAATTAATCTATTCCGTTTAGATTTTTCAACAACAAAAAGTATGAGCCACTAGTTTGTACGATCTGTAAAGAGAAACGTATCGCAACAATGTTACAAAGAAATTGAAAGACAAGTAGATAAAAAATTCCAAACACCCACCGATAAAAGTGTCATATGCGACATTGTTGTAAAGCCAGATACTTGTAAGTATAATGTCCGATTAGTTCTCATAATCATCATGTCAATAATATATTTAAATTGTTTCGATTCATTGTACCAACAACAGTTGTACCAAGCGTCTGGAGATTTTTCGCTCTGGAATAGAGTTAGATGATTAATGGCCACGAGGAGAAACCACATTCTCAATATACCTGCGTTATTATTTTCTGCCCATTATAGCAATATATGGCTATTTGAAGTCCTGCAGCACACAGAAAACACAACATTTTAACGAATAGAGTAATATCCTCTTCCAAGCCGATGCTGGCCATAAACATAACCACACACAGAACTAACATACTCAGAACACACTGGGCCAAACTTGGGTTCTTATACATGCCATTGATCTTAGCATAATAACTGAAATATAGAAGTGTAATTTTATAATATTTATATTAACAAGTAATAATTTAAAAAGTATCAGTCGGTCCATCCGACAGATGTATACCCTCAGCCAATGTTCGATTATTTAAATATATTTTGACTTGCGTTGTGATTATTCCAAATTTTGAGCAGTTGCTAGGGCGGTACCAGAAGGAATGGGCTGATTCACCCCATCTTGGAAATATTGAGATGTACCAAGTCTGAATGGAATCGGATGTTAATTTCGCGTTTTATGAGCTTCATGGATATTCAAAATTTTGACCCTTTGTGGGGGAGGTATCAGAAGGAGTGGACCGATCTTGCCCATCTCCGAACTCGATAAGTTTGATAATAATATTACGATGTAGCAAGTTTGAACCGAATCGGATACTCTCCTCGAGGGTTGTCTTGCGCACCAACCACGCAGACAGAAAGACACACGGATGATGAGGCACGTTTTGGGCTCATCAAATGATATATACCCTCTCTAGCCATATGGCTGAGGTTATAAAAAGTAAAAAACATTAAGTTCAGACGGGCCGAACAACTAATATCCTCCAGTTTTGGTTAAAGAAAACAAAGAAATAATTAAACAACAACAAAAACCTCGAGCTCGTTTTTTATTAAATTTACATTTGTAACAAATTTACATTTGTAACGGAAACATTTTTATATAATAGTATCTGATTTCAAACGTGTTTTAAAAAACCATAAAGTAGGTGAGGCCATTGTATGGGGGCCGTACCAAAACGGGAACCTCCATAGACAATTTTATATTTCAAGGATTGTCATTTACCAAATCTTCATAAATACCAAATTTGAAACAATTTCGTGGGTAAATGTGACTAGGATTAACAAAATACCGAATTTCGGTGGGTATTCCACCGGAGCTAGAACCCATTGCGAACTAAAAATACAAATTTCTAGACAAATCCGTGGAAAAAATGTGGCAAAAATCAACAAAATAATCGTGATTTCAATAGACAGACAGGGTTAATAGGAATATACGGCTGTTATAGCGGCCCACACCATCACCATGGCCGGCGCTTGAGTTCTGGTGGCCAACCGAAGGTGCACATTTTCAGCTGACCTCTTTTTTCAAGTAAACACTATAATTTTGTTTGTTTACAAGGTACTGGACAACGAATGTTTTCTCATCGGAGAAAACCAAATTCGGCAGTTCACCACTTACGGCAAAGCAAAGCAACTCCTTATCTCTTTTGAGTCTATTTTCTTTCTGTTGCGGTGTAAGTTCTTGCACTTTTTGGAATTTCAATGGCCTTACCCCGAGCTCATTTTTCAATATTTGCCGTATGGAATATTGCGATATATCCAGCTCACGAGCTATTTTACGGTCACTGCGACGCGGGTTTCCATCAAGTCGCTTCTTTACTTTTCGACCATTTCTGCTGATATTGCTGTTTTCTTCCGTCCACTTCCTTGACGGTAACCAGCGATGGTACGAGACACAAAAGATTTATTCACATTTAAATGCTGGAGTGCTTTAACGATAGCCACTTGTGGTTTTCCAGCTAAATATAAAGAAATCACACTATCACGCTTGAATTTCATCACGAATAACTTTTTTTCTGGAAAATTCTCACCAAAATGCTTTTGTACGCTTGTAAACAATATGATGAGCTGTCACTGGAATAATTCTAACAGCTGTCGGACGAGTGGCTTAGAAATGACAGCAGTCTGAAGTTGGTTGCGGATTTTTCATCTCACCCTGTATATTCTATATGGGATCTACGACGAATATTTAGCCATGTTACAAACGGAATGCCAAAGATAATGTACCCAAGGTGGAGGGTATAAAAACGACAGTATAGCAAATCATATGCAGTTTTCGATAATTGGTGTTAATTTTGTCTTTAAACAATAAATCATAACAATTAGAATGAACATTAAACTAAACTTACTTGTAAATTCGAACATGCAGCCTTGCACAGCATAGTAAATAATCAACTCTTTCGCTTTGGGGAATATCATCGACATGTTCCAGTAGCATGTGCAATATCTCAAACAGAGAAGCACAGTGAACAACGATTACTATGAAAATTCCGTCAAAGCATACAGCACCTGCAATGTATAATTAAATATTATTGTATATATTCATACACATAAAATATTTTCTTTTTGGCAGATGCATACTTACACATTCCACAAATATAATTCTCAATGCCCGCTATAAAATACTGAATGGGATAGTAGGGCCATGTCATGCCATAATCATGCCACATTGGGAATAGAGCTGGCATTGCTGCAATGTCAAGCCGAAACAATTGATAGCTAATATTTAGCAAATTAATTAACAATTCCTAATTACAACTTACGCAGCTGCAAAGTGAAATTTTGCGGTTGTATGTTTGTGTAGTAATAATTGGCAGCTATGCAGGAAAACATATAAAACCCGCAGGCCATCATGCAGGAAAATGTAAAGAAATTCACCTGGTATTTGATGTGACGCCAAGAACGGTCAAGAATTGTATTAATTTCCTGCAGCAAATATTGTTTGCAATCAATGGCTGAAAAGAGAAAAACGCATTGCAACGACAACAGAAATTCGACTAATATTTTTAATGTATGCCGCCGACTCACCCAAGTCGAATATGCCCAAATCATAGAGGAGGCTACCATTTATAGCTGTGTGCAACAGTTCATAGAATTTGTGTTGAACAAATACCAAATAGATTAATTTAAAAATTGAAATCCAAGCTTGATTAGCCGTGCATATGGCCTGCAATTTAAAATATTTTATTATTACTTTGTTTGCAACTGAAATGCGTATTCCATATCTATAAAAGAGGAAGATGTTTATATATTTGTTTGTAATTTATGGACTCGAAAACCGCTGCACAGATTTTCCTGAAAATTTCCAAGTATACTACAAGTGAACTATGAATGTAACATAGGCTATATACATTTTTGAAATTCCACTTCGAACTGGAGATATAGCATCAGAATCGGAGGTACCTTTCAAAAAATTTAAATTTTATATGCACATATCTATTGATCGATTACAGATACAAATACCTAATTTGGAATGCGTAACGGAATTTGGAACAAAAATAAATTTTGCCAAATTATATTGAAATCGGTTTAGTTTTGGATATAGACACATATATACATATTTTCGGCCGATTTCATGTTTTTTACGCATTAAATACGCTATTATCTCTAATTTCAATAAAGTTGGGAATGGAATTTAAAACGAACATATATTTTCCAAATTATATTGAAATCGGTTCAGATTTGGATATAGCTCCTATACATATTTTCAGCCGACATATTTGATGCACCAAACACGATACGTATGTCCGTTTCTAATGAAATTCGGCATGAGTGACTAGATTTGGTACAAAAATAAATTTCCCAATTACATTGAAATCGGTACAGATATTTTCGACAGATTTCGTTTATTTGAAATTTGGCATGAGTGACTAAATTTGGTACAAAAATAAATTTGTCACATTATATTCAAATCGGTTCAGATTTGGATATGCTCCGATTAATTTTTTCGGCCGATTTTACATATTTGATGCACCCAACGTGATATGTATGTCCGTTGAAATTCGGACAGAGAGCTCCTATATATACAGGGTGAGATGAAAAAACTGCAACCAACTTCAGACTTTTGTCATTTCAAAGCCACCCGTCCGATAGCTGTTAAAATTATTCCAGTGACAGCTCATTATATTGTTTACAAGCGTATGAAGGCATTTTGGTGAGAATTTTCTAGAAAAAAGTTACTCGTGATGGAATTCAAGCGCGATAGTGTGAAGTCTTTTTACCACAAGTGGCTATCGTTAGAGCACTCCAGCACTTAAATGTGAATAAATCTTTTGTGTCTCGTACCATCGCTCGTTGCCGTGATACTGATACTGGCAGCGTAGTCCGACGTCAAGGAAGTGGACGGAAGAAAACATCAACATTAGCAGAAATGGGGCGAAAAGTAATGAAGTGACTTGATCGAAACCCACGTTGCAGTGGCCGAAAAATGGCTCGTGAGCTGAACATATCGCAATATTCCATTCAGCAAATATTGAAAAATAAGCTCGGCTTAAAACCATTGAAATTCCAAAAAGTGCAATAACTTAGACTCAGAAAGCTAAAGAGTTGCTTCGCTTGACCGAAAGTGGTGAACTGCCGAATTTGGTTTTCTCCGATGGGAAAACATTCGTTGTCCAGCAGTTTGTAAACAAACAAAATGAACAGGATTATTACTTGCCAAAGAGGTCAGCTGAAAATCTGCACCTTCGGTTGGCCACCAGAACTCAAGCGCCGGTAATGGTGATGGTGTGGGCCGCCATAACAGCCGATGGCTGCTCTCCGCTCGTATTAATCGACCATGGCATCAGAATAAATGCCGAATATTATCGCGAAAATATTCTGGAGGGTGTATTAAAGCCTTGGGCACGCCTTTCTTAATTTCCAGCGCACAATGGCCATCAAAATCCCCGGATACCAATTCGTTGGACTATTGTGTCTGGAGTATTTTGGAAAGCAAGGTTGGCACTAAACAATACCAAAGTGTCGACCACCTCAAGCAAGCGCTTCGCCGGGAATGGGCCAAAATACTGCAGAGCAACATTCGGGCAGCGTGTGACGGTTTCATTGACCGTTTGAAGGTCAATGAAACGATTCGAACAAATCTAAACTTATTCTAAAATTTGACACTATTTCCGACTTTTTTTGCTTCCATTTAATAAAATTAAAAAAAAAAAATGTAAAAATTATTGCGTTTGACTTTGCTGCAGTTTTTTTTATACCCTCCAGCATGGTATGGAGGGTATATTAATTTGTCATTCCGTTTGTAATGCCTCGAAATATACATTAAGACTGCAAAAAGTATATATATTCTTGATCAGCATAAAATTTTATGTCGATTTAGCGATGCCCGTCCGTCTGTTCGTCTATCCGAATTGAAGTAGATTGATAAAATTTTTGAATATTATGCGATCATCTCCAAAAACAATAGGGTTCTATTCTGGCCCTATCCCCACCTGCATTTTCAATTTCGTGAGGATTGGGCCATAATTGCGACCTGTAGAGTGATTACAAATTAACATGGACAGACAGACGGACGGACATACATAGCTAGATCGACTCAGCTCGGCGAGATAGGAAGATCCATATATACTTTCCTATGTGGGAAACCAATATTTCGAGGTGTTATATAATTTTTGGCCCAATCAAACTTATAATACCCCAAACACATAGTGTTGTAAGGTATAAAAATTATATTGCATTACTTGACAATTATAGCTGCGCAATGTTTTATACCCTACACCACAAGGTGGTCAGGGTATTATGTCTTTGCACATTTGTTTGTAACAGGCAAAAAGAAACAAGATAGACCCATAGTTCCTTTTGATGATCTGCATAGAATCACATTCTGAGTCGATTTATGCATGTCCGTCTGTTCATGTATTTTTGTAAACAAAGTACAGTTCGCATTTACTACCCGATCCAGATGAAATTTTGCACAAATCATTTGTTTGACCCAAGGACGAACCATATTGAAATTGGAGATAATCTGTCAAAATTTAGTTGTAGCTCCAATATATACAGGGTTGCCCATATTCGACGGACCCATGACCCATTCCAATCGACGAGGCTTGTCCGCAGGCAACATTCTTTGCGTCAATTGAATTTTGTACGGGAACTAATGCAAATCAATGCGAATAATCCGTTGTAAAGTGGACCGAGCCATGCCCAACTGCTGAGAACGGCGTTTTTGGGATGTTCTTGGGGACCTCTCAACACTGGCTCGTACGGCAGCGATATTCTCGGCCCATCGCCTTGGTCGACTTTTATATGGCCTCTTCGGATTAGAAAGAGCCTTACCAGTCGAACATTTTTCGTATAAACGCTTAATGGTGTTCTTAGAAGGCTCACTTCTCACATTTTTTAATGTTTTAAAAGCACGTTGAGTTTTCACAATTGCCTTTTTTTTTGAATGTAAATTTCAACTATTTCGTGGCGTGTATTGGTTCATGGTAAAAATCTGCTTGGACTGACGCTTCAAACGCGGTATGTCATTAAGCGATGTGACATCTCTGTCAAAAGTTATGGCGTTGCCAGATGGGTCCGTCGAATATGGGCAACCCTGTATCTTCGTCCGATTTGTTTATTACTGTTCACCAAACGTGTAATATCAACCCAAACCGTATGACATTTTGCACATACAATCAAATTAGGCCTAAAAATAAGTATGCCCAATTTGATCGAAATCGGTTCAGATATAGCTATACCTCCCATATATATATTGTTCATCCGATTTGTTATTTTTGTCCGCCGCAGCCTTAATATGCACCATATAACAACGATATTTTGGGGAATTTATCAAATATGTATAGCTCAGAAATACCTTTGGTAAATTTTGTCGAGATCGGTTTAGATGTGGATATAACTCCCATATATATATTCGTTCAATTTGCCTTTTATTGTGCACCAAACTTACGACCATATTTAGTCTAGAAACTAGTATGCCAAATTTGGTGAAAATCGGTTCAGATATTCAGCTATAGCTCCCATACATATCGTCTATTCGATTTCTTATATTTATTATCTACAGTCGTAATATGCACTCCGTAACAACGATATTCAGGAAAATATATCAAATACAGCTCAGAAATACCTTTGCACACCAATTCCCCATAAAAACTTATATTTTTATGTGAAGCTCTGCTAAACATGCAAAGTGGTGTAGGGTATCATAAAGTCGGGCCGGCTCTTTACTGGTTTTTGCAAATGGAATGATGATAAAAAAGAATAAAAAAATTTCAAATATCACTTACATCGGCCGATTCCACAAAAGGCTCCTTGCGTTTGTTCCACACCAAACAATATTGAGCACACAGGCCAACCAGTGAAACGGATATCAGAAATAGGTTAATGCTAACCAAATATAACAAAAATGTATTTATTATCATCACAGATTGGCCTTCGGTCTGACTTACAGTTTCACAGGATCTTTAAATTGTGTTTTATATTTAATTTTAACGCCCGTCATAAAAGATATCCTATAAAAAGTATTTAATATTTTATTATTTTCCAATTGTTTTTCCTTGAGTAAATCCAACAACAGTTGCGACATTTTTACAGAAAGCGTCTTTGGTTGTTTTATTTGAAATGATTTTATTTTGAATTTTGGGGCAACACTAAGGAATTTTAATGGAAAGATGACATTTTTATAGGAGAGATAACAAGGTGTATGTAGGTACATACATACAAACATATATTAAGGAATACATACATACAAAATTATAATTGCACTTGAAATGTCCAATAGATTAAATAAATAAATAAATTAAATAAATAAATAAATAAATAAAATACAAAATTATAATTGCACTTGAAATGTCCAATAGATTAAATAAATAAATAAATTAACACCATTTTATTAAAATGTCAAATTTGACTGTAAATTTCTCACGTATGAGGAATGTTTCTATCAACAATTAATAGTTAATAAATCATGAGGAAGAATTACCTGTAGACTGTATTTGAAATTGTGGTAATATTTCGGTGTAGCGGTGGGGAAGTGGGAAAGAAGAGCAAAACATCAACATTGGTTTGTAGTACATTTCCCCAAAACTTGCCATGCCGCCTTATATTTACACAGTGAGATGAAAAAACTGCAACAAACTTCAGACTGCTGTTATTTCTAAGCCACTCGTCCGACAGCTGTTAAAATTATTTCAGTGACAGCTCATTATATTATTTACAAGCGTACAAAAGCATTTTGGTGAGAATTTTCCAGAAAAAAAGTTATTCGTGATGGAATTCAAGCGTGATAGTGTGATTTCTTTATATTTGGCTGGAAAATCACATGTGGCTATTGTTAGAGCTCTCAAGCATTTAATTCTTTTGTGTCTTGTACCTTCGCTCGTTACCGTGATACTGGTAGCGTAGCACGACGTGTTTGGTGCATCAAATAAACGAAATCGGTCGAAAATATATGTGGAAGCTATATCCAAATTTCAACCGATCTCGATGAAATTTGGCATAGATATTTATGAGCTATATTTGATATATGCCCCTGAATATCGTTGTTACGGAGTGCATATTACGGCTGTGGGGAACGAATATAACAAATCGGATGAACAATATATATGGGAGCTATAGTTATATCTGAACTGATCTTCACGAAATTTGACGTACTAATTTCTAGACTAAATTCGGTCGTAGTTGCCATTCCATACCATTTGAAGTTATATATGGGAGCTATATTCAAATCTGTCCCGATCTGGATAAAATTTAGCAAAGTTATTTCTGAGCTGTATTTGATATATTTCTCCAAATATTGTTGTTCCAGAATGCATATTATGGCTGCAAAGGACAAAAATAAAAAATCGGTTGAACAATATATATGGGAGCTATAGCTATATATATATATATATATATATATATATATATATATATATATATATATATATATATATATATATATATATATATATATATATATATATATATATATACATATATAGGAGCTATATCTAAATTTTGGCCGATTATCTCCAATATTGTTCGTCCTTGGGCCAAACAAATGACTTGTGCAAAATTTCATCTCAATCGAATTATAAATTCGACCTGAATTTTGTTTACAAAAATACATGGATAGACGGACAGACAGACGGACGGACGGACATGCGTAAATCGACTCAAAAAGTGATTCTATGAAGATCCTTAAAAGTAAGTATCAGTCTATCTCGCTTCCATCTCCATGTTACAAACAAATGCACAAAGACATAATA
This sequence comes from Musca domestica, assembly GCF_030504385.1. Taxonomy (NCBI): domain Eukaryota; kingdom Metazoa; phylum Arthropoda; class Insecta; order Diptera; family Muscidae; genus Musca; species Musca domestica. The sequence continues at coordinate 18,434,748 of NW_026712435.1, forward strand.
CCTTTACAACTATGTGGTGTAGGGTATAAAAACTACACAACATTTTAATTGAAGATACGATTATTACGTGGAAGTATGTTGCTACCTCGAATTCTCTAATTGCAATTTTCTGCACGCTTGGCATTTGCTATGAAATTAGTAAATCCGAAGGACAAACCTTTCGTTTGTGCGGACTAAATTTGACATGTTCCTGCTTTTCTCACGTTCAGCTGTGCCAGGCATGTTCACGCGTTGGTAGACCGAACTAATTTTTTGTTTACGAATTAAAGTATTATAATAATTACGTTTTTTAAATTTATAAATTTTGTTTTATTTTTTTTTAAACCAACAAAAATGTGGATTGCATATTAAAACAGAAGGATAGCGAAGCGCTCCGGGCTCAGCGTATATAACATATACGATATGACAATGAAAATTGAATAATATTATATTTCGAATATAAATACATTACAAATCTTGCCTAGTTTATTGCATACTCAACTGTCATGGCTCTTAACTGTTAGTAATATATTCTTCTTCTTAACTGTTAGTAATATATACATATGAATATGAAAATTCCTTATTAAAGGTTATATAGCAAATGTATAATTATATATGAATATAGACGTATGTAACATTAAATTGCATGCTTATTAAACAGTGCGGTTAATCGATTACAAAGTTATTGTTGTTTGAATAAAACCACATTACAGTTATAAATTTATAGCCATTACCGACAAATTGTTAACAGTTAGATATTAATCCTTAACTTTTAGATAATGATATATTTTTTTCAAAAATCAGTTGAGTTTTGTGCTTGATATAACAATGAATACAATTTTGCCAGACTTAGGCTGCAAATACATAAAAAGCTTGAAGTCATGGCTAGGCATATTAATGCCAAATTATAATGAAAAACGACGGCAGGATTTTAGTGCGGCTCTGTAATTCCTTTATGAAATGTCACAAAATAGGCCGTACCATGACTTCAAGCTTCTTATGTACTTAGCCCTTAAAGAACTAAAGCCAATCAAATACTTAAATACTGGAAATGGATAGCATTTACATCTGGATGTAATATCGTTTACAAAACGAAATTTATGAAACTATTTAAATTGTATGTATTCTGTTCTAAGTTCAATTGCAGATAATTGAATTTTGCAAATTTTATTTTTCTATATTTAAAGTTTAAATATGTCTTTGGCTATCTCTGCGGCCATTGGTTGTTATGGTCAGGCGCAATTTTTCTGGAATCATCGTCATGAATCGTTTGATGTTTATCTTGAAGTAAGTAGTTATTTAAATCTCATGTAATACTAAGTGAAGCGAGTATACTGCGCTAATCCAATAAAGTGTAAATTTTTTTTTCAATGTAAATCAGTATGGAAAAGTCAAAAGTCGGGAGGGTTCGACAATATGATACCCTACACCACTATGCATATTTAGTAGAGCTCCCGTAACAAAAGAATTTATGTGAAATAGATCATACCACCTATCAATCTTTGGCTTCAGAGCAGTTATAATTTGGTTTCAGAGTGCACTAATATATGAGAGGCATATTCAATTCTGAATCGATTTTCACTAAATTTGACGGGGACATCTTTAATATTTATACCAAATAACATTTCTATAGAGTGCATGATATCACTTCGAGAAGGATTATATTAAGAAACATGTAAAAAAACATTAAGTTCGGCTGGGCCGAACTTTTAATATCCTCCATCTAGGCCGAACTTTTAATATCCTCCACCTGTTTCACTTTAAACTTCATATACCAGTAAGACCGTTTGGATAATGTAGTTAAACTTATCAAAAACCATAAAGTGAGTCAGGCCGTTAATGGGGCAATACCAAAACGGGAACCGCTATAGTCAATTTTATACTTCTACTTCAAATCTTCTAAAATACCAAATTTGGAACAATTATGTGAGTAAATGTGACTAGCATTATCAAAATATCGAATATCGGTGGGTATCGTTATATGTGCGCTATAGGAAACGTGGAACTAAATATTCAATATTCTGCCACCGGGCTAGAACAACAAATACCAATTTTTAGAAAAATCCGTGGAAAAGTGTTACAAAAATCATCAAAGTATCGAATATTGAGAGGCAACGTTATGTGGGGCTATACAAAAACGTAGACCTCTCCATACAATGTTTCGCCACACGAGATAGAACCCATTACGAACTAAAAATACCAATATTTAGGCAAATCCTTGAAAAATGTGAAAAAATCATCAAAATACCAAATATCAGGAGGTACCGTTATATGGGGGCTATACAAAATTGTGGACCTATGAAAAAAAGGTTTTGCCATCGGAGTTAGAACCCATTATGACCTACAAATACGAATTTTTAGACAAATCCGTGAAAAAATGTGGCAAAAACCATCAAAATACCAAATATCGAGAGGTGCCGTTGTATGGGGGCTATACTAAAACGTGGACCTATATATACAATGCTCCGCCACACGAGCTAGAACCTATTATGACATACAAATACCAATTTTTAGACAAATCCGCGAAAAAATGTGGCGAATATCATAAAAATACAGAATATCGGGAAGTACTGTTATATGGGGGCTATTCCAAAACGTTGACCATTTTCAATACCAACCATCCTAGACACAATACAAATCGTTCCGCCAAATTTTGAAGCTCTACGTCAAATAATGTGGGCTGTATCGTGATTTCAACAAACAGACAGACGGACATCCTTAAATATATATAAACGTACCTCGCGAAATTCACTCCATCTGGGCTGATATTAGCCATTATTTGCACAATAAACCTGAAATTGGATTAAGGATATGTATGGGAGCTATATCCAAATCTTAGCCGATCCCGATAAAATTTCGCAAAAGTATTTTCGAGCTCTATTAGATATATCATTGTTGTCGAATGCCTATTAATGAGAGGGACTTAAACAACAAATCGGATGAAACATATATATGGGAGCCATAGCTATATCTGGACCGTTCTTCACCAAATTTGATGTACTTTCTTCTATGCTGAATTTGAGCCGCTTCTCACTAATTCCGATGGCGTTCGTCCTTGAGCCAAACAAATATTGTTGGGGAAAATTTCATCTCAATTGGATAATAAATGCGACCTGCATTATTTAGTATTTGTGGCTTTTAAGGAATTGGATGTAGTTTTTTATACCCTCCACCATACTATGGAGGGTATATTAATTTTGTCATTCCGTTTGTAACTCCTCGAAATACTCATGTCAGACCCTGTCCGTCTGTCTGTTGTAATCACTCTGTGTGTCGAACGAATTGAGATAGAAGGCTTAAATTTTGCACACATATTTATTTTTCCAGTAGGCAGGTTAAGTTCGTAAATGGGCCATGTAGGTTCATGTTTTCATATAGCCCCATATAACGGTACCTCCCTATATTCGGTATTTTGATGATTTTAGCGACATTATTAGCCGGAATTGTTTTTATTGTTTAGGTACAATACCGACCGAAATTGTTTGAGATGTCGTATTTGAAGTTCGTAATGGATGCTACAGCCTATGGCAGAATATTTCCTATGCTGGTCAAGGTCTTCGCACAGCTCCGATATAACAGTACCTCTCTATATACGATATTTTGACGATTTTAGCTACATTATTCACCCATTATTTCAAGTTTCGAATTTGAATATGGCAATGCTTATGACAAACAATGTCTATGTAGGTTTACGTCGTATAGACCCCAACATAACGGCTATATTCGGTATTTTTAAAATTTTAACAGAATTTTTTAAGGATTTTATTTTTTGAAAATTTCCAAATTCGTTCCAAATGGTGAAGAGTATTCAAAGTTCGGCCCGGCCGAACTTACTGCTTTTTAACTTGTTTAAATACATTTTGTCTTCTGTTATGATTTTTCAAGTTATTGACCCTCTATAGAGTATGTTCCGAAATAATCGGCTAATATTGTGCATTTCGTATCGAACCAAAATAAATATGACATAAATATTTCTTCCTATATTGCTACCTCCTTCACTTTATACCAGATATGTGATCATTTTTAGAACATGTTAAAATTTGCGTGAAGTACCAGATATAGTCGACCGAAGTGTTCCATTTTCATACTTCATATCATACAGACAAATTTGTATGGGCAAAATTGTAAGAAAATCGAACATTTATATTCAATTTTATACGAAATCATAAATTCCATATTCATCTCAGGTTTATGATTGAGAAAAATATTTAGGTATAGCAAGTTGTAAAAAAGTTGTTACGCTAATCATGACAGATAAATGTATTGAAAAATGTGCCCTTTGTGGGTGAGGTAGCGGAAGGGGTCCGAAGATATATATCATCTTCACAACAGATCTTTTGTTAGCAAAAAAGTTTGTATGTGTGAAGTTTGAGGACAGTTGAATTCTTATTTCGTCTTCTTTGAGCGTTTGGTTTTTCAAAATCTTGAACTCAATGTGGGGGTCCCAGAAGAAATAGTCCGATTCCTCCCATATTTATAACAGATCTTGTGTTGATGGAAATATTGAGGTGTACCAATGGATCTGAATGGAATCGGATGTTTTGACCCTTTGTGGGGGGAGTTGCTTGATGGAGTGGACCGACATTGTCCACTGATGCAAATATTAGGATTTGCAAATTTGGAGCAAAATGGGTCATCCTTTCTCTTTTTGTGCAGTAAAATATATTATTTTGAAAATTTCGTCCATTTGTGGGCGAGGTACCAGAAGGAGTGGACCAATATTGTCCATCTTCGAACTCGATCTAAGTTTGACAATATAATTTCGATGTACCAAGTTTGGACTAATGTGGATACTTTCTTCGAGAATAATCGTGCGCACCAGCCAGACAGACTGACGGACGGACGTACATCGCTAGATAGACTCCAAATGTCCTAAAACGGATTTGTCCAAGAGACCTATATACCCTCTCTAGGCATATGATTGAGGGTATAAAAAGAGTTTTTACTAAATTAGAGTTTAACCCCGTCTGCCTGTCCGTCTGTGGAAATCACTCTAGCTTCCGAACGAAATGAAGTAGGTTAATAAAATTTTACTCAGTTGTGTTTTAGATTTGCAGGACTTTTGATATTGAAAATGTATGTAACTATTCCTACAGATTTAAGTTTTTTTTAGGGAGTTTTAGTCACAGTTTTGAACCAAATTTGCTTCTCTGGCAGATAATTAGCTGTAAAGCCCCATATAACCGTAGCATCTGATATTCGGATTTTTCAAAATTATAGCGGAAGTTTGTTTACAATAACCTTCAAAGGGACATTCAGCTCATAAGGCTTTCGAATTTTTTCTAGGAACAAGAAAAAAACAGCCAAATGTAATTTGTTCTAACTAATTTGAATATGTTTTCTTATATTTTCTAGGCTATTTTGATATTTTTTCAAATTGTAATATCTATTAGTAAATTAATGTTGTTTACATTAAAACAACAACAAATATTTGAGATCGTTCAAGATGTCCAGAATGGTGAAATATTAAATGATTTGGAAATTTTCGAATTAAGTAAGTTGTTTGAAGTCTGTTGTTTGTATGATTTTTAATTATTTTATTTTTTTTTTACATTCCGATTTAATAAATCCTTCGAAAATTCTAAAGGATATCAGTGCAATTATGGACCAATCGTGGATGAGTATAAAATTTCAACTGAACTTTTTCATTGGCAACGTTGTTGTGTTATGTGGAGTTTATTTATTCAAAAATTTAATATTGAATATTCACAATTTTAAGAATGAAGGCGACCGTTTTCAGTTGGCTTATCGTAAGTTCTTTACTAAATTATACAATTAAATTCAGGTTGGGGATGGATGTTGAAAGTATTTTTTGAATATTGACCAATAAGGCGATACACCATAAATATCTGGTTTTAATGCAAAGTGAAACAGTTTATTTGTAAAAAAAAAATATTCTATTTTTAAGAACCAAAAATGACACAAAACTGCAAATACTGACAATTTACTGCAGTTTTCGTCAAAAGTTAGTCGCATTTGAGTCCATGTTTTCAAGAAAGCATTGCTTTCGATAAACCAGACGTCACAGTTATATGTTTGGTTATATTAAAAATCATAAATATATAACAAGAAATCCGGTTCTCAATGACTTTGAGGGGTTCCAAACTTAATTTATACACCATTTTATCATTAATTAAAGTTTAGAATGATTACATTCCGAAATTTAAGAACGGAGATATTGCTTCATTTTTTAAGGAATCAAAAGAAATCAAGGGCTGTACTATATTCTAAAAAAGATAATTTGTTTTTATTTAATTTTTTTTTGAGAGAACCATAAAAGAATAAGACAGGGAAAATGGCGTTAAGTTCGGTCGATCGCTGAATATGAGTAATTGGGCGATAAATTTGCATAAGGGCTATTTTTGCTCGGAACATTAATACCCATTGGCACATCCATTTATAACTGTGGCTGGTGTCTTTAAAATATCGGAAACTTGTAAGTTTTCATTCAGTTATTGTTACATGTACCGTAGAATTTTAGATTTTATGAAGGAAGTGAACTAATTTGAAAGCTTGTCCCCATTGCTTGCTTTTCAAAAATAGAGGGTGAGATGAAAAAACTGCAACTAACTTCAGACTGCTGTCATTTCCAAGTCACTCGTCCGACAGCTGTTAAAATTATTCCAATGACAGCTCATTATATTGTTTACAAACGTACAAAAGCAATTTGGTGAAAATTTTCCAGAAAAAAAATTATTCGTGATGGAATTCGAGCGTGATAGTGTGATTTCTTTATATTTGGCTGGAAAACCACAAGTGGCTATCGTTAGAGCACTCCAGCACTTAAATGTGAATAAGTCTTTGGTATCTCGTACCATCGCTCGTTACCGTGATACTGGTAGCGTAGCCCGACGTCAAGGAAGTGGACGGAAGAAAACAGCAACATCAGCAGAAATGGTTCGAAAAGTAAAGAAGCGACTTGATCGAAACTCGCTTCGCAGTGGCCGAAAAACGGCTCGTGAGCTGAACATATCGCAATATTCCATTTGGCAAATATTGAAAAATGAGCTCGGGGTGGGTCCATTGAAATTCCAAAAAGTGCAAGAACAGAAACAACAGATAATAAACTCAAAAGAGCTAAAGAGTGACTTCGCTTGGCCGAAAGTGGTAAACTGCCGATGAGAAAACATTCGTTGTCGAGCATTTTGTAAACAAACAAAATGATCGTGTGTTCTTGCCAAAGAGGTCAGCTGAAAATGTACAGCTTCGGTTGGCCACCCGAACTCAAGAGCCGGCCATGGTGATGGTGTGCCGCCATAACAGCCGTCGGTCGCTCTCCGCTCGTATCGTAATCCGAATAAATGCCGAATATTATAGCGAAAATATTGTATCAAAGCCTTAGGCATGTAAACATTTTGGCCGCAGACCTTGGACATTCCAACAGGACTCAGCACCATTGCACTCAGCACGCGCCAACCAAGAATATTTACAAAATGAGATTCCTCGCTCCCATGTCTGGAGTATTTTGGAAAGCAATGTTGGCACTAAAAAATACCAAAGTGTCGATCACCCCAAGCAAGCGTTTGGCCGGGAATGGGCCATAATACCGCAGAGGAACATTCGGGCAGCGTGTGAGGGTTTCATTGGCCGTTTGAAGACCATAATTCGTGCCAAAGGTAACCAATTCAAACAAATCTAAAATTATTCTAAAATTTGATGCTATTTCCAACATTTTTTGTTTCATTTAATAAAATTAAAAGAAAACAAGTTTAAAAGCAGTAAGTTCGGCCGGGCCGAACTTTTAATACCCTCCACCATTTGCAACGAATTTGGAAATTTTTAAAAAATAAAATCCTTAAAAAATTCTTTTAAAATTTTAAAAATACCGAATATAGCCGTTATATTGGGGTCTATACGACGTGGACATACATAGGCATTGTTTGTCATAAGCCATTACCATATTCAAATTCGAAACTTGAAATAAACAGTGAATAATGTAGCTAAAATCATCAAAATATCGTATATAAGGAGGTGCCGTTATATCGGAGCTGTGCGAAGACCTGGACCAGCATAGACAATTTTTTGTAACAGGCTGAAGCATCCATTACGAACTTCAAATACCACATCTCAAACAATTTCGGTGGGTATTGTACCTAAAATCGTCAAAATACCGAATATAGGGAGGTACTGATATATGGGGCCTATACGAAAACCTGGACCCGCACAGACAATTTTCTGTCACAGACTGTAGTTCCCATAACGAACTTCAAATACCAATTTTGAAACAATTCCGGTGAATAATGTCGCTAAAATCATCAAAATACCGAATATAGGGAGGTACCGTTATATGGGGGCTATATGAAAACGTGGACCTACATGGCTCATTTACGAACTTAACCTGCCTACTGGAAAAATAAACATGTGTGCAAAATTTTAGCCATCTATCTCAATTCATTCGAAAGATAGCGTGATTACAACAGACAGACGGACAGACAGACAGACGGACAGACAGACAGACAGACGGACATCGCTAAATCAACTTAGAATTTTACGCTGATCAAGAATATATATTCTTTGTCGGGTCTGATATGAGTATTTCGAGGAGTTACAAACGGAATGACAAAGTTAATATACCCTCCATAGTATGGTGGAGGGAATAAAAATATAAAAAATACGGCGTTTGACTTTGTTGCAGTTTTTTTATCTCACCCTGTAGTATATCTCCCTCGAATAGCAAACATCGGCGACGTAAGATAATTGGGTTTTTAACAAATACTAAACCCTAGGCAATGTCCTAAATTATATTTTATTTTGTGTCATAATTATAGCTTTTTATTTTTTTCTTTTAGCATTTCCGGCTTCTTTTTCCAACAACAATAATCGCAACGTTTTATCACCAACAATATGTCAAATTGTGGAATATTTAATTGTTCTTAGCGAGGTCTATTGTACAAGCCTTTGTAAGTATTATTATTAGAAATCAGTTCAAAATATCTTCTTCTTATTATATATTCATGGTAAAATAATATAGGTAACAGCAAGTGTTTTTGAACAACAATCGTAACAACAACCACATACAATTTTTTTTTTGTACGTAATACAAGCGTCAGAGTTATATGTCCAAAAATGTAAACAAAACAATTAATTTTCAATAAATTATTTTAATTTCAAAAATATACATTTTTGGAATTTGGATTATTAAATTTAAAATGCAGAAGAAAAGTTCCTCAATTTTTTTTTAATTTTCATTGTTAGCTTTCATATCATTGTTAGCTGTAGGTCCTAATCTCTCAATACTTCAAACAATCGCTAGAAAATCGTGGGAAAAACAACATCCCTTTCAAATTGAAACCAAACTGCATACACATATAAAGTATTCTGCATTTTGCATTTTTAGGAAACATATACGACTATATTGCCTAATGTGGTGTGGCTGCTTTTTAATCACGAAAAAAGTTTTCGCACGATCACCGTTGGCGTTTTTATACCCTACAACCTATGTGTTGGGGGTATTATATGTTTGATTGGGCCAAAAATTATGTAACACCTCGAAATATTGGTTTCCCACATAGGAAAGTATATATGGATCTTCCTATCTCGCCGAGCTGAGTCGATCTAGCTATGTATGTCCGTCCGTTCATGTTAATTTGTAATCACTCTACAGGTCGCAATTATGGCCCGATCCTCACGAAATTGAAAATGGAGGTGGGTTTTAGGCCAGAATAGAACCCTATTTCTTTTAGAGATGATCGCATACTATTTAGGGGTTGAAATGGACCAAATACTGAAAAATTTCCTGATTTTGCAGTTGCTCTACAGGACGCAATTATGGACCAATCGAAGCGGAAGTTAGCATGGGGCTAGAGCTTCGGGCTGGGCAGAAGCCTTCTAATTTTGGTGGTCATCGGGTAATATTTAGTGGGTGAAATAGACAATAAAATTTCTGTTAAATAAAAGTCAAATTTTATATTAAACCGCGAATATTTTTAATAACGGCGAAATCAGAAATAGGCGAACAGCGCAATTCTGACCGTAACGTAGATGCCAATAATAAATATATCGGATATATAGCGAAATATATACAATGTATATATAGAAAGGAAGGGGATGTTAGCTGGAATGCTTATATCTCAAGAATGGCTGGACCGATTTTGACAAATTATGTCAATTCAGAATGCCCTCTTGATGTGAAAGTATAAAAATGTGTCAATAGTGATGTTAATATAGATTTTGTAGTATTTTGTGACATTTTTTTTATTTTCATATTTTTTATCGCATGCGATTTTTTCAATTTGACTTATAATATTGAAGTGTATATTTTGTAATATTTTTTTACCTTACAACACAGGTTGGGGTTATTATATACAAATTGCAATTATCGTCCAATCCTCACAAAAATTTTCATAAGTTCAGGGTTAGACTCAGAAGGGATAGGCCTATTTTTTTCAAAGATGTCCGCAATATATTTAGGGGTTGAACTGGACCAACAACTAAAAATGTTCCTGATTTTGCAGCAGTTATAAAGGTCACAAATAGAAACTAATGGACACGAAATCTCGCATGAAGTTGGACTTAAGGACAGCGGATAGAATGGACCACTACTTTTGTGTGGAAAATCACCAACATTACTTACATGCGATATCCGATATACACAAAAGAAGAACTTCTGGCTTTTTATGCTGATTTCGTTGACGAATATAGCCAAATATCGTAGATAAGCATATCATATAGATGAGTCTAAATTTGGAGATACAGTGGGGCCTCTTACTTTAGCAAAATATTTAGGGTTTCAAATGAACCAAAAGCAGAAAAAAACTCGTGATTACACAATTGAAGTCAATCGACACGTCTGAGAAGAGAGTTAAGGACAGAGAAGAATTCTAGCCTTTTGGATGACCATTGGATTATATTTAGCTGTAAAATGGACCACACAACTAAAAGCACGACGGTGTGCGTAAATATTGGGCAAATGTCCCTGGTGACATAATTTCAAAAGCGAAATCTCCCAAAATGGATTTGGACATAAGGGGGCTTCTAACATATTGTAGTGTTGTAGGGTATCACATGGTCGGCCCCGCATGGCTATAGCCTTTGCTTACTTGTGTTAAATATAACGACGATTTTATCTATTATTATGCAAAAAATATGTTCACATTGCCCTGCAGTGAAATTTTATATCAAAAAAAAAGGTATACCTATTGTATATCAAGAAATGAAACACAGAAACACTAGTATAACTATTGTACAAAATACTTTGTACATACTTTTGAGTGCGGCTGAGGCGCTGGGAAAATCTAACCATTAAAAATAAATATTTAAAAATTGTCAATTTCCCAGTGGTCATAAAATATCACATGTGTACAATTCAGTGATCTTGTGCGCTGTCGCATACGATAATGTGTAAGATAATAAAGGTCATGACCCACACACACAGTATCGATGCGTACAGTGGATAGCCAAGACCACTTGAATGAAGGGACAAGCACCCATGCAATGTTTCTTTTAAATCTAATAATAGATAAGAACAATTGTGTGGCTGCGACTAGGTTAAGTTAGATTAGTTTCAGTAGTACGTAAGGAACATATTTTAAAAATAAAATCAGAATTGAACCAACAGCCAGACCATTCGGTCGTGTTTTCTCTTCTCCCGCTTACATTTGGTCAATCGAGCCTTCACTTTTTTATAAAGTGAAAAGAACTAGTGGCCGTAAAAAAAAAAAATTGTAGGAGTTTTCCCCCACCAGTGGTAAGAGACTCACTACAAGCATAAGTAGTTATTCTCCAGAAAAAGAGGAGAATTTCTAAAAAAAAAAAAAAAAAAAAAAAAAAAAAAAAAAAAAAAAAAAAAAAAAAAAAAAAAAAAAAAAAAAAAAAAAAACAAAGTCCGTTGAGGCATTTTAAATATAAGACCATAGGGGCATTTTAAAATAATAGCCGAAGGGACTAATTTGAATAAAAAAGCCATAGGGGCAAAAGAAATAAAAAAGCCACAGGGGCAAAAATAAAAAAGCCATAGGGGCAAAAACAAAAAAAAAAAAAGCCATAGGGGCAAAAATAAAGCGAAAAGAGGACAACAAAAGTCCCAAAATAAAAAAAATATATATATACATAAAAATAAATTTTGAAAAGAGGACATCAATTAGTCCAAGTTAAAACTCAAAAAGAATTCCGAAAAAAAAAAATGGATCAAGAAGCAAAATTTTTGGTCTTGGCTGACTATTTCTGCACAACATTGGCATCGGCGACTCAATTTAAAAAAATTCGTAACGTGAACAAGTATAAGATTCTTGTTGAAAACACGTATTACGTTTTACAACAAACGTTGAAAAGTTTTAAAAAGTACATTCCTCAGAGAATCCAGGAAAGTTCAGTAGCAGTGGATAAATGCCTTGTGTTAGCGCATAAATTAATGGCGACGAGAACACGAGGTTGCAAGTTGAATGGAGATACTGCACAAGCGAAAATTGAAGAATGCTTAAAACCACCAGGACCCTGGAGAATTGAACTGGAGTACTATTTCCTTAGTCCGGAGGAAGTAGCAATGGAAGCTGAGGAGTGTGCAAATATTGTATTTCCCACCTTTGGGCGGACAACAGAGCAGAGGCCCTCGAAGACCACAAGTTGTGGAAAAGATGCAAAGGGTGATATTACATGCCCTTTGGATGATAAAAGAGAAGCGGAATATTGTATTGGTGATCGAGACACTCTTGAAATGGCTAGAAGATATTGGCTATTTTATCCACATGATTGCGAATGTGACTGGTGTGTTTTTGTTGCAGCTCGAAACTTTGAGGATATGAATATATTCCCGCCGGCAAGTCCTAACTCGGAGGAAAAAGTTAGAGCTCTTACCCAAAATAATGAAGAGGGAAGACTCAATACTGCATCACAATTAGCCGAATCAGCTTCCCGAATCAAAATATTAGAAGATGGCCTGAAAACCGCTAATGATGAAAAACTGGGGCTTGAAGATTTGGTGCAGTCCTTGCTAACTAAATTTGAAAGAGACATACAGGCCATTGAAGAAAAAGCTCAAAAGCAACGGCGTGACCTGGAAAACCAAGTCCAAGATCTGGAAGCTAAGCTGGAACATCAAAAGAAAAAATTGGAAGCCATCGTAGAAAAACTCGACACATCAGAGGAAGTCAGCAGTGACAAAATGGACAAGCATGTACAAAAAGTGTCCTTGGACAATATGAATTTGAGAAGCCACAGGGAACAGAACCACCAACAAGAGAAGAGCAAAAAAAGAAATCCGGTGTATATTGGTACTTCTCTAAAAGACACGTTTGGCAAAGATAACGATAAATGCATCGAGGAAGCGGAGAAAAAAGAGCGCGACAAGGTAAAGAGGAATAGAATTAATAACAAACACCGGGAATCCTCATTGAAGCAACCGCGTATAAAATACATCAGCAATGACCTAACCTTGGATGCCCTACGAAAAAATGACTCCTTGGATGATCGCAGCCAGCAACTACCAAATCACAAGTCGCCAAAGAATTATAAAGCTTGGAAGTTAAAACCGGCAGATAAGGGTGGTGGTATTGGCGAGCGAGGCTGGATAGATAAGTGGAGCCGTTTCCTGCAAGCGGTTACCTAGGATAATTTATATAATATAATCATTTTCAAAGCTATATGTCTAAATATTTTTTTATATAATCCTCTTCATGATCCATTTTTAAATACAGTCCACTAAAAATATACACATTTAAGCCGCCCGGGAGAATGTACAAAATACTTTGTACATACTTTTGAGTGCGGCTGAGGCGCTGGGAAAATCTAACCATTAAAAATAAATATTTAAAAATTGTCAATTTCCCAGTGGTCATAAAATATCACATGTGTACAATTCAGTGATCTTGTGCGCTGTCGCATACGATAATGTGTAAGATAATAAAGGTCATGACCCACACACACAGTATCGATGCGTACAGTGGATAGCCAAGACCACTTGAATGAAGGGACAAGCACCCATGCAATGTTTCTTTTAAATCTAATAATAGATAAGAACAATTGTGTGGCTGCGACTAGGTTAAGTTAGATTAGTTTCAGTAGTACGTAAGGAACATATTTTAAAAATAAAATCAGAATTGAACCAACAGCCAGACCATTCGGTCGTGTTTTCTCTTCTCCCGCTTACAACTATAGAGTCAAATCTGCCGGGACTTGCTGCTACCTGCAATAATTATACCATGGTTATGGATTGGTCTGTTCAAGAACTGCGAGAATGTAAAACTTTTTACTACGATGAACGATTTTCCCATCATGATATCGAAAAAATTCAAAAATAGTAGATTCTTGCAGGTTCTGGAGCAGAGCATGTATATGTATATATTATTTTGAACAATATTGAAAATAACATCTAATTGTCAAAATGCATATTGTAAAATATGCATATCCTGCTTTCAATGAAGTTAAATTTGATGAAGTTAAATTACAAAAATTTTTATTATTATTTGAAATGAGGTTAGCTTATAGTGTCTTCCGATTTCATAAGCTTGTAATATCAATCTGAATCAAATGAATTTTAGCACCCGGCCAGGTTCGGTCCAGAAGTATGTTTGGCAATTTTGATGAACATCGGTTCAGATATAGCTATATATATTTCATCCGATTTCTTGTTTAAGTCCCTCCGAATTCATAACATGTACTCCACAATAGTGATATTTGGTACCAGATATCAGATACAGCTCAGAAATACCTGTTTCCATAGAGATCGGTTCAGATTTGGATATATCTCCCATATATATATATATTTAACCGATGTCAGATTTATTGTGCACCAAATAGCTAATGCCAGCCCAACTGTAGTAAATTTTGGCACTCTCGACTATTTGTAACGGGTACTACTACTACTACCCCTACTACTTCTACTCTACTAAATATGCATAGTGGTGTAGGATATCATAAAGTCGGTCCCTTCCGACCTTTGGCCTTTCTTTACTGGTTTTATGATATAATTGTATCGTGGGTATATTAAGTCTGTCATTCCGTTATATACATCAGCATACAATTCTATGTCGATTTAGTGATGTCGGTCCATCTGTGGAAATCACTCTAGCTTCTGCAAAAAAGTTGGTTTATATTTTACTCAGCTGTGTTTTAGGTCTGCAGGACTTTTGGTATTAGAAATGGGCTATATAGGTCCAATTTTTGATATAAGCCCCATATAACTGTACCGACAGGTTTAAGGTTTTTTGCGTGTTTAGTCACAATTTCAAACCGAAATTGCTGTTAATTGGGAATATGTCTTCCCTATAAGTAGGAAAAATCCTTCTAGAGGACTGTACACATATGTCCAAGTTTTGGTATAGACCCCATATAAGTGTACCTCGAGATATTCGGTAATTTGATGATTCGTGTTACACTTTTCACCGGACTTGTTTAAAATTTGATATTTGGAGTTTTATAATGATTATTACCTGCTATAGAAAAACGTTCGTAATAGGCATCACCTTCTCCAGCAGATAATTGCCTGCCCTCATATTGGTACCTGCCAGTATGTTTTTATACCCTCCACCATACTATGGAGGGTATATTAATTTTGTCATTCCGTTTGTAACTCCTCGAAATACTCATGTCAGACCCGACAAAGAATATATTCTTGATCAGCGTAAAATTCTAAGACGATTTAGCCATGTCCGTCTGTCTGCTGGGTATCCGTCTGTCTGTCCGTCTGTCTGTCTGTTGTAACCACGCTATCTTTCGAACAAATTGAGATAGAAGGCTAAAATTTTGCACACATGTATATTTTGCCAGTAGGCAGGTTAAGTTCGTAAATGCGCCATGTAGGTCCAAGTTATCATATAGCCCCCATATAACTGTACCTCCCGATATTCAGTATTTTGATGATTTTAGCGACATTATTCACCGGAATTGTTTCAAATTTGGCATTTAAAAATCGTAATGGATACTACAGTCTAAGACAGAAAATTATCTGTGCAGGTCCACGTCTTCGTGTAGCCCCCATATAACGGTACCCCCCCGATATTCGGTATTTTGATGATTTTAGCGACATTATTTAGCGAAATCGTTCCAAATTTGGTATTTGAAGTTCGTAATAGATACTGCAGCAGAAAACAGAAAATGGGCCTTGTAGGTCCACGTCTTCATATAGCCCCCATCTACCGTACCCCCCGATATTCGGTATTTTGATGATATTAGCGACATTATTTACCGGGATTGTTTCAAATTTGGCATGTGAAGTTCGTAATGGATACTTCAGCCCATGCCAGAAAATTGTCTGCGCAGGTCCACGTCTTCCTATAGCCCCCATATAACGGTACCCCCCATATTCGGTATTTTAATGATTTTAGCTACATTATAAACTGATTTTTCTTCAAGTTTCGCATTTAAATATTGTAATAACTTATGACAAAAGTTGCCTATGCAGGCCCACGTCGTCGTATAAGCATTCGGTATTCTTAAGATTTTAACAGAATTTTTAACGGATTTTATTTTTTGGAAATTGCCAAATTTGTACCAAATGGTGGAGGGTATTAAAAGTTCGGCCCGGCCGAACTTACAGCTTTTTTACTTGTTTTGTTTTAGCTTAATTTTTCAATAGAATTACCTCAAAATTTGTGTTTGGGGTTCTTCTGGCAGATAATTGGCTCTAAGGGTCTACGTTTTCGTATAGCCACATGTAATTGTAACACCTGATATTTGCAATTTTTATACCCTCCACCATACTATGGAGGGTATATTCATTTTTCATTCCGTTTGTAACTCCTAGAAATACTAACGTTAGACCCAACAATGTCGATTTAGCAGTCTGTCTGCGTGTCCGTCCGTCTGCCGGTTGTAATCACGCCATCTTTCAAACGAATTGAGATAGAAGGATAAAATTTTGCACACATGTGTAATTTGCCAGTAGGCAGGTTACGTTCGTAAATGGACCACGTGGGTCCACGTTTTCATATATATAACGGTACTTTCCAATATTCTGTATTTTGATGATTTTTGCGATATTTTAAATTATTATTTGGATATTTTCTTTCTTACAACTGTTACCTACACACACATAGGTGCTATAACATTCTCTGGTCTATTTGCTTTGATCTCAACCCATTGCCGGGGATTATTACGAGTTTTGCGCACTCTTATAACCTACAGTACCACCTACCATGTATTGCCAGAGGATCGTGTCAAGTATTTACAGGGTTGCATTAAACTTCAACAGAAAATCTACAAGTAATTATATGAAATAAAATGTATTTTCAATCAATTTGTATAATTTTATTTTTAGGATTTGTAATGAATTGAATTCTCTGTACCGCATACCGGCTTTGGCCATGTTTTTGGTTTCGTGTTTGGTGATTTGTTTATTAACATTTTATGCCACCGTCGATGGGGTGAATATCGATGCGCAATGTAAATTTTTAAATTGTATTAAAATCTTTTTCTATTTTCAGGGGAATGACATTTCGACAATTGTCAAAGTTATTCTATTTATAAGTGGTGCATATTTTGAGGTTGCCATATTTTGCTTTAATGGCCAGCATATAACGACTGAGGTAAATGTACATGAGATATTTTATTAAAGTAGAGGTTAAGAACTACTCAGGAAATATTGCCATAAATGCTTATGCTAGCGGTGACTGCTTATAAATCGATGTACTCTCCCATTATTTTTACAAGGGACGTCACACGAAATAAGTAGTTACATTCGGACGGGTCGAACTTTTGATACTTCCACTAGAAGGGAAATAATATTTGGAAATATGACCGAATACACCCATTCCAAATAATTTTTACAGTGCATTTATTTTGGTTTCTGACAATCCTAAGTTTAGAAATACATTTTACAATTTGATTGTAAAATGTTTTTAAAATCTACCCTAATATATGGACTATATGGAAACATGGATCTGTATCGAACTTTGTACTACGATGTTCTCTAAATGTCTAAATGGCACATTTTATTTCGGCATGAAATTATATCCATAAATATACCAAAATCTGGGAGAAGAACTCAAAACACCTATTTCAATTGAGTTGGTACAGAATTGACGTATTCAATAATGATAGCGCCGAATACCAAATTATAGACAACTCTATGGTTAAAATCATCAAAATACCAAATATCGCTATTCACCGTTATTTGTGACTATACCAAATCATTACAAACTCTAAATACCTAATTCGAAACAATTCGATTGAAAACTGTGGCAAAAATAATCAAAATTTGGAATATCGGAAGACACCTTTTTTAGGTGCTATAGGAAAACACGGAGCTATATAGAAACTCAATTCCCTAATGAATGTAGTGCCCATTAAGAACGTTAACTATCAAACTTCAAATAATTCCGTTGAAAATATGATGAAAATCAACAGAACTCCGAAAATTGGGAGGTATCCCTTGGAATATGTGCCCAAAATCATTAAAATACCGAATATTGGAAGATACCGTTATGTGGACCTATCTAAACACATTTCTGTCAGATGTAAAATGGGCCAAAAGGAGGTCCAAATACCATATTTCACACAATTCCGTTGGGAAATGTGGCTACAATCACCAAAATATCTAATATGTGGAGGTACCTTTATATGGGGGCTATACGAAGGCGTGGACCTGCATAGACAATTTTCTGTCACATACATACACTTTTTTGTCATACATTGTAGTACCCATTATGAACTTCAAATTCGAAATTTTAAACAATTCCATTGGAAAATGTGGCTACAATGATATTAGGAGGTTCTGCGCCATGCGAAAACGAGCACGATCTCTTTGAAACTTATAGTGACTCAAATGATTATCAAAATACCGAATAAAGGGCGATGCCGTCATAATGTGGGATATATGAAGACGTAGACCTACATAGACAATTTTCCGTCAAAGGTTGTAGTACCGATGACGAACTTCAAATACGAATATATTTAAAATTCCGGTAAAAAAAATCATAAAAAAAGAATATTGGTAGGTAGTAATCATTACGAACTTTACACACGAAATTTGAAACTCTATTCCGGTCAAAAATGTCGCTGAAATCATCAAAATACCGAATCTCCGGAGGTACCGTTATGTGGGGGTCATACGATATCGCGGACCTATAGAAACAATTTTCTTTAGGGGGTAAAGTACTCGCAAAGAATTCCTTCTGAAAAATGTTGCTAAAATCATCAAAATACCGAATATCGAGGGGTACTGTTATATGGGGGGTATACACAAATTTTTTGTCATAGGCTGTAGTAACCATTACGAACTTTAAATACGAAATTTGAAACAATTCCGGTGAATAATGTTTCTAAGATCATCTAAATACCGAATATCGGGGGGCACCGTTATATGGGGGATATACGATATCGTGAACCAGGATGTAAAGTACCCAGAAGGAACTCTTTGTTATATAGATGATTTACTAAATCGTGGACCTATATAGACAATTCTCTTCTAGGGGGTAAAGTATCCAGAAGGAACTCCTTGTGTACAGTTTTAGACAATTCCATTGAAAAATGTGGCCTAAATCAACAAAATACCGAATAACGTGAGATACCGTCATAATGAGTTCTAGCTCCTGTGGCGAAACATTGTATATATAGGTCCACGGCCCCCTCATAATAGTAACTCCCGATATTCGGAAATATAATGTTTTTTGCCACATTTTCCATGGATTTGTCTAAAAATTGGTAGTTGTAGTTCATAATGGGTTTGAGCTCCGGTGGCAGAACATTGAATATTTAGGTCCACGTTTTCCTATAGCGCACATATAACGATACCCGCCGATATTCGGTATTTGGCTAATCCTAGTCAAATTTACCCACGAAATTGTTTCATATTTGGTATTTAAGAATATGTGGTAGATGACAGTCCTTGAAGTATAAAATTGCCTATATAGTTTCCTGTTTTGGTATAGCCCCCCATATAACGGCCTAACCCACTTAACGGTTTTTTGAAAACTTGAACAGCATTATCCAAATGGTCTTACAGGTATTAGTAGTTTAAAGTGAAACACGTTTGAATTCAGAAACTTTGATTTAAAAATGTTTTTTTACCCAATGGTGGAGGGTATTAAAAGTTCGGCCCGGCCGAACTTAATGTTTTTTTACTTCTTATTTTTAAAGTTTCCTTTCCCTCATGGACGAGGGAATTAAAAATTCGGCCCTGCCGAACTTAGCGCTTTTTTACTTCTTTTATTTTCAGAGTGAACATTTGCCATTGGATATATACGGAACCAAATGGTACAAAGAGAGCAAACAATTTAAGGCGATTTATGATACAACGTTCCAATATCACAATTCTCATGGATGTTGGAGGTTTTACAACAATGTCGTTTGTAACTTTTCTAACTGTAAGTTGAAATATATACTTAGTTATACATATGTGCCTTCTAATTTAAATTAGTCCTCAATATTGGCCGATCTTTTCGTTTGTGTTTCCATGCAAAGTTAAACTGTGTCGGTAATAAATCATGAAACGTTCTCTCCAAATGCATTTTATTGACATATTAAATCAAGTGCTCTGTATTGTACCAGATCCTGCAAAAATCTACTAGTTTTGCAATTCTTTTAATGTTATAAAGGAAATATCTGTCATCGTAGTAAAAATTTTTACATTTTCGGTGCTCTGGAGCAGAGCAAATGTTTTGAATGCGTTCGGGTACTGAAATTAATTAAATATTTGGGCCTACAATGCGAATATTTAGAAATAAATAATACGGAAAATATTACTCCACCCATTTCTTTGAAAATTGAAGGTCAAAAACTTATAATCATCTGTAAAATATAAATGGCCACTTAAAACTTATAAAGACAAATTCAGTGGATTTCAACCGTCATCAAATGAAACGGACTTTCAAATCCAGGGGATTGAATTTATCGTATACGAAATGGAATTGACAGTTGAAATCCACCGAAAAGATCCGTACAGATGAGTTGAAGTGTATGTATAAGAAATGTTATGAAAAACAATAATAACGCAATTTCCCTCTTTTTTAGATATTTCGTTCCAGCCTCTCATATTTTCTCTTCTTACAAGAGTGCATGTAAGAAATATACCCGGTGTACTTCGTCACTCCCTTTTGATAATATATATGAATTCAAAATTTTATAGAAGAATATTTTGTGGTCTTAAAATAAAAATAAAGAAAATTTCGAAATTTAAAGAATCGTATTTATTATAACGCTTTAGGTCATACAATATTTATACCCTACACCACATAGTGGTCAGGCATTATGTCTTTGTGCATTTGTTTGTAACATAAAGAAGGAAGCAAAATAGACCCATAGTTATTTTTGGGGATCCTCATAAAATCACTTTCTGAGTCGATTTATGCATGGCAGTCCGTCTGTTCAAATATGTGAACAAAATGCAGGTCGCAATTATCATCCGATTGAGATGAAATTTTCCAAACAACATTTTCACCAAGGATTGAACGAATCCTATCCAAATCTAAACCGAATGAATTGGCAAATTTATTTTTGTACAAAATTCTGTCATTCACTCCGTATTTCATTGGAACCGGACACACATATTTTGTTTGGTGCATCAAATACATGAAACCGGCCAAAAATATATACAGGGTGAGATGAAAAAACTGCAACCAACTTCAGACTGTTGTCATTTCTAAACCATTCGTCCGACAGCTGTTAAAATTATTTTATTCAGCTGTATTTTAACAGCTGTTAAAATTATAATTATTCCGAAAAATGGTTCGTGAGCTGAACATATCGAAATATTCCATTCGGCAAATATTGAAAAATGAGATGGAGGTAAAGCCATTGAAATTCCAAAAAGGGCAAGAACTTACACCGCTACAGAACAGAAAATAGACTCAATAGAGCTAAAGAGTTGCTTCGCTTGGACGAAAGTGGTGAACTGCCGAATTTGGTTTTTTCCGATGAGAAAACATTCGATGTCCAGAAGCTTGTAGACAAAGAAAATGATCGTGTTTACTTGCCAAAGAGGTCAGCTGAAGGTTAGCCACCAAAACTCAAGCGCCGGTGTTGGTGTGGCCGATAGTCGCTCTCCGCTCGTATTAATCGACCGTGGCATCAGAATAAATGCAGAATATTTTCGCTAAAATATTCTGGAGGGTGTGTTAAAGCCTTGGGCACGCAAACATTTTGGCCGCAGACCATGGACATTCCAACAGGACTCAGCACCATCGCACTCAGCACACGCCACCCAAAAATGGTTAAAAAATGAGGTTCGTCGCTTCATTTCCAGCGCACAATGGCCATCAAAATCTCCGTATACCAATCCATTGAACTATTGCGTCTGGAGTATTTTGGAAAGCAAGGTTGGCACTATAAAATACCAAAGTGTCGATCATCTCAAGCAAGCGCTTCGGCGGTAATGGGCCAAAATACCACAGAGCAACATTTGGGCAGCGTGTGACGGTTTCATTGGCCGTTTGAAGGCCATAGTTCGTGTCAAATATGATCAATTCGAACAAATCTAAACTTATTCTAAAATTTGATGCTATTTCCGACATTTTTTGCTTTATTTTAAATAAAATTAAAAAAATGTAAAAATTATGGCGTTTGAATTTGTTGCTGTATGTTGCACTGTGTGTTTTAAGCTATTTTCGGGGTCTTGGCCACTTTTTTCCTTCTTTTTTGCCCTTATTTGGCATCTTTACTTCTAAAGGAGTAGAAAACTTCTTCGCATATAATTTTCAATTTTCGAAGAAGGGCCCATCTTGGTCTTGACCACATTCATCAATTGATTTGACTAAAAAATTGTATTTAGTCTACCCTGGGAAGATAATTGTCCCCATAGGCATTTATTTAAGTATTGACCCCACTTTTTTTTAATCGTCATTAAATTATACTATGATGAAAAATATTAACTTTATGGGGTCTCCAACGCACATTTTAAATGACAAAAAACTTAGTTCCAGTCTTACGAGTAAAAGAGTAATTATTTTTGACTATTCTGAAATCATTCTGCCCTAAATTATGTCTGTCTGTCCGTCTGTCTGTCTGTTTAAATCACGATACAGGCCACATTATTTGACGTAGAGCGCCAAAATTTAGTTGGGCAATTTGTATTGTGTCTAAGATGGTTGGTATTGAAAATGAGATATATCGGTCCACGTTTTGGTATAGTCCCCTTATAACGATACCTCCCGATATTCGGTATTTTGATGATTTATGCCACATTTTTTCACGGATTTGCCTGAAAATTAGTATTTGTAGGTCATAACGGGTCCTAGGTCGTGTAGCGAGACATTACATGTATAGGTCCACGCTTTGGTATAGCCCCCATATAAAAGTACCCCCCGATATTCGGTATTTTGATTATTTTTGCTACATTTTTTCACGGATTTGTCTAAAAATTGGTATTTGTTGGTCATAATAGGTTTTAGCTCCGGTGGCTAAACATAGCATGTATGGGTCCATGATTTGGCATAGCCCTCATATAACGGTACCTCCCGAAATTCGGTATTTGGTGGTTTTTCCCACAGTTTTTAAAAATTGGTATTTGTAGATCAGAATGGGTCCTAGTTCATGTGGCGAATCATTATATGTGTAGGTCCACGTTTTAGTATAGTCTCCATATAACGGTACCTCCTGATATTCGGTATTTTGATGATTTTTGACACATTTTTTCACGGATTTCTCGAAAAATTGGTAGTTGTAGGTCATAATGAGTCCCAGTTCGTGTGGCGTATCATTGTAATTATAGGTCCACGTTTTGGTATAGCCCCCATATAACGGTACCTCCCGATAATCGGTATTCTTAATGGTTTTTGCCACATTTCTTCGCGGATTTGTCTAGAAATTGGTATTTTTTTGGTCTTAATGGGTTCTAGCTCTTTTGGCGAAACACTGTATGTATAGGTCCACGTTTTTGTATAGCCCCATATAGCCTATTTCCCGATATTCGGTTTTTGATGATTTTTGGCACATTTTCCCATGAATGTGTCTAAAAATTGGTTTATAGGCTCTAATGTTTCCTTTACCCTAAGGTGGAAGGTACTAAAAGTTTGGCCCGGCCGAACTTAATTTTTTTTTTAAAACTCAAATTAAAGCCTATGGCTGAAAAATAAGAGTAGACTATTCAAAATATCAAAGGTGAAAATCTATGATATTTTTTACCATGAATATATCTTTCTGTTAAGAAATTACTATGGAGTCATTACTTATAATAAAAATTGTGCCGCTTAGATAAGTCAGATCTGTAATTTATTAAGCTTTAAAATTGGGAGCCGGCAACGTGGACCGGGCCAGCTCATACTCATATTTATAATATAATTTATAATTATACTAGCTGGCCTTTTTGAGTATTAAATTGGTATGACAATAGTTTGAAATTTAGGGTATATGCTCTGCATGAGTTATTTAAAATAAATTCTTTTAACAACAGCTAAAAAAACTTCGTTAAAGGATCCAAAGAATTGACAACATTATGAAATTTAATACCAATTTCTATTTTTCTAGGGGGTCCTTGCCAGTATACTTTTTAAATCCTGCATTATACATATGTAAATAATAATCAATTTGAGTTTGGCCATTACAAAACCACAACTTAAACCAAACCGCAATAATTATGCGTTTTTATTGTTATAAAAAACGCGACTAACATGATACCAAATAAAACAATATATGTATAGGTATGGTATAACAATATATGTATAGGTATGGAAAACAATTATTTTACACATCTGTTTAAATTCAGTTAGCGAAACTTGCTGCTATTTTCGAAAAACTCAGAAAAGTCATTTTCATTGAACATTCTAAATCCTAAGAGTTTGTTTGTTTAGACTTGACAATATTGAAAATCTCCAACAATTATGGATACAATACTAATCGATATAAGTGATAAGGGTGGTCGAATTCTCAATCCTTTAAAATGGATCGGCATGTTTTCCGGCTGTAATATTAAATATAAAAGCAAATTTTTACATCCATTGAAAATGTGAGATGTTTTAATTTTGGTTTTTGTTGGAATTATAATAATTTCAAATATCTTCTTTAGTTTAAATTTATTTCTATTTGTCACCTCGATTTTGGCTTGCTACGGTCAATTGTATTATGTTTGGGAACGTCGCCATTACACGTTTGAAATATATATTGAAGTAAGTATCGAAATATTTATATATTTTTTACCAGTTACATTCAGTGTATTTCACGAATGTCAACATAACTTAGATCTGAATCTTTCCGATTTAAACAATCCAGTATTATTTTATAAAAACATCATAGCGTGCCGAGTTCATTAAGTATACGGAAAATAACCAACGTTTTTTCGATCCAACGATTTTTTATACCCTCCACCGTACATAGTATAGAGGGTGAATTAAGTTCGTCATTCCATTTATAACTCATCGAAATAATAATTTTAGAACTAACAAAGTACATATATTGTTGATCAGCGTAAAATTCTAAGACGATTTAGCCATGTCCGTCCGTCTGTCCATCAGTCAAAACGAATTAAGAAAGGAAGGTAAAACTTTGCACAGATTAGTCTTTAGTATGCAGGCAGGTCAGGTTCGAAGATGGGCTATATCGGTCCACGATGTCGTGTAGCCCTCATATAACGGTACTACCCGATATTCGGTATTTTAATGATTGTAGCCACATTTTTCAATGGAATTCTCTGAAATTCCACACCAGGAGTTCCTTCTGAGTAATTTACCCCCTGGAAGAGAATTATCCACGTTATCGTATATACCTCCCTTTATTCGGTTTTTTATGATATTAGCTACATTATTCAACGGAATTGTTTCAATTTTCGTATTTGAAGTTCAGAATCGGTACTACAGCCTATGACAAAGAATTATTCAGGTCCCCGACTTCGTATAGCCCCCATATAACAGTTTTCATTTAGTTGGTATTTTCGACGGATTTTTTTTGAAAATTTTCAAGATCCTTTAAAATGGTGGAGGGTATTAAAAGTTCGTAACAGCCGAAATTAGCTGATTTTTTACTTGTTATACCTTAAACCACTCTGTGGTCAGCGTATTAAGTCTTTATGCATTTGCTTGTAACATTAAGAAGGAAACGAGATAGACCCATAGTTCCTTTTGACGATCTGCATAGAATCACATGCTCCGTCTGTCCGTCCATGTATTTTTGTAAAAAAGTACAGGGTGCATTAATTGTCAGATTGAGGTGAAATTTTCCACAGTGCTAGAAACAAACCCTATGGAAATTGGAGATAATCGGACTAGATTTGGATATAGGTCCCATATATATGTTCGTCCGATTTGTCTTTTATTGTCCCATATTGGATGGCACATGCAACCAAATTGAGCTTGGAAGCAAGTATATAAAGTTTAGTGAAAATCGGTTAAGATATAGCTATAGCTCCCTTCCATTCATGTTAATTATAATATATAATGTTCATCCGATTTGTTATTTAAGTCCCCCTCAGCCATTATTATACCCTACACCACAAGGTGGTCAGGGTATTATGTCTTTGTGCATTTGTTTGTAACAGGCAAAAGGAAACGAGATAGACCCACAGTTCCTTTTGATGATCTGCATAGAATCACTTTCTGAGTTGATTTATGCATGTCAGTCCGTCTGTCCGTCCGTCTGTCCATGTATTTTTGTGAACAAAATGCAGGTCGCATTTATTATCCGATTGATATGAAATTTTCCAAACAACATTTGTTTGGCCCAAGGACGAACCCTATTGAAATTGGAGATAATCGGTAAAAATTTAGATGTAGCTCCCTTATATATCTTCGTCCAATTTGCTTTTTATTTTGCACCAAACGTGTAATATCAGCCCGAATAGTATGGAATTAGGCCTGAAAACAAGTATGCCAAATTTGATCGAAATCGGTTCAGATATAGCTATAGCTCCCATATATATTGTTCATCCGAATTGTTATTTTTGCCCTCCGCAGCCGTAATATGCACTCTGTAACTACAATATTTGGGGAAATATATCAAATGCAGGTAAGAAATACCTTTGCTTAATTTTATCGAGATCGGTTCAGATTTGGATATAGCTCCCATAGAAAACTTCGTCCGATTTACCTTTTATTGTTCACCAAATGTCTAATATTTGCCCAAATTGGATGCACTTACGACCGAATTGAGTCTAGAAGCTAGTATGTCAAATTTGGTGAAGATCGGTTCAGATATAGCTATAGCTCCCATATATATTGTTCATCCGATTTGTTGTATTTGTTACCCACAGCCGGAATATGCACTCCGTAACAACGATATTCAGGGAAATATATCAAATACAGCTCAAAAATATCTTTGTCAAATTTTATCGAGATCGGTTCTGATTTCAAATTAATTTTGCACCAAATGGGCAATACAAGTCCGAATTTAAAAGATACAAATGCTTCGGCATATTTAGTCCTTTGAATTTTAAATTATAATCATAGGATGTATGATTGAATTCTCCCATAAAACCTTTGAATTGTTATGTGGAGCTCAACTAAATTAGCAAAGTGGTGTAGGGTATCATTAAATCGGCCCCGCCCGACTTTAGGACTTTCTTTACTGGTATGAACTCCATAATAACGTTATTCCGGAAAAGTTATTAAATACAGCTCAGGAAGACTTCTTACAAATTTTATGAAGATCGGTTGAGATTTGGATATATCTCCTATATATGTATATCTCTATTCGATTTAAAGTTTTTGTGAACCAAATGGTTTATATCAGCCCAAATAGTGTGGATTTTGGCACATGCGACCGAATTCGGCCAAGAAGTAAATACTTCAATGTTAGTGAAAATCTCTTAAGATATAGCTATAGCTCCCATATATATGTTTCATTCGATTCAGCTCAGAAATACCTTTGTCATATATTATCGAGATCCGTTCAGCTTTTTATATAGCTTCCACCCATTATCTTTATTTTGAAAGCAGAACAATGGGGTGAAGCCAGACTACTTTGAAGCAACAAAATAACAAAAAAATTTGTGTCAACAATGGCACAATTGTAGAAGGTAGAATAAAGCTACCTCTACCTAGCAAATACGAAATTTGAAGCAATTTCAGACAATAATGTAGCTAAAATCATCAAAATATCGAATATTGGGAGGTACCATAGACTATACGAAGATGTATGGTCCCCAAAAATACCGATTTTCGGTATTTCGAAGGTTTCTGACACATTATCCAACCAAATTGAATGAAACTTGACAAAAGGTTTGTTCGCTCCCTGCTACAGGTCCACTAATAGTTTTAGCCGCTATAAAATGGTACCTCCAGATTGTCGGTATTTTGAAGGTTTTTGTCACAATTTCCAGCCAAAATAGGATAAAAATAATAAGGGTTGTGCTATTTTAATTTATATTTTGTTTCAATTAAAATGAATTGATATTCAAATTTAACATATTGTACTCTTTTCAATGTTTCGTTTTACTTTGATAATCATAGTGGTGGAGGGCATAAAAAGTCTGCACTTTGAGCCCTTTTTATTTGTATATATCCTTCTGGATATCATTTGTATGTATTTGGATATCATGGCAAACCATAAAAATTTCGCTTAAATTTGATACGAGCTTCAACGTTATTTTTTTTATATTTGATATTATAAAATTCACCCTATTTTCATTTTCGTTTTCTTTTCCCAAGGCAATTTTAATTTTCTTTCAAAGTCTCATATCAATTTGGAAATTGTGGATGTTTACATTTTCTCAAGATTGCTTATTTGATATGATGAAATCCGTCGAGAACTCAGAAATGTTACAAAATTTGGAAATCTTTCAATTAGGTAAGTACTATTTCGATTTTATAAATTGAAAAGTAGTGTAGTAATTATGTAGAGTAGTGCAATATTTATAACTAAACAAGTTAAAAAGTATTAGTCGGTTTTGCCGACAGCTGTTTATCCTCAGCCCATGTTCGATTCTTTAAATATGCAGGGTGAGATGAAAAAACTGCAACCAACTTCAGACTGCTGTCATTTCCAAACCACTCGTCCGACAGCTGTTAAAATTATTCCAGTGACAGCTCATTATATTATTTACAAGCGTACAAAAGCATTTAGGAGAAAATTTGCAGAAAAAAAGTTATTTGTGATGGAATTCAAGCGTGATAGTGCGATTTCTTTATATTTGGCTGGAAAACCAGAAGTGGCTCTCGTTAGAGCACTCCAACATTTAAATGTGAATAAATCTTTTGTGTCTCGTACCATCGCTCGTTACCGTGATACTGGCAGCGTAGCCTAACGTCAAAGAAGTGCTTTGCCGAAAGAGGTGAACTGCCGAATTTGATATTCTCCGTTGCGAAAACATTCGTTGTCCAGTAGTTTGTACAAAAAAACAAAATGATCGTGTTTACTTGCCAAAGAGGTCAGCTGAAAATCTGCACCTTCGGTTGGCTAGCAGAACTCAAGCGCCGGCAATGGTGATGGTGTGGGCCGCCATAACAGCCAATGGTCGCTCTCCGCTCGTATAATCGACCGTGGCATCAGAATAAATGCCGAATATTATCTCGAAAATATTCTAGAGGGTGTATTAAAGCCTTGGACATGCAAACATTTTTGCCGAAAACCTTGGACATTCCAACAGGGCTCAGCACCATCGAACTCAGCACGCGCCATCCAAGAATGTTTAGAAAGTTCATCGCTTCATTTCCAGTGCTATTGTGTCTGGAGTATTTTAGAAAGCAAGGTTGGCACTGAAAAATACCGATGTGTCGATCACGTCAAGCAAGTGCTTCGCCGGGAATGGGCCCAAATAGCGCAGAGCAACATTCGGGCAGCGTGTGACGGTTTCATTTTCCGTTTGAAGCCCATAATTCGTACCGAAGGCGAACAATTCGAACCAATCGAAACTTATTCAAAAATGTGATGCTATTTCCGACATGTTTGCTTTCATTCAATAAAATTAAAAAAAATGTAAAAATTATGGCATTTGACTTTGTTGCAGTTTTTTTATCTCGCCCTGTAAATCCAATTTTATGCAAAATAATAAATACCATATTCATGTCAAGTTTCTTGTTGAGAGAAATATTCAGAATAAATCAAGTTGTAAGGAATCGCTGACATATTTCGCAAGTTATGATAGATATAAGTATGGTGATCCTTTGTGGAGAGATATCAGAAGGGGCTTGCAGATATTCACAACAGATCTAGTGTTAGCAAAAATGTTTGTTTGTGTGAAATTTGAGAGAGTCAGATGCTTAGGAGTTGGATACTTACTTTCAGCGTTTAGTTTTGTTAAAATTTTGAACCCTTTGTGGGGGAGGTACCAGAAGAAATAGTCTGATCTCTACCATCCTTATAATAGATCTTGTGTTGATGGAAATTTTGAGATGTACCAAGTCTGAATTGAATTGGATGTTCATTTCGCGCTTTTTGAGCTTCATGGATACTCAAAATGTTGACCCTTTGTAGAGAAGGTATCACATCATCACAGCGAATCTTGTGTTAGTAGAAATAATGGGATGTGTGAAATATGAGGACAGCCGGATGCTTATTTCGGATTTTATGACTGTTTTGGTTATTCAAAACTGTGGACCTTTGTGGGGGAGGTACCAGAAGGAATGGTCTGATCTCTATCATCTTTATAGCAGATCTTGTGATGATAGAAATATTGAGATGGACCAAGTCTGAATAGAATCGGATGTTAATTTCGCGTTATATGAGGGGGAGGTTCCATAAAGGAGTGGACCGATATGTTCCGTCTTAATACCAGATCTTGGGTTGATACAAGTATTAGGATGTGTGAAATTTGAAGACAATGGGACTTTTACATCACATCTTATCAGAGTTATAATTATTTCAAATGTTGACCATTTGTTGGGGAGGTACTTGATGAGGTGGATCGACATCGTCCATTTTCGCACCTGACCTAACACTGATACATATAACGATTTGCAATGTCCAAAGAGACCTACGGTCTAAAACTTTTATTTCAGAGAGGCACGTTTTGGCCGTATCAAATGATATATACCCTCTCTAGCCTTATGGCTGATGGGTATAAAAAAACCAGATATCGCATCTGCATTAATAATTAATTTAATAATTATTTATAGCACAATAAATCACCATTCACCATTCTTTGGAGGGGATATTATCTTTATCATTTCGTTTGTATCTCCTCGAAATATTCTTGATAGACCCTATAAAGTACATGTATTCTTGAGCAGCGTATTATTCTAAGACGATTTAGCGATATCCGTCTGTGTGTGTCTCTCTGACTGTTGTAATTACGCTATCTTTCGAACGAATTGAGAGAGAAGGCTAAAATTTTGCACACAGTGTATTGTGCCAGTAGACAGGTTACGTTCGTAAATGGGGCATTTCGGTGCACGTTTTCGTATAGCCCCATTTAACGGCATCTGCCGATATTCCGTATTTTGATGATTTTATTGACATTATTCGCCGGAATTGTTCTAAATATCGTATTTTAAAATCGTATTTAAAAAATATTTCGGAATTTGTTGAAATTGTTCAAGTTCCTTCCAAATGGTGGAGGGTATTAAAAGTTCGACCCGGCCGAACTTAGCTGCTTTTTATACTCTCCACCATACTATGGACGGTATATTAACTTTGTCATTCCGTTTGTAACTCCTCGAAATACTCATGTCAGACCCAACAAAGTATATATTTTTGATCAGCGTAAAATTCTAAGTTTAGCGATTCCCGTCTGTCTGTCTGTCCGTCTGTTGTAATCACGCTATCTTTCGAATGAATGGAGATAGATGGCTAAAATTTTGCACACATCTTTATTTTTCCAGTAGGCAGGTTAAGTTTGTAAATGGGTCATGTAGGTTCACGTTATCATATAGACCCCAATATAACGTCTATATTCGGTATTTTTTAAATTTTAACAGAATTATTTAAGGATTTTATTTTTTGAAAATTTCCAAATTCGTTCCAAATTATGGAGGGTATTCAACTTACTGCGTTTTAACTTGTTTACTTGTTAATTTAATGTCAATTATTCCCCTACATATATTTTTCATACTTTCAGAATTGATTGACAGCGCAAATATTATTAACGACATAACTCAAATACTTAACGAATCCTGGATTGATATCAAGAGACAGTTGTTGCTACTCCGCTTCACGGTGTTTGGCATTTGCAGTTGGTATACCGGCCACAGTCTAGTGTCAAATATTTACTACTTGTACATAAGCGATGAGAATGACAAAGAAAAACTGGAGTTTCGTAAGGAATATACCTATAAAGATGTTTAGGAGCCACATTTCTGCCACTACTATTTGAATTTATTTATTTCTAGCATTTCCCGCTTCTTTTCCCGTTTGGTATTCCAACGTAAATTCTTTGTGGCATTTCTATTTGGAATATTTTGTTGTGACAATGCAAATATATTTGGCCACAGTTGGTAAGCATTACCTCACAACAATATGTATGCATACAGGTATATACATTATAACTTTACAAATGTGTATCCTTTTGCAGCATCGATTACATGTTCAGGTCTCTTCAGTGTGATTTCGGTACATTGTTTGACAATGTTGAGGGTTTTGCGAACTTTGATTACTTACAGTACTTCGGAACATGTGCCATCTCAACATAGAACCAAATACTTGGAAGCCTGCGTACGATTGCATCAGAACTTATTGAGGTACATAAATAAGTCATGTTAACAAATGGCATACAGGGTGAGATAAAAAACTGCAACAAAGTCAAAAGCCATAATTTTTACACTTTTCTTTAATTTTATTGAATGAAAACAAAAAATGTCGAAAATAGCATCAAATTTAAGAATAAGTCTAGATTTGTTCGAATTGGTCACCTTTGACACGAATTATGGCCTTCAAACGGCCAATGAAACTTTCACACGCTGCCCGAATGTTGCTCTGCGGTATTTTGGCCCATTCCTGGAGAAGCGCTTGCTTGAGGTGATCGACACTTTGGTATTTTTTAGTGCCAAACTTGTTTTCAAAACTACTCCAGACACAATAGTCCAACGGATTGGTATCCGGAGCTATTGGTGGCCATTGTGCGCTGGAAATGAAGCGAGGAGCCTCAATTTGAAACCATTCTTGGGTGGCGGGTGCTGAAATGTTTGCGTGCCCAAGGCTTTAATACGCCCACCAGAATATTTTCGCGATAATATTCAGCATTTATTCTGATGTCACGTTCGATAAATACGAGCGGAGAGCGACCATCGGCTGTTATGGCGGCCCACACCATTACCATGGCCGGCGCTTGATTTCTGGTGGCCAACCGAAGCTGGCCACCTCTTTGGCAAGTAAACACGATCATTTTGTTTGTTTACAAACTGCTGGACAACGAATGTTCTCTCATCGTAGAAAACCAAATTCGGCAGTTCACCACTTTCGTCCAAGCGAAGCAACTCTTTAGCTCTTTTGAGTCTATTTTCTTTCTGTTGCGGTGTAAGTTTTTGCACTTTTTGGAATTTCAATGGCTTCACCCCGAGCTCATTTTTCAATAATTGCCGAATGGAATATTGCGATATGTTCAGCACGTGCTTTTTTTGGGCACCGTGACGCGGGTTTCGATCAAGTCGCTTCTTTACTTTTCGAACCATTTCTGCTAATGTTGCTGTTTTCTTCCGTCCACTTTCTTGACGTCGGGCTACGCTACCAATATCACGGTAACGAGCGATGGTTCGATACACAAAAGATTTATTCACATTTAAATGCTGGAGTGTTTAATTTATGGTTCGATCCTTACCAAATTTAAATGGAGGTGAAGTTGGGGTCAAGATAGAAGCATATTTGGAGATGATAGCAAAATATTTAGGGATTGAAATGGGCCAAAAACAGACAAATTCCTTGATTTTGCTGTTGCTCTTCAGGCCACAATTATGAACCAATCGACGCGGAAATTGCATGGAGTTAGAGTTCAGGGCTGGGCAGGAGCCTATCAATTTGTAAGATTATCGGACAATATTGAGCGGGTAAAATAAACCATAATTTTTATGTTAAAAATTCGAAAATTTACGCTAGATCTCGAATATTTTTTAACCCGCAGTGCTCTATGGCATCATTTCAAAAACGAAATCTTTAAAATGGATTTGAATATAAGGGAGCTCCCAACATAATGTAGTGTTGTAGGGAATCAAATGGTCGGCCCCGCACGACTATTGCCTTTGCTTACATGTTTTTGTTTATTTCAATTCCAGTTTCTGCAGTCGATTAAACAGAGTGTATCAAAAGCCATCTCTGGGACTATTTATTTCTTGCTGTCTATTAATTTGCTTGTTAACCTTTAAAGCCAGTGTCGATTTGGTAAGATACCTGGTGTATAAGCCCCAATAAGTAAGACCTAATGTACTTCTCTTACAGGGTAAGGACATTTCGGGTTCTATTAAAGTTTGTCTCTATCTCTTGGCAGCCTTTTATGAATTGCTAATATTTTGCCTGAATGGCCAGCGTATTACTTCAGAGGTATTTAAATTTGAATTTTGTTCGATCGGCTTCCTTCCGACAACTTAAAATTACTTTAACAAGGAGAATTTAAATCTTATTGGTATACGCCTCATAAATATTTTCCATTTATTTTCAGAGTGAACGTTTGCCCCAAGCAATTTACAGCAGTTTGTGGTTCGATGAAAATCGAAATTTTAAATTCATGATACAGATCATGATTATGAGAACTAATCAAAATATAAGAATGGATGTTGGTGGCTTTAGCCGAATGTCCTTGGAAACACTTTTAACGGTGAGTAAAATTGTGTTAAAACATTTAAAACCTTAAATTAATGTAGCTCTTATATAAGCATTGATCGGACATAGCTCCCATTATTTTTGAAATTTTTGAAATAAACTTATGGGTTGTTATGTTACGGCACCAAATACAAAATGATAATAACTTGTAACGAAATTTAATTTCAGATAACCCGTTCCAGTGTATCGTATTTCCTATTTCTGCGAAATTGCATGTAAAACAAAATATAATTTAGAAAGGATTCTACTCTATCCACGTACTTTTTAAAAATCGATTAATTGTTTAATAAACTGTACTTATGCACTGTTAATTAGAAAATTGAATAAAGATTCATAAAGAAACTAACTTGAATGGCATTTTTTTCTTAAGCAGCATACAATTTTATCTGTGGAAATCACTTTAGCTTCCGAACGGTGTGAAGTGGTTAAAAAAAATATACTGAAATGTATTTTAGGTCCGCAGAATTTTTGGTATTGAAAATGATACGGGACAAACCGATTAAATGTATTTATAGTATTTTGACATATTTTCAATTTTCTGTAAAACGGCCAGTGGGATAGACAAATTCTTGTGGCCAAGTTTTTGCACATATAGTGATACCCGGTTTTTTATACCCTACACCACATAGTGGTAAGGGTATTATGTCTTTGTGCATTTGTTTGTAACATGGAGAAGGAAACGAGATAGACCCATAGTTACTTTTGAGAACCTTCATAGAATCACTTTCTGAGTTGATTTATGCATGTCCGTCCGTCTGTCCGTCCGTCCGTCCGTCCGTCCGTCCGTCCGTCCGTCCGTCCGTCCGTCTGTCCATGTATTCTTGTGAACAAAATGCAGGTCGCATTTATAATCCGATTGAGATGAAATTTTCCAAACAATATTTTTTTGGCCCAAGGACGAACCCTATTGAAATTGGTAAGAATCGGATCAAATTTAGATATAGCTCCCATATATATCTTCATCCGATTTCGGGTTAAATGGGCACCAAATGTCCACTATCAGTCCAAATTACCTGAATTTTGGCACACCCAACCGGGTTCGGCCTAGAAGCAAGTATATCAAATTTGGAGAAAATCGGTTCAGATATACCTAAAGCTCCCATATATATCTTTCATCCGATTTGATCTTTAAGTCCCTCACATTCCTACTATGCACTCCACAACCGTGATATTTGGTACGAGGTATTAGATGGAGCACAGAAATAGCTGTTTTAAATTTTATCGAAATCGGTTCAGATTTGGATATAGCTCCCATATATATCTTCATCCGATTTCGGGTTAATTGACCACCAAATGGCTAATATCAGCCCAAATGGCCCGAATTTTGGCACATGTGACCGAGATTAGCCTTAAAGTAAATACAACAAATTTGGAGAAAATCGGTTCAGATTTGGATATAGCTCCCATATATATCTTTATCCGATTTCGGGTTAATTGTGCTCCAAATGGCCGATATAAGCCCAAATGGACTGAATTTTAGTACATCGGACCAAATTCAGCCTAGAAGCAAGTATATCAAATTTAGTGAAAATCGGTTCAGATATAGATATAGCAAGCATATATATGTTTCATCCGATTTAGTGTTTTAGTCCCTTACATTCGTAATGTTCACTCCACAACCGTGATATTTGGTACCAGATATAAGGTACAGCCCAGAAATAGCTGTTTGTAATTGTATCGAAATCGGTTCAGATTTGGATATAGCTCCCATATATATCTTCATCCGATTTCGGGTTAATTGTGCTCCAAATGGCCGATATAAGTCCAAATGGACTGAATTTTAGTACATCGGACCAAATTCAGCCTAGAAGCAAGTATATCAAATTTAGTGAAAATCGGTTCAGATATAGATATAGCAACCATATATATGTTTCATCCGATTTAGTGTTTTAGTCCCTTACATTCGTAATGTTCACTCCACAAACGTGATATTTGGTACCAGGTATTAGATGGAGCACAGGAATAGCTGTTTTAAATTTTATCGAAATCGGTTCAGATTTGGATATAGCTCCCATATATATCTTCATCCGATTTCGGGTTATTGACCACCAAATGGCCGTAAAAGCATCAATTTTGGCAAATCCGACCGAAACCAGCTTAGAAGCAAGTACACCAATTTTGGTAAAAATCGGTTGAGATATAGCTATAGCTCCCATATATATGTTTCATCCGATTTCGCCTTTAAATCCCTCACATTCGTAATATGCACTCCACAGAAATGATATTTGGTACCAGTTATCAGATAAAGCCCAAAAATAGTTGATTTTAATTTTAATAATTTTATTAAAATCTGTTCCGATTTGGATATGCCTCCCATATATATCATCAAATGGCCAATATCAGCCCAAATGGCATGAATTTTGGCAAATCCGAGCGAAACCAGCCTATAAGCAAATAGTCGATTTTGATTTTATAAAAAGCTGTTCAGATTTGGATATAGTATAGCATAGCATACTCTTCACAGGAATGATATTTGGTACCAGATATCAGATAAAGCCCAAAAGTAGTTGCTTTTAATTTTCTCAAAATCTGTTCAGATTTGGATATAGCACCCATATGTATCTTTATTCGATTTCGAGTTAATTGTGCAACAAATGGCCAATATCAACCGAAATGGCATGAACTTTGGCATATCTGGCCAAATTCAGCCTAGAAGCAAGGACACCAATTTTAGTAAAAGTCGTTTCAGATATAGCTATAGCTCCCAAATATATCTTCATCCGATTTCGAATTAAATGTGCAGCAAATGGCTAATATTGGTACATCAAATTGAGTGAAAATCGGTCGGATACAGCTATAGCTCCTATATATACCTTTCATCCGATTTGTACTTTAAGTCCCTCAAATTCGAAAAATGTAGGATACAAGAATAATATTTGGTATCAGATGCAGCCAAGAAATATCTTCTTTTTCAGTTTTACAAATATCGGTTCAGATTTGGATATACCTCCTATATATATCTTCATCCAATTTCGTGTTGATTGCGCACCAAATGTCCAATATCAGCCCAAATGTCCTGGGTTTTGGCAAATCTGACCGGATTCAGCCTAGAATCAAATACATCAAACTTGGTGAAAATCGGTTCAGATATAGCTATAGTTCGTAAAATGCACGATAGAATTAGATAGATTTTGATTTTGTACCAAATATCTCATAGAGCTCGGAAATGCTCTGTATAAACCTTTTTACGAGAGCTCTACTAAATATGCATAGTGGTGTAGGGTATCATATAGTCGGCCCCGCCCGACTTTTGAGCTTTCCTTACTGGTTTAGAGTTGGTATTTTGAGTCTGCAATAGATACCGCCTTCACTGTCTGCAAATTATCTATACAGATTCGGTATTTTGACGATATGACCCAGCAAACATATCCGTTACATGGCTACCAACTTATAAATAAATATTATCTATATATATAAATGTAAGTTGTGTTAGTTACTACGCTTATAACTCAAGAACCGCTGATCTGATTTTAACGATTCATACAAATTCTGAATTGTCTCTTTTCCGAAAAGGATAATATTCGCGTAAAAATGTGATATATTAACATTTTCATTTTGACTTCTGAAATGTACAATCGTAATGTTTTATTTTGTATGTTTTTTTTTCATTTTGACTTACTTTTTTCGAATGTACATTTGTAGTGTTTATAATATTTTTTTTTTCTTTTTGATTCGAATATTAATACCAATTTATTTTGACTCGATTTCTTGAGAACTGAAATAGAAGCCGGGTTACATTGAAGTGTAGTACCAAATTATGTGGTGGCGAAACGAAATAGATGTTATCGAAATAATTTAACGCGGTCACACCAAATTTAAGTCAAAATTTCTAAAAATCTTGAAAAAAGAGATCTCATTGCAAAAATTCTCAAATCGGGGAAAAATTACATAAGGTATAACTAAAGAACGGCTTGACAATTCATACAATTTTGGAATGGTATCCAATAAAAATATTAATAATAAATTTCTTTTTGGTGTGATTTTTTTCAATTTGACATACTATATTGAAGTGAACATTTTTTATTGCCTTGAAATCTGAATGAATAATATTTAAAATAAAATGAGTGACCTACGTGGACCTACATCTTTCATATGGCAATAATCCGCCCAATGAGAACTCAAAATGCAATTCATTGGAACTGCAGTCAGTGAAATACCGAATATAAAGGGTGCAAAATGGTAGAGCGAATTGGACATTTAGGAAAAAAGAAAGAAATTCTTCCTAAACTTTCAAGATGTCTTAAATCGCTTTTGCAGGTCATGATATATGACCCCCGGATAAGGGTACAACCCTATTTCAAGTATTGTTTACATTTTAACCACATTTTTCTTACACTCATTTTAATTTGATAAGAAACCATCCTCGCAAAATATGATCATGTTTTGGTATAACCATCATATAATTTAAGCCATGTTCGGGGTCTTCGACATTTTTTTCATCTTTAGGCCTTTATTTGGCATCTTTGTTTCTAAGGGTGTAAAAACCTCTTCTCATAACATTTTCAATTTTCGGAGTAGAGTCCATCTTGGTCTTGACCACATTCATCAATTGATTTGGCTAAAAAATTGTATTTAGGCAACTCTGGGGTAGAGAATCGTCCCTCAGATAATTGTCCACATAGGCATTTATTCGAATATAGTTCTCACATTAGTGTACCCACAAATCCGCTTTCCTAACCAATGTTTGGTCAGAAAAGAAAATTTGATATACTATTGAATTTGAAACTCCAAAGAGAATATTGGTTGGGAACGTAGATGTGGGATTAACATCTACATGCCATAAACTCCGAAATATCAAATTGTGGCAGAAACATTAAAAAATCACGAATATTAATTTTTTTGTTCGTTATTGAATTATACTATGATGAAAAATATGGACTTTATGGGTTCTCCAACTCACAATTTAAATGACAAAAATAAATTAATTAATATTTCACGGTAATGGGTGTAAAAAAGCAATTATCTTTGACTATTTTGAAATCATTCCGCCCTCAATTATGAGGTGGACAAAACTAAATACCACGCATCACGGTATTCTTAACATTGGAAATTCAATACCAAAAATTTAGCTGAGTTTTCACATGGGGCTATTATAGAAGTTCTATATCATACAGGTTTTTAACACTCAATTATAGCCTTAGGCTGAAAAATAAGATCAGGCTATTCAAAATATCTAAAACCGACGGTAGATTATTATCTATTATAATTTTTCCCATGAATGTTTATTTCTATTTAGAAATTACTATGGAGTTATTTTACTTATAATAAAAATTGTGCCGCTTTCATAATTCTATAATGCTTAAAAAAATATGCATTATAGACTAAAAGTAGGGGCCGGCAACGCGGACCGGGCCAGCTAGTAAATTATGTTTTTGGCGTCCAAATTGTCTTTATAGGTCCACGCGAAAAATACAATAAAAAAAAGTAGTTTGATCAAAAACAGCGTCCTTGATATATTATTTACATCAAATTATATGGGTGACATATTCAAATCTGAACCGATCTCGACAAAATTTGGAAGAGGTATTTTTGGGATGTACCCAATATCTTGTACCGGAAATCCTTGTTATGGAGTGTATTTTAGAGATTTTGGTGACTTAGATATAAAATCCGATGAAACATATATATGGAAGCTAAAGCCATATCTGAACTGAAATTTAACACACACTTAATTCTAGACTAAATTTGGTAGTCCCTGTAAAAATTCAACCCATTTGGCCTAATATTACACATTTGGCGAACAATATACAAACGAAGATATATATGGGAGCTGTATCCAATTCTGAACCAATCTTGATAAAATTTGGCAGAAGTATTTCTGAGCTGTATCTGGTAGCTGTATATTGCGAATTTAGGAGACTTAAACACCGAATCGGATGAAACATATATATATGAGCTATAGCCATGTCTGAACCGATTTTCACCAAATTGTATACATTTGTTTCTCGTCTGAATTAGGTCGGCAGAAATTCATTCCATTTAAACGAATATTAAACATATGACGCACAATAACATTGAAATCGAAAGAAAATATATATGAAAGCTATATCTTTATCTGAACCGACAACCCAAAACTCGCCAGACATACTTATGGACAGAACCTGGTAGTGTATGCTAAAATTCATTGGATTCGGTGCACAATACTTATTAAATCTGAACACATTACATATGGGAGCTATATCCAAATCTGATCCGATTATCACCAATTCCGATAGGGGTTGTCCTTGGGATAAAAAAAATTATTTCGGGACAATATCATCGCAATCAGACAATAAATGCGACCTATTTGCTTTGCTTACAAAAATGCATGGAGAGACGGACGGACGGATATGCATAAATTGATTCTGAATTAGATTCTATGAAGATTGTGAAAAGAAACTACGGTACTATTTTGTTTCCTATTGCATGTTACAAACAAATGCAGGGTGAGATGAAAAAACTGCAACCAATTTCAGACTGCTGTCATTTCTAAGCCACTCGTCCGACAGCTGTTAAAATTATTCCAGTGATAGCTCATTATATTGTTTACAAGCGTACAAAAGTATTTTGGTGAGCATTTTCCAGCAAACAAGGTTATTCGTGATAGAATGCAAGCGTGATTTCTTTATATTTGGCTGGAAAACCACAAGTGGCTATCGTTAGAGCAGTCCAGCATTTAAATGCGAATAAATCTTTTGTGTCTCGTACCATCCCTCGTTAAGTGGACGGAAGAAAACCGCAACATCAGCAGAAATGATTCGAAAAGTAAAGAAGCGACTTGATCGAAACCCGCGTCGCAGTGGCCGAAAAATGGCTAGTGAGCTGGTAGATAACGCAATATTCCATTCGGCAAATATTGAAAAATGAGCTCGGGGTAAAGCCATTAAAATTCCAAAAAGTGCAAGAACTTACACAGCAACGGAAAGAAAATAGACTCAAAAGAGGTAAAGAGTTACTTCGCTTTGCCGAAAGTGGTGAACTGCCGAATTTGGTTTTCTTCGATGAGAAAACATTCGTTGTCCAGCAGTTTGTAAAAAAACAAAATGATTGTGTGTATTTGCCAAAGAGGTCAGCTGAAAATATGCACCTTCGGTTGGCCACCAGAACTCAAGCGCCGGTCATGGTGATGGTGTGGGCCGCCATAACAGCCGATGGTCGCTCTCCGCTCGTATTAATCGACCGTGGCATCAGAATAAATGCCGAATATTATCGCGAAAATATTCTGGAGGGTGTATTAAAGCCTTGGGCACGCAAACATTTTGGCCGCAGACGTTGGACTTTTCAACAGGACTCAGCACCATCGCACTCAGCACGCGCCACACAAAAATGGTTACCAAATGAGGTTCCTCGCTTCATTTCCAGCGCACAATGGCCACCAAAATCACCGGATACCAATCCGTCGGAGTATTGTGTCTGGAGTATTTTGGTATGCAAGGTTTCCACTAAAAAATATCAAAGTGTCGATCACCTCAAGCAAGCGCTTCGCCGGGAATGGGTCAAAATACCGCAGAGTAACAATCGGGCAGCGTCTGACGGTTTCATTGGCCGTTTGAAGGCCATAATTCGTGCCAAAGGAGACCAATTCGAGCAAATCCAAACTTATTCTAAAATTTGATGCTATTTCCGATATTGTTTGCTTTCATTCAAATAAATTTAAAAGAAATGGAAAAATTATGGCGTTTGACTTTGTTGAAGTTTGTTTTTTCATCTCACCTTGTATATTGTACCTATTTTGCTACATATCCGATATCTTGGCTATTAGCATCACACAATTACCACACACAAATTACTTTTTAATGTATTTTGGATTTGACCGGGATTAAAGATATCCGCGGTTTAGTGGAAATTTGCGTATTTTGTTGACATAAAAGTTATGGGTTATTTTACCCTCTAAATATTGTGTGATTACCATTCAAGCTTACCATTGATAAGCTTCGGCCCAGCCCTACTCTTACTCCATGCAAATTTCCGCGTCGATTGATTCGTAATTGTGGCCTATAGAGCAACTGCAAAATCAGTTTTTGGCCCATTTCTACACCTAAATATTGTGCGATTATCTCCAAAAACAATAGGGTTCTATTCTGACCCTAACCCCACCTTCATTTTCAATTTCGTGGGGATCGGGACACAATTGCGACCTGTAGCGTGATTACATATAAACATGGACAGACGGACGGACGGGCATACATATCTAGATAGACTCAGCACGGCGAGATAGGAAGATATAGTTTCCCGTGTCGGAAACCATTATTTCGAGGTGTTGCATAATTGTTGGCCCAATTAAACTTATATAGTGTTGTAGGGTTTAAGCCGAAGATTTAAAATACATTATAATGCGAATAACTCAAGAATAAGGAGTTATGGCCAAAAATAAAGAAAAAAATGTTTTTTATGCAACCATGTTAAGCCCTAAAAAATTCCTAATACAAACTTACTTCCTTTATCCATTACGGTTGAAAATAAAAGTATTTTCTTTTTTGTTTTATAAAATACATCAATTTTATTAAAAAATCCTTAAATGTTTAACTAACAATTTCCTCATGCATTTTAATTGGCAAAATAAAATATTTGGAAATATATACGAATAATATTGGCACATCCTTGTACATTATAATGTGAAATGATACTTGTTATAAAAAAGGATATTTTGCGTTTTTTTTGTATGCCATATA
The DNA here is from genome assembly GCF_030504385.1 of Musca domestica. Classification (NCBI taxonomy): domain Eukaryota; kingdom Metazoa; phylum Arthropoda; class Insecta; order Diptera; family Muscidae; genus Musca; species Musca domestica. The sequence continues at coordinate 18,477,857 of NW_026712435.1, forward strand.
AGAACATTTCGATAGACACAAAATCGATAGAGGAAAGGTGGAAAACATACATATTCGAATAAACTGTGTAAGTATCCTTTCGACATTTAATACACACATACATAAATATTACTATAGGTTTTGAAACGAATACATTGTCAAATGCTCAAATGAAAAAAGGAGGTACTGAAATTATATTTGACCAGCAACCAATTGTGGCAGAAGAGTTTCTAAGGCACTAGATTTCTTGATTGTAGTTGTTATATTCCCTACAGCAACTGGCCATTGAAATGGGAAAACTATTTAAATCAAATTTGATAAAGACAAAATGCAAGACAATCATTACTATTTCTTAATAAAGCTTAATTAAGATTTCTTTAACTAAATTATTTTGTAAACTATGATAGTATAAAAAAAAATGATGGTTTGTTCTGTAGTTTTTGTTTTATGGTGTGGCTGTTAGAAATGTAATATAATAGCTAGATTTATGGTTCCAATCGACTTCTTGAGAAGCACTCGGCAGGCAATGCCTCAGATATCAAACGGACATTCGTTACTTCGGCTACCAATTCCTGCATTTCTTTTTCGTATTTATCAATCGATTTCTTTTGAATGTTACGCATTTCACGGAATTTCTCAATACGTCCCGTTAAATTGGCCCGGGCCACTTCGGCTTCAACGGCATCCAAACGTTTTTCTAAATAAAAAAAATTAAAATAACAAATTTAAGTTCTTTAAAATTATTCAAATACTTTGTGATAAACATACCTAATTGATCTAAATCAGCTGTGTTGATATCCTTCAAATTAATCAACTCATCCTTGATATCATCCAATTCCTTGACAGCTTTGTTAATTTGTTTTTTGGCTTCTTCTGTGTCGGCCTTAGCTTGACCCACCTAAATGAAACAACAAATTCTTTTTATCATCTCCATTTGCATCTGTTTTCATTCAAGTTTACCTTTCGTTTGGCATCATCTACCAAATTATCATCCTTGCTGGATGACTCTTCCAATCTGGCAATGTCGGTTTCGGTAATTTTGACACGATGATTCAATTGATCGGCTTCATCTCTCAGTTTGCGGGCATTTACTTTAGTTTCGTTGGCACGTCGTCGTATAAATTCGGCATCCTAGAACGAAGATATTTTTTTACTAAATGAAACAAGTAACAAGTAAAAAAGAAGTAAAGTTCGGCAGGGTCGAACTTTAAATATCCTCCACCATTTGGAACGAATATGGGATATGGGGGATATACGATATCGTGGACCTATATAGATAATTCTGTGCTGAGGTATAAAGTGACCACATGGAACTCCTTGTGTGGATTTTCAGACAATTCCGTTGAAAAATGTGGGTAATGTTATCAAAATACCGAATATCGGGGGTACCGTTACATGGGGGATGTACGATATCGTGGACCTATATAGACAACTCTCTCTCAGGGGTAAAGTATTCACAAGGAACTACTTGTGTGAATTTTCAGACAATTCCATTGAAAAATGTGGCTAACATCTTCAAAATACCGAATATCGGAGGGTACCGTTATATGGGGGCTATACGATATCGTGGACCGATATAGCCCATCTTCGAACAGACAAAAGAGAGATCTGTGCAAAATGTTAGCTTCCTATCTTAATTCGTTTAGACTGTAGCGTGATTACAACAGACGGACGGACGGTAGTAACGATTCCGAACTTCAAATACGAAATTTGACGCATTTCCGGTTAATAATGTCGCTAATATCATCAAAATACCGAAGAAAGGGAGGTATACCTCGAATGGGGGCTATACTAAGACGTAGACCTGCATAGACAATTTTCCGTCATAGGTTGTAGTACCCATTACGAACTTCAAATTCGAAATTTGAAGCAATTCCGGAAATACTTAATATCTCGGGGTAGCGTTATATGGGTGCTATACTAAAACGTAGATCCATATAGACAATTCTCTTCCAGGCGGTAAAGTACTCAGAAGGAACTCCTTGTGCGGATTTTCAGACTATTTCATTGGAAAATGTGACTAAAATCATCAAAATACAGAATATCGGGAGGTATCGATATAGTCCATCTTCGAAATCGACCTGCCTGCAGACTAAAGACAGATCGGTGCAAAATTTTACCATGCTATCTTTATTCGTTTTGACTCTAGCGTGATTACAACATACGGACGGACAGGGCTAAATGGTCTTAGAATTTTACGCTGATCAAGAATTAGAAATTTACTTTGTTGGGTCTAAAGTTATAATTTCGATGAGTTACAAACGGTATGACGAACTTAATATACCCTCCATGCCATGTATGGTGGATGGTATAAAAAGCAGTATATTCGGCCGGGCCGATCTTTAATTATCCTCCCCCATTTGGAACGTATTTAAAAATTATCAAAAAATTGAATTCGTTAAAAATTCTATTAAAATCTTAAAAATACCGAATATAGCCGTTATATTGGGGTCTATGCGAAGACGTGGATCTGTATAGGCAATTTTTGTCAAAAGCCATTACAATATTCAAATACGAAACTTGTGAAAAAAAATCCAGTGAATACTGTAGCTAAAATCATCAAAATATCGAATATAGGGAGGTACCACTATATCGGGGCTATACGAAAACCTGGACTTGCATAGACAATTTTCTGTCAGAGGCTGTAGTACCTATTATGAACTTCAAATACGAAATTTCGTTAAAATTACTCATGACGAAGTTATAAAATGTTTTGGACAAATAAACTGAAAATGCCATTGGTCCAGATGGAGTGGATCCGAAGTTTATTCGTACAATCTTGAATCGCCCATTTCCGTACATAACTTATTTTTCAATTCTATTATTACTTCTAGTACATATCCCGCACTCTGGAAGCATGCAATGATTATTCCTGTACCCTAGTCGAATGCTGAGTTTCGTCCTGTAGCGATATTGTGTTACTTCTCAAAAGTGTTTGAAAAAATCTTGCAGAAACAAATATCGAAGTATCTGCAACGAGAATTGTTACTAAGTGATGTTTAATCAGGGTTTAGAGCTGGACATAGCTGGTCTTCCACGCTAATAATATAGATCTCAGAGTCAATTAGGAGCGACATTGATGACAATCAGGTCTGTTTTCTTGTACTCCTTGACCATTCTATAGCATTTGACGTCACTTACATTAGACCACTACTACATGTCTCTTAGTCTTAGGCGGTTCTTCAAAATTTCTACTACCTGCCAAATTAGGCAAAGGTATTTCCTAGCTCTATAAGATATCAGATACCAAATACCATTGTTGTTGAATGCATATCACCGATGTGAGGGACTTAAATACCACATCGAAGGAAACATATATATGGGAGCTCTAAGCTCAAATTTGATGTACTTGATTCTAGACTGAACTCGGTCGGATGTGCCAAAATTCAGTTCATTTGGACTGATATTGGTCATTTGGTGCACAATTAACCCGAAATCGGTTGAAGATATATATGGGAGCTATATCCAAATCTTAGCCGATCTCGATGAAATTTAGCAGAGGTATTTTTGGGCTGTATATGATATCTGGTACCAAATATGATTGTTATCGAATGCATATTACGAATGTGAGGGACCTAAACACCAAATCGGATGAAACATGCATGTGGGAGCTCGAGCTATATCTTAACCGATTTTCAAAAAATTGGATATACTTGCTTTCAGACTGAATTCGGTCAGATGTGCCAAATTAACCCGAAATCAGTTGAAGATATATGTGGGAGTTATATATAAATTTAAACCGATCCTCGCCAATTTCAATAGGGTTCGTCCTTGGGCCAAACAAATATTATTTGGAAAATTTAATCTCAGTCGGATAATTTCAACTCAATGCGACCTACATTTTGTTCACAAGAATACGTGGACAGACCGACGGACGGACTGACATGCATAATTCGACTTAGAAAATGATTCTATGAAGATCCTCAAAAGTAAAGATGTGGCTGAAATCTTCAAAATACGCAAATTCAGAGGTACTGGTTGAATGGAGCTATATAAAATGGACCACTTTATGATGTCTTAAATGAACCAATTTTCTTTCCGTTTACCTTTGAAGCTTGTTCGGCAAACTTCTGCTGAGCTTCCTGGGCATTCTTTTTGGCTTCATTGGCATTTTTGTTGGCGCCATCCAATGCATTTTCAGCCTGACGTATGAGGTCATCAGCCTTTTGAATTTCCTGTTCAATGCTGCCAACCGTTTTCAGAGCCATTTGGGCATTAGCAGCCGATCTTTCAACATCAGCTTGGAAACCTGAAGTGAGAAATACAAATATATGTCATAGGTGTTCCATAAATCCCACACTAATTACTCAATACTTACCAGCCAATGTGTTGTAAGTGTTATTGGCCTCCTTTAGTGTATTATCACCCTGCTCAACAGCTTTGGTGGCCTTTTCAAAAGCATCCTGGGCCCGCTTCAGCAATTCAATGTCATCTCTCTTTTGTTGGTTAGCCCTTCAATGTAAATCAAACTAATTAACAACCATTTCCCACCCACAACTATTCACACCGCCACTTACCTTTCCAACATAATATCGGAGAGTGCAAGCTCATCTTCCAAATTTCCGAAAAGATCACCATTGCTATTGGAAACATCATTGACTTCACGCAAAAGTTCATCGGCCAACAAATTGGCCTGCAATGCTTCCTCTTTGAGTTTCTTTATGTCGATGTTGGGCGCCACCAAACCATTGACATCGGTTAGCAACGTCAATGCAGCATCGTAAACTTCGTTGGCTTTGCGCAAAGCTTCTTTGGTGGTCTGAGCAGCGGTGGTCAACGACTGTTTAACGGTATTCAATTCCAAACGAACATCGGTTCTCAGTTCTTCATTGACCTTTTGTTGCAAATCAATGGCATTCTTGGCCAGGAGGTAGGCTTTTTCAACAGCATCATTTGCATCCTTGGCATTCTTCAAATCGAATTGTGCCTCGGATTCCAAACGGTCAGCCAAACCACGAGCCTCGCGTGAAATTTCCGAAATTTGATTAGATTGAACACCAAACTCAACCGATTTATTTCGAGCCTTGGCCAAGGCCTGAGCACCATCATCATTGAGCAGATTTAGAGCGTTCTTCAAATCACTCTTGGCAGCTTCAATAATGTCCTGGACGTTGGTATGATTCTGCTTGGCCTTGTTGATTTCAATGTTGGCAGCATCTTGCAGAGCATCGGCATTATCTAAATGTGAGTTGACACTTTCCAAACGACTGCGCAAATCATCCAAAACTTCGACATACGTGCGACCACCCTCGCCCACGCCATACTTGGCATCCATCAGCAGGATGTCAACTTTTTCTTGTACAGCCTTCAATTTGCCTTCGAACTCACCGTCATTGGTCACAGGTGTGCGGGCAATTTCATCCAAAGTCGAACTGAGATTGGCTAGCTTGGCGCGGTGCTCGTTGGCAGCATCTTGCACCAGGTTATAACAATCGGGACAATCAATGCAGCCCAAGTGGCGATTGTATTTGTTCTCCTTACAACGATCGCAGCGTCTACCCTCAACATTGTCGTTACAGGGACACTGGCCATTCTGGTCGCATTGGAAGCCCTTTGAACCGCTCTCATCACACTCACATGGCTTGCAACCTTCCGAGGAGAATCCGTAGTGATAGACGGCACATTGATCACAGTGTAGACCCACAACACCGGGTTTGCAGAAACACTGGCCCGTAACACGATCGCAAGTGGAGTTATAGCTACCCACAGGATCACACATACAGTTCTCACAACCATTGCCGGACTTGATGTTAAAGAAGCCTGGCTGACATTCACCGCAATCACGACCAATCACATTGGGTTTACACTGACACTGGCCGGTGACCTGATCACATTGGGATATGCCATCTTGGTTCTGTTCGGTGCCAGGAAGGTAGCAGCTACAACGATCACATTTACCATGTGGCAAGGCCAAGGGGTCACCGAAATGACCGGGCAAACATTTGTCACAGTACTTGCCGGCGGTGTTGTGGATACACTTGAGACATTCACCAGTGGTGCGATTACAATTACCAACAGCATTGGGATCTACATTGCCGTTACAGTCACAAGACTTACAGGTTTGAACAACTCCGCTCAGGCCGGTCGGATCACCATAGAAGCCATCGGAACATTGTTCACATCGGGCGCCAAAGTAGCCCACCGGGCACTCGGTACATATGACAGTATCTCCACTAATTTGCATGCAAGCTCCATCGTTGGGACATGGGCAACGTTTACAATCGTATTTGGTACCGCCCAGAGCATTGCCATAATAACCCTTGGCACACTGGTCACAGTTATCTCCGGTGGTGTTGTGTTGACAAATACAACGGCCTGTCTCGGAGTCACAAATATCCGCATGGCCATTACAGTCACAAGGAATACAAGGCATGAATGGACCACCTCTAGCTGGACTGTGGCGATATCCAGGGGCACAAGATTCACAGAATTGACCCAAATAACCCTCGGGGCAAGTACATTGTTCAATCCATGTGGCAGGCTGGCCAGCGGCGCCACGATGAGCTGTTTGCAATTCAACATCGTCGAGAATGGCCTCACCCTGTTTGGAGTAGGTGGCACGAATTTTAATGGCAGTCAAGTTTGAAAGAATCGAAAGGAAGCCACGGGACGATTGACTCGGTTGCCACTGATAGTCACGATGCTCATTGAGACGGAAAACAAACTCCTTGCTAGTTTGATCTGGCATGCCATTGTTTTGGGCAAATATGGGTAAGGAAATCTTTGTACCGCCACCCTCCAATATCACATCACTGGCACTGGCATCCGGTGCAATTTGGGCCACCAACTGCAACTTAAATTTCAAATCACGATTATACGATGCTCTCTGGTCTCCCAAGAAACGATCGGGCGCCAAAAAGTAAACATAGTCATTGCCATGGGCAGTGGTGCCAATGCTGTGGCTATACTGATTGTATTTGATGTCCACATCATGGTTGTACAAGTCGACGGCACCCCAACGCTCCTTGTGTTTGTTGAAATTGGAGGTGGTCGAAACAATGGAGTAGCCAGGAGCTGTTTGACACTCCGACGTGTGACCGTAACAGAAACATGGTGTACAACCGAAACGATTACTCAAATCCAGATTGAAGAAGCCGGGTTTACATCTGAAATGAACGTAAACATCATTAGCTAAGCTCTATTTTCTTCAAGCGAATTGCAACTTACTCATTACAACGTTTTCCTTCCACATTATCCTTGCAATTGCAAACACCTGTTTTCGGGTCACATGAGGGCTTATTATCAAGTGAGCCACGTGGATCACAACCGCATGGCTGGCAACCATGAGCACTAAATTGATAATAGTTGTCATCGCAACGATCGCATTTGTCGCCAGTAACACCAGGTTTACACTGGCATTTGCCTTGGCTATTACATTGCAGCGATCGGGAACCGACTGGATCACAACCACAGTGAATACAATAGTTATCCTCACGCATGTAGAAGTTTTCCTTACAACGTTCGCAATTGGCACCATCACGATTTTCACGACAATCCAAACAATGACCACCATGACCGGTCAAATTGAAAAGATGGGCGTCAAAGAAACATTTGTCGGCATAGCCGTTGCAGTTACAAGCTGTGAAAGAGAAATGGGGGAAAATTATTTATAAACTGAATGACATGTATATTTATAAACAGGATATAGAAATTAGCATCAGGACACACATACACTCGTTGGAAACCCCATGTCAGAAACTAAAAGAATAACAGACAAGAATAGAATCTTCTCGATTTAGTGCGAGTTTTACTCCCGCTCTAAAGCGAACCAAACATAATCGCTCTAATTCAAGCGTCATCGAAAAATATATTTTTCTACTTTAAGGAGTGTTCGCGCTTAAACTACAGCAGGCTGAAGATTAAGATTCGTATTCGAGCGGGAGGAAAAACCTATTTTTCGAGCAAGCTTTGCACGTTTAGAGTGGATAAAGTGGTACTCTTGCGGGTTGCTTTTCTCGATTTCGGGCAAGTTTTACTCCCGCTCTAAAGCGAGCCAAACATGATCGCTCTTATTCCAGTGTCATCGAAAAATATATTTTTTTTCTTTCAGGGGTTCTCCCGCTCGAATTAGAGCAGGTTTAAGGTTCTACTCGAATTCGAGCGGAAGCAAAAACCTATTTTTCGAGCATCCTTTGCTCGTTTAGAGCGGGTAGAGTGGTACTCTTGTGGGTTGCTCTTTGAGTTTATGACATACGCCATATGTTCGCCAAAATCTTTGAAAGGGAATATTATTTACGACAATCCAAGTGAAAACTAGGTCAGTTGACAACATTTTAGAGTTTATCTAGCAAAGGCACAAACTCCACATTTAACAAAGCCGAGCTCTGATAATGTTAACAGAGCTTCATGAACATTTTTATACCCTCCCCCATAGAATGGAGGGTATATAATTATACCCTCCACCACAGTATGGAGGGTATATTAAGTTTGTCATTGTCATCTCGAAATATACATTTTATACCCCACAAAGTGTATACAGGATGAGATGAAAACGCTGCAACCAACTTCAGACTGCTGTCATTTCTAAGCCACTCGTCCGACAGCTGTTAAAATTATTCCAGTGACAGCTCATTATATTGTTTACAAGCGTTCAAAAGCATTTGGTGAGAATTTTCCAGAAAAAAAGTAACTCGTGTTGGAATTCAAGCGTGATGTTTTCTTGATTTCTTTATATTTGGCTGGAAAACCACAAGTGGCTATCGTTAGAGCACTCCCGCATTTAAATGTGAATAAATCTTTTGTGTCTCGTACCATCGCTCGTTACCGGGATACTGGTAGTGTCGCCCGACGTCAAAGAAGTGGACGGAAGAAAACAGCAACATCAGCAGAAATGATTCGAAAAGTAAAGAAGCGACTTGATCGAAATCCGTGTCGCAGTGACCGAAAAATGGTTCGTGAGCTGAACATATCGCAACATTCCATTCGGCTAATATTGAATAATGAACTCGGGGTAAAGCCCTTGAAATTTCAAAAAGTGCAAAAACTTACACCGCAACAGAAAGAAAATAGGCTCAAAGAAGCTAAAGAGTTCCTTTGCTTGGCCGAAAGTGGTGAACTGCCGAATTTGGTTTTCTCCGATGAGAAAATATTCGTTGGCTAGCAGTTCGTAAATGTGCAAAATGATCGTGTTTACTTGCCAAAGAGGTCATTTGAAAATGTGCACCTTCGGTTGGCCAGCAGAACTCAAGCGCCGGCCATGGTGATGGTGTGGGCCGCCATAACAACCGATGGCCGCCCCACTCGTATTAATCGATCGTGGCATCAGAATAAATGCCGAATATTATCGCGAAAATATTTTGGAGGGTGTTTTAAAGCCTTGGGCGCTCAAACATTTTGGCGGCAGACCTTGGACATTCCAACAGGACTCAGCGCCATTGCACTCAGCACGCGCCACCCAAGAATGGTTACCAAATGAGTTTCCTCGCTTCATTTCCAGCGCACAATGGCCACCAAAATCTCCGGATACCAATCCGTTGGATTATTGTGTCTGGAGTATTTTGGAAGGGAAGGTTGGCACTAAAAAATACCAAAGTGTTGATCACCTCAAGCAAGCGCTTCGCCGGATATGGGCCAAAATACCGCAGAGCAAGATTCGGGCAGCGTGTGACGATTTCATTGGCCGATTGAAGGCCATAATTCGTGCCAAAGGTGACCAATTCGAACAAATCTAAACTTATTCTAAAATGTGATGCTATTTCCGAATTTTTTTTTGCTTTCATTCAATAAAATTAAAAAAAAAATGTAAAAATTATGGCGTTTGACTTTGTTGCAGTTTTTTATCTCACCCTATAGGTCCACGTTTTGGTTCAGGCCCCATATAACTGTACCAACAGATTTAAGATTTTTTTATGATTTAGTCAGAATTTTAGCCCAAATTTGCTGTAAATTGGCAGCATATGTTCCCATTATATAAGAAAAATCCTGTCAATGTAGGTCTAATTTTTTATGTAGTTCCCATATAACTGTACCTCCAGATATTCGGTATTTTGAGGATTTGTGTGACACTTTTCAACGACACTTTTCAAATTTGCATTTCGAATTTCCCAATGAGAACTACATCCTATGACAGAAAATACATATATAGGTCCATGTATTCGTATAACCCCCATATAACGATACCTTTCTATATTCGGTATTTTATTTGGTTTTAGCGAAGATATTTTCTCACTGGAATATTCTGAAATTTCGTATTGTAAGTTCGTAATGGGTGCTACAGTTTATTATCAGCTCCATGTATTCGTATAGCTCCATATAACTGTACTTCTAGATATTCGATATTTTAATGATTTTAGCGACGTATTCCGAGGGTCAAAATTTGGAATAATTATAACTCTTGTAAAATTATCTTATCTTCAAATTTACTTTCGATTATCTTCAAATTTTACACATCTCAATATTTTCACTAAGAAAAGATCTTTGAGATAAGTGATAATTTTTGGAAAATGTTGAAATATGAGACAGGTACCAGATATAGTGGACCGAAGTGTTCCACTTCATCTAATACTGATAAAAATATTTGGATGTGTAAAATATGGAGAAAATCAGACAACTATAACCAATTTTCGGGAATAATTTTTAATCATATTTTGTGGGGGAAGTACTAGAAGGAGTGAGCCGATAAATTCCATATTCACATCAGATATCTGGTTGAGAGAAATATGTAGATATACCAAGCTTGAAAAGAATCCCCGACTTGTTTCGCACATTATGATAGATACATATTCCAAATTGTGAACCTTTTGTGGGGGAGGTAACAGTGTGTGTGCCGATATCTATCTATGTGTCTACTTTCACACCAGATCTTGTATTTATAAAAATATTGCGATGTGTGAAATTTGAAGAGAATCGGATGCTAATATCGCGTTTTATTATAGCCACAATTATTCAAAATTTTAACCCGTTATGGGGAAGGTACCAGAAGGAATGTTCCGATACATTCCATCTGTACACTAGATCTTGTATTAATAAAAATATTGATATGTGCGAAATTTAAGGATATAACGATTTTTTTTTCGCATGTTATAAGAGTCATAGTTATTCAAAATTTCGACCCTTTGTTGGGGAGATATTAAAACGGGTGGTCCGATATATAACAACTTTGCACCAGATCTTGTGTTACAAATATTAATATGTATGAAATTTTAAGAGAACCGAATGCTCATTTTGCTTTTTCTGAGCTTCATGATTATTCAAAATTTAAACCCATTGTGGGGGAGGTACCATGAGAAGTGGACCAATATATTCCATCTAAATTTTTAAACATTTTCGGACCTACATAGACAATTTTCCGTCATAGATTGTAGTACCCATTACGAGTTTCAAACACGAAATTGAAACAATACCGGTAAAAATGTCACTAAAATCATCAGAATACCGAATATCGGGTAAAGTATTCGGTGGGAAATCCTTGTGTTAATTTTCAGACAATTCCATTAAAAATGTGGCCAAAATCATTAAAATACCGAATATCGGGGGTACCGTTGTGCGAAGGCTATACGATATCGTGGACCTAATATATAAACAAATCTCTTCCAGGGGGTAATGTACTCGGAGGGAACTCCTTGTGTGAATTTTCAGACAATTCCAAAAATTCTCTTCTAGGGGGTAAAGTATTCCGAAGGAACTCCTTGTGTGGATTTTCATATAACTCTATGGAAATTCTTTTCCAGGGGGTAAAGTACTTAAGGAGAATCACTTGTGTGGATTTTCAGACAATTCCATTGAAACATGTGGCTAAAATAAAAAAAAAAAAAACTTATTATGGAGGTGTACCCTTATATGGGGGATATTCGATATCGTGGACCCATATAGAAAATTCTCTTCCAGGGGGTAAAGTACCCCATGTGTGGATTTTTAGACAATTCCATTGGGAGGTGGTTCTACGCGGATCAAGAATATATATACCTTGTTTGGTCTAAAGTTATTATATATTGGAAGAAAGTTGAAATACATAGAATTCACAGGGCGCCAATTTCATTTCCACATCTGCGCTAGAATCCAATCCACAAGGCCGTGGAAGAAGTAAAAGACCAGGAAATCCGTATTGTAGCGATAGAATACAATGAATTGGCCATCAAACTCTAATTCCCAAAGGAATACAATAAAGGAAATGATTTCCTTTGAAATTGTGTTATCATACATTTTCACACCATATAGAAAAGTAGTAGAACTTTTGGGAGCAAAGAGAATTCAAATAGTTTAACATTTTCTGCAGTAGATTCCGCAACATCTAATTGTTATCAAAAACTCCATTTCTACTTACTATTTACAAAATACCATAGGTCCGTTTGATTTACATCGATACGATTTGTTTCCAATGAATATTCCCACTGACTCTCGACTACTGCAACGATGCAAGAAAATAGCGACACCAAGATATTCTGCATCTTTTACGCTCAGAACACATGATCAAAACTAACTGACGGTAAAGTAACAACAAAGCCTTTGCAAGTTGTTGTTTGAAAATTATACTAACGGTAGTACTTTAGCTAACCCCATGATATCCAAAGCGGTTCTAACCTTAAATGACTAAAATCAACTTTTTTCCACACACGCACACACACACACTCAAGTCTAAAATCCCTTTCCCCATTGCCTTAGAAATAACCCGCTCCTACTTACGTTTACATTCATTGACATCGGTGGATGTGGCCATCTTCCATTTGACATCATTGTACAACGGCAAACATCTCTCACAGTCTGGACCATCGGTGTTGTGACGACATTCACAAACCAGTCGACGTTCGCCATTCATGCCGGTGCTTTCAACGCATTTGCTGGCGTGACCATTGCACTTGCATCTGGCTCCCACTGCAATATCCGAAATGGCATAGAAATATGATTTCAGTACTTGAGCATCGCCAAAGAGTTCATCACCGAATGTATTGAGACGATCCAATGTAATGCGTATATCGGTGGCAGTTACCCATTCCTGGAGGAAATAAAAAAGAGAAAGAATAGAAATGCAATTAGGTAAAAGAAACATTAAGTCTGGCAGCCGGAGCTTTTAATACCCTCCACCATTAAGATAAGGGAATGTTGTAAAATAAAAGTATCAGAATTTGATATTCGGTCAAGATGACTTTTAAATTGCAAATGCCAGAAGGTACCATTACATGGCGGTCAAAGTGTGTAAAATTCCACAACAGAAGGCTGAAGCTAGAATCTTGATATTTTGGGTGAACGTCAGATAAGGGTGGAGTTTTGGAAATTCGTATTAGAAAAGTACTAAAAGTTGATAAATTTGGTACCATTTGTATTTGACGAACAAGTAGAGCTAAAACTCTTAAATTTGGAGTGTATGTTGGAGATACCAAAAGGTTTTTGGAAATTCGCAATAAATAAAAAAACAATAAATGTACGAAAAGTACTAGAATGTACTACATTTGATACGATTTCGTGTAATGCGAACGGTTAGGGCTAAAAACTTGAAATTTGGAATGAGAATTAAGGTTGAGCAGCAGAATCGATGTAAGGAGGTAGTTTTGGAAGTGTGTATACGAAAGTGCTAAATTATACGAAAAGTACTAAACGGTACTAAATGTAGTACAATTCGAATTTTTAGTAACAAATGGTGATGGAATCCTGAAATTTGAAATTAATATTACAAACAGACTGTAGGGTTGGGATATGGAGGTGGTTTTCGAAATTTGTACTTATGTGCACGAAAAGTACGAAATGATACTAAATTTGGTACAATTTGGATTTGGGTGTACCGATAGAGCTGGAAATTTGAAAATAAAATTACTATTGCATTGTAGGACTGAGATATGTAGCTAGGTTTGGAAACTTGTACTTATGTGTACTAAATGGTACTACGTTTGGTACAATTTAAATTATGGTATAACCGGTAGAGTTGGAATCCTGAAATTAGGACAAACGGTTTCTATTGGATTGTATGATGTAGGTATGAATGGAAATTTGTACTTATATGCACTAAATGGTACTAAATTTCGTACAGTTTGGATTTGGTTGAACCCATGGAGCTAGAGATCTGGAATTTGGTATTAAGATTACTGTTGGATTGTAGAATTGGGGTATGTAGTAAGTTTTGGAAATTTGTACTTATGTACACCAAAGGTACTGAATGGTACAAAATTTGGTATTGCGTGAACGGATACTGCTTGAAAACTGAAATTTGGCATTAGGATCACCAGAGTTGAGATTTGGAGGTGCTTTAAATAATACTATTGTGGGACTGAGGTATGTAGGTAGTTTTGGAAATTCGTACTTATGTGTACAAAATTTGGTACAATTTAAATTTTGGGACAACAGTTAGAGTTGAAATCCTTAAATTAGGACAAAAGATTTCTATTGGATTCTATGATGTAGGTAGTTGTTGGTATTTGTTCTTATGTGTACTAAATGGTACTAAATTTGGTACAGTTTGAATTTGGATGGACCCATAGAGATGGGGCTCTAGAATTTGGAATTAATGTTACTGTTGGATTGTAGGATAGGGGTTGTAGTAAGTCTTGGAAATTTGTACTTATGTACACCAAAGGTACTAACTGGTACAAAAATTGGTATTGCGTGAATGAATTCTGCTTGAAATTTTGACATTATGATAACTGTTCATGTTTAGAGTTGAGATTTGGAGGTGGTTTTGGAAACACGTACTAAAAAGTGCTAAATGGTACTAAATTCCTTTTTTGGGTAAGGGATTGAGTTAGAGCCTACAATTTTCCATTAGGATCATCTTTTATGCGGTTTAATTCATTCTTGACGGAGGATTTGGAAATATGTACTAAAAAGTATTAAAAGAGCTAAATAGTATTAACTTTGTTTGGTGTTTCAAAATTCACTCAACACAAATTCATGTTTCCACATACAAAGCAGCGGACATCTGCTAGTTTAAATATGTATTTTGACCTTCGTTATGATTATTCAAACTCTTGACTCTCCATGTTCGTATCTGACATTAATCTGATATAAATATTACAACGTGCAATATTTGGACTATATCGATGACTTTTGATCAGATATGTGATAACTTGTGGATAATGTTAAAATCTGCGTACCATGAATAGATGGACCGAAGAATATCAGTTTATCTAATATTAAAAAAAAAATATTGAAATGTATATATAAAAAATACAAAATTATTTTCAATTTTATGAGAATAATTGTTAATCAAAATGTTAACCTTTTGTGGGATAGGTTCCAGAAAGAGTGGACCAATAAATTCCAAATTCACATCAGATCTCTGGTCTGGCTTTATATATACCGAGTTTGAAAAGAATCGTTGACTTGTTTCGCAATTTAAGCGATATATAAATACTGATAATTGTTACCCCTTGTAGGGAAGGCTCCTGTAGGTGTTGGCCGATATCAATCATCTTCACACCCGATCTTGCATTAGTAGAAATATTGGAATGTGCGAATTTTAGAAAGAATAATATGCTTATTTCACATTTTATGAGAGATATAATTATTCAAGATATTAGAAGGAAAAATATTGGGATGTGTGGATTTTCTGAGTGATATAATTGTTCAAAATTTTGAGAGATATAATTGTTCAAAAGAACTTCTGTTGATTGTTATATTAGAATGTGTCATGTTTGAAAAGTGTCGGATGCTAATTTCGCCTTTTATGAGCAAAATTTTTTATTTCAAAATTTTGACCCGTTGAGGGAGAGTTACCAGATCTAGTGGTCTGTTCTATCTGATGTGTGAAATTTGAAGACCCTAGAACTCTTGTGTCACATTTTATAAGACAGACGATTATTCAAAATGTTGACCTGTTGTAGGGGAGGTACTGGAAGGAGTGGTCCGATATATTTAATCTTCATACCAGATCTATTATTTATAAAAATATTGAGATCTGCGAAATTTTACAATCGGACTCTTATTTCAGAAATTTATAAGAGTTATAATTATTCAAACTTTTGGCTCTTTCTGGGGGAGGTACTTGATGGAGTAGGCCGATATTTTCCATCTTCGCATCAGACCTTGGGTTAATACAAATATTGTGATTTGTGTTATTTGAAGACAATCAGGCTCTTACATCACATTTTACAGGTGTTATAATTATTCAAAATGTTGACCCTTTGTGGGGGAGGTACTTGATGGAGTTGATCTTGTTGATATTGTCCATTTTCGCACCTGACCTAGCACTGATGCAAATATTAGGATATGAAAAGTTGGAGAAAAATCGGATACTCCTTTCACATAGACGGACGAACATCGCTAAATCGACTCCATATGTCCTGAAATGGATTTGGTCCAAAGAAACCTAGGGTCTAAAACACGTATTTCGATGAGACACGTTTTGGCTGTATCAAATGATATATACCATCTCTAGCCATTGGGCTGAGGCTATAATTACGATGTGCCAAGCATGGACCAAATAGGATACTCGCTTCGAGAGTTATCTGGCGCAACAGCCGCCCAGACAGACAGGATACATATCATTTGATACTTCCAAAAAATAACGGTTTTTGACCCCTGGTCTTTTTGGACCAAATCCGTTTCAGGAAATTTGGAGTCGTTCTAGGGGTGTCCGTCTGTCTATCTGTCTGGCTGGTGCACCCGATAACTTTTGAAGGGATTATTCGATTTGGTCCAAACTTGGTACACTGTACTACTATTTTCAAACTTAGATCGAGTTCCGAGATGGGCAAAATCGGTCCACTCCTTCTGGTACCTCCCCAACATTTTCGATTTTGTGCAAACTTTGTAAATCCCAATATTTTTATCAGTTCTAGATCTGATGCGAAAATGGGCAATATCGACATACTCCATCAAGTACCTCCCCCACAGAGGGTCAAAACTTCGAATAATTATAACTCTTATGCAAAAGATCTGGTGTGGAGTTGGGATATATCGGACCTCTTTTTCTAGTACCTCCCTAACAACGAGTCAAAATTTTGAATAGCCTTCATTCCGTAAAACTTTAATGAGCATCCGATTCCTTTGAATTTAGTCATACCTAATATTTTTATCAACATAAGTTCTGTTGTGAAGATCTAGGTCCAGAAGGAATCAACATTTTGAATGACCAAAGCAAAAAAAAAAAAACGAATTGAGCATCCAATTCTCTTAAAATTTCAGACATGCCAATATTCTAATAAAAAATTGGTTTGCATATGGAATATGTAGGACCATTCCTTTTGGAACTATTATCCTAAATAAGTGTTCGATTTCCTTAACATTTTACACATCCAAATATTTTTGTCTATCGGTACATCCCGCACATTTGAAAATTTTCCAAATATTATAGGCCAAATCTGGTACCTTGTAAAATATGTATTAGACTTTGGGCTGATACGAAATGGAAAATATCGGCCCACAAATAATGCACGTGACTCTCCAGAACGTTAAAATATTCGATCAAAATAATTCGAAATCTTAATCCGAAAATGTAGGAAAAATTGAAGAGGGTGAAATTTGTCTCCTCTATTTAGGTTACTTTGCGATGTAACCTTTCCATGCACCGATAGACGTGTATTCTATTTTTAAATCTACGTTCGTAATCTTCGTGGTTTTTCTTGCAAAGCAAAATTGAAATTTTCAAATTTGCGCACTGTGTACTCCAGAGTGTAAAACCCGTTCTACGCATAAACATATTTGGTCTTAAACATCATTTATTTGCCAGAGTTTCTCTTACCTGCAATTCTGAGCTATGTTCAAAGTGTATACTGCTGGGACGACCCTCCAACGTAGAGAAAGCAATTTCACCATCTCTCAACGGTGAGATGTCACTGTACTCACTGGTACAGAAGGCATGTGCCTCACCCTCGCCCTTGCGTATGGAACGATAGTCAGGTAGGGCATAGGTGTCGCGACAAGTGGCACTGTAGTATTGATATGGCAACCAGGGACAGGTTTCGCAAGTACGCTTATAAATGGCAAACGATTCGGGACGAGGTGAACGGAAGAGTAGACGAACATAAGTGATATCAAATGATTTACCTGCAAAGAAGAACATCAAGAAAAAAACAAAAAAATGGTCATCAGTATAGCTGCACGATCGTATTTCATTCATTCATTTGAAATTGTGGCCATTGCCACAAGTAGTGTCCCCTTGTGTAGTGGTAAGTGATGCCACCATACTTACGCAAATTCAAGGTAAGATTAACATGATTCGGGTGTTGAATGCCCTCATACATTGTTTCAGATTGCCACCATGTTGGATTCTGTGGATCGTGCAAATCGGTTAAGAATGATGGATTATGATCCTCCCATCTGGAAAAGTGGAAAAATTGTGTTAATTATTTTTGTTGTTGTAGTTGTTGTTTTGGTTTTTGCACTTGTTTAGCTCAAACAATTGCATAATCATAATTATTTACCTGCAAAATTCACAATTCTTGTGATTCGAATTCATGGTCTGTACACAAAAGTGATTATCGCCCTGTTCGCCACAGGTATTTGTCGCCTCAATTTGCAGTTGGTAAGCAGCATTTATAAATTCGGGCATACATCTCTAAAGGAATTACAAAAAAAAGAAAAAAAAAAACATTAAAAATAGATGTTACCAAAAAACCCTCGTTAAGCATCAGCAAAAATTCTCACAAATGCATGTTCATCATAATTTTATTAGAGTACATTGGTACATACGTATAAACATTGTTCTTGGAATTAAGATAACCATTGTTATTTGAATGTAGATTTTGCACACACAGAAAGCGAATAAATATATTCTGGATTAATGTGGAATTTGAAGCCCTTTTGGCAAATATGTTACAGTTTCGAATATGTCGTTGAAATATTAAAAGAATTAATTTCGAACAAGTAAAACAACAGTAAGTTCGGCCTGGCCGAACTTTAAGTACTACTCTGTGGAACGAATATGGAAATTTTCAAATAAAAAAAAAATAAATAAATAAATAAGATCTGCTAAAAATTTTGTTAAAATAGTAAAACTATTGAATATATGAAATCGCAGTTATATTGGGGTCCATAAGAAGACGTGGACCAGCATTGGCAACTTTTTTCAATATTCAAATACGAAACTTGAAAAAAATCCGATGAATAATGTCGCTAAAATAATCAAAATACCGAATATAGGGAGGTAACGATATATCGGGACCATACGAAGACTGGCACATACAATTTTGAAACATCCGGTGAATAATGTCGCTGAAATAATCAAAATACCGAATATTTTTAGGTACCGTTATATGGTGGCTATACGAAGACGTGGAGCGGCATATACAATTTTCTGTCTTAGGCTGTAGTATTCATTACGAACTTCAAATACCAAATTTGAAACAATTCCGGTGAATAATGTCGCTAAAATAACCAAAATACCGAATATTTGGAGGTACCGTTATATGGGGGCTATACGAAGACGTGGACATGCACAGACAATTTTCTGTCATAGGATATAGGAAGTTCGTAATGGGTACACGAACTTCAAATACCAAATTTAAAACAATTCCGGTGAATATGGTCGCTAAAATAATCAAAATACGGAATATCGCCGGGTACCGTTATATACGAAGACATGTACCGTCATAGACAATTTCACGAAATTTGAAACAATTCCGATGAATAATGTCGCTAAAATCATCAAAACACCGAACATAGGGAGATACCGTTATATGGTGGCTATACGATAACGTGGTCCTGCATAATTTTTTGTTATAGGCTGTAGTACTCATTACGAATTCTAAATACGAAATTTGAACAAATCCGGGAATAAAATCATCAAAATACCGAATATCGGCGGGTGTACCGTAATATGGGGACTATACGATATCGTGGATCTATAAAGACAGTTCTCTTCCAGGAGATAAAGTATTTAGAAAGAACTTCTTCTGTGGATTTTCTAATAATTCCGTTGAAAAATTAAGCTAAAATCATCAAAATACCGAATATAGGGAGGTACCGTTATATGAGGGATATAATATATCGGAACCTATGTAGACAATACTCTTCTAGAATACTAAGTTTGAAACAATTCAAGTGAATAATATCGGGAGATAACGTTATATGGGGGCTATACGAAAACGTGGACCGACATGGCCTATTTACGAATTTAACCTGCCTACTGGCAAAATACACACGTGTCCAAAATTTTAGTCTTCTATCATACAGACAAATTTAGAATCTAACAGACAGACAGATGGACATCGGTAAATCGTCTCAGAATTTTAACCTGAACCCGAATATATATACTTTGTAGGGTTTATTATAAATATTTCGAGGAGTTACAAACGGAATAGTTGTGTAGGTTATCATATATAGGGTGAGATGAAAAAACTGCAACCAACTTCAGACTGCTGTCATTTCTAAGCCACTAGTCCGACAGCTGTTAAAATTATTCCAGTGACAGCTCATTATATTGTTTACAAGCGTACAAAAGCATTTTGGTGAGAATTTTCCAGAAAACAAGTTATTTGTGATGGAATTCAAGCGTGATAGTGTGATTTCTTTATATTTGGCTGGAAAACTACAAGTGGCTGTCGTTAGAGCACTTCAGCATTTAAATATGAATACCTCTTTTGAGTTTCGTACCATCGCTGGTAGCGTAACCCGACGCCAAGGAAGTGGACGGAAGAAAACAGAAACTTGATCGAAACCCGCGTCGTAGTGGCGGAAAATGGATCGTGAGCTGAACATATCGCAATATTCCATTCGGCAAACATTGACAAATTAGCTCAGGGTAAAGCCATTGAAATTCCAAAAAGTGCAAGAACTTACACCGAAATTCGCGAGAATATTCTGGAGAGTGTATTAAAACCTTGGGCACGCACACATTTTGGCCGCAGACCTTGGACATTCCAACAGGACTCAGCACCATCGGCACTCAGCACGCACCACCCAAGAATGGTTACAAAATGAGGTTCATCACTTAATTTCCAGCGCACAATGGCCACAAAAATCTCCGGATACCAATCCGTTGGACTATTGTGTCTGGAGTATTTTGGAAAGTAATGTTGGCACTAAAAAATATCAAAGTGTCGATCACCTCGAGCAAGCGCTTGGCCGGAAATGGGCAAAAATACCGCAGAGCAACATTCGGACAGCATGTGACGGTTTCATTGGCCGTTTGAAGGCCATAATTCGTGCCAAAGGTGACCAATTCGAACAAATCTAAACTTATTCTAAAATTTGATGCTATTTCTGACATTTTTGCTTTCATTTTCAAATTAAAAAAAAAAAATTGTTGCAGTTTTTTTTTTTTTTATCTCACCTTGTTTTTGTTCGTTCGATTTCAAGTTCGCCAAATGTGGAAGAATTTTGGCAGAGACTTACAAATTTAGCCTAGAATCAAGTGTGTTAAGTTTCCTTCTAATTTGATGTAAATACTCGTAATACATCAAGGCGTTACTTTTGATCAAATAAAATAATTTCAACCGATTTTTTATTTAAGTATTCTGAAAGTCATAACATGCACTCCATAGCAAAGATATTTGGTTCGAGAGGTAACATACTATAAAAATTTACCTCAGTCAAGTTTAGTGGAAATCGATGGAGATATGGCTTTTGTAAGTTAGTTTTTACCTATTTCAAATTTAAACCGATCTAAAGCGATACTTCGTAATTAACACCTAAATTGCCAATATTAACGTTTAGTTGCAACACACGGCTCTACTAAATAGTCATAGTGGTGTGGGGGTTTTAAAGTCGGCGCCGCCCGACTTTTGTCTTTTCTTACTGGTTATTATCCAAAATATGTCACAAAATGATATGCGTTAAATTGGCATGGCCAAACAATCAATTTAACCACAACACACCCCGACGACATTTTTAAATTATTTTGTTGGACAGCTTTTAATTTGATGTTATTGATATCTATTAAATTAATAAAAATAAATAAATTGCAAGAATATTAATGTGTGTGATAACATCTGTGAGCATGATTTGAATAATGTGAGTTATATACATTTGCTTTTCGATTCGGTTTTTTTTTGTTAAATGCTAACAAAAAAGTTGAAATCTTACCTGAGGTTTACCATATTTATCGTAACATTCTAGGGCAGGCATAAATGTTGTTGCACCATGACCCATCGTCCATTGTGGTCCACAGCTCAGCAGTAAGGCGCTCAGCAACGTCCATGAAATCATGAAGCGTTGTGTGGAGCTGCAGCTCCACTTACTACGTTTCATGGTAGCGGAATCGGATGGATTATATTTAAGTTTTAAAAATTCGTTAAAATTGACAATAATAGAATTCGATTTCGTTTTCAATTCGCAATGAAAGTAATAACAGATTTCAGCACATATTCAATGGATTCTGAAAGTATAGAAAAAGAACAGAATATTAATTATGTTATTTTTTGTTGTTTTGAGAAAATTCAATTAACCCACAAACATATGGCAAACACATTTAAGTTTTGTGTGGTCTTATGAATTGACTGAATATCCAATAAATATTTTGAGAATTTACAACTAAAATAGTGTGATAAAAAGTAAACATTAGAAGATAATTTCAGATAATGTGCGGCGAATCGGTCTAGCTAGGTGTGTGTATTTGTGCGTGTTTTACCCGCTCATCCTTATACTCTAACCCACGGACCATATTATCTGCACGTTTGGCCTGTTAGATAAATCTTATGCCATATACAAAATTTATTTTTATCTATTTTATATTTATTAATGGATCGATTCATACATTCACTTGGCTTTACTAACCAAAACAGTCAATGTATGAATGTACATTTGTGTGTCAAAAAAAAGTAAACAAAACAACTCTGCAACGATCATAAAATAATTGAAAAGTCAACAAATGAATATTTTTTGTTTGCATTAATGAAGTCATAGAATATCTATTCATTGTGATGTATTATCTTTAAAATGTACACATTCTTATTTCGTTCTCATTTACTTAGATTTTGGATAAAAAGAAATCATCTAGAAAAAAAATTGCGACTGATGTATACCCTCAGCCACTGGTCGTTTATTTGAATATATTTTGACTTGCTTCATACTGCTGACACTTTGTTGGGGGTTGGTTCCAAAAGAATGGGGGTGGTTTCAGTGTTGTTCATTTCGTATCTGACCTAAATCTCATATAAATGTGCCAGATTTGGGCTATATCGACTACTTTATTTTTTGGAAAAATAAGAAATGAACGTGAAGTAACAGACATAGTAGACCGAAGAATTCCACTTCTTCTAATACTGAACACGTAAGAAAGTAGTAAGTTCAGCCATTTAGGACAAATTAGGAAATTTACAAAAAAAAAAAATAAAAAACCAGTAAAGAAAGTCCTAAAGTCGGGTGGGACCGACTTTATAATACCCTACACCACTTTTTAAAAGTTTTTATTGGAGAATTCAATCATTCACGCTATGATTATAATTATAATTTAAAGTTCAAAAGATTAAATATGCCGAAGCATTTGCATCTTTTAAATTCGGACTTGTATTACCCATTTGGTGCAAAATTAATTTGAAATCAGATAAAGATATATATGGGAGCTATATCAAAATCTGAACCGATCTCTATTTGGCAAATATATTTCTGAGCTGCATTTCATATATTTCCCTGAATATTGTTGTTGCGGAGTGCATACTACGGCTGTGGGTAACAAATACAACAAATCGGATGAACAATATATATGGGAGCTATAGCTATATCTGAAACGATTTTCACCAAATTTGGCATACTACCTCCTAGACTCAATTTGGTCGAATGTGCCAAATTCCATCGCAATTGGACAAATATTAGACGTTTGATGCACAATAAAAGGTAAATCGGACGAAGTTATGTATGGGAGCTATATCCAAATCTGAACCGATCTCGATAAAATTTAGCAAAGGTATTTCTGGGCTGCATTTGATATATTTCCCCAAATATTGTTGTTGCAGTGTGCATATTACGGCTGCGGAGGACAAAAATAACAAATCGGATGAACAATATATATGGGAGCTATAGCTATATCTGAACCGATTTCGATCAAATTTGGCATACTTATTTTCATGCCTAATCTGGTTGTATGTGCAAAATTCCATTCCATACTATTCGGGCTGATATTACACGTTTGGTGCACAATAAAAGGCAAATCGGACGAAGATATATATGGGAGCTATATCTAAATTTTTACCGATTATCTCCCAGTTCAATAGGGTTCGTCCTTGGGCCAAACAAATGATCTGTGCAAAATTTCATCTCAATCGGATAATAAATGCGGCCTGCATTTTGTTCACAAAAATACATGGACAGACGGACGGACGGACATGCATAAATCAACTCATGGAGATCCTCAAAAGTAACTATGGGTCTATCTCGTTTCCTTCTCCATGTTACAAACAAATGCACAAAGACATAATACCCTTACCACTATGTGGTGTAGGGTATAAAAATAAAATCCATTAAAAATTCTGTTAAAATCTTAAAAATACCGAATATCGGAAGGTGCCGACATATGGGGAATATACGATGTTGTGGACCTACATAGATATTTCTATTTCTGGGGGTAAAGTACTCACAAGGAACTCCTTGTATAGAATTTCAGACCATTTCATTGAAAAATCATTAAAATATCGAATATCGGGAGGTACCGTTATATGGGGGCTATACGATATAGTGGACCTATATAGATAATTCTCTTCCAGGGGATTAAGTACTCAGTAGGAACTCCTTGTGTGGATTTTCAGACAATTCCATTGAAAAATGTGGCTAAAATCATCAAAATACCGAATACCGGGGGAGTACAGTTAAATGAGGGCTATACGATATCGTGGACCTATATAGATAATTCACCTCCAGGGGATAAAGTACGTGCAAGGAACTCCTTGTTGTTGTGTTCAGATAATTCCATTGAAAAATGTGGTAAAAATCATTTAAATACCGAATATCGGGAGTACCGTTATATGGGGGCTATACGATATAGTGGACATATATAGATAATTCTCCTCCAGAGGATAAAGTACCCACAAGGAATTCCTTGTGTGGAATTTCAAACAATTACGTTGAAAAATGTGGCTAAAATCATCAAAATACCGATTATCGGGAGGTACCGTTATGTTGGGGATACAGGATATCGTGGATCGATATAGCCCATCTTCGAACTTGATCTGCCTGCAGACAAAAGACAGATCTGTGCAAAATTTTAGCTTCCTATCTTCATTCGTTTTGACTCTAGCATGATTACAACAGACGGACCGACGGACAGGGCTAAATCGTACTTTGTTGGGTCTAAAATTATTATTTCGATGAGTTACAAACGGAATGACGAACTTAATATGCCTTCCATACTATGTATGGTGGAGGGTATAAAAAATATTGGGATGAGCATCTAACTTTTATTTCCAAGTTTTTGCAAATAATTAATTAAAATTTAAACGTTTTGTGGGGGAGATACCAGAAGGATTGAACCGATGAATTCTATATTCACATCAGATCACAGGTTACCAAGTTTTAAAAGATTCTCTGACTTGTTTCGCAAATTATAAGAGATATAAATATTGAAAATTGTGATCCTTGAGGGGGGGGATAAAAAAGGAGTGGGCCGATATCTATTACCTTCACACCAGATCTTGTGTTATTAGAAATATTGAGATGTGTAAAATTTAAAGGGAATCGGATGCTTACTACGCATTTATGAACGTTTTGGTTATTCAAATTTTTGACCAAGTGTGGGGGAGGTACCAGAAGGAGCGGACCGATATATTCCATCTTCACGCCAGGTCTTATATTAGCAGAAATATTGGAATGTGTCAAGTTTGAAAATAATCGCGTTTTATGAGCCACAAAGTTATTCAAAATGTTGACGCATTGTGGGGGAAATACCAAAGAAGGAGTGGTCTGACATTATCTTCACACCAGATTATGTGTTGATAGAAATATTGTGATGTGTGAAATTTGAGCAGAATCGTTTATATATTTTGCAAATTATAAGAGATATATTTTTTTAAAATTTTAACCCATTGTGGGGGAGGTACAAGAAGAAGTGAACCGACATATTCCATCTTTAAACCAGACCTTTGGTTAATAAAAAATATTGTGATGTGTGTAATTTGAAGACAATCGGAAACTTTCATCACATTTTATAAGAGTTTGTGGGGGAGGTACTTGATGGAGTATACCGAGCACTAATGCAAATATTAGGATGCGCAAAGCATTGTCCATTATCTTTCTGTGCAGTAAATTAGTTTCTTTGAAAATTTTGACATTTTGTGGGGGAGGTACCAGAAGGAGTGGAACGATATTGCCCATCTCTGAACTCGATCTAAGTTTGATAATAATATTACGATGTACCAAGTTTGGGCCAAATCGGACACCCCCTTCAAAAGTTATCGGGTGCACCAACCAGCCAGACAGACGGATGGACGGACATCGCTAGATCGACTCCAAATGTCCTGAAACATACTTGTTCCAAAGAGACCTAGGGTCTAAAACCGTTATTTTGACGAGGCACGTATGAAATGATATACACCCTCTCTAGCCATATGGCTGAGGGTATAAATATTGAGTCCGTAGACGTTCTTTACAAATTTCATAGAATAATTATTGGAATTACATTGAAGTCTTGTCAAAAGTTTTGACCGCTCATCCAACCACTCATATATATGCTTCATACGATTCGATATTTAAATTCGTTATAAGCACTACATTACAATGATATTCGGTACAGCATGTCAAAGTACTCCTATTACTAGACAAAAATATAGAGTCTGCAGACAGGGTACTTTCTTAAGAGGAGGGCATGCCTTGTCCACGACCACGGTTGCCACAGTTGGTAGAATTCTACCTAAATGGGTAACTTTTTTCAGTGCTGGTAACTTGGTAACTTCGCTTTTGTTTTGGTACCTTTTAAGATGTAAAATCAAGATTTTATTATTTCCGAATATATATTTAATTATTTAAACAATGTAATGATGGCTAAAGAACTGGCTTTAGCTAATAACCAATATTATGTTTGGTCAGAAAAAAATATTTTAGAAACTGACTGCAATATTAATTTATTAAAATTCGTAAATATAATGAATTAAAATATTTTTTATGTTATGCTTTGCTATAATAATAAAAAATAGTTGATAACGTTTTGGTAAGTTTTCCGGAAATTTGTGTAGGAAATTTTTTTACTCAGTGGCAACCGTGATTGCGACGTTTGGGATCACTACTAGATAGCATTTTCCGTAGGAGCTGCATCAGTTCGGAGAGCGTTGGCTCTCTCTCTCTCTCTCTCTCTCATAAAAGTTGGCGGATGCCAAAATGCCTCCCGACATTTGGTATTATTGTTAATTTGAGGCACTTGTTGATTTGAGCCACTTGTTATATGTTAGAGTTTAGGGCTGGCAGAAGCCTACCAATTTGGATCATCATCGGTCATCGTAAAAAAATACGAACATATGTAAAAACATACGAACATTTCCACCAAACCGCGAATAGTCAAGAGATCAGATATATAGCAGAATAGGTACAATATATATGTAAAATAAAAGAACAGTGTGGCTTGTTTGTTCGGGATACCGTAGTATTTTGTTGTTGCAAAATGGTCTGGCTTTATCCCTTTATTGTTGTTTTTATAAAAACAACGTTTGTTTATTAGTGGAGAACGATGGTAATGTTTACCAGGGGGTAAGGCAGGGAATACCTAGGTTTCGGAAAGAGCCACCAATCCTCATCAGTTCCCTTGTTTTTGTCTGGGATATTCTCCCCAGAAGTTATTTTAAAAATAACTTCTATGACAAAAAACATTTTTTACCCAAGTGACGAGATCGTAAGCTCAATAGAAGAGGAACCAAATTAAATAAGAATCTGTTGTAACAGACAAAACCAACTTACATGGTTATGCTACTTCGTTCAGGCTGAACGAAAGCATAACAAGTGGAGAAAGATGTAAATGTTTATAAGTGCGGTTGTAAGATTTAGAAGACTTTCCAAGAGAATTTTAGTTTTATTTAATTCTTTGGTTCCTCTTCTATTGAGCTTACGATCTCGTCACTTGGGTAAAAAATGTTTTTTGTCATAGAAGTTATTTTTAAAATAACTTCTGGGGAGAATATCCCAGACAAAAACAAGGGAACTGATGAGGATTGGTGGCTCTTTCCGAAACCTAGGTATTCCCTGCCTTACCCCCTGGTAAACATTACCATCGTTCTCCACTAATAAACAAACGTTGTTTTTATAAAAACAACAATAAAGGGATAAAGCCAGACCATTTTGCAACAACAAAATATGTAAAATAAATATATCTTAGTGATTCTGCTTATAAGTCGAGAACCGCTGGACGGATTTTTCCAATTCTCTTGCCAAAAAAGAAAAAAATCTAAGAAAATTTGACAAAAAAAGTGAATATTTTTTGTTAATTTTTTTTTTTCTATTTTTGTCATATTTTTTATCGCTTGTGATTTTTTCAATTTGACTTCCAACTTTGAATTGTATTTTTTTTAAATTTCTTCTGCACCCTGCAACACTATGTGCTGAGGGTATTATATACAGATGACAATTATCGTCCGATTCTCACGACATTTTGCATTGTTGTTTTGAATTAAAATTTTGCAGTCGCTCGACCAGAATCATCGCTCTACAGGTAACAATTGAAAACCAATCGACACGGAATTTTGCAGAAGGAGAGAATTAAGGACAGGTAAGAAGTCGAGCATTTTGGAGGAACATTTGATTATATTTAGCTGTATTTTGAATACATAACAACACAGCGGATTGCGTAAATAAGCATTTCAGTAGTTATAAAAAACGAATTCTTCCAAAATATATTTGGACATAAGGGGGTTTCCAACAAATTATAGTGTTTTAGGTATCACATGGTCGGCCCAGCACGACTATAGCCTTTGCTTATTTACTTTTTTTAATATAATCTTTCCCGAAGATATATATAGTGCACTCTATTGTAATGTTATTTGGTGCGAGAGGTGCAAATACCTCAAATTTGGTGGAACTCGATTCAGAGTTGTACATATATATAGGGAGGATCGGAGCTGTCGCAGACCTGGACCAGCATAGACAATTTTCTGTCATAAATTTTAGCCTTCTATCTCAATTCGTTCGAAAGATAGCGTGATTACAAGAGACAAACAGACGGACAGTCAGACGGACATGGCTAAATCGTTTTAGAATTTTACACTGATCAAGAATATATATACTTTGTCAGGTCTAAGATCATTATTTTGATGAGTTACAAACGGAATGACAAAATGAATATACCCTCCATAGTATGGTGGAGGGTATAAAAAAGGTTCATAATCGGTAGGATCCACTTCACATCAATGCTCAATATAAATGTTTGATTGTAACGGGTTCCTCTACTAAATATACATAGTGGTGTAGGGTATTATAAAGTCGGGTTGTCCGACATTTGACCTTTCTTTACTTGTTTTTAGTTACATAAATAACATGTCTTGTTAAGATACTGCACCTCGGCACTTATAGACATATTTCAAGAACAATTATTTTTCATATGGTGTAGGGTATCACAAATTCGGCCGGGCCGAACATAACTGCTATTTTAAGTGTTTTGAAATGCATAGTCTAAATTTTCGATATTTTAATCTTCTTTGCATTTAACCACATTTCCATGGAATAAATTCCTATTGTTTTTTTTTTTGTAATCTCCAATGCCAAACAAAACAAAATTCTTAATAATATAAATTTCGAAATGATGATGCAGCATCATCATCAGATGTATTTGGTTTAACGTCAAAGCCACGCATAACACTACTTGTATGAAAATGCTTTAGATGATCTCATTTTACAGAAATACTAATCCACAAGAAGAACATTCTTCACCTCCCACTTCAACATTGTTCCAACAAATGATTAAAAAAAAACTGATCTATGGAAACAAAACACTTGAAAAATGCATTATAATGTAAATAAATTAATTTAACCTTTCTGCTGCAGTTTTTCATATCTAAAATTCTGCAAAAAAAATGCACAAACGACCGGAACGACCAGAGTAGAATCATCATAGAATCATTTTACTAACTTGCATTATGAGTATTATTCCGAATTATTTTTATTTTTTGGATAATGCTTATGCAGTGTTTCGGATTCGCTTTATTATCGCTGGAACGTGAACATTTTACTCGAGTTTGATGAAATCATCAAGAAAATGTTTACTTGAGAGATGAAAAATCTGCATCAACGATTTTAGGAAATAAAGTGTGTTTGGTTAGATATTTATTAAATGTGTTTTTTTTTTTGGTATCTGAAGCTGGTCAAATTTAAATATGGGGTATCTTTGAGTATAGCCGTACTGTAGATGAAGTCACTTCCCAAATTCAAATGTTTAAAAATTTTCATAAAATTATTTTCTGGGTTTATTGCGGAACGAAAACGAACAATAAACACCCGGACGGTTGAAAAGAAAAACTTAGAACTTACCAAAAATGGTCGCAAAAGTTATTTTCAACAAACAAATAACAACAAGTAAAGCAGTAAAGAAAGTCTTAAAGTCGGGCGGGGCCGAATTTGTGATACCCTACACCACTTTGCTAATTTAGTAGAGCTCCACATAACAATTAAAAGTTTTTATGGGAGAATTCAATCATACACGCTATGATTATAATTATAATTTAAAATCCAAAGCATTTGTATCTGATAAATTCGGAATTGTATTGCCCATTTGGTGCACAATTAATTTGAAATCGGATAAAAATATATATGGGAGCTATATCCAAATCTGAACCGATCTCGATAAAATTTAGCAAAGAGCTGTATTTGATATATTTCCCTGAATATGCGACCTGTACTTTGTTTACAAAAATACATGGACGGACGGACTGACAGACGGACGGACGGACATCCATAAATCGACTCAGAATGTGATTCTATGCAGATCATCAAAAGGAACTATGGGCCTATCTCGTTTCGTTTTGCCTGTTACAAACAAATGCACAAAGACATAATACCCTGACCACCTTGTGGTGTAGGGTATAAAAAGCTGTAAGTTCGACCGGGCCGATCTTTGGCAACTTTCAAAAAAAAAAAAATGCTTAAAAATGTAGCCGTTATATTAGGTTCTATACGAAGACGTGGACCTGCATAGGCAACTTTTGTCGTAAACCATTACTATATTCAAATGCGAAACTTGAATAAAAAACAAGTAAAAAAACATTAAGTTCGGCCGGGCCAAACTTTTAATACCCTCCACCTTAGGGTAAAAGAAACATTAGAAGAAATGTGGCAAAAACCATTAAAATGCCGATTATGGGGAGGTACCGTTATATGGGGGCTATACCAAAACGTGGACCTATAATTACAATGTTTCGCCACCGGAGCTGGAACCCATTATGACCCACAAATACCAATTTTTAGACAAATCAGTGAAAAAATGTGGCAAAAACCATCAAAATACCGAATATCGGGAGGTACCGTTATATGGGGGCTATATCAAATCATGGACCCATGCATGCAATGTTTCGCCACCGAAGCTGGAATCAATTATGACCAACAAATACCAATTTTCGAACAAATCCCTGAAAAAATGTGGCAAAAATCATCAAATTACCGAATATCGGAAGGTTATATGGGGGCTATACCAAGACGTGGACCTATAATTACAATGTTTCGCCACCGGAGCTGGAACCCATTATGACCAACAAATACCAATTTTCAGACAAATCCGTGAAAAAATGTGGTAAAAAACTAAAATACTAAATATCGGGAGGTACCTTTATATGGGGGCTATACCACAACGTGGACCTATACATGCAATGTTTTGCCACACGCTCAGGGACCCGCTATGACCTACAAATACCAATTTTAAGACAAATCCGTGAAAAAATGTGGCATAAATCATCAAAATACCGAATATCGGGAGGTACCGTTATATGGGGACTATACCAAATTATGGACCCATACATACAATGTTCCGCCACCGGAGCTGGAAACCATTATGACCCACAAATACCAATTTTTAGACAAATCGGTGAAAAAATGTGGTAAAAAAAACTAAAATACTAAATATCGGGAGGTACCTTTATATGGGGGCTATACCACAACGTGGACCTATACATGCAATGTTTTGCCACACGCTCAGGGACCCGCTATGACCTACAAATACCAATTTTAAGACAAATCCGTGAAAAAATGTGGCATAAATCATCAAAATACCGAATATCGGGAGGTACCGTTATATGGGGACTATACCAAATTATGGACCCATACATACAATGTTCCGCCACCGGAGCTGGAAACCATTATGACCCACAAATACCAATTTTTAGACAAATCGGTGAAAAAATGTGGTAAAAAAAACTAAAATACTAAATATCGGGAGGTACCTTTATATGGGGGCTATACCACAACGTGGACCTATACATGCAATGTTTTGCCACACGCTCAGGGACCCGCTATGACCTACAAATACCAATTTTAAGACAATTCCGTGAAAAAATGTGGCATAAATCATCAAAATACCGAATATCGGGAGGTACCGTTATATGGGGACTATACCAGAACGTGGACCGATATATCTCATTTTCAATACCAACCATCCTAGACACAATGCAAATAGCTCTGCTAAATTTTGGAGCTCTACGTCAAATAATGTGGGCTGTATCGTGATTTCAACAGACAGACAAACAGACAGACAGACAGACGGACAGACAGACAGACGGACATCGTTAAATCGACTTAGAATTTTATGCTGATTATGAATATATATACTTTATAGGGTCTAAAACGAATATTTAGGGATGTTACAAACGGAATGACAAAGTTAATATACCCTCCTTTCCAAGGTGGAGGGTATAATAATGTAGCTAAAATCATCAAAATTCCGAATATAGGAAGGTACCGTTATATTGGGGCTATACGGAGACGTGGGCCTGCACAGACAATTTTCTGTCTTAGGCTGTAGTATCCATTACGAACTTTAAATATGAAATTTGTTACAATTCTCATGAATAATGTCGCACAAATCATCAAAATACCGAGTATTGGGAGGTACCGTCATATGGGGGCTATACGAAGACGTGGACCTGCATACAAAAATTTTTGTCATAGGCTGTAGTATCCATTACGAACTTCAAATACAAAATTTGAAACAATTCCAAAGCATAATGTCGCTAAAAAATCATTAAAATACCGAATATCGGGAAATATCGTTTATATGGGGCTATAGGGTAAGTGTACCAGTAGTCGGCACTTTTAGGATTTTCGCGTTTTTAATCGCTCACAATTCTGAGTGGAACTTTTCAATTATTACAAAGTTAATTTATTCAGATTCGAAATTTTGTATAGTTTTTGCAATAATAAATAAAGTTTTAATAACTTTTTAATTAAATTTCATAAATTTGTAGTTTTATTAAAACAATACATTTTTGCCAGTAGTCGGCACCACTTGCCAATTGTCGGTATGGCATGTTCCAACAGTCGGCATACCGATTTTTTTGTGAGAATAATTAATAATAATGATATATTAATTCCTTAAAATATAATATTTTTGTTTAGTTAAACTGATTCGACGTCTTCATTGTACTTTTCTTAAGAATATGAATTGTTGAGGACCTTCACAGACAAAAATTTAATTTTTATTAGCATAATTCATCTTTTCTTAGCGAAATTGTACGCAAAGACAGCTGACAATGTACATGAAGTAAACAAATGACATTTAATTATAATAGTTTCATTTATTTGGGCTTAAAAATAAAAAGTGCCGACTACTGGGACATGCCGAACTTAGGCACACTTACCCTACGAGAACTTGGACCGTCACGGCCTATTTACAAACTTAGCTGGCATAATACACATGTGTGCACAATTTTAGCGTTCAATTTCAATTCGTTCCAGAATATATATGCTTTGTAGAGTCTATCATGAGTATTTCGAGGAGTTACAAACGGACTGACACAGTTTATATACCCTCCATAGAATAGTGGAGGGTATAAAAACATATTGGCAGCGTGCAAAACACAAATAAGAGGTTATTATACCCTCCCAACACACTATGGGATCACACTATTGATCAGCGTTAAATTTTATGTCGATTGTAATCATACTATCTTTTGGACAATTTTAGATAGAACGCTAAAATTTTGCGCGTATCGGAATTTTTCCAATAGGCAGGTCAAGTTTGTAAATGGGTCATCGCGGTACCTCCTGATATTCGGTAGTTTGACAAATTAAGACACATTTTCTAACAGAATTGCTTAAATTTAGGTTCATAGAGGTCTACCTCTTTTGGCAAAACATCTCTATCTATATCTATAAAAGAGGAAAATGTTTGTACGTTTAATTGTTTGTTCGTTTGTTTGTAATTTATAAACATAAAAACCGCTGCGCATATTTTCCGGCAAATTTCCAAATATACTACAGCATCGTCTAAATGTAACATAGGCTATAAAAAGTTTTGAAATTCCACTTGGAACTGGCGGAATCGGAGGAACCACCAAAAAATGCAGATTTTGTTTGCACATATCTATTAATGGGTTATAGACAGATTCTTCAAATTTGGAATGTGTAGCGGAATTTGGTGTAAAAATAAATTTGCCAAATTATATTGAAATAGCTCTCATATATATTTTCGGCCGATTCCATGTATGTGAAGCACCAAATACGCTATATATATAACATTTCAATGCAATTTGGAATGTGTGACGGAATTTGGTCAGAAAATACATCTGACATATATATCGGTTGAGGCTTGCATATAGCTCCCACATATATTTTCGGCCAATTTCCTGTAATTTATCTAATGAAATTTGACGGAATTTAGTATAAAAATATATATATCAAATTGTATTAAAATCAGTGGAGGGTTCGATATATATTCGCTCCTAAACACGTATTTATATTTGATTCTAATGAAATTTGGAATGTTTGACGGCATTAGGTACAAAAATATGTTTGCCAATTTTTATTGAAATCGGCACAGATTTGGATATAGCTTCCATATATGCTTTTGCCGATTTCCTGTATTTGATATACCAAACACGCAATGTATGTCTAATTCTAATGAAATTTGGAATGTGTGACGGAATTCAGTACAAAAATATATTTGCCAATTTTTATTGAAATCGGTTGAGATTGACATATCTGATGCACAAAACACCATATGTATGTCCGATTCCAACGAAATTTGGAAGTAGTAATGGAATTTGGTACAAAAATAAATTGGCCAATTATATTGAAATCGCTTCAGTTTTGGATATTGCCCCTAAATATATTTTCTACCGATTTCGTACACTTACTTGCAACTTAAAATAAAATTCTACTTCAATCATGTAAAATCATAATTTGGGATGAGTGTACAATAGCTCTCAAAAAATAATTGGAAGCTCTAGATTGTACTTTGCAAGATTTGAGAAAAAACTCAGCACTTTTTGGGGGATCATTGTCTGGAGATTTTCGACAACCGCTGCTTGTTATTCCTGCATTAACAACAGAAGATAAATTAAATGCATGCCTGAAATCATCTTGTTTGGAGCCATGTTCGTACATTTAAACTAACTTCAAAACTCAATCGAAAAATACCAGGTGAATGAAATACAAAAACATAATTGTATATCCTAAAGCATTACAATAAACACTTTTTATACCCTACACCACATAGTGGTAAGGGTATTATGTCTTTGTGGATTTGTTTGTAACATGGAGAAGGAAGCGAGATAGACCCATAGTTACTTGCGAGGATCTTCATAAAGTAACTTTCTAAGTCGATTTATGCACGTCCGTTCGTCCATCCATGTATTCTCGTGAACAAAAAGCAGGTTGCATTTTTTATTCGATCGAGATGAAATTTTGCAAACAATATTTGTATGGCCCAAGGATGAACCCTTTATCAGATTTAGATATAGCTCCCACATATCTTCAACCGATTTCGGTTTAATTGTGCACCAAATATAAGTCCAAATGATCTGAAATTTGGTCAGTCTAGAAGCAAGTGCATCAAATTTGTTGAAAATCGGTTCAGATATAGCCATAGCTCTCATATATATGTTTCATCCGATTTGGTGTTTAAGTCCCTCACATTCGTAATATGCATTCGACAACAATGATATTTGGTACCAGATAACGGATACAGTCCAGAAATACCTCTGCCAAATTTTAACGAGATCGGTTCAGATATCTTCAGCCGATTTCGGGTTAATTGTGCATCAAATGGCCAATATCAGTCCAAATGATCTGAATTTCATTTTAGAGGTAAAAACTTCAAATTTGGAGAAAATCGGTTCAGATATAGCTAAAGCTTCCATACATATGTTTCATCCGATTTGGTCTTTTAGTCCCTCACATTCGACAACAATAATATTTGGTACCTGATATCTTATAGAGCTCGGAAATACTTCTGCCAAATTTTATCTTGAACGGCTAAGATTTAGACATAACTCCCATATTTATCCATAATCCGATTTAAGGTTTATTGTGCAAATAATTGCTAATATCAGCCCAAATGAGTGAATTTTGGGACATACGTTTTCATTTTGTGGAACGCGGCTCCGATATATATATATTTATACCCTCCGCCATACTATGGAGGGTATATTAACTTTGTCATTCCGTTTGTAACTCCTCGAAATACTCATGTCAGACCCAGTAGGCAGGTGAGGTTCGTAAATGGGCCATGTAGGTCCACGTTTTCATATAGTCGCATATAACGGTACCTCCCGATATTCGGTATTTTGATGATTTTAGCGACATTATTCACCGGAATTGTTTCAACTTTGGTTTTTGAAGTTCAAAATGGATACTACAGCCAAAGTCAGAAAATTGTCAATGCAGGTCCACGTCTTCGTATAGCCCCCATATAACAGAACCTCCCTATATTCGGTATTTTGATGTTTTTAGCGACATTATTAATCGGAATTGTTTAAAATTTTCTATTTGAAGTTCGAAATGGATACTACAGGTGGTATGATCTACTTCAAATAAATTCTTTTGTTACGGGAGCTCTACTAAATAAGCGGTGGTGTAGGGTATCAATAGTCGGCCCTGCCCGACTTTTGTCTTTTCCTTACTGATTTTAAATTGTTTTTTTATTTTTAAACCCAAAAAATATTCGTATATCAAATTTTGATTGAATATAAATGAAAAGGGCTAGTAATTTTCTCATACCAATTTCAAGTCTTTCAAAATCATTCTGATAATCCTGTTTCATTCAAATCCTGACACTTTCATCAACTTAATACTGTTTAAAAAAAAAAATCTTTCTCTCTCTAATGTACTTACTGCATTCAAAGACATGCTCCTTATTTGTTTTAAATTATTATCTTTTTTCTTATCGTTTGTTTAGTTTTTTTGGAATTTTCTTATGGGAAAAGATTAACTCTACAAATAGATTTTTAGGCAACCCAAAACCGACAATTTTTTTATCAGAATTTCAAACAGTCCATCCTGGGGGGAGATTTCACTTTCTTTTGGTTTTCATGGCTGCAACAACAACATAAACAACAACAATCGTACACACTTGTACACAATTCGTTTATCACTTTTACTATTTAAATAAGAGTTTTGAAAAGTCTGATTAACAAAAAATAAATGAGCATTTTGTAGATATTTCCAGTTGGTCCCAAAACACTTACGCACATGTGTTTGTACTTATGGGTGGTTGAGAATTTCTTTAAATGTGATTGAGAATCATTGCTGTTGCTGTTTTAAATCCCGGTTTTGAGTTTGATAAGGAAGTGTTCGCCAGAAAGAAAGACTTCTTTCTTTTTGTTCTTTCATTTCTGTCACTGGGTTCATATTTCAATTTAAATTTAGTTTCCACATTGCCTCGTTTCTCTGGCTCGATGTATCTACATATGTGTGTGTGTGTATGTATGTATGTCTGTATGTTGATGACTTTGATTTGTGAAATGAATTACATGCTTGTGTCGTATATTCCAACAATTAAATTCGTTTTTATTTCTTCTTCTTTATGAAACTAAGATTTCCAGCGGTCACAACATCCGCTGTAGAATCGTTTCGTTTGTTTGTTGAGGAGCAGAGCAGAGCTGAGACGACGACAACAACAACAACTAAATTAAAGTTCCTTTTGAGATAAGAATTTAGGTCTAGCATTAACCCATTGTCAGGCGATTTGGAACATATTGTGACCATATGAGGGTTCTACGTTAGTTTTGATTAGAAATAACATAATACACTCATAATGGCATATTTACTGGAACACGTTTAGTTAAACATTTGAAAATGGAAGTGATTGAACTTTAAAAATTACAATTTTTACACAACGGAAATGTCACTGAAAAGTCCGAATAAATCGGAATTTTAATAAAAATGCTTTTAATAAGAAATAATTTTTGGAAAATGTAGAAATATGTGCGAGGTACCAGATATAGTGACACACTTCATCTAACACTAAAAAAAATATTGGGATAAGCTAAAATTTGAAAAAATCTAACATTTATTTCAAAGTTTATGCGAATTGTTAATCGAAATTTAAACCTTATGTGGGGGAGTTAGTAGAGGGAGTGAGCCGATGAATTCGATATTAACATCAGATCTCTGGTTACCAAGTTATAAAAGAATCGCTGAATTGTTTCGCGGATAATGAGATATATAAGTACTGATAATTGTGAGTCTTTGTGGGGGAGGTACAAGAAGGAGTGGGCCGATATCTATCATCTTCACACCAGATCTTGTGTTAATGAAAATATTGGGATGGGTGAAATTTGAACAGACACCCCTAGTTCGACTCCAAATACCCTGAAACGGATTTCGTCATAAGAGACTTGGGGTCTGAACCCGTTATGGCCGTATTAAATGATATTTGCCCTTTGTATGGCTGAGGGTATGAAAAAAAAAAAAATTAAACTTATTCGATTTTATGTCACAAATGTCTGCGAAATCGTGTGTAGATTTCAGTTTAAGTCTTTAAAATACCATAAAGTGGGAGGTACCGTTATATGTTCGTCCACAAGAGGTTGAGCCCGTTACGAAGCATAATTGTCGAGTTTTAAACAAATCCATAAGAAAACCTGGTTAAAATACCAAATATTAGGAGGTATCGTAATATGGGAGCTATAGGTAAACGTAGACTTATATAAATACCGAATATGTAAACGAGGACCTATGTAGACAATTGGCATCTATTGCGAACATCAAATATCAAATTTTGTAACGTTTTTGAATGGAAAAAAATGGCTGAAATTATCAAAATACTGAAATCTACAGAAAATATAGGGAAACGTAGACTTAATTAGGGAATGTTCTGTCATTAGAAGTTGAGCCCGTTACGAACACTACTTCAGAATTTTAAACAAATCTGATAGAAAATGTGACTTAAGTCATAATAAATTATATAGGGGGGGGGGGGGGGGGGGGTTAGCAGAATCTGGAGACTATACAAGCTTGCTTAACGACAAAAAACATATGTGTGCAAAATTATAGCCATCTATCTCAATTCGATCGATAAATAGTGTTATGAGAACAGACAGACAGTCAGATCATCTTAGAATTTTTCGCCTATCAAGAATGTATCAATTTATTATAGTTCTTAAACTATTTAATCAAAGTGACTTAAATCTTGTACAGAGACTGAGGTGTATCGAAGTTTAGAATATAAGCAGAGTCACAAATGATTAGATTCATAATACGGTCTCAACAAGTTTTTGGTTAATTTTTGTCACATCTTAAGTAAATTATCGCTCAAGGGTAGAGTTTTTGAAAAATCAAACTGAAATTTTGACACACTATGGAGAACAATATGGCACACAATGCTCAAAAATTTCTTTGACTAATTACCTAACATGATATTTTCAAGCAGCTACACATGAAAGAACAAAGTGGTTATAACCTCTATAATATGGTGGAGGGTACAAAAATCTATAAATCTTCTTTAGATAAAATATATTTGTTTGTATAGTTGTAGATAGAATACCTTCCAGAGACCTACTTAGATCAAATATCTTTTATGAAATTTCGATGGATTCAAACAATTTTTAAGGATATAAAAATCATTTTAAAATCTATACATAAAGGATCTTCTAAATGAATGATTTCTGAATGAATGATTCCAATGATCGGATTTCGGATCTAACACAGGAAACTCTTATTAAACTTTCCTAACATATAATATAAGTTTTAAATCAGCTAAAACAAGGAACTGGATCCTTAAAATGTCCTTTTCGACGCTAGAACTTTATATGAAAGAACTGATAACTAAAACCAAATACTTTTCATTGTTTTTTTTTTTTTTTTTGTAGCGAAACAGACATCAAATAGTAAGTAAAGAAACCAAATTAGTGACGCAACTCAGCATAAGCTGCGATTTTAAGGAATGAGAACTTTGAACGAAGGATCACGAATAAATGGAAATGAATTCTCCATAGTATACTCTTAACCTATCATGGATAATGTTTAGAATTGGATTAATAGATTATGCTGACAATTGTAGTTCTGCTTTTAAATTGACGTTTTTGCAATAAAAAGTCCACTGATCGCCTGCTTAATGGATTCAGTAGCATTGGCTACATGAGTCATATTCAAGTTATATATCGAACTAGCTGCCGGCCCGTAATTTTAGTCTTTAATGCTATTATATCATCCACCTTGGAAAGGTGGATTTCCATTTGTAACATCACTAAATGTTCGTCCTAGACCCCATTAAATATGCATATATATTCATAATCAGCATAAAACTCTAAGTCGATTTGTCCGTCTGTATGTCTGTTTGTTTAAATTACGATACAGCCCACATTATTTGACGTATAGCGTCAAAATTTAGCTGAAAAATGTGTATTGTGTATAGGATGGTTGGTATTGAAAATGATCTATCGGTTCACGTTTTGGTATAGTCCCCATATAACGGTATCTCTCGAAATTCGGTATTTTGATGATTTTTGCCACATTTCTCCTCGGGTTTGTCTAACACATATAACGATGCCTACCTATATTGGGTATGTTGATAATCCACACATTTACGCGTATAATTGTTTCAAATTTGGTATTTTAGAAGGTGACAATCCTTGAAATATAAAATTGTCCACATAGGTTCCCGTTTTGGTATGGCCCCATATAACGGCCTCATTCACTTTATGGTTTTTTGATAAGTTAACTGCATTATCCAAACAGTCTTACTGGTATATGAAATTTAAAGTGAAACACGCTTGAATTTAGATACTTTTATATAAAAATGTTTCCTTTACCCTCAGATGGATGATAGTAATAATTCTGCCCGGCCGAACTTATTTTTTTTACTTGTTTTTAAAGTAATATGAATTATTTGTCATTGAAATTGCGCGTTGGAGACCCCATAATATCCATATCTTTTATCATAGTATAATTCAAAGACGATTAAACAAATGTCCGGTTCCTTAAATCATATGATGGTTATACAAATGGATGATTTCTTCCCAAATTACCAACATTTGCCGAAATTAGTATGAAAATATGGTTAAAATGTAAGATATACTTGAAATCGGGTTGTATCCTTATCCGGGGGTTATGGCCCATATCATGAACTGCAAAAGTGATTTAAGGTATCGTGAAAGTTTAGGAAGAATTCCTGAAAGAATAGAAATCCTTATCCCTTTATATTCGGTATTTCACTGATTGCAGTCCCAATGAATTTTGCATATTGAGTTCTCATTGGACGGATTTTTGTCATGTGATAGAAGTAGGTAGGTCCACGTGTTGAAATGAGCCCCATAACGTTTTGTCGGTTATTTTTGCTTATTTAAATGTGTTCGCATCTTCCAGCTGAAGCACGATGTAGATCCTGGAGTTGAAAGCTATATGACAATTTCAGACATGAAATATAGCCATTTAACATCTTATTGCGTACTATTTCATTGATATTATTCATTCAGAATTCAAAACAATAAAAAATGTACACTTCTATATAGTTTCTAAATTGAAAAAATTTCACGCCAAGAATTGTGAAAATCCGTCAAAACGTTCTTGAGTTATAAGCTTAGTAACTAATAAACAAATTGAATAAAAATCTTTAACTTTTTCGCTGGTTTTCTACAGCCAATATTTAAAGGTCATTACGAAGTTTGGTCCTTACTATTATTTTGAAATTTGATTCAATTGAAAAAATGTTCTCAGTTTTTCCCTATTTTAGAGTTTTTGCAGTGCGATATGCTCTTTTTTGATTTTTTAGCAATTTTGGTTTGACCACGTTAAATTATTTTGACATCATCTATTCAGTTCCGCCTCTCCATAATTTTCGTCGCTTTCTACTACCCAAAAAGACTACACACCATATTAGAATTCAAGAAAAAAAAAAAACATTACAAATGTACATTCCGAAATAGTAAGTCAAAATAAAAAAAAAAAATCATGCAAAATAAAACATTACTATTGTACACTTCAAAAGTCAAAATGAAAATTTTAAAATTTCTCATTTTTACGGGATTTTTTTTGGATTTTATCCTTTTCTGTCAAGAGACAATTCCGAATTTGTGTAAATCGTTAAAATCAGATCAGCGGTTCTTGAGTTATAAGCGTAGTAACTAACACAACTTCCTTATATATGTAGATAGATTAGAAGTATGCGTGGTCAGTTCCCTAGCGCCCAAATAAATTCCTAAGTTTGGAGGGAAAGTCAACAGTATGTCGTGTATTAATTTTCAAACCGAAATCTTCATTATCTGGCAAATAAAAAGATTTTAGATACATCAAGATAGTGGGCGTAAAAGTAGGCGTGGTCAATATTTTTTTCTTTAAAAACCTAACTCGGGGTATGACGAACGTTTGTACAAAAAATTATGCAAATCGGTCCAGCCGTTTTCAACTGATTCCGTTACCAACAAACAACAATTGATTTTTATATATATAGATAATGCATGAAGTTTACCAATCAGATTCTTGTTCTTGGCATCTGAACTGGCAAAACACGCATCTGTGTCAATTTATATGAATGCCGAACACTGTGGCTTTTAAATCAACCCATTGAAGAAATATTGCAACAAGTTCCACCAAAACGGCTCATTGTGACTGAAAGATATTCAATAGATGTTTAAGTCTCGTAAATAAAAAAAACTTGATTTCAGTAATAGAAATCATACGAACTTAAAAAATGTTCCCTTGAAATTTCTTCTATGGACAGAAGACACTTTCTTTGGATATACGTTCAATTTAATGTTTTTTATGGATCAAAGGCGTTTCTATGGAACA
Source organism: Musca domestica (assembly GCF_030504385.1). Classification (NCBI taxonomy): domain Eukaryota; kingdom Metazoa; phylum Arthropoda; class Insecta; order Diptera; family Muscidae; genus Musca; species Musca domestica. The sequence continues at coordinate 18,520,760 of NW_026712435.1, forward strand.
AATGTCTTATTTAAAGGTCTTCTATATAAAGATATGAGATATAGTGGGTTATTAAAAAGCCTTGTTTATGTTTCGTAAGAAATTTCTAAATTTGGAGGCACAACTTGCCGAACCGAACCATTTTTCTTTTAAATTGAAATACTGTTTTTGGTTCAATTCAAAAGAGTTTTTATACCCTACACCACAAGGTGGTCAGGGTATTATGTCTTTGTGCAATTGTTTGTAACAGGCAATAGGAAACGAGATAGACCCATAGTTCCTTTTGATGATCTGCATAGAATCACATTCTGAGTCGATTTATGCATGTCCGTCCGTCTGTCCGTCCATGTAGTTTTGTAAACAAAGTACAGTTCGCACTTATTGCCCTATCCAGATGAAATTTTGCATAAATCATTTGTTTGGCCCAAGGACGAACCCTATTGAAATTGGAGATAATCGGTCAAAATTTAGATATAGCTCCCATATATATCTTCGTCCGATTTGCCTTTTATTGTGCACCAAGTGTGTAATATCAGTCCGAATAGTATAGAATTTTGCGTACCATCAGATTGGACCTGAAAATAAGTATGCCAAATTTGATCGAAATCGGTTCAGATATAGCTATAGCTCCCATATATATTGTTCATCCGATTTGTCATATTTGTTACCCACAGCCGTAATATGCACTCCGTAACAACGATATTCAGGGAAATATATCAAATCCAGCTCAGAAATATCTTTGCCAAATTTTATCGAGATCGGTTCCGATTTGGATATAGCTTCCATGTATATTTTTATCCGATTTCAAATTAATTGTGCACCAAATGGGCAATACAAGTCCGAATTTAAAAGATACAAATGCTTCGGCATATTTTGTCCTTTGAACTTTAAATTATAATTATAATCATAGCGTGTATGATTGAATTCTCCTTTTTTCTAACTTGAATTCTCCTTTTTCTAACTTGAATTCTCCTTTTTCTAACTTTTAATTGTTATGCGCAGCTTTACTAAATTAGCAAAGTGGTGTAGTACCCGCCCGACTTTAAGACTTTCTTTACTGTTTTTTTTTTTTTTTTTTTTTTTGTTTACGATTCGGTTAATTTTCAAAAATAGCGGTTCGGTGCGGAAACGAATGTGTCAACTATTATTGACTTTGTTTAACCCAATTTAAATCAGTTGTACCTAGCATCTGGAAGCTACATCCTAATCTTTTCTTTCTTTCTTTTGACAGAGGTTTTTTATGTCGTGTCAAACATATATATCAAAGCTATAGCTATAACTAAACCATTTTCACTAAATTTAACTTAAATCGATCGAATGTGCCAAAATTCATTATATTTGTTCTGATATTACATATATGGAATAACCAATTTCAAAAAGGTTCATCTTTGGGTCAAATATGTGAACTGTGCAACATTTCATCTTAATCGAACAATGTGTGTGACCTGCACTTTACATACAAAACTAGAGGGAAAGGCAGCCGAACATGAGTAAATTGACTCAGAATGTGATTCCATGGAGATCAGCTAAAGGAATTAGGGGCGATGTCGTTTACTTCCGCATGTTACAAACAAAAGAACAAAGACCTAATACCTTGACTATACCAGTGCGATATTGGGTGTAAAAATTGGAGACTCCATTTACGCTATGTATAACAACTATACCCTCCTCCACCATTTGGAAGAAAGTTGAAAAATTAAAAAAAAAAAATGCATCGAAAACGATCGCTCAAATGGAAACCGTTATATGGGAGCTTTACGAAGACGTGGTCCTGCATAAGTATTATTTTTTGTCAAATACGAAATTTGATTCAATCAAACTTGAACAATTTCGGTGAATAGTATCGCTAATATCATCAAAATGCCGAATAAAGGGGGATACCGTTACAAGTGGGCTATACGCAGACATGAACCTGCGAAGACAATTTTGTAGTACTGATTCCGAACTTCAAATACGAAATTTGTAACAATTCCGAAAATTTGAAAATCATCAAAATACCGAATAACGGGAGGTATCGTTATAATGGAGGCTATACGAAGACGTGGACCTGCATACAGTTTTCTGTCACAGACTGTATTAACTCTTATGAACTTTAAATACGAAAGTTGAAACAATTCCGATGAATAGTGCCGCTAAAATCATATAAATACCGAATTTGGGAAGCTACCGATATATATGTGAGCTATACAAAAACGTGGACCTGCATAGTCAAATTTCTGTTATAGCTTGCAGTACGCATTAGGAACTTCAAATACGAATTTTGAAAGAATTCTGGTAAATAATGCCGCGAATATAGGGAGGTACCGTCATATGGGAGCTATAAAATCTGAACCGATCTTGATGAAATTTGGGAGATATTTTCCAGCAGTATCTGATGCCCGGAATCAAATATCATTGTTGTGGAGTGCATATTACGGATGTGAGGGACTTTAACACCAAATCGGATGAAACAGCTGTTGAAAGCTATTGCTATAACTGAACCGATTTTCACAAAAAATTTGAAGCACTTTCTCCTAGGCTGAATTCCAAATTGGCTGAATGTCAAAAATCAGCCCATTTGGGCTGATATTAGTAATTTGGTTCACAAAAAATCTGAAATCGAATAAAGATATATATTCAAATCTGAACCGATCTTGACACGATTTTAAACACTTATTTCTGAGCTGTATCTGACACCAAAGATTATTGTTGTGGAGTGCATATTACGCATGTGAGGGTCAAATCGGATAAAACATATATATGGGTGCTATAGCTATAGCTGGAAAAATTCTGGTGAATAATGTCGCTAAAATCATCAAAATACCGAATATTGGGAGGTATCGTTATATGGGGGCCATACAAAAACGTGAACCGACATGGCCCTTCTATTTCAATTCATTCCAAACATAGCGTGATTATAACAGATGGACAGACGGACATCGCTAAATCTACTTAGAATTTTACTCTAATTAAGAATATATATACTTTGTTGGATCTAACATGAGTATTTCGAGGAGTTACAAACGGAATGGCAGAGTTAATATAACCTCCACAGGGTATAAAAGTTAATATATTATATAAGTGGGTATAACAGTGATTATACTCTCCACATTGGAGGATATAAAAATAATATTTTAAAGTTGTCTCTTTGTGGGGTCAGTACGTGAAAGACCGACTGACCTATGAACAGAATATCTTAAAATATCATCTATGGATAGTACAGATTTTTTTAGGATTTTGTATATAGACCTTCTAAAGGTCTTTTGGGCATAGTATATGGACATTCTAAAGGTCTTTTAGGCCCTCCACATTGGAGGAAAAATAATATCTTAAAGTTGGCTCTTTGTGGGGTCGGTACGTGAAAGGCCGGCTGACCTATGAATAGAATATCTTAAAATATCATCTATGGATAGTTCAGATTTTTTAGTTTATATATAGACCTTTTAAAGGTCTTTTAGGCATATCAATTCATCATATGACATCGGGATATAAGAGATTCTAAATTTCTTGAATATATGGCCAAATATGAGCCCTTCTTGATCCACCATAGCTTTGGATTCTGTATAAAAGGAAAAAAAATAATTCACGATTTTTAATTAAATTATTGACTTCAGCTGCTCGAAAGATGTTGTCCAGTGTCCATTTTCTCAGGTAGGTTTGGTAAACTTTTACATATTTATATTTTGTTGTGCTTATTTTTGTATTCTTTTCTTTTATGCATTGTCTTCAATCTCTTTTAGTGGTTAGTAGACGATCGGCCAGATGAGAGAGTTCACAGCACCGCCGGCAGTGCTCTGGAGTTTCTCAGCTGTTGTTGAGGTTATTTGTTTTGTTTATTTTGATTTATTAGGGCGAGCAACACGTTCAGGTAGATTGATCACCTCTTTGTATGACTGTCGGTATTTACATTACCAATGCTCGCTCTCTCGCTGTTAAACACACGCACGCACACACTTGTATTAATATTGAAAAATAATAAGTAAAACAAGACCAACACAGAGTTTTCGGGTTTTGTTGTTGGAATGCATTTTGCCTCTCTTCTGTTACAAGAGGAGATACACAAAAACAAACTATCTTTAAGATACTTGAGATGCAAAGCATCTATTCAAAGGTTTCTTCTGCCAACAGATTGTTTTCAGCAATTTTCGTTCATATGTTTTGTGTTTCATTTTGGGATTTTCTTTTATTTTAAATGATTTTTGTTGTATTCTTTTTTTTGGGAGATTATTTATCACAAGACCAGGGGGGCTTACCACCCATAAAAATACTCAAGTATGGTAATTATAATATTTCATTCATTGATTGATTTTCATGGAAAATTATTTGAGTTTCACTGTTTCAACTTCTTTGTATCGTTTGGTTTGTATTATCGTCTAGGTTTTCTTTTTTTTCTTTTGGATTTCAGAATAACATGTGTTATTTTAATTTTTTTCATTTGATATCTTTTGCATTTTTGCTGAATTTGTCAATTTAATCGATGTCCCCCAACTAGCCCTTTCACAAGAGTAATGCACTCCGCTGTGTTTTGTTTCAACTCCTATTTTGTAACTCCAAGCTATATTTTATTATATTTACATTTTTTTCTTCGATTCTTCTTCGGTAGGTTTGTGGCAGTGTTTCTTTGTAGAGTATTCCTTTTTTTTCTGTTTTCTTGTATTCTTTTTGTACTCGATGACCGACAACGATTTCCGCCACAACCCGTTCAAACTCGCTGTTTAAGCAACCAACCGTTAACGAGGACGTTCAACACTCAACTGATCTCCGTAGTTGAGGGAATCATTTTGTGGGCAATGTTTTCTTTGCTCACCAACACTATGGAATTTTAGTCTATCTGAAGTTCTCCCAACTTGAACCTTACAACTCTCACATGGTGTGTAGTACATTCTGAGAGTAAGTAGTGTCCGTGTGGTTAGTTTTGGTTGGTGGGACGATCGTTTGTTGTATGTGATCATATTTCGGTTGCTTGAAGTCTGCAGTTAATGTTCATTTCATTCATTTGCTCTGTGCTGATATCGTTTTGTTGTTGTTGGTTTTTTTCATCCGGCCAGTATGATCTCACTGGAAGACCAAAGAACATGTGTGTTAAATCTACAGAATAGCTAAATCCATATTATCGGGAGTGGGTTTTATTTCATTGTGGAGTACTACACCAGTTACCAGTTCGGCTATATCCTACACAACTATAATTTGCGACCAATATTTTTATCCAGTATTTCTATAAAAAAATTAATTTTTTTTAATAATAACAAATTCCAGCAGTTTATGAAAGTAGATCTACAAATAAGGGGTGTCCCAACTAGAACGAAATTTTGAATACCCTTCACCATTTGGAATACTCTCCACAATTTGGAACGAATTTAGAAATTAAAAAAAAAATATATAATAAAAAATAGAATCCATTAAAAATTTAGTTTAAAATGTTAAAAATGCCGAATATAGGTAGATACCGTTATATGAGTGCTATACGAAGACCTGCACCTGCATAGACAATTTTCAATAACAGACTGTCACAGACCGATTACGAACTTCAAATATGAAATGTTAAACAATTCCGGTGAATAATATCGCCAAAATTATCAAAATAAAAATGTAAGGGGTTAAACGAAAACCTGGACCTGCATAGAAAATTTTCTGTCATAGATTGTAGTACCTATTAGGAACTTCAAATACGAAATTTAAGATAAATCCGGTGATAAAGTCACTAAAATCATCAAAATACCGGATGTGGGGGTTATAACTAAACGTGGACCTATATAGCCCATTTTCAATACCAAACGTCCTGCAGAGGAAACACACATTTGAATAAATTTTTATCAACCTACTTCAATTCGTTTTTAAGCTTGCTGTCCCACAGAGGGACAGATGGACGGTCATCGCTAAATCGACATAGAATTTTATTCTGATCAAGAATATGTGGGGTCTAAAATGTATATTTCGAGTTGTTATAAACGGAATGACAAACTTAATATACCCTCCATACTATGGTGGAAGGTATAATAATCGTGAAACTTTATTCTCGAAATATTTGTCGGAGACCCTAAAAAGTGCATATATTCTTGATCAGCGTCAAATTTTGAGACGATTTAGCGACACACTTAACTTTACTTTTTGTGGGGAAGGTTCCAGAAGGAATGGTCCGTTCTCTACCATATCTAAAAACAGATCTTGTATTAATATAAACACTGAGATGTGCCAAGTCCGGATGGAATCGGATGTTAATTTCGCTTTTTGTGAGCTTCGTGGTTATTCAAAATTTTAACCCTTTGGGGGCGAAGTACCATCTTCACACCAAAACGCGTGTTAATAGAAATATTGAGATGTGCCAATGGAATCGAATGGAATGTTAATTTCGATTTGTATGACCTTCATGGTTATTCAAAAATTTGACACTCTGTGGGGGAGGTACCAGAGGGTATACACCGATATATCCCACTTTTACAGCAAATATTGTGTTAGTAAAAATAAAGGGATGTGTGAAATATGAAGTGAACCTGATGCTTTTTACGGATTTTATGATCGTTTTTTTTTCTTCAAAAATGTTGATCCTTTGTGAAGGAGGTACCAGAAGGAGTGGTCTGATGTATTTCATCTTCAATTCAGACCTTAGGTTAATAAAAATATTCTGATGCGTGTAATTTGAAGGCAATCGGACTCTTACATCACATTTTATTTGAAATTATTCAAAATTTTGACCCTTTGTGGGGGTGGTATTTTAGTACCTGATCTAACACTGATGCTAATATTAGGGTTTGCAAATTTGGAGCAGAAAAATATTTTTTTTTTTTTTTTGAAAATTTCGACCTTAGGTTGGGGAGTGGACCGATATTACCCATCTTCGAACTCGATCTATGTTTAATAATAATATTACGATTTACCAAGTTTGGACCAAATCGGATACTCCCATCATGAGTTATCGTGCGCACCATCCTGAAATGAATTTGTTCCAAGGAGACCTATGGTCTAAAACCGTTATTTCGTTTTCGCCGTTTAAATATCGATTAACTATAATAGTCGGATTCAAATCCTCATATAGTAAAAAACTTGACGTATCAGTACCAAAATTCAGATTAACTGATATATTTTCTATAAATTCCCATTAATAAATCTGTACTACGAGGCACTTGGTTTTGACCATTTTTGGTCACGGTCGTGACACTATGCGGTGTCTGTTGAAATCACACGGAAATGTTCGATAAGTTCTCGAACTCGGCCGAACGTAAACCCCTTTTACTTTTTTCCTAAAAACTCAAGTATTAAGGAAGATTTTGGCTTTGAATGAAAAGGTCTTGAATTAGCAATAAACAATACAAACAAATAATTTCCGCTTGTAATATATAAATTTCGAATATAATTGTCTCAAAAACTTGTAAACCTATAAATATGGTGTATTTCGAGATTTATAGTGAAATTTTGGGCAAAAAATATATTTTTTACATTTCCTGTCTAAAACGGTTTTTTAAGTTACTTTTAAGTATCAACTCTTTAACTTTGTCTTTGACGTAATTATTCTAAAACCAGTAAGGAGAGGTAAAAAGGGCGGGCCGACTATGATACACTACACCACTATACGTATTTAGTGGAGCTCACGCAACACAAAAATTTATATTGGGAAATTATGTACCAAATAACATTGCTGTATAGTGCAAGATCTGACTTCAATAAGAATTATATTAACAATTAAAAAAGCAGTAAGTTCGGCTGGGCCGAACTTTAAATACCCTCCACCATTTGGAACGAATTAGGAAATTAAAAAAAAAAAAAATAAAATAAAATAAAATCCTTTAAAAATCCTGTTAAAATCTTAAAAATACCGACAATGGTAAGGTGACGATATATAGGGGGGATATACGATATTGTGGACCTATACAGACCAATCTATGTCTGGGGTAAAGTACTCACAATGAACTTCTTGTGTGGAATTTCAGACAATTCCATTGAGAAATGTGGTTAAAATAATCCAAGTACCGAATATCGGGGGGTACCGTTATATGGGGGCTATACGATATCGTGGAGCTATATAAACAATTTTCTTTCAGGGGTTAAGGTGCTCACAAGGAGCTCCTTGTGTAGAATTTCAGACAATTTCCTTAAAAAATGTGGCTAAAATCTCAAAATACCGACTATCGGGGGTACCGTTATATGGTGGCTATACGATATCGTGGATCGATATAGCCCATCATCGAACTATGCCTGCAGACAAAAGACAGATCTGTTCAAAATTTTAGCTTACTATCTTAATTCGTTTTGACTGTAGCTTGATTACAACAGACGGACACACGGACGGACAGGGCTAAATCATCTTAGAATTTTACGCTAATCAAGAATATATATACTTTGTTGGGTCTAAAATTATTATTTCGATGAGTTACAAACGGAATGACGAACTTAATATACTCTCCATACTATGTATGGTTGAGGGTATAAAAACTATTTATTGGAGCTATAGATATACAGACCGAGTTTCGCCAAATGGGAAATTCAGTTGAATATGAAAATTCTATTCAATTTGGACTGAATATATGGTGAGCAATAATCGTAAAATCGGACGAAGATGTATATCGAAGCTATATAAAAATCTGAACCGATCTCGATAAAATTTGGCAAAGGTATTTTGGAGCAGTATCTGATGTCCGGTATGAAATATCATTGTTGAGGAGTGCATATTACGCTTGTGCGGGACTTTAACAGCAAATTGGATGAACAATATATATAGAAGATAAAGATATATCTGAACCGATTTTAACTAAAACTTGAAGCACTTGCTTTTGGATATACTTGCTTCTACATTGAATTCGGTCAGATGTGCCAAAATTCATTTGGACTGATATTGGCCTTTAAGTCCACAATTAACCCGAAATCGGTTTATACCGAAATCATTTAAACCGTCTCTAACAAATTTCAATAGGGTTCGTCCTTGGGCCAAAAAAATATTGTTTGACGGACTGACATGCATAATTCGACTCAGAAGGTGATCCTCAAAAGTAACTATCGGTCTATCTCGTTTCCTTCTCCATGTTACATACAAATGTACAAAGACATAATACCTTTATCTCTATGTGGTGTAGGGTATAATCTTTCTCGATTTTTAACATATTGAACAAAGTGGAATAATTTTAAGTCGACTTTTCTTTTTGGTTGCATGAAAGCAGGGTAAATTATAAGTAGAAGCTATATACAAACCTGACTCTGTCCTTCTCAAGGAAACAACTGTGCAAAATGTCATCTCAATTGGATAAGAAGGAAATGCGACCTGAGTTTTGTACGGACATGTACAAGTAACTACGGGTCTGTTGCCTTTCTATATTTATGTAACAAACAAATGCCATACTACGTGTACAGCAGTGCGGACTAGGGCATACATATTTCGACTACTGGCAATGCTTAGCAAGATTATTAAATCAAATTCATTCACAAAATACATACTCCTCTGTGACAGCAATCGTAAACATACAATGTTTTCTATGTGGGCCACATTCTACTACGAGAGACGCATGTATTCATCATAAAATTGCAAAATCTCTAAAAGCGATCCAGCATCGTTAAAACAAAATACTTTGTATTGTCCAGAATCAGCAATGCCACAAGGCTGCTTGCTACTCGATATCTAAACAAATAAATTCATACGTCTTTACATATATATGTCTGCAAATGGTTGCGTTCGTACGACTGAGACATGTATTTGCTTTTGTGTCAACAGCGAAAACAAACAAAAAAAGCAAAAAGAATTCGATAAACACTTAGGTTAATTAACTTTCATACAAAAATTGTTTATTTTCAAAGTCTCATTTAAATTGAGAATTTTTAAGACATTGTTTTTGTTGTTGTGTTTTTTATACTCCCCAAGAAAATGACCAGAAAACCACATTCATTCATCATTCTCCAGCTTTATATGTACTGATAATCTTTTACTTTCAGTCTATATTTGAAACTAAATTGTTTTTTTTTGGTGTAGTTCCATTTTCATTTGGGTCTCATTGGAAACTCAAACCGACAACAAGGTTATCAGTTATCATCCACTTTCTCTTCGATAGGATTAGAATTCGTGTCTTTAGTCACAGTACTCTCGTGTGTCATTGATAAGAGAATTCAAAAAAGTTCATTGGTCCATTGCTTGAGCCGGCTCATGTCAACATAAAATATATCTGATAAGCAATACATTAGATAATCAACGAGTGAGTTTTTTTTTTTTTTAAATTGGTACTCAATAGGGATTTTGAAGTATTATCTAATATTGTAAGCCACTGAAAATTTAATATGCGGGAATTAGAATATCCCTAAATGTACTCAAAATAACTATACAGGGTGAGATAAAGAAACTGCAACAAAGGTGGTCAGAGTATTATGTCTTTGTGCATTTGTTTGTAACAGGCAAAAGGAAACGAGATAGACCCATAGTTCCTTTTGATGATCTGCATAGAATCACATTCTGAGTCGATTAATGCATGTCCGTCCGTCTGTCCATGTATTCTTGTGAACAAAATGCAGATCGCATTTATTATCCGATTGAGATGAAATTTTCCAAACAACATTTGTTTGGCCCAGGGACGAACCCTATTGAAATGATAATCGGTAAAAATTTAGATATAGCTCCCATATATATCTTCGTCCGATTTGCCTTTTATTGTGCGCCAAACGTGTAATATCAGCCCGAATAGTATGGAATTTTGCACATACAACCAAATTAGACCTGAAAATAAGTATGCCAAATTTGATCGAAATCGGTTCAGATATAGCTATAGCTCCCATATATATTGTTCATCCGATTTGTTATTTTTGTTCTTCGCAGCTGTAATATGCGCTCTGTAACAACAATATTTGGGAAATATATCAAATGCAGCTCAGAAATACCTTAGCTAAACTTTATCAAGATCGGTTAAGATTTGGATATAGCTCCCATGTATAATTTCTTCCGATTTACACTTTATTGTGCACCAAACGTCTAATATTTGCCCAAATGGGATGGAATTTGGCACATACGACTGATTTGAGTCTAGAAAGTAGTATGTCAATTTTGGTGAAGATCGGTTCAGATAGGTTCAGATATAGCTATAGCTCCCATATATATTGTTCATCCGATTTGTTATTTTTGTCATCCGCAGCCGTAATATGCACTCTGTAACAAGAATATTTGCGAAATATATCAAATGCAGCTCAGAAATACCTTTGCTAAATTTTATCAAGATCGGTTCAGATTTGGATATATCTCCCATATATAACTTCGTCCGATTTACCATTTATTGTATACCAAACGTCTAATATTTGCCCAAATGGGATGGAATTTGGCACATACGACCGAATTGAGTCTAGAAAGTAGTATGCCAATTTTGGTGAAGATCGGTTCAGATATAGCTATAGCTCCCATATATATTGTTCATCCGATTTGTTGTATTTGTTACCCACAGCCATAATATCCACTCTGTAACAACGATATTCAGGGAAATATATCAAATACAGCTCAGAAATATCTTTGCCAAATTTTATCGAGATCGGTTCAGATTTGGATATAGCTCCCATATATATCTCTATCTGATTTCAAATTAATTTTGCACCAAATGGGCAATACAAATCCGAATTTAAAAGATACAAATGCCTCGACATATTTAGTCCTTTGAACTTTAAATTATAATTATAATCATAGCGTGTATGATTGAATTCTCCCATAAAAACTTTTAATTATTATGTGGAGCTGTACTAAATTAACAAAGTGGTGTAGGGTATCATAAAGTCGGCCCGCCCGACTTTAGGACTTTCTTTACTGGTTTATAATTAACAATGCAGAATTTTAAGCGCGTCCAACAATTTTTAAACTTAAACGAAACTCTATACTTTACGAAATATATTTTGTACAATGCTATACAATATACATATATAATTTGTTATATATATACTAGGGATATATAAATTATACTATATTATAAAATATTTCCTTTCAGATAATAAATTGTGTGAAGCACCTTAAAGGATGTAAAGAATTAAACAAGCTAAATTGTCGCATTCGGTCACAGAAAACCGAGAGTCTTTTGATTTTTGCACAAAGGCATAATTGGACTATTTTTCTTCGAAAATGAGCAAAGAGTGGACTTTGCATTATCGGACATTTTGAACTAATGTTTCATATTGGCAACGTTTGGTTTTAATAGGATGGCGATACGTGCCACGTAATTATTGACAAAAATGTTATTAACGTAAAATGAATAGATTAGAAGAAACTTTGCGGAATATAATTACAAAAAAATTGGAAATTTGCTATATTTGTCCCTTCCTCAAGATATAATCTTCTGAAACTGTTGTTTTAAATAAAAGAAACGGCAACCCTATTAAACACTACATATCCCATTAATAAATTTTGAGACAACCTGTAACGGTAGCCGAAAACACCCTGTGACGAATGTGTTGCTAATTGCCATGTATAGCTTTGACAAAAACCCTGGAAAACGAATATAATAATATGTTCTAGAAATTAGCAACAGATGGAGCCACATGTTATTACATATTTTAAAATGACCATAACTCCTTAAATATAGAGTTTTCGGCGTTTTTAGCTATTAATTGTGATCACTTTCTTGGGCATGAATTATTACATATTTTAAAATGGCCATAACTCCTTAAATATTGAGTTTTCGGCGTTTTTAGCTATTATTTGTGATCACTTTCTTGGGCATGAATTATTACATATTTTAAAATGGCCATAACTCCTTAAATATTGAGTTTTCGGCGTTTTTAGCTATTATTTGTAATCACTTACTTAGGCATGAATTAGTTCATATTTTAAAATGGCCATAACTCCTTAAATATTGAGTTTTCGGCGTTTTTAGCTATTATTTGTGATCACTTTCTTAGGCATGAATTAGTTCATATTTTAAAATGGCCATAACTCCTTAAATATTGAGTTTTCGGCGTTTCTAGCTATTATTTGTGATCACTTTCTTAGGCATGAATTAGTTCATATTTTAAAATGGCCATAACTCCTTAAATATTGAGTTTTCGGCGTTTTTAGCTATTATTTGTGATCACTTACTTAGGCATGAATTAGTTCATATTTTAAAATGGCCATAACTCCTTAAATATTGAGTTTTCGGCGTTTTTAGCTATTATTTGTGATCACTTTCTTAGGCATGAATTAGTTCATATTTTAAAATGGCCATAACTCCTTAAATATTGAGTTTTCGGCGTTTCTAGCTATTATTTGTGATCACTTTCTTAGGCATGAATTAGTTCATATTTTAAAATGGCCATAACTCCTTAAATATTGAGTTTTCGGTGTTTTTAGCTATTATTTGTGATCACTTTCTTATTTTAAAATGGCCATAACTCCTTAAATATTGAGTTTTCGGCGTTTTTAGCTATTATTTGTGATCACTTTCTTAGGCATGAATTAGTTCATATTTTAAAATGGCCATAACTCCTTAAATATTGAGTTTTCGGCGTTTTTAGCTATTATTTGTGATCACTTTCTTAGGCATGAATTAGTTCATATTTTAAAATGGCCATAACTCCTTAAATATTGAGTTTTCGGCGTTTCTAGCTATTATTTGTGATCACTTTCTTAGGCATGAATTAGTTCATATTTTAAAATGGCCATAACTCCTTAAATATTGAGTTTTCGGTGTTTTTAGCTATTATTTGTGATCACTTTCTTAGGCATGAATTATTACATATTTTAAAATGGCCATAACTCCTTAAATATTGAGTTTTCGGCGTTTTTAGCTATTATTTGTGATCACTTTCTTAGGTATGAATTAGTTCACATTTTAAAAAGTCCATAACTCCTTAAATATTGAGTTTTCGGCGTTTCTAGCTATTATTTGTGATCACTTTCTTAGGCATGAATTAGTTCATATTTTAAAATGGCCATAACTCCTTAAATATTGAGTTTTCGGTGTTTTTAGCTATTATTTGTGATCACTTTCTTATTTTAAAATGGCCATAACTCCTTAAATATTGAGTTTTCGGCGTTTTTAGCTATTATTTGTGATCACTTTCTTAGGCATGAATTAGTTCATATTTTAAAATGGCCATAACTCCTTAAATATTGAGTTTTCGGCGTTTTTAGCTATTATTTGTGATCACTTTCTTAGGCATGAATTAGTTCATATTTTAAAATGGCCATAACTCCTTAAATATTGAGTTTTCGGCGTTTCTAGCTATTATTTGTGATCACTTTCTAAATATTGAGTTTTCGGTGTTTTTAGCTATTATTTGTGATCACTTTCTTAGGCATGAATTATTACATATTTTAAAATGGCCATAACTCCTTAAATATTGAGTTTTCGGCGTTTTTAGCTATTATTTGTGATCACTTTCTTAGGTATGAATTAGTTCACATTTTAAAAAGTCCATAACTCCTTATATATTGAGTTTTCGACAGTTTAGCTATTATTTGTGATCACTTTCTTAGGCATGAATTAGTTCATATTTTAAAATGGCCATAACTCCTTAAATATTGAGTTTTCGGCGTTTCTAGCTATTATTTGTGATCACTTTCTTAGGCATGAATTAGTTCATATTTTAAAATGGCCATAACTCCTTAAATATTGAGTTTTCGGTGTTTTTAGCTATTATTTGTGATCACTTTCTTAGGCATGAATTATTACATATTTTAAAATGGCCATAACTCCTTAAATATTGAGTTTTCGGCGTTTTTAGCTATTATTTGTGATCACTTTCTATTATTTGTGATAACTTTCTAGGGATGAATTATTACATATTTTAAAATGGCCATAACTCCTTAAATATTGAGTTTTCGGCGTTTTTAGCTATTATTTGTGATCACTTTCTTAGGCATGAATTAGTTCATATTTTAAAATGGCCATAACTCCTTAAATATTGAGTTTTCGGCGTTTCTAGCTATTATTTGTGATCACTTTCTTAGGCATGAATTAGTTCATATTTTAAAATGGCCATAACTCCTTAAATATTGAGTTTTCGGTGTTTTTAGCTATTATTTGTGATCACTTTCTTAGGCATGAATTAGTTCATATTTTAAAATGGCCATAACTCCTTAAATATTGAGTTTTCGGCGTTTCTAGCTATTATTTGTGATCACTTTCTTAGGCATGAATTAGTTCATATTTTAAAATGGCCATAACTCCTTAAATATTGAGTTTTCGGTGTTTTTAGCTATTATTTGTGATCACTTTCTTAGGCATGAATTATTACATATTTTAAAATGGCCATAACTCCTTAAATATTGAGTTTTCGGTGTTTTTAGCTATTATTTGTGATCACTTTCTTAGGCATTAATTAGTTCATATTTTAAAATGGCCATAACTCCTTAAATATTGAGTTTTCGGTGTTTTTAGCTATTATTTGTGATCACTTTCTTAGGCATGAATTATTACATATTTTAAAATGGCCATAACTCCTTAAATATTGAGTTTTCGGTGTTTTTAGCTATTATTTGTGATCACTTTCTTAGGCATGAATTATTACATACTTTAAAATGGCCATAACTCCTTAAATATTGAGTTTTCGGTGTTTTTAGCTATTATTTGTGATCACTTTCTTAGGCATGAATTATTACATATTTTAAAATGGCCATAACTCCTTAAATATTAAGTTTTCGGCGTTTCTAGCTATTATTTGTGATCACTTTCTTAGGCATGAATTAGTTCATATTTTAAAATGGCCATAACTCCTTAAATATTGAGTTTTCGGTGTTTTTAGCTATTATTTGTGATCACTTTCTTAGGCATGAATTATTACATATTTGAAAATGGCCATAACTCCTTAAATATTGAGTTTTCGGCGTTTTTAGCTATTATTTGTGATCACTTTCTTAGGCATTAATTAGTTCATATTTTAAAATGGCCATAACTCCTTAAATATTGAGTTTTCGGTGTTTTTAGCTATTATTTGTGATCACTTTCTTAGGCATGAATTATTACATATTTTAAAATGGCCATAACTCCTTAAATATTGAGTTTTCGGTGTTTTTAGCTATTATTTGTGATCACTTTCTTAGGCATGAATTATTACATATTTTAAAATGGCCATAACTCCTTAAATATTGAGATTTCGGCGTTTTTAGCTATTATTTGTGATCACTTTCTTAGGCATGAATTAGTTCATATCTTAAAATGGCCATAATTCCTTAAATATTGAGTTTTCGGCGTTTCTAGCTATTATTTGTGATCACTTTCTTAGGCATGAATTAGTTCATATTTTAAAATGGCCATAACTCCTTAAATATTGAGTTTTCGGTGTTTTTAGCTATTATTTGTGATCACTTTCTTAGGCATGAATTATTACATATTTTAAAATGGCCATAACTCCTTAAATATTGAGTTTTCGGCGTTTTTAGCTATTAATTGTGATCACTTTCTTGGGCATGAATTATTACATATTTTAAAATGGCCATAACTCCTTAAATATTGAGTTTTCGGCGTTTTTAGCTATTAATTGTGATCACTTTCTTGGGCATGAATTATTACATATTTTAAAATGGCCATAACTCCTTAAATATTGAGTTTTCGGCGTTTTTAGCTATTAATTGTGATCACTTTCTTGGGCATGAATTATTACATATTTTAAAATGGTCATAACTCCTTAAATATTGAGTTTTCGGCGTTTTTAGCTATTATTTGTGATCACTTTCTTAGGCATGAATTATTACATATTTTAAAATGGCCATAACTCCTTAAATATTAAGTTTTCGGCGTTTCTAGCTATTATTTGTGATCACTTTCTTAGGCATTAATTAGTTCATATTTGAAAATGGCCATAACTCCTTAAATATTGAGTTTTCGGTGTTTTTAGCTATTATTTGTGATCACTTTCTTAGGCATGAAATATTACATATTTGAAAATGGCCATAACTCCTTAAATATTGAGTTTTCGGTGTTTTTAGCTATTATTTGTGATCACTTTCTTAGGCATGAATTATTACATATTTTAAAATGGCCATAACTCCTTAAATATTGAGTTTTCGGTGTTTTTAGCTATTATTTGTGATCACTTTCTTAGGCATGAATTATTACATATTTTAAAATGGCCATAACTCCTTAAATATTGAGATTTCGGCGTTTTTAGCTATTATTTGTGATCACTTTCTTAGGCATGAATTAGTTCATATTTTAAAATGGCCATAACTCCTTAAATATTGAGTTTTCGGCGTTTTTAGCTATTATTTGTGATCACTTTCTTAGGCATGAATTAGTTCATATTTTTAAATGGCCATAACTCCTTAAATATTGAGTTTTCGGCGTTTCTAGCTATTATTTGTGATCACTTTCTTAGGCATGAATTAGTTCATATTTTAAAATGGCCATAACTCCTTAAATATTGAGTTTTCGGTGTTTTTAGCTATTATTTGTGATCACTTTCTTAGGCATGAATTATTACATATTTGAAAATGGCCATAACTCCTTAAATATTGAGTTTTCGGCGTTTTTAGCTATTATTTGTGATCACTTTCTTAGTCATGAATTAGTTCATATTTTAAAATGGCCATAACTCCTTAAATATTGAGTTTTCGGTGTTTTTAGCTATTATTTGTGATCACTTTCTTAGGCATGAATTATTACATATTTTAAAATGGCCATAACTCCTTAAATATTGAGTTTTCGGCGTTTTTAGCTATTATTTGTGATCACTTTCTTAGGCATTAATTAGTTCATATTTTAAAATGGCCATAACTCCTTAAATATTGAGTTTTCGGCGTTTTTAGCTATTATTTGTGATCACTTTCTTAGGCATGAATTAGTTCATATTTTAAAATGGCCATAACTCCTTAAATATTGAGTTTTCGGCGTTTCTAGCTATTATTTGTGATCACTTTCTTAGGCATGAATTAGTTCATATTTTAAAATGGCCATAACTCCTTAAATATTGAGTTTTCGGTGTTTTTAGCTATTATTTGTGATCACTTTCTTAGGCATGAATTATTACATATTTTAAAATGGCCATAACTCCTTAAATATTGAGTTTTCGGCGTTTTTAGCTATTATTTGTGATCACTTTCTATTATTTGTGATAACTTTCTAGGGATGAATTATTACATATTTTAAAATGGCCATAACTCCTTAAATATTGAGTTTTCGGCGTTTTTAGCTATTATTTGTGATCACTTTCTTAGGCATGAATTAGTTCATATTTTAAAATGGCCATAACTCCTTAAATATTGAGTTTTCGGCGTTTCTAGCTATTATTTGTGATCACTTTCTTAGGCATGAATTAGTTCATATTTTAAAATGGCCATAACTCCTTAAATATTGAGTTTTCGGTGTTTTTAGCTATTATTTGTGATCACTTTCTTAGGCATGAATTAGTTCATATTTTAAAATGGCCATAACTCCTTAAATATTGAGTTTTCGGCGTTTCTAGCTATTATTTGTGATCACTTTCTTAGGCATGAATTAGTTCATATTTTAAAATGGCCATAACTCCTTAAATATTGAGTTTTCGGTGTTTTTAGCTATTATTTGTGATCACTTTCTTAGGCATGAATTATTACATATTTTAAAATGGCCATAACTCCTTAAATATTGAGTTTTCGGCGTTTTTAGCTATTAATTGTGATCACTTTCTTGGCCATGAATTATTACATATTTTAAAATGGCCATAACTCCTTAAATATTGAGTTTTCGGCGTTTTTAGCTATTAATTGTGATCACTTTCTTGGGAATGAATTATTACATATTTTAAAATGGCCATAACTCCTTAAATATTGAGTTTTCGGCGTTTTTAGCTATTAATTGTGATCACTTTCTTGGGCATGAATTATTACATATTTTAAAATGGTCATAACTCCTTAAATATTGAGTTTTCGGCGTTTTTAGCTATTATTTGTGATCACTTTCTTAGGCATGAATTAGTTCATATTTTAAAATGGCCATAACTCCTTTAATATTGAGTTTTCGGCGTTTTTAGCTATTTTTGCGATCACTTTCTTAGGCATGAATTAGTTCATATTTTAAAATGGCCATAACTCCTTAAATATTGAGTTTTCGGTGTTTTTAGCTATTATTTGTGATCACTTTCTTAGGCATGAATTATTACATATTTTAAAATGGCCATAACTCCTTAAATATTGAGTTTTCGGCGTTTTTAGCTATTATTTGTGATCACTTTCTTAGGCATGAATTATTACATATTTTAAAATGGCCATAACTCCTTAAATATTAAGTTTTCGGCGTTTCTAGCTATTATTTGTGATCACTTTCTTAGGCATGAATTAGTTCATATTTTAAAATGGCCATAACTCCTTAAATATTGAGTTTTCGGTGTTTTTAGCTATTATTTGTGATCACTTTCTTAGGCATGAATTATTACATATTTGAAAATGGCCATAACTCCTTAAATATTGAGTTTTCGGCGTTTTTAGCTATTATTTGTGATCACTTTCTTAGGCATTAATTAGTTCATATTTTAAAATGGCCTTAACTCCTTAAATATTGAGTTTTCGGTGTTTTTAGCTATTATTTGTGATCACTTTCTTAGGCATGAATTATTACATATTTTAAAATGGCCATAACTCCTTAAATATTGAGTTTTCGGTGTTTTTAGCTATTATTTGTGATCACTTTCTTAGGCATGAATTATTACATATTTTAAAATGGCCATAACTCCTTAAATATTGAGTTTTCGGCGTTTTTAGCTATTATTTGTGATCACTTTCTTAGGCATGAATTAGTTCATATTTTTAAATGGCCATAACTCCTTAAATATTGAGTTTTCGGCGTTTCTAGCTATTATTTGTGATCACTTTCTTAGGCATGAATTAGTTCATATTTTAAAATGGCCATAACTCCTTAAATATTGAGTTTTCGGTGTTTTTAGCTATTATTTGTGATCACTTTCTTAGGCATGAATTATTACATATTTGAAAATGGCCATAACTCCTTAAATATTGAGTTTTCGGCGTTTTTAGCTATTATTTGTGATCACTTTCTTAGGCATGAATTAGTTCATATTTTAAAATGGCCATAACTCCTTAAATATTGCGTTTTCGGTGTTTTTAGCTATTATTTGTGATAACTTTCTAGGGATGAATTATTACATATTTTAAAATGGCCATAACTCCTTAAATATTGAGTTTTCGGCGTTTTTAGCTATTATTTGTGATCACTTTCTTAGGCATGAATTAGTTCATATTTTAAAATGGCCATAACTCCTTAAATATTGAGTTTTCGGCGTTTCTAGCTATTATTTGTGATCACTTTCTTAGGCATGAATTAGTTCATATTTTAAAATGGCCATAACTCCTTAAATATCGAGTTTTCGGTGTTTTTAGCTATTATTTGTGATCACTTTCTTAGGCATGAATTATTACATATTTTAAAATTGCCATAACTCCTTAAATATTGAGTTTTCGGCGTTTTTAGCTATTATTTGTGATCACTTTCTTAGGCATTAATTATCACATATTTTAAAATGGCCATAACTCCTTAAATATTGAGTTTTCGACAATTTAGCTATTATTTGTGATCACTTTCTTAGGCATGAATTATTACATATTTTAAAATGGCCATAACTCCTTAAATATTGAGTTTTCGGCGTTTTTAGCTATTATTTGTGATCACTTTCTTAGGCATGAATTAGTTCATATTTTAAAATGGCCATAACTCCTTAAATATTGAGTTTTCGGCGTTTTTGGCTATTATTTGTGATCACTTTCTTAGGCATGAATTAGTTCATATTTTAAAATGGCCATAACTCCTTAAATATTGCGTTTTCGGTGTTTTTAGCTATTATTTGTGATAACTTTCTAGGGATGAATTATTACATATTTTAAAATGGCCATAACTCCTTAAATATTGAGTTTTCGGCGTTTTTAGCTATTATTTCTAATCACTTTCTTAGGCATGAATTAGTTCATATCTTAAAATGGCCATAATTCCTTAAATATTGAGTTTTCGGCGTTTATAGCTATTACTTGTGATCACTTTCTTATTCATGAATTAGTTCATTTTTTAAAAAGGCCATAACTCCTTAAATATTGAGTTTTCGGCGTTTTTGGCTATTATTTGTGATCACTTTCTTAGGCGTGAATTAGTTCATATTTTAAAATGGCCATAACTCCTTAAATGTTGAGTTTTCGACAATTTAGCTATTATTTGTGATTACTTTCTTAGGCATGAATTATTACATATTTTAAAATGGCCATAACTCCTTAAATATTGAGTTTTCGTCGTTTTTAGCTATTATTTGTGATCACTTCTTAGGCATGAATTGGTTCATGTTTTAAAATGGCCATAACTCCTTAAATATTGAGTTTTCGACAATTTAGCTATTATTTGTGATCACTTTCTTAGGCATGAATTAGTTCATATTTCAAAATGGTCATAACTCCTTAAATATTGAGTTTTCGGTGTTTTTAGCTATTATTTGTGATCACTTTCTTAGGCATGAATTAGTTCATATTTTAAAATGACCATAACTCCTTAAATATTGAGTTTTCGGCGTTTTTAGCTATTATTTGTGATCACTTCTTAGGCATGAATTTGTTCATGTTTTAAAATGGCCATAACTCCTTAAATATTGAGTTTTCGACAATTTAGCTATTATTGTCGAAAACTCAATATTTAGCTTAGGCATGAATTATTACATATTTGAAAATGGCCATAACTCCTTAAATATTGAGTTTTCGGCGTTTTTAGCTATTATTTGTGATCACTTTCTTAGGCATTAATTAGTTCATATTTTAAAATGGCCATAACTCCTTAAATATTGAGTTTTCGGTGTTTTTAGCTATTATTTGTGATCACTTTCTTAGGCATGAATTATTACATATTTTAAAATGGCCATAACTCCTTAAATATTGAGTTTTCGGTGTTTTTAGCTATTATTTGTGATCACTTTCTCAGGCATGAATTATTACATATTTTAAAATGGCCATAACTCCTTAAATATTGAGATTTCGGCGTTTTTAGCTATTATTTGTGATCACTTTCTTAGGCATGAATTAGTTCATATTTTAAAATGGCCATAACTCCTTAAATATTGAGTTTTCGGTGTTTTTAGCTATTATTTGTGATCACTTTCTTAGGCATGAATTATTACATATTTTAAAATGGCCATAACTCCTTAAATATTGAGATTTCGGCGTTTTTAGCTATTATTTGTGATCACTTTCTTAGGCATGAATTAGTTCATATTTTAAAATGGCCATAACTCCTTAAATATTGAGTTTTCGGTGTTTTTAGCTATTATTTGTGATCACTTTCTTAGGCATGAATTATTACATATTTGAAAATGGCCATAACTCCTTAAATATTGAGTTTTCGGCGTTTTTAGCTATTATTTGTGATCACTTTCTTAGGCATGAATTAGTTCATATTTTAAAATAGCCATAACTCCTTAAATATTGCGTTTTCGGTGTTTTTAGCTATTATTTGTGATAACTTTCTAGGGATGAATTATTACATATTTTAAAATGGCCATAACTCCTTAAATATTGAGTTTTCGGCGTTTTTAGCTATTATTTGTGATCACTTTCTTAGGCATGAATTAGTTCATATTTTAAAATGGCCATAACTCCTTAAATATTGAGTTTTCGGCGTTTCTAGCTATTATTTGTGATCACTTTCTTAGGCATGAATTAGTTCATATTTTAAAATGGCCATAACTCCTTAAATATTGAGTTTTCGGTGTTTTTAGCTATTATTTGTGATCACTTTCTTAGGCATGAATTATTACATATTTTAAAATGGCCATAACTCCTTAAATATTGAGTTTTCGGCGTTTTTAGCTATTATTTGTGATCACTTTCTTAGGCATTAATTATCACATATTTTAAAATGGCCATAACTCCTTAAATATTGAGTTTTCGGCGTTTTTAGCTATTATTTGTGATCACTTTCTTAGGCATGAATTATTACATATTTTAAAATGGCCATAACTCCTTAAATATTGAGTTTTCGGCGTTTTTAGCTATTATTTGTGATCACTTTCTTAGGCATGAATTATTACATATTTTAAAATGGCCAAAACTCCTTAAATATTGAGTTTTCGGCGTTTTTAGCTATTTTTTGTGATCACTTTCTTAGGCATGAATTAGTTCATATTTTAAAATGGCCATAACTCCTTAAATATTGAGTTTTCGGCGTTTTTAGCTATTATTTGTGATCACTTTCTTAGACATGAATTACTTCATATTTTAAAATGGCCATAACTCCTTAAATATTGAGTTTTCGGCGTTTCTAGCTATTATTTGTGATCACTTTCTTAGGCATGAATTAGTTCATATTTTAAAATGGCCATAACTCCTTAAATATTGAGTTTTCGGTGTTTTTAGCTATTATTTGTGATCACTTCTTAGGCATGAATTGGTTCATGTTTTAAAATGGCCATAACTCCTTAAATATTGAGTTTTCGACAATTTAGCTATTATTTGTGATCACTTTCTTAGGCATGAATTAGTTCATATTTTAAAATGGCCATAACTCCTTAAATATTGAGTTTTCGACAATTTAGCTATTATTTGTGATCACTTTCTTAGGCATGAATTAGTTCATATTTTAAAATGGCCATAACTCCTTAAATATTGAGTTTTCGGCGTTTTTAGCTATTATTTGTGATCACTTTCGTAGGCATGAATTAGTTCATATCTTAAAATGGTCATAACTCCTTAAATATTGAGTTTTCGGCGTTTTTAGCTATTATTTGTGATCACTTTCTTAGGCATGAATTATTACATATTTTAAAATGGCCATAATTCCTTAAATATTGAGTTTTCGGCGTTTTTAGCTATTATTTGTGATCACTTTCTTAGGCATGAATTATTATATATTTTAAAATGGCCATAACTCCTTAAATATTGAGTTTTCGGCGTTTTTAGCTATTATTTGTGATCACTTTATTAGGCATGAATTAGTTCAAATTTTAAAATGGCCTTAACTCCTTAAATATTGAGTTTTCGGCGTTTTTAGCTATTATTTGTGATCATTTTCTTAGGCTTGAATTAGTTCAAATTTTAAAATGACCATAACTCCGTAAATATTGAGTTTTCGGCGTTTTTAGCTATTATTTGTGATCATTTTCTTAGGCTTGAATTAGTTCAAATTTTAAAATGGCCATAACTCCTTAAATATTGAGTTTTCGGCGTTTTTAGCTATTATTTGTGATCACTTTCTTAGCCATGATTAGTTCATATCTTAAAATGGCCATAACTCCTTAAATATTGAGTTTTCGGCGTTTTAGTTATTATTTGTGATCACTTTCTTAGGCATGGTTAGTTCATATCTTAAAATGGTCATAATTCCTTAAATATTGAGTTTTCGGTGTTTTTAGCTATTATTTGTGATCACTTTCGTAGGCATGAATTAGTTCATATCTTAAAATGGCCATAACTCCTTAAATATTGAGTTTTCGGCGTTTTTAGCTATTATTTGTGATCACTTTCGTAGGCATGAATTAGTTCATATCTTAAAATGGTCATAACTCCTTAAATATTGAGTTTTCGGCGTTTTTAGCTATTATTTGTGATCACTTTCTTAGGCATGAATTATTACATATTTTAAAATGGCCATAATTCCTTAAATATTGAGTTTTCGGCGTTTTTAGCTATTATTTGTGATCACTTTCTTAGGCATGAATTAGTTCATATTTTAAAATGGCCATAATTCCTTAAATATTGAGTTTTCGGCGTTTTTTAGCTATTATTTGGGATCACTTTCTTAGCCATGAATTATTACATATTTTAAAATGGCCTTAACTCCTTAAATATTGAGTTTTCGGCGTTTTTAGCTATTATTTGGGATCACTTTCTTAGCCATGAATTATTACATATTTTAAAATGGCCTTAACTCCATAAATATTGAGTTTTCGGCGTTTTTAGCTATTATTTGTGATCACTTTCTTAGGCATGAATTATTACTAAAATGGCCTTAACTCCTTAAATATTGAGTTTTCGGTGTTTTTAGCTATTATTTGTGATCACTTTCTTAGGCATGAGTTATAAAGTATTTTAAAATGGCCATAACTCCTTAAATATTGAGTTTTCGGCGTTTTTATCTATAATTTGTGATCACTTTCTTAGGCATGAATTATTACATATTTTAAAATGGCCTTAACTCCATAAATATTGAGTTTTCGGCGTTTTTAGCTATTATTTGTGATCACTTTCTTAGGCATGAATTATTACTAAAATGGCCTTAACTCCTTAAATATTGAGTTTTCGGTGTTTTTAGCTATTATTTGTGATCACTTTCTTAGGCATGAGTTATAAAGTATTTTAAATATTGAGTTTTCGGCGTTTTTAGCTATTATTTGTGATCACTTTCTTAGGCATGAATTATTACTAAAATGGCCTTAACTCCTTAAATATTGAGTTTTCGGTGTTTTTAGCTATTATTTGTGATCACTTTCTTAGGCATGAGTTATAAAGTATTTTAAAATGGCCATAACTCCTTAAATATTGAGTTTTCGGCGTTTTTATCTATAATTTGTGATCACTTTCTTAGGCATGAATTATTACATATTTTAAAATGGCCATAACTCTTTAAATATTGAGTTTTCGGCGATTTTAGCTATTATTTGTAATCACTTTCTTAGGCATGAATTATTACATATTTTATAATGGCCATAACTCTTTAAATATTGAGTTTTCGGCGATTTTAGCTATTATTTGTGATCACTTTCTTAAGCATGAATTATTGCATATTTCACAATGACCATAACTCCCTTAATATTGATTTTTCGGCGTAACGGTAACGAGCGATGATTTGAAATAATTTCAAATTATTGTATTTTTTATTCAAAACAGGGTTGTTCATATTGCACTAAATTTTTAGTGCACTAAGAATTAAATAATTAGTGGTAGTGCAATTTTTAATTCCACTACCACTAAAGGGTTAGTGGTAGTGAAAAATAAATTGCACTACCACTAACCCTTTAGTGATATTTAAAAAAAAATTGCACTACCACTAAATTTTAGTGGTAGTGAAATTTTAATAGCACTATCACTAAATTTAGTGATTTTTCAAAAAAAATTTGCACTACCACTAAATTTTAGCGAAACCAAAAAAATCACTATGTATATAAGTATTATACCAGGTATAATGAAGTTTATTGAAGTGAGTAGGGAACAACAATCCAGAATATATAGTACATATTAATAAAATTTGATTACTTTTCTAAATAGCACTAATTTAGTGCTATTTTTTATGAAATACCACTAATTTAGTGCAAGTTTTTTTAAATACCACTAAATTTAGTGGTAGTGCTATTGAAATTTCACTACCACTAAAATTTAGTGGTAGTGCAATTTTTAATTCCACTACCACTAAAGGGTTAGTGGTAGTGCAATTTATTTTTCACTACCACTAACCCTTTAGTGGTAGTGGAATTAAAAATTGCACTACCACTAAATGAACAGTGATAGTGAAATGATTAGTGCATAAAAAATACAGTGCATTATGCCCATCTCTGATTCAAAACAATGCACGCACTTACACAAAATGTGTTTATGTTATGACAGAATAAGGGCACCAAAAAAAAAATTGTGCTTAGGGGTTAGCTTTGTTCTACCTTCCTTTATTTTGCCATGGCACCAAGTATCATTTTTGTGAAGTGCATATTACGAATGTAGGGGACTTAATCACCGAATCGGATAATATATATGGGAGCTAAAGCTATTTCAGAACCGATTTTCACAAAATTTTAAGTATTTGGTTCTAGGCTGAATTCGATCAAATGTGCAGAAATCCATTCCAATTGGACAAATATTATACATATGACGCACAATAAAATTGAAATCGAATGAATTTTTATAAATAGGAACTATATCCAAATCTGAGCCGATATTCACCCAAATTTGCAAACATACTTCTGGACTGAACATGACCGTGTGTACTAAAATTTATTGTATTCGAACTGATATTACGCATTTCATGTACAATACTTATAAAATCGGACGACACTATATATAGGAGCTATATCCAAATCTGATCCTATTATCACAAATTTCAATAGGGTTCGTCCTTGGCCCAAACAAGTGATTTGTGGAAAATTTCATCTCAATCAGACAATAAATGCGACGTGTAATTTGTGTACAAAAATACGTGGACATACGGGCGAACATGCATAAATCGATTCAGAATGTGATTCTATTAAGATCGTCAAAAGGAACTACGGGTCAATTTCGCTTCTTTCGGCATGTTGCAAACAATACATATAATTATGCCTGCAAACAGGCAAAATAACCTGTACCAGTGTGGTGTCGGATATTAAAAGTTTCGCCTGAGAACTCACTCAATCCCAACCACATTGTGTTACAAAGAATTTTAAAAATAATGTAAAAGTTCATCTATATCGTCAAAAATTTTTATTATCTTTACCTCCAAAAATAAATTTCAAACAAACATTTTTTTTTGATTTCAATCAATTTTATTTCAATTAATTTGCTATCAACGGTATACAATCAGGTTAGGAATTTCACCACATTAACGAACTCACATTTGAAAAATGAGGAAATGAAAGGCACTCTTCTCGTAATTTCAAATTCCATTCTACATTTCGTGTTCAATATTGATTTTTATGACATTAACTTTGGGGTCAGGTCGCGGTGTTGTAGGCACTGTTGGCGTTGTGGATTGTTCGTCCGTTTCGGGTGTAGTACTTATGGTAATTGTTGGAATATTCTCGGCTGACCAATTGGACGATTGAGAGTCTTGACGAATTGGGCGTCGACGCTGAGAAATAGCCCGTTGTTGAAATATTATCGGACCGGGTTTATCCAATTCTTCGGGATCTTTTGTGGCGATGATGTGCGTCTCATTGGCAGACATCATTAAATTGCTGTAACTTGGTGGATCGATATCTTCGGCCATTTCTAGGGGTGCTCGTGGCATAATATACGGTTGAATACTATCAATGGTGGTCGGGTTGGTGGAGGGATTAATGGGTGCAATTTGTGCTGTGCTAGGTTCTATGGCATGCGTTGTGGGCGTTGCAGTGTGCATAGCTACGGGAAGCATGATGGCTTGATTGATTGCCGATGAAACTTCAAGTGTTGGCGTTGAAGGTATTTCTATGGCGGTATCGGAATGTTGTTCTTGTTCAGGTCGACTAACGGCATCTTTCATTAGATTCAAAAAGGAACCAATCTTTTTACGACTCTGTCTGGAGAGATTGGCAAATTTGTCGGATCCCAAGTGATGTTTATTTGTTGTTGGTGTGGAAACATCTTCGACAGGTCGTGGCGATTGCAATTCCGCTTCCAAATGTTGCCACGTTGGAGTGGTGGCAATATCTGCATCCTTGTTTAGTTTCTCTGCATCAAATTTGAATACTTCTGGTTCAGTGGAAGGTTTTGTCTTATGACGTTTGAATTTCAATTTACCTCCAAGGTTGTGTAGGTGTTCCAACATGGGCGGCGTTGATTGCTTGTCGTCGTGTAATTTGGGTGACTTCTCATCTACGATTTTGTAGGACAATGGCTCTTCGTCGTTAAGTGGTGAATTAAGTTTTTTATCCTTTTTGGCTTGAGATTTCTTTTTGTTGTCGTTTGTCGGTTCTGTTTCCTCATTGATATCTTCTTCGCTGGTTTTCTCAAGAGAACTTTGTTTTGGAGTTACTGTTTTCTCTTTGTTGTCGCGTTTCTTGCGACGAAAACTTTCGTAAATTCTTTGTTTTATTTCTTTGGATTTTTCTTTGTCCTTTTCTTTTTCATGCCCTTTTTCTGGCATTATATGGACATCGTTTGTTTGATCCTTTTCTCTATCCTTATCTTTGGCTTGTTCTTTGGGTTTGTTCCTTAAGTGTTCTTCCTTTTTTGGAGATTCTATTTTGGGCTCATCTGGACTTTTCTCATTGTCAGACTTTTTGTCTTTGGTTTTTTGTTTCTCTTTTCCCATTACCTTTGGTTTCTCTCTTCCCTTTCCATTATCTTTTGATGGCTCATGGTCATCTTGATTTTGTTGGTAATTTCTTTCCTTGCCATTTCTGTTTTTCTTCTCCTCGTTGTTATCCTTTTCTAGTAGATGTTCTTTTTCTTTATTCCTTGGTGCGTCTTCCTTTAATTGGTCTTTGTGGCCATCATTTTCATGTTCCCCTACATTATTGGGACTATCTTTGTTTTTATGTTTCCTTTGATCCTTGCCATCACCATTAGCTTTATCTTTTATTTTATGACATTCTTTTTCGTTGCTCCCATCATTTCTCTTTTTGCGTTTACTTGTTTCATTGTGTTCTTCGTGTTCTTTAGTTTTATCTGCGTTCTTGTCATTTAAGTCATTCTCATTTTGGTTGTGTTTTTCCCCCACTTCGTCTTCATTCTTATCTCTATTTCTTCCATAAGCCTCATCTTCCTTCTTTTTGCGCAATAAACTTTGTCGCCTCTCATTTATGATTCTTGTCTTAATTTCCGGATCGTTTCCATTATCCATAGCTTCTTTCTCCTTATTGTTGTTATCTTGCTCGTTCTCTTCCGATTTCTTCTCATTTCTAGTTTTTCCCTTGCCACCACTTCCCATTGCTTGTTTTCTCAGCGATCTGACCCGCTCTCGTTCG
The DNA here is from genome assembly GCF_030504385.1 of Musca domestica. Classification (NCBI taxonomy): domain Eukaryota; kingdom Metazoa; phylum Arthropoda; class Insecta; order Diptera; family Muscidae; genus Musca; species Musca domestica. The sequence goes on from NW_026712435.1 coordinate 18,550,169, forward strand.
CTATTCGCAATCTGAACAATATCCACGAGGGAAGGTTTTCGTGTTTTTCGTATTTCTTGAAGTTTAGATAAACGTGGACGTCGTTCGTTGCCATCTTCGTCGTGGGGCAAAGAGTCGTGGTGTTCGGTATCGGTGTCATCGTCACGACCATGCTGTCGGGCAAACGTTTCCTCATCCGATGTGGCGGAGTCTTTGCGTAATGCCTTCTTCATAATGCGTGAAATTAATTCTTGAAAGAGAGAAAAAATAAAAAAAAATAATTATGAAACAAATGTCGAAAAAAATTTGAATAATTTTGGATGAGAAAAAAAGTGGGATATATGAGGTCAGTTTATTTGATTTTAAAGTTCCCAGATGTATATAACAAAGTCAGCACCCACAATTGTCTCAAGACAATGATCGTGGCAGAGCATAATATATAGCCTTATATTTATTAAGGACGATAAAATAAAAATGAAACTGGGAAATGGAAATCCTTTTGAAGTTATGCTTTTCTGGCATAATACCAACAAGTCTACATAGAATTTGTTACACCATACCAAATCGGTTGGGAACGTGAACTTCGGGTGTGCCGTCAAATAAGGGGTATTTCGAAATATATACATATATTAAACACCTTCTGTCCAAAGTTTTTCTTCCCCAGCAATTACTAGAACCAGGGATATCTTTATACAAGGTCTGTATCAAAATGTGACATTTTTGTTGGTATTAAATAGAAATTATAATGGGCCTAGAATTTTGCACGTCGTTTTATGTTGGTATGAAGAGGTGACATAAGCCTTGGTTTTTAGAAATTCGAACTGTAATTCATTGAATTGGGCAGGAATTCTGTAAATTGAATGAGTATCGCTGATGGGGTGTAGTATAAACGTACCATTTTTTTACCCTCCACCATAGTATGGAGGGTATATTAAGTTTGTGATTCCGTTTGTAAAATCTCGAAATAAATGCTATGTCAATTTAGCGATGTCCGTCCGTTTATCCGTCTGTCCGTTTGTGTAAATCACTCTAGCTTCCAAACGAATTGAAGTAGATTAATAAAATTTTACTCAAATGTGTATTATGTCTGCTTTTGGTATTGAAAATGGGCCATGTAGGTCCACGTCTTCGTATAGCCCCCATATAACGGTACCTCACGATATTCGGTATTTTGATGATTATAGCGACATAATTCAACGGAATTGTTTCAAATTTGGTATTTAAAGTTCGTAATAGATACTACAGCCCAGGACAGAAAATTTTCTGTACAGGTACACGTCTTCGTATAGCCCCCATATTACCGTACTTCCCGATATTCGGTATTTTGATGATTTTAGCGACATTGTGCAACAAAATTGATTTAAATTTGGTATTTAAAGTTCGAAATGGATGCTACAGCCTAAAACATAAAATTGTCTGTGCAGGTCTTCGTATAGCCCCCATATAACGGTACCTCACGATATTCTCTATTTTCATAATTTTAGCGACATTATTCAACGAAATTGTTTAAAATTTGGTATTTAAAGTTCGAAATGGATGCTACAGCCTAAGACAAACTTATCTGTGCAGGTCTTCGTATAGGCCCCATATAACGGGACCTCCCGATATTCGGTATTTTGATGATGTTAGCGATATTATTCACCGGAATTGTTTCAAATTTCGTATTTGAAGTTCGTAATAGATACTACAGCCTATACCAGAAAATTTTCTGTGCAGGTCCACGTCTTTGTATAGCCCCATATAACGATACCTCCCGATATTCGGTATTTTGATGATTTTGGAAACATTATTCACCGGAATTGTTTCAAAGTTGGTATTTGAAGTTCGTAATGGATACTGCAGCCGAAGACATAAAATTGTTTGTGCAGGTCGACGTCTTCGTAGAGCCCCCATATAACGGTACCTCCCGATATTCGGTATTTGGATGATTTTAGATACATTATTACCAATTTCTTTTTTAAGTTTCGCATTTGAATATTGTAATGGCTTATGACAAATGTTACCTATGCAGGTCCATGTCGTCATATAGACTCTAATATAACAGCTACATTTGGTATTTTTAAGATTTTAACAGAATTTTTTAACGGATTTTATTGTATTTGAGAATTGCCAAATTCGTCCCAAATAGTGGAGGGTATTCAAAGTTCCCCCGAACTTACAGCTTTTTTACTTATTTTTTTATATATGAATTCATTAGGGTAGTTTTAGACAGTAGAATTTTATGACAAATGCTACGATTCCGTATAACCATATTTTTAAAAGAACCAAAAATACCAAACTTAACGGACTTCACGGAATCATAATCCGACAATTTTAAAAAATATGAAAGGAGGAAATTACTTTAAAAACTCCGAAACACGTATCTTGTTTTTTAGCTCTACTTTCATAATATGCTGGATTTTCCCTGTAATAATTGCATTTTGTCGCACAGTGTTATATGTAAATTGTCACCTCAAAATTATTGGGAGGGTTCCCCATTATTTTGCCGTTGCGTTGGTAACATATCTAAATTATCCTTTAAAGTATCGATAGTTAAACACATATATTGTACCACATGATAGTGTAATTTACTTTGGCCTAAATATTCTCACAACTGGTGGAGGTTCCGCTATAAATAATTTTGTGGCATTTTAAAAAAATGAAGCCAGTTTATATTCGTATATATTTAAGATTCTTCAAATTTAAATTACCTTTTCTTGCCTGAGTCTTATATTCTTCACTTTCAAAATCAGGCTGTGTGGTTGGTGAAACAGGTGATGAAGCTTCCAATACTTTGCGCCATCTATTACTCATGGTTGTGGTGCTATTCTCGGCCGGTTTTATTTCTGGAACTTGGAAAATTTTCTTGCGTTCTTCCTCTCGTTCCTTTTGCAATTGAGTCTTTAAGTCCTGGTTGGCTTCACGTAAGGCGCCCGTCAGCGAAACCAAATAGTAAATTATCAAAATCAACAGAAGTAACAGGGGAATTACGGTACTTGCCGATGCCATATAACGAAGTGGTTTGTGTAAATCCCTGTTGGATATTTAAAATCATGGGAAGAAATATATTAGAGAGAAATGTCCAGTGATGAAATAGTGAATACATACTCTGGCAGTGCTTTCAGGGTTATTGTTGTAATATATTCCGAGGTTGTATTATAGGCCGAATAGGGTCCACAATGCCATGAAGGACGCAGCCAAACTATGGCATATGCCACAGGCAACACACAAAGAAACAACATTGTTAACAGCAGGGAAAGATAGAAATTGTTGGATTTGGAAGCCCTGGAATAAAAAATATAAATTTATAACAGTTTCGAATTCCCAGTTTTGCGGATAATAAGTTCGAGATAACTTTTTTCCGATAACTTACTTGAATACAACCTCATGTGGCACATTACATGTTAAAACAATCCACGATCTGAAGTACATCATTATCACCAATTTTACGAGATTAATAATCACGAGACCAGGCGAAAAGAATATACCCATCCACACCTGACCTTGATTGTTAATTAAACCCAGAATATTTTCGGCTATTTTAAAATCGCCATACTGTGGAAAATTGAATACGGAATATTTTCATTATCAATAAAACTTATGCAATATAACATACCTGCGGAAATGTCTTTTCCATATCCCAGCACCAGTTACGATTTACGTAACGTACAAAAAGTGCACGCAAAAAGTCCATAACCAGAGACAACACCGTGGCAGTTATCTAAGAAAAAATAATTTATTTATAGAGCTTTTAACGGGAATAGACACCTAAATTTCGTTCTTTATTTCGTGATTTGATTATAATCATGCGTGGGCTAAATATTTTCTTAATATATAATGAATTTCGAGCAGTATCTGATGCGCGGTATCAAATATCATTTTTGTGGTGAGACTTCATGTGAGAGTCTTTAACACCAAAAATCTGAACCGATTTTCACCAAAATTTGAAGCACTTGCTTTTAGGCTAAATTCCGACGGATGTGCCAAAATTTAGGCCTTATTAGCCATTTGGTGCACACAAAGTCTGAAATCGGATAAAGATATATATGTGAGCTATATTCAAATCTGAACCAATCTTGACAAAAGTTTAAACAATTATTTCAGAGCTGTATCTGAGGAACTTAATATCTGAGGGACCCCAAATCGGATGAAACATATATATGGGAGCTATAGCTATATTTGAACCGATTTTCACTAAATTTGAAGAGCTTGTTTCAAGGATGAAATCAGTCGGAATTGTCGTATTTTAGTCAATTTGGGCTGATATTAGGCATTTCGTCCACAATAAACCTAATATCGGACAAAGATATATAAATGTGAGCTGATCCGATCTCGATAAGATGTGACAGTTATATGGTACCAAATAACATTCTTGTGGAGTGCATATTAAGTGAGGGACACATTTTATGTACTTGCTTCTAGACTGGATTTGGTTATTTGGTGCACAATTAATCCGAAATCGATTGAAGATATATACAGGAGTAATATCCAAATCTGAACAGATCTTGACAAAAATTTGACAGAGCTACTTTTGGGCTAAATTTGATATCTGGTACCAAATTTCATTGTTGTGGAATGCATATTACGCTTGTGAGGGACTTTAAACCCCAAATCGGATAAAACATATATATGGGAGCTGTAGCTATATCTGAACCGATTTACACGAAATTTGAATACTGGTTTCTAGGATGAATTCAGTCTTATGTACCGAAATTCCGTCCATTTGGGCTGATATTAGCCATTTGGTGCACAATAAACCTGATATCGGATAAATATATATCTGGTAGCTATATCCTAATCTGATGTCGAGCAGTATCTGATATCCGGTATCCGGTATCATCATCTTGTGGAGTGCATATTACGCATGTGAGCGGCTTAAAACCCCAAATTGAATAAAACATATATAGGGTAGCTATAGCTATATCTAAATCGATGTTCTTGAAATTTGATGTACTTGCTTCTAGACTGGATTTGGTTAGATGTGCCAAACTTCAGGTCATTTTGGACTGATATTGGTTATTTGGTGCACTATAACCCGAAATCGGTTGAAGATATTTATGGGAGCTATATCTAAATTTGAACCAATTCTCACCAGTTTCAGTAGGGTTCCTCCTTGGGTCAAACAAATATTGCAAAAACCATGCAAAAACAAATACACAAAGACATAATACCCTTAGCACTATGTGGTTTAGGGTATAAAAATATCAATCAGTTACGCCGATAAATTCATACCCCCAGCTAATATCTGTTTGTTTACATATATATTGACTTGCTTTAGGGTATGTCATGCTATTAACCCTTTATGGGGGCGGTTCCGAAGAGTTGGCCAGTATTATCCATTTCGTATCTGATCTAAGTCTGATAAATATAAATATTACAATCTGCGAGATTCTGCCTATATGGACCACTTCCTGTACTTTATATGAAATATGTGGACCGAAATACAGGGTGCGATGAAACAACTGCAACAAAATTCAGACTGCTGTCATTTCTAAGCCACTCGCCCGACAGCTGTTAAAATTATTCCAGTGACAACTCATTATATTGTTTACATGCGTACAAATGCATTTTGGTGAGAATCTTCCAGAAAAAAAATTATTCGTGATGGAATTCAAGCGTGATAGTGTGATTTCTTTATATTTGGCTGGAAAACCACAAGTGGCTATCGTTAGAGCAATCCAGCATTTAAATGTGAATAAATCTTTTGTGTCTAGTACCATCGCTCGTTAGTGATACTGTGATACTGGTAGCGTAGCCCGACGTCAAGGAAGTGGACGGAAGAAAACCTCAACATCAGCAGAAATAGTTCGAAAAGTAGAAAAGCGCAGTGTCCGAAAAATGGCTCGTGAGCTGAACATACCCCAATATTCCAATCAGCAAATATTGAAAAATGAGCTCGGGGTAAAGCCATTGAAATTCCAAAAAGTGCAAGAACTTACTCCGCAATAGAAAGAAAATAGACTCCAAAAAGCTAAAGAGTTGCTTTGCTTGGCCGAAAGTGGTGAACTGCCGCATTTGGATTTCCGATGGTCCGATGAGAAAACATTCGTTGTCCAGCAGTTTGTAAACAAAGAAAATGATAGTGTTTACTTGCCAAAGAGGTCAGCTGAAAATGTGCACCATCGGTTGGCCACCAGAACTCAAGCGTCGGCCATGGTGATAGTGTGGGCTGTCATAACAGCCGATGGTCGATCTCTGCTTGTATTAATCGACCGTGGCATCAGAATAAATGCCGAATATTATCGCGAAAATATTCTTGAGGGTGTATTAAAGCCTTGGGAAAGCAAAAATTTTGGCCGCAGACCTTGGACATTCCAACAGGACTTAACACCATCGCACTCAGCATGCGCCACCCCAGATTACAAAATGAGGTTTCTCGCTTAATTTCCAGCGCACAATGACCACCAAAATCACAGGATACCAATCCGTTGGAGTATTGTGTCAGGAGTATTTTGGAACGTTAGGTTGTCACTAAAAAATACCAAAATGTCTGTCACCTCAAGCAAGCGCTTCACCGGGAATAGGCCAAAATGCTGCAGAGCAACATTCGGGCAGCGTGTTACGATTTCTTTGGCCGTTTGAAGGCCATAGTTCGTGCTAAAGGTGACCAATTCGAATAAATCTAAACTTATTGTAAAAATTTGATGCTATTTCCCACTTTTTGCTTTCATTCAATAAGATAAAAAAAATTAAAAATTTTGGCGTTTGACTTTTTATTGGGTTGTGCAATGTTGTAGAAAATCGGAGTGGACCGATATATCCTCTTCACACTAGGTCTGGTGTTAATAAAAATATATTTGGATGTATCCAACTTAAAGACGATCGGACTCTAATTTCACATTTTATAGAAGTAAAAATTATTCCAAATTTTGAACCTTTGAGTGGACTGATATTTTCGCACCCGACCTAGGACTGATAAAAATATTGGGTGTTTCACGAAATTTAAAAGTTATTTCAGTCTCCATGAGGTAAATTATTGTCTTTGGAAATTCTGACCGTTTGTGGGGGAGGTGCCAGGAGAAGTGTACCGATGTTTCCCTTCTCCACACTCTACCTAAGTTCAAAATAATATTACGATGTATCAAGTTTGGTCCGAATCGTATACTCCCTTCGAGAGTTGTCGTGCGCACTAGCCAGACAGACAGATGGACGTACATCGCTAGATCGACTTTAAATGTCCTGATACGGATTTGGTCTAGGGTCTAAAACCGTTATTTCGATGAGGCGCGTTTTGGGCGTATCAAATGCCATATGGCTGAGGGTATAACTGGCCATATAGCCACATGAAACGTGAAAATATCTTCCAATTTTGTGCAAATTTTGAAAATACTAATATTTTATCAGTTCGGGTGCGAAAATGGACAATAACGATCCACACTATCGAGTATCTTTCCCATAAAGGGTCAAAATTTTGAATAATCATAACTCTTGTAAAATATGAAATAAGCGTCCGATTGTCTTCAAATATCCCACATCCAAATATTTCCACCAACACATGCTCAGGCGTGAAGACGGAATATGTCGGACTACTCCTTCAGGTACATCCCTCACAACGTGTCAGAATATCTCTTTTAAAATGCGAAATAAGCATTCGATTCATTCTAAACTACACTCATTCCAATATTTCTACTAATACAAGATCTGATGTAAAGATGGTAGATATCAGCCCACTTCTTCTGGTACCTCCCACACAACGGCTGAAAATTTTGAATAACCATGAAACTCATAGAATCGGAAATAAGCATCCGATTCCATTCAAACTCGGCACATTCCAGTAGTTATCTCAATACAAGATTTGATTTAAATGTGGAATATATCGGACCACTCCTTTTTTTACCGCCTTATAGCGTGCGAAACAAGTTAGCGATTTTCTTTAAACTAAATATATTTCAATATATACCTAATTAGAAACAATTTCGGTGAATAATGTCGCTAAAATCATCAAAATACCGGATATCGGGATGTATCGTTATATGGAATATATGCGAAAACGTGAACCTACATACGATTTTTTTGTCGTACGCTGTAGTACGAAATTCGTTACAATTCCGGTGAATTATGTCGCACAACTCATAAAAATATCGAGTATTGGGAGGTACCGTCATATGGGGGCTTACGAAGACGTGGATCTGCATACAAACATTTTTGTCATAGGCGGTAGCACCCATTAGGAACTTCAAATACGAAATTTGAAATAAGTTCGGTAAATAATGTGGCTAAAATCATGAAAATACCGAATTTCGGGATATACCATTATATAGGGGCTGTACCAAGACGTGGACGTGCATACGAAATTTTTTCCATTGGTTTAGTAACCATTAAGATCTCCCAATACGAAATTTGATACGATTCCGGTTATTAATGTTACTGAAATCGCCAAAATACCGAATATCGGGAGGTACTGTTATATGGGGGCTATATGAAGAAGTAGACCTGCATACAAAAATGTTTGTCATAGGCTGTAGTACCCATTACGAAATTCAAATACGAAATTTGAAATAATACCGGTAAATAATGTCGCTGAAATCATAATGAAACCGAATATCGGTAGGTACCGTTATGGAGAAAACGTGGATCTGCATACACAATTTTGTTTCATAGCCTGTAGCACCCATTACGAACTTTAAATATGAAATTTGAAATAATTTCCGTAAATACTGTCGCTAAAATCATGAAAATACCGAATATCGGGAGGTACCATTTTATGGGGGCTAACGAAAACGTGGACCGACATGGGCGATTTACGAACATAACCTGCCCACTGGTAAACTATGCATGTATGTAAAATTTTATCTCAATTCGTTCGAAAGATACCGTAATTACAACAGACAGACCTACAGACAAACGCACATCGCTAGATCGTCTTAGAATTTTGCGCTGATCCAGAATATATATACTTTGTAAGATCTATTATAAATATTTCGAGGAGTTACAAACGGGATGACCATAGAATGGTCGAGGGTAAAAAAAGTCAAGTGCCATAAAAATCAAAAGAATTATTCGATGTTTTTTCTTAATTCTTTCAGAAACCTCCCCCGCAAAGGATAAAATAATAGTATTTTTATAAGGCAAAGATGTAATGTGAATTAGGAATATATCGGTCCAATCTTGCTGACAACTCCACACAAAATAGAAGACATTTTGATGGCCAATTAATCCCCCAAAACTGGAAATATGTAATTATTGTACATCTCAATATTTTTTTGGCGTAATTATTATCTGTCTTAATGCCCTTTCTCCTGCTTAATCCACAAAAACAATTTCAAAAAATGTATACAACTATCTCAGATAAGGGGAGGGGGTAGTCGATATCCGATAACTATCGGAATAATTATATCAGACCTAAATCTTATGCGAAACAGAACATATTGACCCACTCCTTCGGCACCATCCCAATTAAGAGTAAACATTTTGAATAATCAAGTAAAAATGTATTTTATGATCAGACATACGCCGAGAGAATATATGCTCTACTATGCTTTGTTCTAGTGCAGTATAAACAAGTTAGAAAGCAGTAAGTTCGGCCGGGCCGAACTTTGAATACCTTCCACGATTTGGAACGAGTTTGGAAATTTTCAAAAAATAAAATCTTTAAAAAAATCTGTTAAAATTTTAAAAATACCGCATATAGCCGTTATATTGGGGTCTATACGACATGGACCTACATAGGCATTGTTTGCCATTAGCTATTACTATATTCAAATTCGAAACTTGAAATAAACGGTGAATAATGTAGCTAAAATCATCAAAATATTATATATAGGGAGGTGCCGTTTTATCGGAGCTGTGCGAAGACAATTTTCTGTCACAGGCTATAGCACCCATTAATAACGTCAAATATGATATCTCAAACAATTTCGGTGGGTATTGTACCTAAACTCTTCAAAATGCCGAATATAGGAAGGTACTGATATGTGGGTCCTATACGAAAACCTGTCACAGACGGTAGTTCCCATTACGAACTCTAAACACGTAACCGGTGAATAATGTCGCTAAAATCATCAAAATACCAAATATAGGGAGGTACAGTTATATGGGGGCTATACGAAGACGTGGACCTGCACAAACAAATTTTTGCCTTATGCTGTAGTATTCATTACGAACTTCAAATTCCAAATTTAAAATAGTACGGAATATCGGGAGGTACCGTTTAATGGGGGCTATACGAAGACGTGGACCTGCCCAGATAATTTCGAACTTCAAATACCAAAGTTGAAACAATTCCGGTGAATAATGTCGCTAAAATCATCAAAATACCGAATATCGGGAGGTACCGTTATATGGGGGCTATATGAAATCGTCGACCATTTACGAACTTAACCTGCCTACTGGAAAAATAAACACGTGTGCAAAATTTTGGCCTTCTATCTCAATTCGTTCGAAAGAAAGCGGGATTACAACAGACAGACGGACAGACAGAAAGACAGACGGACATGGCTAAATCGACTTAGAATTTTACGCTGATCAAGAATATATATACTTTGTTGGGTCTGACATGAGTATTTCGGGGAGTTACAAACGGAATGACAAAGTTAATATATCCTCCATAGTATGGTGGAGGGTATAACAAAATGCACTAAAGGTCTCCAAGTAAGATGTCGGCGTACTGACTGTCGCATAAAATTTATCGCAACCATGGGGGCTACATTAATTTTGTCATTGGTCCAATCAGAGCTAATCTTTATATGAGCGCATATATCCCATTTTCATTGCATCTAAATTGACTCTCGATTACTAGGTAAAAGAAAGGATGTTTTATTAAGTATGTAGTCTGATGGGTTTTTCGCCTATGTGTCACCAAGCCTACATTCCTTTCATTACCTGTCCATAATCTGAAAAATTGCCTACAAAAGTCCATTATTTTAATAAGGAAAATTACTATTTGTTTCTAGCATTAATGGAAAAAGTTCTGCAGAAAAAACTAAGTTTAAAAAACAAGCATCCTTTCCATTGACAGAAACCACATTATTCAAGGATTTCTCGTAACTGCAGAGTTTTGTTAACACGTGAAGATTAACTTTCGATTTGTCTGGACACAAATCCTATGTTTTTTTTCTTTCTTTCTGTTCTGTTCTGTTCTATGCTGCTGGCAATGATTGTGTTTTGTGTTATCCCTTCATTTTGAAAAACTTTACATTTTTTTATTATTTCTTGTTGTTGGTTTTTCACACAAAGTTAAATGGAAAAAGTTTGAAGCGGTTCTATGTTTTCACTTTTCATTTTGCAATACACCACCGACCGGCGGCAGTAGAAGGAGGCAAAATGGTCTAAAAACCAACAAAAAACATTTGTCTAAAACCAGTGAAATGGAAATGAAGATAGTAGCTGAATTGTATGTGTCTCTTTTCGTTTTTGGTCTAGCAGAACATGGCATAATGAATTAGTGGCATTCGTACCCGTATAAACTTGTTTAAATTTAGAAAAGAAAGAATAAATCACCACTTTTGTGTAGTATCAAAATCCGGTGGAGAATACTCTGTGGGTGCACCAAACTAATACCCTGGACCACGGTGAGGTTAAAAGTGCAAGGGCATAGATTAGAAAATATATAATGTTCTTGATTTTATAATTTTAGTCTATGTGCAAACGATTAAAGTTTTTCGGACAGAATATACCCTAGAAATTCCGAAAGGTCAAGGTTTAGTTTATTACATTGGAGATTGAAGAAGAAACTTTCAAAATATACAAAAAAAAAATGTCGCAAACGATGGAAAAACTCATTGAAAAGAGAGTATGGACTGGGTCAGTCAATCGGTGGACCAGATTACTAGGTTACTACTAGGCAAAGACATATAATGTAATAAGATGGGACATTACATTATTACATTTCTTCAATAGATGGCGTCGGTAGTGGAAAAATATGTTATGTCACGTTATCATGACATAGCATCTATATCTATAAAAGAGGAAAATGTTTGTATGTTTGTTTGTTTGTTTGTAATTTATGGACTCGAAAACCGCTGAATAGATTTTCCTGAAAATTTCCATATATACTGCAACATCGCCTGAAAGTAACATAGGCAATATACATTTTTGAATTTCCACTTGGAACTGGAGATATAGCATCAGAATCGGAGGTACCTCCCAAAAATTTAGATTTTATATGCACATATCTATTGATTGGTTAAAGATACAGTCTCCAAAATTGGGATACGTAACCGAATTTGGAACAAAAATAAGTTTGCCAAATTATATTGTAATCGGTTCAGATTTAGATATAGCTCCCATATATATTTTCGACCGATTTCGTTCATTTGATGTCTCAAACACAATATGAATGTTCGATTCCAATGAAATTTGGAATGTGTGACGGGATTTAATCCGAAAATAAATTTGTCAAATTATATTGAAATCGGTTCAGATTCGGATATATATATATATTCTCGGCCGATTTAACATATTTGTCGCACCAATTTCAATGAAATATGAAGGTTGTGGCGGAATTTGGTGTAAAAGTATTTTTTTTTTTTTAATTATATTTAAATCGGATCAGATTGGAATATGATTTTAACAAGTAAGCAAAGGCTACAGTCGAGCGGGCCGACCGTTGAATGCCCTACAACACTATAATAAACGATACAGTTTATTAGGCGAGATACTCGAAAGAATTCCACAAGATATTGTGACAAATAATAAAAGAAAACCATCAGGTTCCGTTCTATAATTTTCGAATAATAGCAACTTAAACTAATTTGCTCATTTCCAATTTATTGGTAGATGTTGCACGTAAATGGTCTTCCTAGATCTGGAACCAATATTTCCCAAAGACCTATAATCTCTCAGAAGTGGCAAAAGATTAACATTTATTTTTGGTTTTTGACTGAAACGCATCTATATGAGATACAGACATTTGACTATATTCTTCATCGAAATCAGCGTTAACGAAATAGTCAGAAGTGCGTCTTTCCTGTATTTGTGAATTCTCCAAAAAGTCACTGGAATGGACATTTTCTACAAAAGTTGGCAAACTATTTCACACATTGAATATTTTTGGATGGCCATCCAAAACTGCTTGGCTTTTGTGATGTCCGGTAACCCCCATTCAAATGTGCGTGAGGATCGGGCGATAATTACGACCTGCTGACAATTTTGCAGTTTTTTGGTCCATTTCAACCCCTAAATATATAACGATCATCTCCAAAAATAGTAGGCTTTTATTCTGACCCTCATCTTATCTCAATGCAAAATTTCGTAAGGATCGGGCCATAAATGCGATCTGTATATGATATCCTAACTACTTAGTTTTGTTAGCTGTAGAAATATTACCAAATGTTTAATTCAAAATGAAAATATGCCAAAAATATGACAAAATTGAAAAAATATGAGAAAATTTTACAAAATCAATATTTTCATGTTTAGAGAGATATTTTTATGCGATTTTTTAGACGTTTTTTCTTTCCTGCCAAGAGGCCATTCTGAATTAATGAGAACTGTCGAAATCAGTTCAGCCGTTCTCGTCATATAAGAGATTTTTCAAGCATATCTTCTTTGATAAACATATATATCGCACATATTTTGCTATATATCCGTTTTGTTGGATGTTAACATCAATGTAAAGATCAGAAGTAACCTTGTCATGGCTTTGTGATTTCGCCGGGATTTAAAATATTCGCGGTTTTCATCACAAAAGATATGGTCTATTTTACCCGCTAAATATTATCCGATGACCACCCAAATTGGTAGGCTTGTTCCTCACCCTAAACTCTAGCTACATGCGCCGATTGGTCTATAATTGCGACCTGTATAGCTACTGCAAAATCCGACATTTTTTCAGTATTTGGTCCATTTCAACCTCTAAACATTTGACGATCATCTCCAAAAGAAATAGGCTTCTATTCTGACCCTAACCCCACCTTCGTGCAAAATTTCGTAAGGATCGGGCCATAATTGCGACCTGTAGCGTGATTACAAATTAACATGGACAGACGGACAGACGGACGGACGGACATACATAGCTAGATCGACTCAGCTCGGCGAGCTAGGAAGATCCATATATACTTTCCTATGTGGGAAACCAATATTTCGTGGTATTACATAATTTTTGGCCCAATCAAACTTATAATACCCCCAACACATAGTGTTGTAGGGTATAATAAGAACCATTGACCCACAACGCCTTAGGCTAACACTAAAGAACAACACAACAATTAATTTGAAATACGCTTATTACGGCGAAGTATGTTGCTACCTCGAATTTACTAATTGCAATAGAAATGCCACTCAACTTCAAAAGATTGCAGTTTACTGCACTCTTGGTATTTGCTATGAATTAAATAAATCCGAAGGACAAACCCTTCGTGTATGTATGTCATGTTACTGCTTTTCTAATGGTTTTGGTTATTTACGCATTAAAGTAGTCCAATATTTTTTTTTTTTTAATTTTTAAATTTGTTTTTTTTTAACCAACATATATTTGTAAATACAATTTTGAATGCATATAAAATCAAAAGGGGTAGCGAAGCGCACCGGGTTCAGCTAGTTATGTTATAATTTAACAGAGCTGACGCTTTTTAAGGGTTGTTGTTGATTTTATCGATTCAATGTACAAGGAAATGCTCTGTAATAGATTTTGGAGATCATGTCTTTAATACCTGATTTTTTTTTCCGCGTATTTCCGCCATTTTTCGTCGATATCGGAATAATATATTTTTCTAAAATTTCCAATGCATTTCTGTTATGTTGCCTGCCATCTATTGCCTGAGAGAAAAATTAAAGCTCATATGCATTTTGTCCAGTCTTTATAGTTTTATGTCTTTGTACTAGGTCATAGATGCAACGATTACGAATCTAGTTCAACCTTTCAATGACTTATAAATCAGCGTTATATTTGTTTTTAGATTTGACCTAAACCTTTTCTAAATATTACGATATACGAACTATGTCGGGTACTCCCTTCACTGAATATGATATTTTTAATTTTCCAAAACCACGTCCAAATATCAATTCCAGATAGCAACAGAGACCTCAATATCAAATATGAGGATTCCAGACCTATCCTAGCAAAATTTAATACTTTACAAATACAAATATAGGTCGCATTTCCAAAACATTGGCAAATAAAATATAAATAAATATAAAATGGCAAAATTTTATATCCGTCCCTTCACCCAATGCAAAATATAGTACGATTCAGTACTTTTCGTACAGTTATAGCACACATTTACGAAACAACCTTCATATGTCCAGGCTACACATGAATAACGGCCCTTATATCCAATTTCAGATTTCAAGCACTATCTGTTCACCAAATTGTACCAAAAATTGTACTATTTAGTACTTTTCGTGCACATTTTCCAACCACCTCCTTAACACAATCCTACCACCAACAGGGACCCCAATACCAAATAACCAATTTCAAATTACCAGCTTCATCCATTCACCCTAAACCAAACTGTTCTAAATTTAGTACCATTTCGTACAGTTCCCTCACTTTGTACACACTTCCAAAACCCCCTTAATATATCAAACTTACATCCTAACGTTGATTCTCATACCAAACTTTCAATTTCACATAATGCAGTTGAAGTTGAGTAACATTTTAGAACTTTTCGTTACCTTAAAGTTCGAATTTCCACAAACCCTTTGATGCATCTATCCTGCACTCCGTCAGTGACTCTCATTCCAAATTTCCGTTTGTCCACTACAAAATATTAATTTTTTAGTACATTTTAGTACTTTTCGTAATATTATAGTACGACTTACCAAAAACCCAAACTTATCATACGCATATGCACCAAAACTGATCCTCGTGCTAAATTTCGGCATTTTAGTTTCAATAGCTTCGCCTGGGCTTTGATTTACGGTCAGTAAAAAAAATCTATATCGAGAAATGATAAGTTTTTATACACTCCACCTTGAAAAGGGGGTACCTATATTAACTTTGCCATTCCGTTTGCAAAACCCCTAAATATTCGTCGTAGACCCCATAGAGTATATCTGCAGGGGGAGATGAAAAAACTGCAACAAACTTAAGACTGCTGTTATTTCTAAGCCACTCGTAGGACAGCTGTTAAAATTGTTCCAGTGATAGCTCATTATGTTGTTTACAAGCGTACAAAAGCATTTTGGTGAGAATTTTCCAGACAAAAAAGTTATTCGTGATGGAATTCATGGGTGATGGTGTGATTTCTTTACATTTGGCTGGAAAACTACAAGTGGTAGCATAGCCCGACGTCAAGGAAGTGAACGGAAGAAAACAGCAACATCAGCAGAAATGGTTCGAAAAGTAAAGAAGCTACTTTATCGAAACCCGCATCACAGTGGCCGAAAAATGGCTCGTTCGCTGAACATATCGCAATATTCCATTCGGCAAATAGTGAAAAATGAGATCGGGGTAAAGCCATTGAAATTCTAAAAAGTGCCAGAATTTACACCGAAACAGAAAGAAAATAGACTCAAAAGAGCTGAAGAGTTGCTTCGCTTGGCCGAAAGAGGTGAACTGCCGAATTTGGTTTTCGCCGATGAGAAAACATTCGTTGTCCAGCAGTTTGTAAACTAAAAAATGATCGTGTTTACTTGCCAAAAAGGTCAGCTGAAAATGTGCACCTTCGGTTAGCCACCAGAACTCAAGCACAGGTCATGGTGATTGTGTGGGCCGCCATAACAGCCGATGGTCGCTCTCCTAAATGCCGAATATTATCGTGAAAATATTCTTGAGAATTATTATTAAAGCTTTGGGCACGCAAACATTTTGGTCGCAGACCTTAGACATTCCAAAAAGACTCAGCAACATCGCACTCAGCACGCGCCACCCAAGAATGGTTACAAAATGAAATTCCTCGCTTCCTTTCCAGCGCACAATGGCCACCAACATCTCCGGATACCAATCCGTTGGACTATTGTATCTGGAGTATTTTTGAAAGCAAGGTTGGCACTAAAAAATACCAAAGTGTCGATCGTCCCAAGCAAGCGCTTCACCGGGAATGGACCAAAATACCGCAGAGCAACATTCGGGCAGCGTGTGACGGTTTCATTGGCTGTTTGAAGGCCATAATTAGTACCAAAGGTGACCAATTTGAACAGATCTTAACATATTCTAAAATTTAATGCTATTTCCGACATTCTTTGCTTTCATTCAATATAAATAAAAGAAAAAATGTAAAAATTATGGCGTTTGACTTTATTCCAGTTTTGTTTTTATCTCACCCTATATGTTCTTGATCGGCGTAAAATTCTAAGACTATTTATCCCTGTCCGTCTGTTGTAATCACGCTAGAGTCAAAACGAATTAAGATAGGAAGCTAGAATTTTGCACAGATCAGTCTTTTGTCTGCAGGAAGCTCAAGTTCAAAGATGGGCTATATCTGTTGACCCCCATATAACGTTACCCTCCTATATTCGGTATTGTCCTAAAATCTAAAGAAGAAGTTCTCATAAGGAACTTTATCCCCATGAAAAGAATTGTCTATATAGGTCCATGATAATCTTTATTTTGATGATTTTGGCCACATTTTGCATGGGAATTGATTGAAATTCTACACAAGGAGTTCTTTGTAAGTACTTTAGAGAAAGAGAATTGTCTATGTGGGTCTACGATATCGTACTGCTCCCATATAAAGGTACCCCCCATATTCGGTATTTTGATGATTTCAGAAAAAAATTTCAATGATATTGTCTTAAAATCCACACAAGGGCTTCCTTCTGAGTAGCCCCCATTTTGGACGGTATATTTAGATGGGATGTTTTTTTTAAATTTCAGGTATCATTCAAATGGTGGGGGTATAAAAAGATCTACTTGTTATACCCTCCACCATAGTATGGAGGGTATATTAAGTTTGTCATTCCGTTTGTAACGCCTCGAAATATACATTTTAAACCCCACAAAGTACATATATTCTGGATCAGCATAAAATTCTATGTCGATTTAGCAATGTCCGTCAATGTGGAAATAAATCTAGATTCCGAACGAAATGAAGTAAGTAGATAAAAAATTACTCAAATGTGTATTATGTCTGCAGGACTTTTGGTATTGAAAATGGGTCATGTAGGTTTATGTCTTCGTATAGCCCCCATATAACCCGATATTGGGTAATTTGATGATTTTAGCGACATTATTTACCGGAACTATTTCAAATTTGGTATTTGAAATTCGCAATGAATACTACAGCCTATGACAGAAAATTGTCTGTGCAGGTCCACGGCTTCGTATAGCCCCCATATAACGGTACCTCCCAATATTGGGTATTTTGATGATGTTAGCGACATTATTTACCGGAATTATTTCAAATTTTGTATTTGGAGTTCGTAATGGATACTACAGCCTATGCCAGAAAATTGTCTATGCAGGTCCAGGTTTTATAACCCCCATGGTACCTCCCGATATTCGGTATTTTGATGACTTTAGCTACATTATAAACAGATTTTTTTCAAGTTTCGCATTTGAATATTGCAATAGCTTATGACAAAATTTGTCTGTGCAGGTCCACATCGCCGTATAGACCCTAATATACGGCTACATTTGGTATTTTTAAGATTTTAACAGAATTTTTAACGGATTTTATTTTTTTCAAAATTACCAAATTTGTACCAAATGGTGGAGGTATTCAAAGTTCGGCCCGGCCGAACTTACAGCTTTTTTTAATTGTTTATTTTTTTTTTAAGTTATTCTTCATGGATTTAATAATTGTTCACCTGACTTACTTTACGTTGCTCCTGACCATGAATTCCACACCGATTAGCATGCCCTCCATGCTGTACTGTAGGATATAACGTTGTAATTGGATCATTAATAAAAAATTAGACCACAAAGATTTTCAAAATGTTAACTTTAGTTCAAAATTCTCTTTGTGGCCTCAAACAAATTGTGGATTCATTTGAAATGCAAGACACATTAAAATTCGATTTGTTGCAAAATTGTTTTCTAAACGACATACACACAATGAAATCAAACCCTTGTATATACAAAGTCTTTCATCCATTTCGTTTCGTTTCAAATGTTATTCTTTATGAAGAAAAAAAGTAAAGAAAAGCAAAGAGGAACAATCAGAAATAACAATCAGGGTTTTTTCTTCACAGCCAATAGATTTAGTATTTTTTTACCAAAGATATTTGTCTTTGTTGATAACAAAAAGGGGGAACACTTTTTTTGATTTCGTGTTCGTGCGTAAATTAATGCCATCGTTCCACTTGGATGTACGTACATGAGAATTTATCCCCCCCCCAGAATAGTGCCAAGAAGGAAACCACAATCATGGAATTTGTATTCATTCCTGCGTTGGCATAATCGTCTATACAAAAAGTATAAGAAGTTTGTTTTTGTTTTAGCTGCTGGATTTCAGATGGATTTATGTACCCAAGAGAAACTATCCGTTGCATGGAAACTAATCTACGGCAGTATTGTGTTTCACAATTATTAGTTTGCATGCATAATCATGATTTTAAGTTGAGTAGCTAGAGGAATTTGTTAGGAACCGAAGGATACTCTATGTTTGGCAAGAAGGATTCTATTGTTACAAGTATAATGAGCATAAGGTAGCATAACTTTTCCGAAGCTAGTTAAAAAAGTGTAAATAAATAGGAAACAAGTAAAAAAGCAGTAAATTCGGCCGGGCCGAACTTTGAATACCCTCCACCATTTGGAACGAATTAGAAAATTTTCAAAAAATAAAATCCATTAAAAATTCTTTTAAAATCTTTAAAATATCTAATATAGGAAGGTGCCGATATATGGGGGGATATACGATATTGTGGACCTATAAAGACAAATCTATGTCTGGGTGTAAAGTACTCACAAGGAACTCCTTGTGTGGATTTTCAGATAATTCCATTGGAAACCAGTAAAGAAAGTCTTAAAGTCGGGCGGGGCCGACTTTATGATACCCTACACCACTTTGCTGATTTAGTTGAGCTGCGCATAACAATTAAAAGTTTTTATGGGAGAATTCAATCATACACGCTATGATTATTATTATAATTTAAAGTTCAAAGAACTAAATATGACGAAGCATTTGTATCTTTTAAATTCGGAGTTGTATTGCCCATTTGGTGCACAATTAATTTGAAATCGGATAAAGATATATATAGAAGCTATATCCAAATCTGAACCAATCTCGATAAAATTTGGCAAAGATATTTCTGAGCTGTATTTGATATATTTCCCTGAATATGTTACGGAGTGCATATTACGGTTGTGGGTAACAAATATAACAAATCGGATGAATAATATATATGGAAGCTATAGCTATATCTGAACCGATCTTCACCAAATTTGACATACTAGCTTCTAGACTCAATTCGGTCGTAAGTGCCAAATTCTATCCCATTTGGACAAATATTAGACGTTTGGTGCACAATAAAAGGTAAATCGGACAAAGTTATATATGGGAGCTATATCCAAATCTGAACCGATCTCGATAAAATTTAGCAAATATATTTCCGAGCTGTATTTGATATATTTCCCCAAATATTGTTGTTGCAGAGTGCATATTACGGTGGCGGTGGACAAAAATAACGAATCGGATGAACAATATATATGGGAGCTATGGCTATATCTGTACCGATTTCGATCAAATTTGGCATACATATTTTCAGGCCTAATTTGGGTGTATATGCAAAATTCCATACAATTCGGGCTGATATTACACGTTTGGTGCACAATAAAAGGCAAATCGGACGAAGATATATATGGGAGCTATATCTAAATTTTGACCGATTATTTCCAATTTCAATAGGGTTCGTCCTTGGGCCAAACAAATGATCTGTGCAAAATTTCATTTGGATCGGGCAATAAATGCGACCTGTACTTTGTTTACAAAAATACATGGACAGACGGACGGACAGACAGACGGACGGACGGACGGACATGCATATATCGACTCAGAATGTGATTCTATGCAGATCATCAAAAGGAACTATGGGTCTATCTCGTTTCCTTCTGCCTGTTACAAACAAATGCACAAAGACATAATACCCTGACCACCTTGTGGTGTAGGGTATAAAAATGGCTAAAATCCGTTATATGGGAGATACACGATATTGTGGACCTATATAGACAATTCCGTTTCAGGGGTAAAGTGCTCACAAAGAACTCCGTAAGTGGATTTTCAGACAATACGATTGGAAAATGTGGCTAAAATCATCAAAATATCGCGGTGAATATCGCGGGGTACCGTTATATGGGAGCTATACGTTATCGTTAACCTATATAGAGAATTCTTTGTGGGGGGATAAAGTGCTCACAAAGAACCTCTTGTGACCATTCAGTTGAAAAATGTGGCTAAAAACATCAAAATACCGAATATAGGGGGTACCCTTATATGAGGGCTGTACGATATCGTGGACCTATATAGATAATTCTCTGCCGAGGTATAAAGTACAAGGAACTCCTTGTGTGGATTTCAGAAAATTTCGAGGAAAAATGTGGGTAAAATCATAAAATACCGAATATCGGGGGGTACCGTTATATGGGTGATATACGATATCGTGGACCTGTATAGACAATTCTCTCTCAGGGGGTAAAGTACTCACAAGGAACTACTTGTGTGGATTTTAAGACAATTCCATTGAACATATGGCTAACATCATCAAAATGCCGAATACCGGAGGGTACCGTTATATGGAGGCTATACGATATTGTGAACCCATATAGATAATTATCTGCCGAGGTATAAAGTACCCACAAGGAACTCCTTGTGTGGATTTTCAGACAATTCCGTTGAAAAATGTGGGTAAAATCATCAAAATACCGAATATCGGGGGGTACCGTTATATGGGGGATATACGATATTGTGGACCTATATAGATAATTCTCTTCCGAGGTATAAAGTACCCACAGGGAACTACTTGCGTGGATTTTCAGACAATTCCATTGAAAAATGTGGCTAACACCATCAAAACACCGAATATCGGGGGTACCGTTATATATTATACGGGCTATATCGTTAGACGATATCGTGGACCGATATAGCCCATCTTCGAACTTGACCTGCCTGCAGACAAAAGAGAGATCTGTGCAAAATTTTAGCTTAGAAATTTACGCTGATCAAGAATATATATACTTTGTTGGGTCTAAAATGATTATTTCGATGAGTTACAAACGGAAGGACGAACTTAATATACCATCCATACTTTTCTTGGTGGAGGGTATAAAAATATTGAAAATTGTGACCCTTTGTGGTGGAAGTACCAGAATGGGTTTGCAGATAGATATCATTTTCACAACATATGTTGTGTTAGCAAAATGTTTGTATGTGTAAAATTTGAATAGAGTTGGATGCTTATTTCGCTTTCTTTGAGCGTTTTGTTTTTCAAAATCTTGAACTCTATGTGGGGAAAGTAGCAAAAAAAATGGTCCGATCTCTACCATCTTTATAACAGATATTGTATTGATGGAAATATTGAAATGTACCAAGTCTGGAATGGAATCGGATGTTGATTTCGCTTTTTATGAGCTTCATGGATATTCAAAATTTGAGGCTTTGTGGGGGGGAGGGGTACCAAAAGGAGAGGACGGATATATCCCATCTTCGCAACAGATCTCTTGTTAGTGGAAATAATGGGATGTGTGAAATATAAAGAGAACCTGATGATTATTTTGGATTTTATAATCGTTTTCGTTATTCAAAACTTTGACCCTTTGTGGGGCAGGTACCAGGAGAAATGGTCCGATTTATATTATCTTTATAACAGATCATGTGTTGATGGAAATATTAAGATGTACCAAGTCGGAATTGAGTCGGATGTTAATTTCGAATGTTAATATTACCTTCATGAATATTCAAAATTTTGACCCTTTGTGGGGGATATATATGAAGGAGTCGACCAATGTATTCGATTTTCACTCTAGGCTTCGGGTTATTAAAAATATTGTGATTTGTGTAATTTGAAGACAATCGGACACTTGGATCACATTTTATAGTTATAATTATTAAAAACTTTGGCCCATTGTGGGGGAGGTACCAGAGGGAATGCTCCGATCTCTATCGTTGTTATAACAGATCATGTGTTGAAAGAAATATTCAGATGTGGCAAGTTTAAATGGAATCTGATGTTACTTTCACGTTATTTAAATGTAGATCTTTTGTGGGGGAGGTACCAAAAGGAGTGGACCGATAAATTCCGTCTTACTACCAGATCTTGGGTTAATATAAATATTGGGATCTGACCCTGACCTAGAACTAACGCAAATATTGGAGCAAAATCGGATTATTGTTTCTCTTTCTGTGCAATAAAAAATTTTCTTTAAAAATTTCGACATTTTGTGGGGAAGGTACCAGAAGGAGTGGACCGATGTCGTCCATCACCGAACTCGATCTAAGTTTGAGAATAATATTACGATGTACTAAGTTTGGATCAAATCGGATACTCCCTTCGAGAGTTATCGTGCGCACCAGCCAGCCAGCCAGACAGACGGACGGACATCACTAGATCGACTCCAAATGTCCAAAGAGACCTGGGGTCTAAAACTGTTATTTCGATTAGGCACGTTTTAGCCGTATCAATTGATATATACCCTCTGTAGCCATATGACTGAGGGTATACAAATTAACACATTGCCTGAAAATAAATCGGCTTACGGTTGATCCCCGACCTGGAAATTAGGAGGAATTTCATGTCAGACTGTGGTTTCTTAAGATTGCTGCAAACAAAGTATTATTTGGCAGATATCCTGCATATGTATTGTTCAGAAACCCATATTTCATGAGAAAGAGGTCAAGGGAGAAGAAAAATATTGTAGATGAACAAGAAGAGCATCCCATCTACTGTTGTGGAGATATTTTCTCTTGGGTGTTAATAATATATGTTGGAATCATGTAAACTTCTAAATAGACCGTTCCGCAGCAATTCTTTAAGGAAGACCACTGCTTGTGTATCAGTTATGTTCTCTTGATATCCCAACATATAAACATTTTCTAAAGCAGTAGGCCCCTACAAGTTGTTGTACAGCTACAAGTTTTGTAGACTGCTCGTCTAAATCGAATGCTGCTACTTTTTTTATAGAGAGTTCAATCAGTCGTAAAATACCCACAATAATAAAACTTCATACTAAAATGTACGACTATACCCTACCTGTCAACTCCAATCTCCTCGCGCTTGGATTTAGTGCAGAAACAACTTGTGTTTCATAATTCTCTTGAGAGTTTTGGTTTACGCGGTTTTCGCTATTACGTGTTGTGAATATTAAAATAATTTCGTTATTCAAGTGTTCTCAGCTTCATTGTTATCTTCTGCGAACGAGTGTGCACGTCACTTTCAGCCATCTCCTTTCGTATGGCGAATTGGAACGAAAGCAAAATGTGACACATACTAATGGCGTAGTAAAATTAGTGAAACTTATATTTTGCGAACAAGTGAATACTTCGGAAGAAATTAATTAGATAAATTAAAGGATGGAACTTTTTTAGCGAAATGAGTTCGAATTGGATTTAAACCATGGATATACACTGAATTTTATATATTCAATGTGATGCTTAAATATTAAAAAAATACTAATTCTAACTAACCAACTAATTTATTTATTGCACCTTAAAACACTGGATTTAGTATAAAATAATATTGTAAACATATATGAAAAGGCTATAGTCGTGCCGGTCGACCATGTGATACCCTACAACACTTCAATATGTTAGAAGCCCCCTTGTGTTCAAATCAATTTTGGAAGATTTCGTTGTCGAAATGATGTCATATAGCCCTGTCCAGATGTTACCCATAGCTTTTCGACCGGGGGCATTTGTCCTATATTTACGCTTTTTGTCGTGCTGATAGGTATTTAAAATAATTTCAAACAAAAGTTGTGGCCAATTTTAGACGCCAAATATAACGCAATGGTCATGAAATATGCTAGACTTCTTCCCTGTCTTTAACTCTCTCCTCAGGGAAAATTCCGTGTCGATTGGTTTTAAATTGTGACCTGTAGAGTGACTGCAAAAACAGGCTTTAATTTTGACCCTAACCCTACCTCCACGCAAAATTTCGTGAGGATCGGACGATAATTGCGACTTGTAAATAATACATAATGTGTAAACTTTAGAAAATGTACAATTCAATATTTCTATGTCAAGTTGACAAAATCGCATACGATGAAAATATGGCAGAAATTGAAAAAGTTTAACAAAAAATATTCACTTTTTATACCCTCCACCATACTATGGATGGTATATTCACTTTGTCATTCCATTGGCCTCGAAATACTCATGTCAGACCCAACAAACTATATATATTCCTGATCAGCGTGAAATTCTAAGTCGATTTAGCGATGTCCGTCTGTCTGTGGATAATGCAGCTTAAGACAGAAAATTGTCTGTCCACGACTTCGTATAGCCCTCATATAACTGTACCTCCTGATATGCGGTATTTTGATTATTTTAGCGACATTATTCACCGTTTATTTCAAGTTTCGAATTTGAACAACAATGCCTATGTAGGTCCACCTCGAATAGATTTTAACAGAATATTTAACGGATTTAATTTTTTGAAAATTTCCAAATTCGTTCCAAATGGTGGAAGGTATTCAAAGTTCGGCCCGGCCGACCTTACTGCTTTTTAATTTGTTTATTGTCATATTTTTACGCAATTTTCTTAGAATTTATCCTTTTCTGAAAAGATACCATTCCGAATTGATGAGAATAGTAAAAATCGGTCCAACGGTTCTTGACTTATAAGCAGAATAACTAAGATCTAGTTCTTTTACATATAGATTGTACCCATTCTGCTATATATGCGATATCTTGGCTATCAGCATCACTTGACCTGTTAATTATTTGTGACTTGGCCGGGTTAAAAAATATTCACGGTTTAGCGGAAATATTCGTATTTTTTTTGACATAAAATGTATAGTTTATTTTATCCGCTAAATATTGTCATATGACCGTCCAATTTATTAAGCTCTGATCTGCTAACTCCATGCATTTCGCGTCGATTGGTCAGCAATTGTAACCTGTAGAGCAGCTGCAAAACCAGGAAATTTTCCAGTCTTTGGTCCATTTCAACCCCTAAATATTTTTCAATCATCTCCAAGAACAATAAGCTTCTGTTCTGACCCGAACCCCACCTCCATTTTAAATTTCTTGAGGATCGGTCAATAGTTGCGACCTGTAGCGTGATTACAAATTAACATTGACAGACGGACGGACGGACATACATAGCTAAATCGACTCAGACGAACCGACTCGGCGAAATAGAAAGATCCATATATAGTTTCCTATATCGGGGATCAATATTTCGAAGTGTTTCATAATTTTTGGCCCAAAATATCCCCAAAACATAGTGTTATATAAAAAGATCGAATAATTAACTAATTTTCCTCTTTATACCCTACACCACATAGTGCTAAGGGTATTATGTCTTTGTGCATGTATTTGTTACATGGAAGCGAGATAGAACCATAATTACTTTTGAGGATCTTCATAGAATCACTTTCTGCGTCGATTTATTCATGTCAGTCCGTCTGTTCATGTATTCATGTGAACAAAATGCAGGTCGCATTTATTATCCGATTGAGCTGAAAATTTCCCACCTATATTTCTAAGGTACAAGGACGAACCCTATTGAAATTGGTGATAATCGGATCAGATTAAGATATAGCTACCATATATATTCAACCGATTTCGGGATAATTGTCCACCAAATCGCCAATAAAAGTCCATATGACCTGAATTTTGGTACAACCCACGGAATTCATTCTAGAACCACGCACATACAATTTTAGGAGAAAATCTGTTGAGATATAGCTCTCATATATATGTTTCATTCGATTTAGGGGTAATTACCTCACATGCGTAATATGCACTCCACAAGAATGGTATTTGGTACAGGACATCAGATACTGCTAGAATATACATATGTCAAATTTTATCGACATCGGTTCACATTAGGATAGTATATATATATATATATATATATATATATATATATATATATATATATATATATATATATATATATATACATAGCCCAGAAATACCTCTGCCAAATTTTATCACGATCCCATATATATCTCCCATATATATCTTCAATAGATTTCAGGGTAAATGTCCTCCAAATGGCCAATATAAGTCCAAAAGTCCTGAATTTTAGTACATCCTACCGAATTCAGTCTAGAAGTAAGTACATTAAATTTGGTACCAAATATCTTATAGAGCTCGGAAATACCTTTGCCAAATTTTATCAAGAACGATTTGCATATAGCTCCCATATATATCCTTAATTCGATTTCAGGTTTATTGTGCAAATAATGACTAATATCAGCCCAAATGGAGTAAATTTCGGAACGTACGTTTCAATTTGTAGAACTTGGCTCCGATATATATTCTTTTAATATAATCCTTCTCGAAGTGATATCAAGCTCTCTAGCAACGTTATTTGATAGAAAAGATTAAAATATCTCCGTCAAATTTGGTGAAAATCGATTCAGAATTGGATATGCCTCCCTATGAAACCCAACTGTAACTGCTCTAAAGCCAAATGTTGATAGGTGGAATGATCTACTTCAAATAAATTCTTTTGTTACGGGATATAGAGAGGTACTGATATATGGGGCCTATACGAAGACCTGGACCTGCATAGACAATTTTCTGTCACAGACTGTAGATCTCATTACGAATTCTAAATATGTAATTTGAAACAATTCCGGTGAATAATGTCGCTAAAATCATCAAAATACAGAATATCGGGGGTACCGTTATATGGGGGCTATACGAAAACGTGTAGGCTGTAGTATCCATTACGAAATTTTTTAATTACAAATACTAATAATATGGGAGCCATACCAAAAAGGACAATTTTATAATAAAAGGATTCTTATCTATTGCGAGTTTTAAATACCTAATTTGAAACAATTTCGTAGGTAAATGTGACCAGGATTATCAAAATACCGAATATCGGTGGATATTGTTAAATGTGCGCTATAGGAAAACGTAGACCTAGATATTCAATGTCATGTCTCCGGAGCTAGAACCAATTTTAAGGCAAATCTGTGGAGAAGTTTGCTAAAAATCATTAAAATACCGAATATTGAGAGGTACCATTATATGAGGGCTATACAAAAATGTGTACCTATATGTTTCGACACGGGAGCTAGAACCCATTACGAACTACAAATATCAATTTTTGAACAAATCCGTAAAAAATGTGACTAATACCATCAAAATACCGAATATCTGGAGGTGCCACTATATGGGAGCTATAGGAGGACGTGTGCCCATACATTCCATCAAAATGTCAGATATAGGAAATTATATAGGAAGACGTGGATCGATACATCATTTTCAATACCAACTATCCTAGACACAATACAAATTGTTGAAGCTGTACCTCAAATAACATGAGCTGCATCTTGATATCAAGGGCAGACGGACGGACATCGTTAAATCAACTTAGAATACTATGCTTATCATGAATATATATACTTTGTGGGGTCTACGAAAAATATTTAGGAATGTTACAAACGGAATGACAAAGTTTCTAGGGGTAGGGTATAAAAATAACCAAAACCGATATTCGTTGATCGGACCCAACGCACAGGATGTGTGCCGTCCATCTTAAACATCATGATTTCTGCAGACATTAACGAACTTTTGCATATTTCCAGTCGCGAAATCCAGCAGCCTCATTTCATTGTCTGCTGTCATTTTATGAAGGAAGAACTTGGTTGCCGCGGACACAAAAAACATTTTCCTTACCACTGTTAGATCTTTGGTCTCGGCGTGGACGCATATGAAACTGTTTTCCACTTTGGGTAAATAATTTGTAGTAATCTGTCATGAACGACAAGCTAGGAAAAAATCAACATCCATTTCAAATTGCCTTACACAAGAGGCAATAAATTGCTGTGTTATTGATAACAAAGTAATCGTTTAAAATATTTTCTAATTTTTTGCCTGGTCTGTCTGTCCCCTCTGCTATTGTCCTGAGTGTGATATGATGTTAGGGTATGAAATATTGATATCCAATGTAAAACAAGCTGTCACAGATTTACGAAACAAAGCGTTAAATTTTGTTAGTTCCCCAACTCCAAAAAAATTCAATACAAACTTATTACAATAAAGTGAAGGACTCCAAGTTTTATGGCCAACGGGAAACTCATATTCGTTTACAAGGGGGTGTCTTTTGAAAAATTCCGCTTCATTGTGTAAGAAATTCCCAAGATAACAAGCTTAACGCTGAATACTTGCTACCCCTTGGGCTACAAGAGCCAATGTCAACAAAAAAGGAAGTCTTTCTTTATCTAAGGCGTTCAGCATTTTGCAAGAGTAGTGAAATTTGACTAAGGAAATCCAATGTCTGCATGCCACCTCCAAGCTAACTTGACTATTGTATATCAATTTTTCCATCAGTCTTTGTATCGGAGCGAGGGTGTGGGGTGTGGGCAAACACACAGACAGCCATATGGCTACAACATCCATATCTACTAAACGTTTTGGGAAATCTCTACATGCAGATAGACAAAGGACTATTTATATTTTACGCATAATTTGCCAAATTTATGGTTTGGGATCCAACGTATTTGAAACGCCCTATTATTTGGCTATAATCGATAACGCAATGTTGTTATTTGTTGTTATTTGAAAAATTTATTTTCAATGTTGTTGTTAATATCCGTGTAAGATGAAATTTCTTTGATACGAACTTAGACTGTTCGGTGTGTTGGCACTCGGCTATTTGATATATTGTTGAAAAGCTAATAGATTAAATGGGGGAAAATGAAACACATTTTTAAGGTTTTAATTACATAAAAAACAAGTCCACTAACTTCAGCTTTATATGGGAATATTTAAAAATATTTTGCAATAGTTGAAAGAAAGTTCCACAATTCCATATCTCCCTAACTTTTAAAATATTCCTATTAATATAAATGGAGTGAGCTAGAATCAAAATCTCAAAATATAGACCATTAGTACCGAATATAGGGAGGTACCGTTATCTGAGGGCTATATGAAAACCTGTACCTATGTATGTTCCGCCACAGAAGTTAGTACCCATTACAAACTACAAATACCAATTTTTAGACAAACCCCTAAAAAAATGTGGTAAAAATCATCAAAATACCGAATATCGGTAGGTAACGTTATGTGGAGGCTATAAGAAATCGTGGACCGATATATTTAATTTTCACGGCCAAACATCCAAGACACAAAAAAAAATTGTTCTGACAAATTTTGAAGCTCTACTTCAAATAATATGGGT
Source organism: Musca domestica (assembly GCF_030504385.1). Lineage (NCBI taxonomy): Eukaryota > Metazoa > Arthropoda > Insecta > Diptera > Muscidae > Musca > Musca domestica. The sequence continues at coordinate 18,580,247 of NW_026712435.1, forward strand.
TGAATCTTGATTTCAACAGGCAGAAGGACAGACAGAAGGATATCGTTAAATCGATTTAGAATTTTATGCTCATCATGAATATACAGTGTGAGATGAAAAACTGCTACCAACTTCAGACTGCTATCATTTCAAAGCCACTAGTCCGACAGCTGTTAAAATTATTCCATTGACAGCTCATTATATTGTTTACAAGTGTACTAAAGCATTTTGGTGGTAATTTTCCAGAAAAAATTTATTCGTGATAGAATTCAAAACTGATAGTGTGATTTCTTTTTTGAATTGTTTTAGTCCAAATCTCAAAGTATAGGCCACTAAAAATAATTTACTCAGACGTTGTTTATTAAAAACCGACTATATGATACCCTACGACTATGCAACTGTGAGTAATTAGTAGTAATAGTAATTAGTAGTTTTTCACATAATTAATTTCTTAATTTCTTTCTTCCTAAAATTCCAATAATTCAACAAAAAACTTGTTATTTCGGGTTCTCGTATTAACGTCCTCTATATTTTGAAGTTCTCTGTCATAATTTCCAACCAAATGAGCGGAAATTTCATGTTTTGATTTCACAAGGAAAATTATTTATTCTGTATTGTGGCAATACGTCTGATTGTCGGATCCTCCATTTTATGTATTATTATAATTTTTATAGCCTTCACCATATTAAGTTTGTCTCCTTGAAATAAGCATTTTATACCACACAAATCAGTATAATCAGTATAAGATGCTATGTGGATATAGCAATGTCGATTCGTCTATCTGCCCGTCAGTAGAAATCACTACATTTTTTACGAAATTACTGCAAACGAGCAATTAGTGAAATCATGTTGGCGAAGAACTGTTCGTAGAGGTGCAAATTGTGCAATAGACCCAATGTAACCTTCGCAAAGGCTGTGACTAAAATTTACCACACCGGTACACCTTTACATATCTTCTTCTTCGTCTATATCTATAAAAGAGGAAAATGCTCGTATGTTTGTTTGTTTGTAATTTATGGACCCGAAAACCGCTGAACAGATTTTTCTGAAAATTTCCAAGTATACTACAACATCGCCTGAAAGTAACATAGGCTATACAGATTTTTGAAATTCCACTTGGAACCGGAGACATAGAATCAGAATCGGAGGTACTTCTTAAAAGTTTAAATTTTATATGCACATATCTATTGATCGATTACAGATATAGTCACCAAATTTGGAAGGTGTAACGGAATTTGAAACCAAAATAAATTTGCCAAATTATATTGAAATTGGTTCAGATTTGGATATAGCTCCAATATATATTTTCGGCGGATTTCATGTATTTGATACATTGAACACGCTATGTATCTCTAATTTCAATGAAATTTCGGAATGAGTGAAGGAATTTAAAACGAACATACATTTGCCAAATCGGGAAGTTAAATTTGGATATAGCTTACATATACATTTTGGACATTCCAACAGGACTCAGCACGCGCCACCCAAGAATTGTTACAAAATGAGGTTTTTCGCTTCATTTCCAGCGCACAATGGCCACCAAAATCTCCGGATAGCAATCCGTTGGACTATTGTGTCGGGAGTATTTTGGAAAGCAAGGCTGGCACTAAAATATACCAAAGTTTCGATCACCTCAAGCAAGCGCTTCACCGGGAATTTGCCAAAATACCGCAGACCAACATTCGGAGAGCGTGTGACGGTTTCATTGGCCGTTTGAATACCATAGTTCGTGCCAAAGGTGACCAATTCGAATAAATCTTAACTTATTCTAAAAGTTGATGCTTCGGCATGAGTGCCTAAATTTGGTAAAATAATAAATTTGTCAAATTATATTCAAATCGGTTCAGATTTGGAGCTATTTGTTTATTATTACAATAATAACTTTTTTTTAATTTTTGAATTTGTTTTATTTATTCATTTTTTACCAACAAAAGTGCGTATATAAAATTTTGAATGCATATAAAATCAAAAGGGGTAGCGAAGCGCACCAGATAAATGATCCTCCTGATATTCCGTGATTTGATAATTTTAGACAAATTTTTTAAGATATATTTTATATCTGAAGTTTGTAATCACTTCTATCTCCTCAGATAGCAAATTTTCTACATAGGTCAAGGTTTGGTATATCCCCCCTTCTTAACGGTAGCTCACTTATTTTAATGCCTTTAGCCATACATTTTTATAATTTTTATTATATTTATTTATTTATAAATTGTTATTTTTATTATTATTATTACCGAAAACTTAACGATACTTACCCCATCGAGCACCACAACTTTGGCCAACTCCTGACCCAAGGATGTTTCCCAACACATTGTGGTCAAACTCAATTCGACTTTCTTCAATGTTTTCATAATTTCCGTATAATTTTTCTCAAATTCTTCGGACATCGTGATGGGTCTTGAGATATTCGCCACTAATGAAGTGTTTTGATTATCATCATCGGCCACCACTTCCGGTGTACATTCCATGTCCCAACATATGTAAAGCGTGCCATTTTGTATATCTTCGAGATTGTAAATAACAGTCTTATCCTCTTCAAAGAATGGTTTGGTTGTAAAATCGTTGATTAAGGGGTCTTCTTGAGGTCGAAGTGTGTTGCTGGGAGGTCTGGGCGTCGTTGCATTGGTGGTAAAGAAGTCTAAAACTTCATTGAGAAGAGTATTTTCTTCCCAAAGAATATCCTTGCTGGTGGTGGTGGTGATGGGTGGTGCTGGTGTTGTTGTTTGGGCACTACCTTCAGTTGTTGTGACCGCCGCTGTAGTGTCCTGCGTTGTTGGATATGGTGTTGTATTGTCTTCGGTTGTTGTGGTGGGCAATGTTGTGGCATAGGTCGTCGATGTCATTATCTCCTCGGTTTGTGTTGTACTCTCAACGGTTGTGGATTTGTCTGCTGTTGTTGTTTCGTCTGATTCAATATCTCTTCGACTATATTTTGATCTGGGCAGCAATGATAAACTTTTGGCCCTTTTTATGTTCGAAATTTTATTATTCCCTTTCGACTTTTTTGCAACCTTTGGTGGACTCGTGCTGTAGGGTTCCACGGTTGTTTGGAATATTTCTGTGAAAGACGTTGGGGCCATTGTTGTTTGATTTTTCTTTTTCTTTTTGCCTCTTCTTCGGTGGCCCTTTGCCGACCGTTTCTTTTTATCCTCGCTTTCAGTGTCTTCCTTCAGTTTATCATCAGCCAGTTGGCGTTCCAAGGACATTCCTGCAAAATAATCATAATATTCAAAGAGTGTATCATTGCCTGGATATTCTGTTGTTGTGGTTGATGTTATCGAGGGTGTTGAGATGGTAGATTCCTCTGTTGTAATCTCAGTTGCAGCCTGTGTTGTTAAGGGGCTGTTGGCAAAGAGTGTTGTCGCTGTGACGTCCATACTGCTAGAATGGGTTGTATCCGGTGGCGTTACTGTGGTTATGGTGCTTGCCTCAGTAGTTGTTGTCATCATTGTCGTTGTTGTTGGTAATGTTGTCCATGTTGTTTGGGGTTCGGTACTTATCTCAGTTGTGGTAGTCGTAATGGGACTTGTAGCATTTGTTAGCAAACTAGTCGCCGTTGTTGTTGTTGTTGTTGGCATCACGGTGGTTGTGGTGAGATTTAAGAGCAGAAATGTTGTAGTGGCCACTGTGGCCATTGTTGTTGCTGTCGTTGGAAATCCCTGAACACCCTGACACCGTTTGGTGCAGTATTTTGTTACATTGCGACAAACCAGCTTTGTTGCCACCTTGGCCGTTGTAAGCATTGCGGCTTCCGTTGTTGTTGCCAACTCCGAGGTGCCATTCAAATTGGCTGTCATATTTCTATAGATTTCCCACCTGTGAATTAAATCTTCCAATTGAGCGGTTGCCGTATCATTTAGCAGTTTCATTTCGACAAGTGGTCCTTCTTTTTTATCAATTTTATAAATGAATGAAAACATCAGCGAATACAGGGTGAGTAAATTCAAGATCATAATTCTGTAAGAAAGTATTTGGAATATTGTTGAATGACGTTTCTTTATTAGTAATTCGGAAGTATTTTACTCTACCTGGCCAATTGTAATCGAAGCTGTTGGCGCGGATGCCAATTTTCGAATAAGCCCAACGCTTCAAATATCATTGGCAAAATAAAGGACAGTAAATTCATGGTAACATTTACAGCGTTTTTACTTAGCCAATCATCACGCTTTGCTAAATCTTCGGATCTGAAAAAAAAAAAAAAACAAATTAAATAATTAGAAGGGGAAAGTTCATATAATGTAGATAAAAACTATTTCATTTCCTATAACACTCCTCAATAAGTATTTAATAGGACATGTCTTGAAACATCACAAATGGTAGTTTAGTAGAAACCTTCGACTATGTACTCCTCCTTTTTCTTAAAAATATTTTAAAGAGTTCACAATTGCCCCTTCCATCTAACTCTGATTGAAATTCGCAATGACGAAAAAATATGGAGAATGGGAATAATTTTCCAGCAACGAGAGTTTGAAATGTTGGCCTTTGGTGGAAGAGGTAATTAGAATATTCAGAGTTTCAAGGGATGCCCGAAATTTTAAGAATTTTTGACAGTGATTTCCCATATAATGTAAAAGATTTATTATTATTCAACAATTTGACCTATAGTCGAGAGCTACCGAAATGATACAGGGTTGCCCATATTCGACGGACCCATGACTCTTTGGGCCCATTCCAATCGACGAGGCTTGTCCGCAGGCAACATTCTTTGCGTCAATTGAATTTTGTACGGGACCAAGTACAAATCAATGCGAATAATCCGTTGTAAAGTGAACCGAGTCATGCCCAACTGCTGAGAACGGCGTTTTTGGGATGTTCTTGGGGACCTCTCAACATTGGCTCGTACGGCAGCGATATTCTCAGCCGATCGCCTTGTTCGACTTTTATATGGCCTCTTCGGATTAGAAAGAGCCTTACCAGTCGAAAATGGTTTTCTTAGAAGGTGCACTTCTCACATTTTTTTAATGTTTTAAAAGCACGTTGAGTTTTCACAATTGACTTCTTCTGTTGAATGTAAATTTCAACTATTTCAGAGCGCTCGCGTGGCGTGAATTGGTTCATGGTAAAAATCTGCTTGGACTGACGCTTCAAACGCGGTATGTCATTAAGCGATGTGACATCTCTGTCAAAAGTTATGGCGTTGCCAGATGGGTCCGTCGAATATGGGCAACCCTGTAAATGTGAGATTTTTAAATTTTATTTTATTGCTTAAGTTGCTAAAGTTTAATTTGGAGATATTCGGTCGAATGAGTAGTCCAAACTGGCTGGAATTTGGAATATACGACCAAATTGAGCCTAGAAAGAAGTATGTCAAATTTGGTAGAAATCGGTTCAGATGCATGTTTATCCGATTTGTTAAATTTGCCCTACAGAGCCATAATATGCATTCCGCAACAACGATATTCGGGGAAATATATCAAATACATATCTGAAATATATTTGCAAAATTTTATCGAGATCGGTTCAGATTTAAAGTCAAACGCCATAATTTTTTTTAAATAGTACAGTGTTTGGCTTGCTTGTTTGGGATACCATAGTATTTTGTTGTTGCAAAATCGTCAGGCAAAATCCCATTATTGTTGTTTTTATAAAAACAACGTTTGTTTATGAGTGGAGAACGATAGTAATGTTTACCAGGGGGTAAGGCAGGGAATACCTAGGTTTCGGAAAGAGCCACCAATCCTCATCAGTTCCCTTGTTTCTTGTCTGGGATATTCTCCCCAGAAGTTATTTAAAAAATAACTTCTATGACAAAAAACATTTTTTACCCAAGTGACGAGATCGTAAGCTCAATAGAAGAGGAACAAAAGAATTACATAAAACTAAAATTCTTTTGGAAAGTCTTCTAAATCTTAAAAAAAAGTCTTGTTGCAAAATTATTTTGTGTATTATTTGCAAAATTATTTTGCAACAACAAAATACTATGGTATCCCAAACAAGCAAGCCAAACACTGTTCTATTAATAGACACAGGCACGGTCGACGAAGGGGTTTTTGTTGTAACAGACAAAACAAACTTACATGGTTATGTTACTTCGTTCAGGTTGAACGAAAGCATAACAAGTGGAGAAAGATGTAAATGTTTATAAGTGCGGTTGTAAGATTTAGAAGACTTTCCAAAAGAATTTTAGTTTTATGTAATTCTTTTGTTCCTCTTCTATTGAGCTTACGATCTCGTCACTTGGGTAAAAAATGTTTTTTGTCATAGAAGTTATTTTTTAAATAACTTCTGGGGAGAATATCCCAGACAAGAAACAAGGGAACTGATGAGGATTGGTGGCTCTTTCCGAAACCTAGGTATTCCCTGCCTTACCCCCTGGTAAACATTACTATCGTTCTCCACTCATAAACAAACGTTGTTTTTTTTTTAAATTTTAATGAATGAAAGCAAAAAATGTTGGAAATAGCATAAAATTTTAGAATACGTTTAGATTTGGTCGATTTGGTCACCTTTGGCACGAATTATGGCCTTCACCCGGCGAAGCGCTTGCTTGAGGAGATCGACACTGGTATTTTTTAGTGCCAATCTTGCTTTCCAAAATACTCCAGACACAATAGTCCAACGGATTGGTATCCGGAGATTTTGGTGGCCATTGTGCGCTGGAAATGAAGCGTGGAACCTCATTTTGTACCTATTCTTGGGTGGCGCGTGCTCATTGCGATGGTGATTAGTCCTGTTGGAATGTCCAAGGTCTGCGGCCAAAATATTTGCGTGCCCAAGGCCTTAATACACCCTCCAGAATATTTTCGCTGTAATATTCGGCATTTATTTATTAATACGAGCGGAGAGCGACCATCGGCTGTAATGGCGGCCCACACCATCACCATGACCCGCGCTTGAGTTCTGATGGCCAACCGAAGGTGCACATTTTCATTTGACCTCTTTGGCAAGTAAACACGATCATTTTGTTTGTTTATAAACTGCTGGACAACGAATGTTTTCTCATCGGAGAAAACCAAATTCGGCAGTTCACCACTTTCGGCCAAGCGAAGCAACTCTTTAGCTCTTTTGAGTCTATTTTCTTTCTGTTGCGATGTAAGTTCTTGCACCTTTTGGAATTTCAATGGCTTTACCCCGAGCTCATATTTCAATATTTGCGAATGGAATATTCGATATGTTCAGTTCACGAGCCATTTTTCGGCTACTGCGATGCCGGTTTCGATCTGGTCGCTTCTAATTCAATTCAAATTTTGTATTCCACTTACGTCATTACATTGACATTATGAAATCATGTATTTTCTCATTATATCTTTCAAATTCATCAATATGAACCAAAATTCTGTCGAAAAATTATCTTGACTGATGACACCCATTTGCACCCCCAATCCTCAATTCTTACGCGGCTCACGCGAAAATTTATTTGGACTAACAGTTAAGGTTAATTTATTACCCTATTAAGAGATGTTTAATGATTTTCCGATACTTTATTAATCTTTATCAAATTTCAGGATTCCAGCTCAATAACTTCACCCAATGCCAAATCTAATCTTCTTCTCATCTCCATAGAATCACATTCTGAGTTGATTTATGCATGTCAGTCCATCTGTCCATGTATTCTTGTGAACCAAATGCAGGTCGCATTTATTATCCGATTGAGATGAAACTTTCCAAACAACATTTGTTTGGCCCAAGGACGAACCCTATTGAAATTGGAGATAATCGGTAAAAAATTAGATATAGCTCCCATATATATCTTGGTCCGATTTGCCGTATATTGTGCATCAAACGTGTAATATCAGCCCGAATAGTATGGAATTTTGCACATACAACCATATTAGACCTGAACAAAAGTATATAGCTAAAGCTCCCATATATATTGTTTATATGATTATTTTAGTCCTCCGCAGCCATAATATGCACTATCTAACAACAATATTTGGGGAAATATATCAAATGCAGGTCAGAAATACCTTTGCTAAATTTTATCGAGATCGGTTCAGATTTGGATTATTGTGCACCAAACGTCTAATATTTGCCCAAATGGGAAGGAATTTGGCACATCCGACCGAATTGAGTCTAGAAGCTAGTATGCTAAATTTGGTGAAGATCGGTTTAGATATAGCTATAGTTCCCATATTTATTGTTCATCCGAATTGTTGTATTTGTTACCCACGGCCGTAATATGCACAACGCTATTCAGGGAAATATATCAAATACAGCTCAGAAATATCATTGCCAAATTTGATAGGTTTAGATTTGGATATAGCTCCCATATATATCTTTATCTGATTTAAAATTAATTTTGCACCAAATGAGCAATACAAGTCCGAATTTAAAAGACACAAATGCTTCGGCATATTTAGTCCTTTGAACTTAGAATTATAATTATAATCATAACGTGTATGACTGAATTCTCCCATTAAAAAATTAAATTGTTATGTAGAGCTCTACTAAATCAGCAAAGTGATGTAGGGTATTATAAAGTCGGCCCCACCCGACTTTAGGAATTTCTTTACTTGTTTTTACCTCTAACCGTTCACATGATACGAAATGGTACAAAATGTAGTACATTTAAGTATTTTTGTTTCGAATTTCCAAAAACGCTTTGGTACATTTATCATGCACTCCATCAGCGACCCTTATTCAAAATTTAAGAGTTCTAGCTCTACTGCTTCCTAAAATGCAAAGGATATCATAATTTGTACCTTTTAATATTTTTCGTAGTGTGAATATCCAAAAACCCAGCCTTATCTGACCACTACGGACCAAGAGTGATTTTTGGCCTCTTTTCGGATTTCAAAATGTTGATTTTGTTTTCGTTTAGTTTTAATTTCAAAATCTAGGTTTCATTTAAAATACACTCACCTATTTACCAAATAGACGATAATAGCACCGGAAGCAACTAGCAAGGCAATTATCAAAATATTTACAACAATGCGCTGCAATATGATACGCCAACTGAAATTAAATTAAACAATTATGTGAGAATAACACACAAAAAGAGTAAAAAAGGAAATTAATGAAAAAAGAGATATTATTCTCAAACAATGGAAATTTGAAATGAGTTATGATAACGAACGGACGCATAAAAACTTACTTTCGTGTATCCTTTTTCTTTTCGGCTTCCTCGAGTAAGGCTTCCTTGAAACCAACTACCACAGAGGCAATACGATTATGTGCAGTTTCCGCATGACCTGAAAAAATGCGACCGAGCAAAGAAGCAAATATTAGTAGGGGAAGCATGTAAAAACTTGCATTATCCTTGAACATTTTGCTGTGGTACAGAGCCATGTTTGTTCATTCTTCTCCTATTCATACTTACCAATCATAAAATCCCAACCAGTAAAAAGTTTCCATGAAAATGTGCATTCATCGTCTTTGGATGATAATTTCGAATTACGTGAATTCTCGGCCATTCTGTGGAGAAAGAGGAGAAGAGGAGAAGAAGGTATTATAGTGGAAGTATGGCATTAGAAAATAATAGATTTTTGCTGAATACGAAGTGAACCGAAAGCAAAGAGATAAGATTTCTTAATTTCTTAAATTAGTTTTCCTTGGCTCACATTTCAAAGGCAGGATGTCATCCGCTTGATTGTTTGCAGGTAGGCACGTACCTGTTTTGTTCCTTCCTTACTTTTCAAGTCAACTTTCCTACTTTTGTTGTTCTTTGGGCTCTGTATTAATTACCCTGGAGATTCGTAGCATTGTCAATTAAAAGGACGACATCAACTAATTGAATTACGATAATAACTTTGGCATTGATGTTGAACAATTTTACCTTCTACCTCCTCCCGTTTCTTAATACAAGTTTTTGCTATCTTGTGTCAAGAAATGTGAAATTGTTTTGTTCAATTTTAAGATTAACTTAAGTTTTGTTCTTTTAATTCCATTAGATTTAGGTACGCTTTTTTGTGCAGTCATTGTTCGTGTTATTTTCAAAACTTTTCTTAGCATTTTATGTTTATGTCAGAATAAGTTTGTGACAGTAGAAATTTTATTAATTCAAAGTTAGGGCCTTCTAATTGAATTTAAAATCTATTTTTAAAGAGCATGCATGTACATTAGATTATCTAACAAAAGTAGCAATTCACATGTGTTTGCCGGAGAGAAAGGGGAGAGAGGGCCGAAGAAAAATTGGAATTTATATCATTTCACCTCCTCCTTTCCAACAAACTCAATTTAGTTTCTTAAAAAATGGAAAAAAGCTGTATGTTCGGCCGGCCACAATTTGGAAAGAATTTGGCAATTCTCAAAAACAATAAAAACCGTTAAAAATTCTGTAAAAATTTTAAAAATACGAATGTAGCTGTTTCATTAGGGTCTATACGATGACATGGGTGGCATAGGTAACTTTTGTCATAAGCCATCACAATTTTCAAATGCGAAATTTAAAAAAAAATCGGTAATAATGTAGCTAAAATCATCAAAACACCGAATATCGGGAGGTACCGTTATATGGGGGCTATACGAAGACGTGGATCTGCACAGACAATTTTCTGTCTTTGACTGTAGTATCCATTACGAACTTCAAATACCAAATTTGAAACAATTCCGGTGAAAATTATCGCCAAGATCATCAAAATACCGAGTATCGGGAGGCTATACGAAGACGTGGACCTGCACAGACAATTTTCTGTCATGGGCTGTATCCGCTACGAACATCAAATACCAAATTAGAGAGAATTCCGGTGAATAATGTCGCTAAAATCAACAAAGTACCGAATATCGGGAAGACATGAACCTGCACTGACAATTTTCTGTCGTAGGCTGTAGTATCCATTACGAATATAGAATATTGTCGCTAAAATCATCAAAATACCGAATATCGGGAGGTCCGTTAAATGAGGGCCATACGAAGACGTGGAGCTGCACAAACAATTTTCTGTCATAGGCCGTAGCATTCATTACGAACTTCAAATACCAAATTTGAAACAATTCCGATTAATATTGTCGCAAAAATCACCAAAATACCGAATATCGGGGAGTACCGTTATATGGGGGGCTATACGAAGACGGGGACCTGCACAGACAATTTTCTGTCGTAGGCTGTATTATCCATTACGAACTTTAAATACCAAATTTGAAACAACTCCGTTGAAAAAATATCGCTAAAATTATCAAAATATCGAATATCGGGAGGAACCGTTATATTGGGGCTATACGAAGACGTGGACCTGCATAGACAATTTTATGTCATATGCTGTAGTATTCATTTCAAACTTCAAATAGCAAATTTTGAAACAATTCCAGTGAATAATGTCGCTAAAACCATCAAAATACCGAATATCGGGAGGTACCGTTATATGGGGGCTATACCAAAACGTGGACCTCATTTTCAATACCAAAAGTCCTGCAGACATAATATACATTTGAGTAAAATTTTATTAACCTACTTCAATTCGTTGGGAAGCTAGAGTGATTTCCACAGACGGATGGACATCGACATAGTATTTATGCTGATCAAGAATATCCATACTTCGTGGGGTCTAAAATGTAAATTTCGAGGTATTATAAACGGAATGACAAACTTAATATACCCTACATACTATGGCGGAGGGTATAAAAATAGTTTTATGGTTAAAGAAAATTTTATGGAAATTTTGGAAAAACTTGACAATTAACAACAACATGCGCATTTCAAATTTCGAAGCCGTTATAGCGCCTTCGAAAAATGTAAAAGGCTTGTTGGGGCATTAGGAAATCCATAATAATTGGAAAATCTTTCACTTTCTCACTGAAAACCGATGATCTCAGGTTCGTGCAGATTAATCGGTTGGACCTATTTGCTATTGGTACCATATACATAGAATAAGTCAAGGAGGTGGCATTTAGAAATGCTACTTTCATGAAATGCTACTTTCATGAGAACGTAGACTATAGGCCTCACAAGAGAACATTTTACCTAACATTCCCATGCCACAGTAACAAGTGTGGAATTGGTAGCTAGTAGCTAATTCTTAATAATCTCTTGGTATATGGAACAAAATCATATCAGCTATGAACCTAATTTGAATCCAATCCAAAAAATCCAATTTGGGCTGACATTATATATATGACAGACAATAACTGTGGAGTCGGATTAATATATGGGGAGGCTATATCCAAACCTGAACCGATCTCGAGGGGTAGTTCTGAGCTTATATATATAATATCTTATACCTGGTACCAAATATCATGGTTGTAACGAATGATACATATATATGGGAGCTATAGCTATATCTGAACATTGATGTTGATATTTTCTTGCAGTATATTAGAAACTTTACTTTGTCAGCGGATTGTCCTCGTTAAATTTCAAATACGTTCCAACAATTCGTGTTATTCGTTTTTATACCCTCCACCATAGTATGGAAGGTGTATTAAATTTGTAATTCCGATTGTAACACCACGAAATATACATTTCGGACCCCACAAGGTATATATATTCTTGATCTGCATAAAATTCTATGTCGATTTAGCAATGTCCGTCCGTCTGTCCGTCTATCTGTCTGTGGAAATCACTCTAGCTTCCGAACGAATTGGAGTAGATTGATAACATTTTAGTCAAATGTATACCATGTCTTCAGGATTTTTGGTATTGAAAATGGGTCATATAGGTCCACGTGGGGGCTATATAACGGCTCCACCCGATATTCGGTATTTTGATGATTTTAGGGGCATTATTCACCAGAATTGTTTTAAATTTGGTATTTGAAGTTCGTAATGAATATTACAGCCTATGACAGAAAATTGTCTGTGCAGGTCCACGTCTTCGTATAGCCCCCATATAACGGTATTCGGTATTTGATGATTTTAGCGACATTATTCACCGAAATTGTTTCAAATTTGGTATTTGAAGTTCGAAATGGATACTACAGCCTATAACAGAAAATTGTCTGTACAGGTCCATGTCTTCGTATAGCCCCCATATAACGTGACATCCCGATATTTGGTATTTGATGATTTTGGCGACATTATTCACCGAAATTGTTTCAAATTTGGTTTTTGAACTTCGTAATGGATACTACAGCCTATGACAGAAAATTAAAATGTTTACCGAGGTGGATTTAATAAAACCATTGCACAATGGCCCCCATCCAAAACTATTTCAATGACTCCATATGTGAACCCTAGAAAACAACAGTGACCTCAATATCGAATTTCAGAATTTCAGATATATCCCTTCACCAAACTCCAAATTTAGTAACACTTAGTACGCATGTCCAAAACACATTTCCAAAACCGCGTGCATATCTCAATTCCAGATACCAACAGAATGTGATATTGAGGTTATCACATTTGATATCTGATATATTCACCCAGTACAATATTTTGTACTATTTAGTACTTTTCATACAACTATGGGACGCATTTCCAAACCATAGCCGTATCTCAAACACAGATACCATAAGTAATCTACATTTCGGAGTTTTACCTCTATCCCTTTACCAATACCATTCAGTACTTTTCGTACAGTTATAGTAAACATTTCCGAATTCACCTCCATATGTCTAGGCTACACATGAAAAGCGACCCCAATATCAAATTTCAAAAATTTCAGGCTCTGTATGTTCGCCCAATACCAAATTGTACCAAGTATACTACTATTTAGTACTTCTCTTGCACTTGTAGTACACATTTTCAAACTTACTTTCCAACCTTAATTGCCATACAAAATTTTGCTTTATTCGTTCACATTATACCAAATGGTACCATTTTAGAAGTTTAGTAACATATTAGAACATTTCCTAAATTTAAAGTTCAAATTTTCAATAGCCCTTTGGTGCATCTATCCTGTACTATATCAGTGATTCTCATTCTAAATTTCAGAATTCCAGCTCCATCGGATTAACATAATTCCAATTTGTACCAAATTTAGAACCATTTAGTACATATAAGTACTAATTTCCAATGCTTCTTACATACCACAGTCCTACACTCCCACAGTAATCCCGATTCAAATTTTTTGAATTCCACCACTGTTGGTTCGCTCAAATACAAATTGTTCTTTATTTAGTACATTTTAGTACATATAAGTACAAATTTCCAAAACTACCTAAATTTCCCAACCTTACAGTCCAACAGTAATCTTATTTCCATTTTTCAGAATACCAGCTCTATTGGTTCACCCAAATCCAAATTATACCTAATTTTGTACTATTTAATACACTTTAGTACAAATTTCCTACAACATACAGTCCAATAGAAATATTATTGTCAAATTTTAGAATTCCAACGCTACCGGTTCACCCAGAATTTTAACTGTACCAAAACCTAGTACCATTTAGTACACATAAGTATGAATTTCCAAAATTAGATACATACCACAGTCCTACAATGCATATTAATCTTATTTCTAAAATTTCAGCATTTAACTCTACAGATTCTCCCAAAATTTAATCTTTACCAAATTTAGTACCATTTAGTACACATAGGTACGAATTTCCAAAACTACATACAGTCCTCAGTCTCAGAATGCAATCTTATTTACAAATTTCAGGATTAAAACTTTATTGCTTCTCCCAAAGTTTAACAATTTTGGTACCATTTAGTACACATAAGTACGAATTTCCATAACTAAATACTTTCCTCAGTCCTAGAATGCTAAAGTAATCTTATTTCCGCATTTCAGAATTACAGCTCTATCGGTTCACCCAAATCGTTATAGTATCAAATTTAGTACCATTTAGTACTTTTCATGCACATAAGTAAAATTTTAAAAACTTCCTCCATATCCCAATCCCACACTCCGCCAGTAATATTTATTTCAAACTTAAGGGTTCTAGCTCCATCCGTTCCTCCAAATTCAAATTGTACTAAATTTAGTATAGTTTAGTACTTTTCGTATACATAAGTACACACTTCCAAAACTACTTCCTCACTCTACTCCTCAACCTTGATTCCCATTCTAAATTTCAAATTCCTTTCATATGATACGAAATGGTACGAAGTGTAGTACATTTTAGTATTTTTCGTACACTTATATTTCGAATTTAAAAAAAAAAACCCTTTGGTACATCTATTACGCACCCCATCAGTCTCCTTCATTCTAAATTTGAGAGTTCTTGCCCTACTGCTTCCTCAAATACAAAGGTAACCAACCATATTTGGTACCTCTTAATACTTTTCATATCGTTTTAGTACGAAAAATCAGCCTTATCTAGCTTCTTTGCATCAAGAGTGATCCTCACCTAAAATTTCAAGACTCTAGCTTTAGCTGTTTCGTCTGGGTGTTGATTAATCGTTAAGTCAGTCAGTCAATTATTTGCATGGCAAGGGTATATTTAAACGAATTCTCGAGGAACGTATATTAGAATTGTTCTGAAAATCCGCTTCAGATTTGGAAATAGCTCCCATATATATTTTCGGCCGATTTCATATACAAACACGCTGTTTACGCCACATTTTAATAAAATTTGGAAATAGTGATGGAATTTGTCTAGAAAATTATTTTGCCAAATAATGCTGAACGGTTCAGATTTTGATATAGCTCCCATATATATTTTCGATCGATATCGTTTATTTGATACACCAAACACGATATGTATGTTCGATTCCAATGAAATTTGGAATATGTGTAGAAATTTTGATCAGAAAATGAATTACTCAAATTATATTGAAATCGGTTCAGATTTGGATATAGCTCCCATAAATATTTTCGGCCGATTTCATGTATTTGATGCACAAAACACGATACGTATGTCCGATTTCAATGAAATTCGGTATGAGTGACTAAATTTGGTACAAAAGTAAATTTGTTAAGTTTTATTGAAATCGATTCAGATTTGGATATAGCTCCCATACATATTTTCGGCCGATTTCATGTATTTGATGCACAAAACACGATTCTTATGTCCGAGTCCAATGAAATTCGGCATGAGTGCCTAAATTTGGTTCACAAATGAATATGTGAAATTATATTGAAATCGGTTCAGATTTGGATATAGCTCCCATATGTATATATATATATATATATATTTTCGGACGATTTCATATGTATGATACACCAAACACGATACGTATGTCCGACTCCAAAGAAATTCGGTATGAGTGACTAAATTTGGTACAAAAATAAATTTGTCAAATTATATTAAAATCGATTAAGATTTGGATATAACTCCCATATATATATTTTCGGCCGATTTTACATATTTGATGCACCCCACGCGGTATGTATGTCCGAATCCAAAGAAATTCGGACAGAGAGACGAAATCTGGTACCGAAAGCAAATTTGCAAAATTACATTGAAATCGGTTGAGGTTTCGGTATAGCTCCCATATATATACTTCGGCCGATTGCATGTATGTTATGCACCAAATAAGATATATATATAACCGATTCCAATGAAGTTCAGAATGTGTGGCGGAATTTGGTTACAATAATAAATTTGACAAATTAATTGGAAATCGGTTAAAATTTGTATACATATATCCAAATATATATATTTTCGGCCGATTTCACGTAATTGACGCACTAATTTCAATGAAATATGGAAGACGTGACGGAATTTGCTGTAAAAGTAAATTTTGTCAAATTATATTGAAATCGGTTCAGATTGGGATATGATTTTATTAAAAAGCATTGGCCCACAAAGCCTTTGCAATGGTATTAAGCTAACATTAAAAATCTACACAACAATTTAATTGAGGATTTTTATGGGGAAGCATCTTGCTGCAAATTCCCTAATTGCAACAGAAACGCTACTTAACTTCAAAAGATTGCAGTTTCCTGCACGCTTGGCATTTGCTATGAAATTAATAAATCCGAAGGACAAACCCTTCGTATATGCGGACAAAATTTGGCATATTCCTGCTTTTCTCATGGTCAGCTGTTCCTGTCATGTTCACGCGTTGGTAGACCGAGCTATTTGTTTATTTACGCATTAAAGTATTACGATTTTTTAATTTTTGAATTTGTTTTATTTTTTTAAGCCAACATATATTCGTTTATAAATTTTGAAGGCATATAAAATCAAAATCTAATGTAAAGATTTCGTTTTAATAAACCTCTTAAATATGCAATGTTGCTAATAAATCCAAATAAATATGAATCATCCATTCCAGGTTCAATGACATTTGCTCTTGTTCAGCACCAACGAGAGTGTATTTCTTGCATGTAATCTCTTTAATTTCACGGTCAAATGGACTCTCAATGGAAAATAACGGCAAATGTCCACAAATTGCTACACAAATAACTGCTCATTCCGTATTGCCTTATCAAATGTTAATTTTGTGGCTTTTATATATTCGTAATTTTCTTCTTACGTATTTCCATTTTTCTACGATGTTAACGTAATGGCAGGACATTTATTGTGACCAAGTCACTGACTCACACTCATGTTGTGACTATTGTTGTTACCACGAAATGTTGATAATATCAACGAACGTTAACTGTTAATTTGTCTACCACAATTTCCAGGCCTATTGATAAAACAACAACCACAGGCATCTTAATCACTCTCCAGAGTTTCCCAATGTCCAAATGTCGTTTCGCCATTCGGTTGTTTTATTTATTCAAGTGCTGTTTTTTTTTTTGCAAAGTCTGTTTTTTTTTAACAAATTCACAGAATTACCAATGAATCTTATTGATGAACGTGCTTAGCATTAACGATATGACGGAACATTCAGATTTCCCTCGCACAGTAACATACCAATATCAAATACTAAACAAGGCAAATTTATTGAAATACTTGTGTCCTATCAAGATTAATGTTTGCACCCTACAACACACTGTGTTATAGAGCGCTATCGCTTTATCAATTTGTTTGTGTCATATAGTCTTTATATTTTTTGTAAACAAAGTACAGGCTGCCTTTATTGCCCAATTTAAATGAAATACGACAACATGGAATAAACGTTGAATAATGTAGCTAAAATCATCAAAATATCGTATATAAGGAGGTGCCGTTAAATTGGAGCTGTGCGAAGACCTGGACCAGCATAGACAATTTTCTGTCACAGGCTGTAGCATCCATTACGAACTTCAAATACCACATCTCAAACAATTTCCGTGGGTATTGTACCTAAAATCGTAAAAATACCGAATATAGGGAGGTACTGATATATGGGGCCTATACGAAGACCTGGACCCGCACAGACAGTTTTCTGTCACAGACTGTAGTTCCCATAACGAACTTCAAATACCAATTTTGAAACAATTCCGGTGAATAATGTCGCTAAAATCATCAAAATACCGAATATAGGGAGGTACCGTTATATGGGGGCTATATGAAAATGTGGACCTACATGGACCATTTACGAACTTAACCTGCCTACTGGAAAAATAACATGTGTGCAAAATTTTAGCCATCTATCTCAATTCATTCGAAACAGACAGACGGACAGACAGACGGACAGACAGACATACAGACAGACGGACAGACAGACTATATATACTTTGTTGGGTCTGACATGAGTATTTCGAGGAGTTACAAACGGTATGACAAAGTTAATATACCCTCCATAGTATGGTGCAGGGTATAAAAAACAATAAATTTTCTACGTCACCAGGCTTCATTTTTCTATACCCTCAACCATTTGATATGGTCGAAACGTGCCTAGTCGAAATAACGGTTTAGAACCTAGGGCTCCTTGAACCAAATCCGTTTCAGGACATTTAGAGTCGATCTAGCGATGTCCGTCCGTCTATCTGTCTGGCTGGTGCGATAATAACGATAACTTTCGAAGGGAGTGTCCGATTTGGTCCAAACTTAGTACATCGTAATTTTATTGTCAAACTTAGATCGAGTTCGGAGATGGGCAACATTGGTCTTCTCCTTGTGGTATTATCTCCCACACAAAAGGTCAAAATTTTCATAAAAAATAATTTACAGCATAGGAAGATAACGGATAATCTGATTTTGTTCAAACTTTGCAAATCGTGATATTTGCATTAGCGCAAGATCGGGTGCGAGAACGGACAATATAGGACTACTACTTCTAGTACCTTCACAAAGGGTCCAAATGTGAAATATCTTAAACGATCATAAAATGCGAAATAAAATGCAGATTTTCTCCAAATTTCACACATATCAATATTTTACCATTACAAAATCTTGTGTAAAATGGATTATAGCAGGATACTCCTTCAGGGGCCTCCCCCACAAAGGGTCAACGTTTTGAAGAACCAAAGTGCTCATAAAATGACAAATAAATATAAACAATACAAATGAAACAGGATCTGATGTGAAGATGTTATATATCGGACCACTCCTTTGAATAGCTTCCCCTCAAAGGGTCAAAATTTAGAATATCTAAAACGCTCAATAAATGCGAAATGTGCATCAGGTTCTGTTTAAATTTCGCACATTTCAATATTTTAACCATTACAAGATAGGGTGTGAAAATGGGATATACTGGCTCACACCTTCTGTTACTTCCACCAAAATGGTTAACTTTTTGAATAGTATGGGATATATCTGCCCACTCCTTCAAATACCTCCCCCACAACAGGTCTTCATTTTCAATAATAATAACTATTATAAAATGTGAAATAAGAATCCTATTATCTTCAAATGTCGCACATACCAATAAGATCAGGTATGAGGAAAGGATAGAACGAACTTTTTCTTCTTATACCTCCCCCACAACGGATCAATATTTTGAATAAACAAACAGGAGGCAGCTTGAAAGAGCCTAATACTACCCAATATCTACTGTGGAGATATAATATATCGGTCCTCTCTTTCTGGTACCTCCCCCACAAAGGGCTAAATTTTGGTATAATTATAACTTTCATCAAACCTTTTTATCCAATCAGATCCGAATATGGAATTTATGAGCCCACTCCCCCTGGTATCTTCCCCACAAATTCGCGATTTTCTTAAGATATCGTGCACAGGGTGAGATGAAAAAGCTGCAACCAATTTCAGACTGCTGCCATTTCTTAGCCACTCGACCGACAGCTGTTAAAATTATTCCAGTGACAGCTCATTATATTGTTTACAAGCGAACAAAAGCATTTTGATTAAGATTTTCCAGAAAAAAAGTTATTCGTGAAACCAAAAGTGGCTATCGTTAGAGCACTCCAGCATTTAAATGTGAATAAATCTTTTGTGTATCGTACCATCGCTCGTTACCGTGATACTGATACTGGTAGCTTAGCTCGACGTCAAGGAAGTGGACGGAAGAAAACAGCAACATCAGCAGAAATGGTTCAAAAAATAAAGAAGCAACTTGGTCGAAACCCGAGTCGCAGTGGCCGAAAAATGGCTCGTGAGCTTAATATATCGCAATAGTCCATTCGACAAATATTAAAAAAAATGAGCTCGGGTTAAAGCCATTGAAAAAAGTGCAAGAATTTACACACCAACAGGAAGAAAATTGACTCAAAAGAGCTAAAGAATTGCTTCGCTTGGCCGAAAGTGGTGAGCTGCCGAATTTGGTTTTCTCCGATTAGAAAACATTCGTTGTCCAGCAGTTTGTAAACAAACAAAATTGTCGTGTTTACTTGTCAAAGATGTCAGCTGACCTTTTTATACCCTCCACCATAGTATGGAGGAGTATTAAGTTTTTCATTCCGTTTGTAACACCTCGAAATATACATTTTAGACCCCACAAAGTATATATATTCTTGATCAGCATAAAATTTTATGTCGATTTAGCAATGTCCTTCCGCCTGTCCGTCTATCCGTCTGTGGAAATCACTCTAGCTTCCGAACGAAATGAAGTAAGTTGACAAACATTTAGTCAAATGTGTATTATGTCTGCAGGACTTTTGGTATTGAAAATGGACCATATAATTCCACGTCTTCGTATAGCCCCCATATAAGGGGACCTCCCGATTGTCTGTATTTTGATGATTTTAGCGACATTTTTCACCGGAATTGTTTCATATTTGGTATTTGAAGTTCGTAACGGATACTACGGTCTAAGACAGAAAATGAGCCATGTAGGTCCACGTCCTCGTATAGCCCCCATAAAACGGTACCTCCCGATTGTCGGTATTTTGATGATTTTAGCGACATTATTTACCGGAATTCTTTTAAATTTGGAATTTGATGTTCGTAATGTATACTACAGCATAAGACAGAAAATGGGTCATGTAGATCTACGTCTTCGTATAGCCCCCATAAACAGTGCCCCCGATTGTCGGTATTTTGATGAATTTAGCGACATTATTTACCGGAATTATTAATTTTGTATTTGAAGTTCGTAATGGATACTACAGTCTATGCCAGAAAATTTTCTCTGCAGGTCCACGTTTTATAACCCTCATGGTACCTCCTTATATTCGGTATTCTGATGATTTTAGCTGCATTATAAACAGATATATTTCAAGTTTCGCATTTGAATATTGCAATAGCTTATGGCAAAAGTTGCCTATGCAGGTCCACTTCGTCGTATATACGACTTTTTAACGGATTTTATTATTTTGAAAATTGACAAATTTGGCAATTAATTGCCAAATGGTGAAGAGTATTCAAAGTTCGGCCCGGCCGAACTTACAGCTTTTTTACTTGTTTTGCTTTCATTTAATAAAATTAAAAAAAAAGTGTAAAAATTATGGCGTTTGACTTTGTTGCAGTTTATTAAAATTGGGAGCCTGTAAAACCATTGAATCTCTTTAAACATTCGTGGTTTCCTATTAAATTAAATAATGCACAAATCTTCACCGAATTAAAGGAAAATACGCAACGTAATGCTAAGCGTCTGCTCTTTATATTTTAGGCGTTCTCACTTTCGAAGTAGGGAAAGAAAAGACCTCCAGAAAATAGCTATCTAAGCATGATGAATTTATGAAACATTACTCGTACTCCGAGATTTGTTGAGTTACAAAGTCGATATCACACCTAGAACAATTAAAGGTTTTATATGGACGTCGAACGTAGGTGTAATAGACCCTAAAGCCGGGAAGTCGATCGAGATTAAAGTGTATGGTAGTGTATGGGAAACACTGTTCCCTAGTACACACCAAAGTCAATACAGAAGAAAAGTTTGGTTTACACCGACAGAAGAAAAGTCTACTTTACACCCAAAAAAGTTAGCATTTATTTAACATATAATGGACTTGACAATCTAAAGACGGCGTAAAAACGGCTAAAGTTTACTAACTATGAATGTTGGAACAGACAAACGCTGTACCTTGTAACTTAACAACATTTATGAATATAAATTGTCGCATTTAGCACAATTTACATTTTATAAAGAAAAAATTCTCTCTCTCTCTCTCTCTCTTTATTCGAATATAAATTTATCATGGCAGACTCGCATCCTATCCTTAGGCACATAAAATCACTTTTCAGTATCAACGGTTATTCTTTTTTTTTTCTTTTTTTTTTCATTTAAATACTCCGGCCCTTAAAATGCTGAATAAACCTTCAATGCTTGTTCCTGTTGACATAAACTGCGCATTAACATTCCATTTCTCTTCCATTTCTGGTCCTAATCGCCTGTAGCTTCTTTGTGCCTGTGGCTATCATTAATGTAAAATATGTTGTAATACATTTCTTTAGAACGTCATTCGAATATTTTTTTGTTCCTGACCATTGTATTTCCATATACCAAGAAGTATGGGGAAAAAAGGCAAAATGGTGTGACGACCAGAGCTTTCATCCCTTATTCGCAAGTACTACTGGTATTTATGGACCGGAAATTAATACAATTCGGAAGCAAGAAAAAATTTGTTTAACTTGAAACCTCATCAAATACAAGTACACAAGTATTGTTGAATGCATAAAACATTCTCAATAAAATTGCTATTAAAAGAGGTTTTTTGGAAATGTTAGCATATTTGTGGTATATTAACCGCTTAGGTTAAATTTCGGCGTTATAGCGTGGTTATGAGGCAGTAGCGCTATATTCCTGTTTGAAGGAATTCATTTCTGAGATAACCTGTTTCTACTCAAATCGAATGGAAAATAGGGCCGATTACATACAATGTTTAAGACTTATGTAAAGTGACTTAACAAAGTATTCTGAAAATTTTAGACGCTCCATAGATTTTTTAATGCAAAAACATGTTAAAAAGCAGTAAGTTCGGCCGGGCTTAACTTTGAATAGCCTCCACCATTTGGAACGAATTTGGAAATTTTCAAAAAAAAAAAAAAATAATAAATAAATAAAATAGAAATAAACAAATAAATAAACAAGTAAAAAAGTAGTAAGTTCGGCCGGGCCGAACTTTGAATACCCTCCACCATTTAGAACGAATTTGAAAATTTTCGAAAAATAACATTCGCCAAAAATTCTGTTATCATTTTAAAAATACCGAATATAGCCGTTATATTAGGGCCTGTATGACGTGCAACTACATAGGCATTGTTTTTTACAAGCCATTGCCATATTCAAATTCGAAACTTGAAATAAACGGTGAATAATGTAGCCAAAATCATCAAAATACCGTACATAGGGAGGTATCGATATTTAGGGGCTATACGAAGACTTGGACCTGCATAGGCAATCTTCTGTCCTAGGCTGAAGTACCCATTAAGAATTTCAAATACGAAATTTGAAACAATTCCGGTGAATAGTGTCGCTGAAATCAGCAAAATACCGAAAATAGGGAGGTACCGATATAGGCGGACTATATGAATACGTGGACCAGCATATGCAATTTTCCGTCATAGGCTGTAGTACCTATTACGAACTTCAAATACGAAATTTGTAAAAGATCTGGTAAATAATGTCGGTAAAATCATAAAATTACCGAATAAAGGGATGTACCGATATTTAGGGGCTATACGAAGACCAGGACCTGCACAGACAATTTTATATCATAGATTGTAGTACCTGATAGGAACTTCAAATACAAAATTTGAAACGAGTCCGGCAAACAAAGTCGTTAAAATCATCAAAATACCGAATATAGGGATATACAGTTATATGGGGACTATAACTAAACGTGGACCTATATACAGGGTTGCCCATATTCGACGGACCCATCTGACAACGCCATAACTTTTGACAGAGATGTCACATCGCTTAATGACATACCGCGTTTGAAGCGTCAGTCCAAGCAGATTTTTACCATGAACCAATACACTCCACGCGAGCTCTCTGAAATAGTTGAAATTTACATTCAACAGAAGAAGTCAATTGTGAAAAAAATGTGAGAAGTGCGCCTTCTAAGAACACCATTAAGCGTTTATGCGAAAAATTTTCGACTGGTAAGGCTCTTTCTAATCCGAAGAGACCAAGGCGATCGGCCGAGAATATCGCTGCCGTACGAGCAAGTGTTGAGAGGTCCCCAAGAACAACCCAAAAACGCCGTTCTCAGCAGTTGGGCATGGCTCGGTCCACTTTACAACGGATTATTCTCATTGATTTGCATTTGTTCCCGTACAAAATTCAATTGACGCAAAGAATGTTGCCTGTGGACAAGCCTCGTCGATTGGAATGGGCCCAAAGGTCCGTCGAATATGGGCAACCCTGTAGTCCATTTCCGATAGCAAAAGTCCTGCAGACGAAACAAACATTTGAGTAACATTGTATCAACATACTTCAATTTCCGGTTTATTATGCACCAAATGGCTAATATCAGCCCAAATGGACTGAATTTTGTTGCTTACTGTAACATCCATATCAAATTTAGGGATTCTAGCTCTATAAATTCACAGAATATCAAATTTAGTAACATTTAGTACTTATCGTATTATTTTAGTACCCATTTCCCAAACCGTTCCATATCTCAATCCTCGACACCAACAGTAGTCGCAATATAAAATTTCACGATTTCAGCTCTATCCTTTCCCCCAATACCGAATTTTGTACCATTTAGTACTTTTCGTACAACTATAGTACGTATTTCCAAAAACACCTTCAAATCTTAATCTCAGAATATAATTTTTCAAAATTTTTTATCTCTATTCCCTCAACCAAGACCAAATTTAATACCATTTAGTACAGTCATTGTACGCATGTCTGAATCTAGCCCCTTCTCTCAACCAAAAACACCATATATCAATGAGAAATTTCAGGATTTCAGTTCTATCCCTTCATTAAATAACAAATTTGGTACCATTTTGTACTTTTCTTACAAATATAGAAAGCACTTCCAAACCACCACCAAATCTCAATCTCAGATACCAACAGAGACCTGAATATTAAATTTCGGGATTTCAGCACTATTAGCCGTAGACACTAACAATGACAGCTATATCAAAAATTTCGGGATTTCAGTTCTATTCCTTCACCCAATACCAAATTTAGTACTATTTAGTAGTTTTCCGTACAAATATAGCACGCGCTTCCAAACCACCGCCAAATTCGCAAACACAGATAGTATTAGTAATATAAATATGATTTCAGAATTTAATCTCTATCCCTTCACCCCATATCAATTATTACTTTTCGTACAATTATAATATACACTTCCCAAACCACCTCCTAAGACCAAATTTCAGATTTCAAGCACTATCTGTCCACACAATACCAAATTGTACCAAATATGGTATTATTTAGTACCTTTCATTCACTTGTAGTACAAATTTCCTTTTTATCAAAAACCTACCTGCAACAGGGACCCCAATACAAAATTTAAAAATGCTGTTTCATCCGTTCACCCTAAAAAACTGTTCCAAATTTAATACTATTTAGTATAGTTCGTACACTTTTCCAAAACTACTTTCATATATGAAACGTATTCTTCATTATTGATTTTTATACCAAAATTAATGTTTTTTCTTTAATTACGAATTTCCCAAAACCCAGCCTTATCACACGCCTTGAGCTCTGAAATTAAACAAGTTTGTACACCTTTTCGGGTGAAAGTCGTAAAGTTGTATTTGTAATTGGTGATTTTCGTTCTAGGTAATAATATTTCAATTGTAATTTGAGAACAACATACATCAGACATGTGGCTTAGGTTGTTAAAATACCGAATATAGGGAGGTTTTAGGCTGCCTTTAAGAAAACGTGGAAAACTAATGATAAAAGTTAAGCGCTTACCTGAACATGTAAAATTTGCAATCATATAAATAAGCATAGAGAACTTACTTTCTTAGTGTGGCCACAAAACTGTAAATATACACAACTACGGCCGTTAGAAAATAAGCTAGTGGTAGTAAGTATCCATGAGCTGCGGCGCCAGTAGAACTTGAATAATAACTGCAACAAGAAGATGTTTATATTATAATTTTTCATGATGTTTATAACAATTATTATATTCACTTACCCATAAAACATTGGAGAATATTTCAGATAACCCTCAAATTCCCATATTGTCAACAGATTTCCAGCCACTTTATTTTCTCGATCTGTCATTCTTTTTCGTGGATCAATTTCATCGTTTTTTGTTCCAAAATACTGCCGAAAAATTATACAAATTTTCACAATGAGAGCAACGTGCATCTAATACTACTTACCTCCGGTCCAATGACAAACAATACCAGGGGCAGGGCAATCATTACATTCATATACATCAGCCAACGGAGAAATGTAAAATAGGAAGCTACACCTGATCCAAAATGTGATTCGATTTCTTTTATTCGTAACTCCCAGGGTATGAGAACGGTAAGGAAACTGTAAATTTCACGTTTCCAATGACGCCATCGCTAAAAAGTTGAATTTTATCAAAAATTTGTTATTACAATATAACTTAAAATAAGATACATAAGTGGCTTAAGGAGACAACGTTTATATAATGGTGATATCTGACTGATATTACATAAAGTTTGAATATATTTAGGAAAAAACATTTTTTTGAAACTAGAAGGATAAAATTTTGCACTCATTTTTACTTTTCCAGTAGGCAGATTAAGTTCGTAAATGGGTCATGTAGGTCTACGTCTTCGTATAGCCGCCATATAACGGTACGATATTCTGTATTTTGATGATTTTAGCGACATTATTCACCGGAATTGTTTCAAATTTGGTATTTGAACGTCGAAACGGACACTACAGGCTAAGAAAGAAAATTATCTGTGCAGGTCCACGTCTTCGTGTAGCCTCCATGTAACGGTACCTCCCGATATTCGGTATTTTGATGATTTCAGCGACATTATTCATCGGAGTAGTTTCAAATTACGTATTTAGGGTTCGTAATGGGAACTACAGTCTGTGACAGAAAATAAGCTCCATATATCAGAGCCTCCCTATATTCGGTATTTTGACGAGTTTAGGTTCAATGCCCACCGAAATTGTTTGAGATGTCGTATTTGAAGTTCGTAATGGATGCTACAGCCTGTGACAGAAAATTACCTATGCTGGTCCAGGTCTTCGCACAGCTCCGATGTAACGGTACCTCCCTATATACGATATTTCGATGATTTAAGCTGCATTATTCACCTTTTATTTCAAGTTTCGAATTTGAATATGGACAAACAATGCCTACATAGGTTCACGTCGTACAGATCCCAATATAACGGCTATATTCTGCATTTTTTAAATTTAAAAGATTTTTTTAAGGTTTTTTTTTTTTGAAAATTTCCAAATTCGTTCCAAATGGTGGAGGGTATTCAAAGTTCGACCCGGCTGAACTTACTGCTTTTTTAATTTATATTTTTTTTTTAAATACATCTTTGACAGAAATTATTTTGGTCTTTCTTATACCCTCCACCATATTTATTATATCTTTTGTAACTACTAGACGACTGATGACGTTAAACCATTTCGATCCTTTCTTCAATTTTCCAAACAGTAAAAACACCCTTTAAAAAAAAAAAATGATATATGTATGAAAAGGGTAACATTTTAATCAAATTTTTGTGTAGGTAGTAAGAGTCATCTGCCAATAATTAAAAATAAAAAGTCCTCCCTCCACCTCGATGGCAGGGATACATTTCGGAAACCATTTGTTTGCATACTTTTTAAATTAGTTTTAAAAAATAGTAAATGGAAAAATAACGATGAGGAATTATTGCCAATATACAGGATGAGATGAAAAAAACTGCAACCAACTTCAGACTGATGTCATTTCTATGCCATTTGTCCGACACCTGTTCTGTATTCCACTGACAGCTTATTATATTGTTATCAAGCGTACAAAAGCATTTTGGTGAGAATTTTCCAGAAAAAAGTTTTTCGTAATAGAACTCAAGCGTTTATATTTGGCTGGAAACACACAAGTGGTCAGAGCATTCCAGCATTTAAATGTGAATAAATCTTTGTGTGTCGTACCATCGCTCGTTATGGTGATACTGGTAGCGTAGCCCGTCATCAAGGAAGTGGATGGAAGAAAACAGCAACATTAGCAGAAATGGTTCGAAAAGTAAAGAACCGACTTCATTGAAACACGCATCGCAGTGGGGGAAAAATGGCTCGTGAGCTGAACATATCACAATATTCCATTCGGCAAATATTGAAAAATGAGCTCGGGGTAAAGCCATTGAAATTCAAAAAAGTGTAAGAACTTACACCGCAACGGAAAGAAAATAGACTCAAAAGAGCTAAAGAGTTGGTCGAAAGTGGTGAACTGCCGAATTTGGTTTTCTCCGATGAGAAAACATTCGGTGTCCAGCAGTTTATAAACAAACAAAATGATCGTGTTTACTTGCCAAAGAGGTCAGCTGAAAATGTGCACCTTCGGTTGGCGACCAGAACTCAAGCGCCGGCCATGGTGATGGTGTGGACCGCCATAACAGCTGATGGTCGTGGCATCACAATAAATGCCGAATATTAACGCAAAAATATTCTGGAGGGAGTATTAAAGCCTTGGGAAGACAAACATTTTGGCCGCAGACCTTGGACATTCCAACAGGACTCAACACCATCGCACTCACCACGCGCCACCCAAGAATGGTTACGAAATGAGGTTCCTCGCTTCATTTCCAGTGCACAATGGCCACCAAAATCACCGAATACCAATCCGTTGGACTATTGTGTCTGAAATATTTTGGAAAGCAAGGTTGGAACTAAAAAATACCAAAGTGTCGATCACCTCAAGCAAGCCCTCAAGCACCGCAGAGCAACATTCGGGCAGCGTGTGATGGTTTCATTAGCCGCTTGAAGGCCATAATTCGTGCCAAAGGTGACCAATTGGATTAAATCTAAACTTATTCTAAAATTTGATGCTATTTCCGAAATTTTTTGCTTTCATTCAATAAAATTAAAAAATAAAAATTATAGTATTTGACTTTGTTGCAGTTTTTTTTATCTCACCCTATATATATGATATTTGTGCTGAATTCGTTCGAATGTGCCGATATCTATTCAATATGGACTTACATAAACCATTTGGTGCGCAACTAAAGACAATTGGTACGAAGGTATATATAGGCTATATTCAAATCGAAATCGATCTAAATAACATTTGGCATATACATTTCTGAGCTGTTTCATTTTATGTTTCCCCGAATATCGTTTTTACGTAGTGCATTTTACGGCTGTGGAGGACAAATATAACAAATTGAATGAATATTATATGTGGGAACTATAACTATATCTGAACCGATTTCTACCAAATTTGACATATTTTTTTCTAGGGCCAATTTGGTCGTATGTACGAAATTGTATTCTATTTGGACTAATATTACACATTTTGTGCACAATAAAAGGCAAATCGGACAAAGATATATATGGGAGCAATATCTGAATTTTTGACTGAAAATTTCCAATTTCAATAAAGTCCGTCCTTGGGGCAAACACATGATTTGTGCAAAATTTCATTTGGATCGGGCAATAAATTCGACCTGTACTTTATTTACAAAAATACATGGACAGACGAACGGACTGACGGACGGATATGCATAAATCGACTCAGAATGTGATTCTATGCAGATCATCAAAATGGACTATGGGTCTATCTCGCTTCCTTCTCAATGCTACAAACAAATGCACAAAAGACATAATACTCTGATATTGAAAATGTTGACACTTTTGTGGGGGAGGTACCAGAAGGAATGTACCAAGATATTCCATTTTCACACCACTCTTTGGTAAAATGTTGTGATGTGTGAAATTTGAAGACAATCGGACACAAACATCACATTTTATAAGAGTTATAATCATACAAATGTTGACCCTTTGTGGGGATGGTTGTTGTTGTTGTAGCAGTTTTACATGTTCTGTTGTTTTTTTCTGACTAATCCGGTTCTTCCTCAATGTCCAGGTTTAGTAATTCTGCTACCTTTATGGGCTGTAGCCATGGATCCTCTGGACGGAGTTGGGTAGGTTTGGCTGGACAAATTAAACAAGTGCAGCGTGTTGTGCGGGCCTGTATCGCACGCTGGGCAGGCGTTCCGCACATCCTCATCAATTCGTGCCCAATACGAATTGAGACGGCTGCATCATCCTGAACGTAGTTGGGCCAAAACTACCCTGGTTTGCCTAGGCAGCCGACGTTCTTCAGCTGCAATGGATGGGGGAGGACTCCGAGTATGGCATTCATACTGTAATTATTAACTACCTCTGCGACTGCATCAGCATGAATGCTATTCAGACCCGCTTGATAGGCTTTATGATCTTATATCGCTGGACCTCTCTC
This sequence comes from Musca domestica, assembly GCF_030504385.1. NCBI lineage: Eukaryota > Metazoa > Arthropoda > Insecta > Diptera > Muscidae > Musca > Musca domestica. Next base: position 18,610,506 of record NW_026712435.1, read on the forward strand.
TCTAGATCGTGCAGGTCCTTACTGACACTCCTGGGTGGGGGAGTTCTATCCACCATATGGTGGTTAGGGTGACTCCCACGATAACACACAAGCAGGTACTGCAACGAAAGCATATGATTATACTGACAATCATCCGCATAAGTTACGATCTCGATAGGTCGAGAGCCACCACTACTGTTCTGTGGCACGGCCTGTTCTGGTTGAGTCCTCGATTGATATGTGTGGATATGGCGTGCAATGCTGTTGTAGTGCTATGTAGTGGACGGAAACCGTATTGATGGTTAGCAACTGAATAGCTTCCTCTGATACTGGAGAGGAGTAAGGCCTCAAGAGTCTTTGCTACTGGCGACAAAACCGAAATCGGCCTGTATGATTCGCCTTTGCTGGCATCCTTGCCAGGCTTCAGTAGCGAGACCACCCTGCCCATTTCCCAGGCTTCGGGAACTATGTGGGTGGCTAACGACTCCCGGCGTATCCAGTTGTTTCAACATTACCATTGATATTCCGTTTGGGCCCAACGCTTTAGATGACTTAGCTTTTCGGATGACATTCGCAACATCGCCCAGCGTAAACTGTAGAGGTACATCCTCTGCGGGAAGAGCTCTTATACGACGTAGTACTCTTCGCCTCGCCCTATCACTCTCGGGGTGCTCGACAAATTGGCGGTTAAAACAGCCAGCGCACCTCTTCGGATCAGTCACAGTTACGTCGCTAAATGTGACTGAGGTCCTATCATCCTTTTTTCCAGGGTTCGAGAGTGACTTTACCGTTACCCACAGTTTACTCAAATCGGTTCCAATGTTGCAACACTTCAGATGGTCTAGCCACTTTTCCCGCTTATGCTCCTGTACCAACCGGTTGACTTCCACTGTCAGTTCAATGACTCTGGGATTAGTAGGGTTGGTACGTCGGAGCTCATCACGCTCATTCGCTAATCCCGCTGCCTCTGCTGGGAAATTTGGTCTTACTTCGGGTCTTCGACCAGCAGGTATATAGCGAGCGGCTGCAGTTTTGATGATGTCCCGGAAAATCCTTTCAGCTACCCGAACATCAGAAGAATTGGGCAGTTCTCTGAAGCGAAGGTTGGTGAAGTCTCTGAACTCGGGCCAGTGGGCTTTCCCATGGTTAAGGAAGGTGCGGCGTTCAGAGGTTATGAAATCGGGCGATCTGCTGATGGAGACAATTATCGGGAGATGGTCTGAGCCAAGAGAAATGACGGGTTGCCAAGTCACGTCATTTATCAGACCGGGTGACACTATGGGTAAATTTGGCAAACTGTGACACTCTCCTCTTATTCGGGTGGGGGCATCCTCTGTTACCGTGCAAAATGTGGAGCAGTCAATCTGCTCTGCCAACGCTGATCCCCTCTGGTCATTACCTAGGACGGAATGCCACAACTCATGGTGGGCATTGAAGTCCCCTAGTACCAGGCGATTATTGCCTTCCAAAAGTGGGCTTATATTAGGCAAGAAACGCGGTTCACAGCTATTAACCGGCGGGATATACACATTAAGCACCTCAACCTCGGCAGTACCACACTTGACTGCTACCCCCATACACTCCATGTACGGGTCACTAGAGACTAGCTCAAGCAAGTTAGGTCTGTATTGAACAGAATGGTGTAACAGGAACGCTAATCCCCCACCTCCACTTCTGGTGCGATCTTTCCCCGATACATTGTAACCATTGCAACGTTGTAAGCTACAATTTTCATTGAGCTTGGTTTCCTGCACCGCTGCGATCTTAATATTCCTCCGATTCATAAAATACACTATCTCATCAATTTTACCTCGGAGTTCGTTGCAATTGAACTGCAAGAATGATGCATTGTCCGGAATTGGAACAGCAACATGTGGCGTTAAGTGCTGCGCTAAAGGTTGCTGTTCTGGAGACTGCGGGGGAGTTCCATACTCCGACGACGACTCGGAAGTTGACGACGAGGTCGTGGACTCACTGGGGACTTCGTTGGTACAGCACGAAGCAACATAGTCCCTATCGCTATAGTCTCGCAACCGGGTTAAACAGGAACAATTCCTAAAATGCACCCATCCACTGCATCCATTACATCGCACCGAGACTGATTTATGGTGGATGGTGTTTTGGCAAACCGTACAGAACCATGGTCCGGGGTTTTCCTCAAGCCCGGCAAGGACCAAAAGAATCCGGAGCAAGCATTCCGGGATGTGCTGATCCCAATACAGAAAAATAAACAAACATGAACATGTATACACTAGTGTGGCAGCCGCTGCCCGAAACTGGAGTGTTGTTGTTTCGGGTCAATCCGGTGTCGTAGAACCCGCTGCCGTGGGATTGTGTGGGGATGGTGCATTGACTTGGTGTATACGATATTGTCCATTTTCGCACCTGACCTAGCACTGATGGAAAAAATAATAGGATTTGCAGAGTTGGAACAAAATCGGATCATCCTTTCAGCACAGTATTTTTTTTTTGGAAATTTCGACCTCTTATGCGGTAGGTGCCAGAAGGAGTGGACCGACATTGTCCATCAGCGAACTCGGTCTAAGTTTCAGAGTGGTGTAGGGTATAAAAATGCTTAAAATTTGGTGTTTTAATATTTTCTAAAAACTAAGAGAAATTGACATCATTGCCGATGTCAATACCAATGTAAAAATATTTAGCACCTTCTCGTACCTTTTCGTATCTTTGTAAAATGATTCTCAAAAAACGAGCACTAACTTGCCAAATGTTACCCTTACAGCAAATTTTCCGAATTCGTATGAATTTCTCTGTACTTGTTTTTGCTTGAATTTTATTTAATCTATCTAAAACTACACACACCTACACCGAGACCTAACATGTTAAACTACTCAACTATAATTAAGACTCATACCCAGCTGCTTACCTCGGGGGACTCAATTATGTGTGTATTTTATGAATTACTCGAAAGATTTTAATCTGTTTACATTTATCTCTATAATTTTAAACTCTATCTGGTCGACTAAAAGCTTAGCATGTATTCCAATTAAAACATCATTTAAGTTATAATTTACAGGTGTAGCTGCCGCAGGGCCATCATGCTGATGCCCTTATGATGGTCAGGAGGTGACCGAACAATTTTCAAAAATTCCATTTGTTTGTTTGACAACAAGAACAAAAGTGGCATGTTAAACATGGAATATCCTTTGGCCAGTCCATAAACACACACACATACACTCATATGTGTACACATTCTCTTGTGGCCTGAGATAAGGATACAACATTCCGTAAAATGCAGTTGGAACTAAAGGTAACCTTTGTTGTCTGCTTTGAAGAATGGTTAGTTTCCTGCTGGCTTAACAATGAACTCTGCTGCTGCTGATGATGACCTGCTTGCATGCATGCCTGACTGCCAGCAAACCAGCCAAACAGCCAGCCGTCCATAGAGCCTGCATGACCAAACCACCAAACACCAGGAATATTGTATGTAATTTGTTTGTTGTGTGCTGGTGGGGCCGTCATGCCGGTTCCGGAAAGTGCCAACAAAGCACTACAGGTCCATTAGCAGCAAATTGAAATCCATTTAAAATTGTAAATACACTATATGGGGATGCAGTAAATTATAATTGTATGTAACACCGAAGGAAGATTAAAATGCGAATGTTGCTGGACATTAATAGAACACCGTAAGCAATGGTAATGTTTGTAGGGAAATATATTTAGTTGATAGGTCAAGGGACATTCCAACACAAAATACATATAAATGCATACACTACAGAACCGGTTGCCTTAAGTTGGATTATTCCGAAATTTATTATGACTTAAAATTTGAATTGGTTAAAATTCTAATAAAACGATAAGATAAGATCAGAAATGTTGAGATGTATTTCAAAACTGAAGAACGGACAAGAGTTATTCACAATTTGTGAGAGAGGAACGAGTAGGACTTAAGGGTGGTACAAATATTACGATCCACAAAGTTTGGACTACATCTAATTAATATTTATATCCTCAGTCATGATACGGCCAAAATGTGCCTCATTGAAATATTGATCAAGATCTAGATCAGGAAATTTGGAGTTGATCTAACATGGTGCGGACGATAATCATTGAAGGAAATATCCGATTTCGATCAAATAAGGTATAATGAAATCTGCGCGCTTTTTATACCCTCAGTCATATGGTTACAGAGGGTATCTATCATTTGATACCGTGAACCCGTGCGTCACCGGAATAATATATTTAGACGTAGGCCTTTTTGGTGCTAATCTGTTTTAAACTTTAGGAGTCGATATCGGGGTGCCGTCCGTCGTTAAATATCATGGTTGTAGGGTATATATTGTGCATGTGAGGAACTTAAACTCCAAATCGGATGAAAGATATGTATCTGAGCAATAGCTATATCTGAACCGATTTTCATCAAATTTGAAGTACTTCAACACAATTTACTCCATTTGGGCTGATATTAACCATTTGATGCACAATTAAGCCGAAATTAATTGAAGATATATATATATGGAAGCTATATCTAAATTTTAACTGATTCCCTCCAATTTCAACAGGGTTCGCCCTTGGGCAACACAAAAATTGTTTGAAAATTTCATTTTAATTGGATAAATGCCACACAGTGGTTCTATGAAGATCCTCAAAAGCAACTATGGGTCTATCGTGCTTCCTTCTCCATGTTACAAACAAATGCAGTGGTGTATATGGTATAAAAAATCAGGAATATATATTATATCTAAAAATTACATCTGCATCGGAGATGACCCATATAAGGGTTTTTAATTAATCACATTATCTTCGAAACGAATTTAGGCGGAGAGATTTAAGCTGTGGCTGAAATAATCCAAATGCCGAATTTTGGAGGTTGCACACAATTTGAACTTATATCGAGAGTTTTTATACCCTACACCACACAGTGGTAAGGGCATGGAGAAGGAAGCGGGATAGACCCATAGGTACTTTTAAGGATATTCATAGAATCACTTTCTGAGTCGATATATGCATGTTAGTCCGTCCGTCCATGTATGTTTGTGATCTAAATGCTGGTCGCTTTTATTATCCGATTGAGATGAAATATTGCAAACAGTATTTGTTTGGCCCAAGGGCGAACCCTTTTGAATTTGGTGATAATCGGATCAGATTTAGATATTCCTCCCATATATATATATTCATCCGATTTCGGGTTAATTGTAAACCAAATGTCCAATATAAGCCCAAATGCCTTGAATTTTGGCACATCCGACGAAATTCAGTCTAGAAGCAAGTACATCTAGTTTGGTGAAAATCAGTTCAGATGTAGCTATAGCTCCCATATATACGTTTCATTCGATTTAAACATCAAATCCCTCACGTTCGTAATATGCATTCGACAACAATGATATTTGGTACCAGATATCAAATACAGCCCAGAAATACATCTGCCAAATTTTATCGAGATCGGTTTAGATTTGGACAAAGCTCCCATATATATTTTCAACCGATTTCGGGTTAATGGTGCACCAAATGGCCAATATCAGTCCAAAAACCCGTTTGGATATAGCTATAGCCCCCATATATAGGTTTCATTCGATTTGGTTTGGTTTAAGTCCCCCAAATTCGTAATATGCACCCCCTAAGATTGATGTTTGATATCAGATATCATATGCAGCCCAGAAACGCCTCTGCCAAATTGTATCAAGGTCGGTTCTGATTTGGATATAGCTACCATATATATCTTGAACCGATTTCGGGTCAATTGTGCACCAAATGTCTAATATCAGCGCAAATGATTTGAATTTTGGCACGACCTACTGAATTCAGTTTAGAAGTATTTTAAATTTGCTGAAAATCGGGTCAGATTTACATATGTTTCATCCGATTTAGTGTTTAAGGCCTTCCCATTCGTAATATGCATTCGACAACAACATATTTGGTACCAGATAGCTCGAAAATAAATTTGTCAAATTTTATCGAGATCGGCTTAGCCTTGGATTTAGCTTTACATATATATCCTTAATCCGATTTCCGGTTTATTGTGTCATTATTTGGCTAATATCAGTCCAAATGGAGTGAATTTCGGTACTCTCTTTCGGTACACTCATTCTGGTACCTTCCCTACAACGTGTCAAAATTTTGAATAATTATATCTCTCTTTAAATTGTAAATAAGCATCTGATTCATTCAACACTTCACACATTCCAATATATACTAAAACAAGATCGGTTGTGAATATGATAGATATTGTCCGATCCCTTCTGATACCTTCACCACAAAGGGTCGCAATTTTCAGTATTTATATCTCCAATATTTTGCGAAACATATCAGCGATTCCTGACAAACTTGGTATATCTTAATATCACTTACTCAACTAGAGGTCTGATGTGATTATGAAATATATTGGCCAACTCCTTCTGGTACCTTCGCCCAAAAGTTCAACATTTTGATAATCGTTTATTCGCAAAAAATTGGAAATAAATGTTCGATTTTCTCTAAATTTTGCCCATACACCTCTTTTATTTTAATCAGCCTACGACAGATGAGACAATGGATAAAATTGATTAACTCTTTGTGAACAATGGATTTCGGCAGCTATCGACAAATATATACCCTACGCCAATCTGTGGCGAAGACCTAAAATTGCAAAGACTAGACAAAATGCATTATGAGACAGAGGTATGTTAACATAAAACAAGTAAAAAGCTTTACGGTCGGCTGGGCCGAACTTTGAATACCCTCCACCATTTGGAACGAATTTGGCAATTTTCAAATAATAAAATCCGTTAAAAATTCTGTTAAAAGCTTAAAAATACTGAATGTAGCCGTTATATTAGGGTCTATGCGACGGTGTCGACCTGTCATAAGACATTACAATATTCAAATGCGAAACTTGAAAAAATTCGGTGAATAATGTAGCTAAAATCATCAAAATACCGAATATAGGGAGGTACAATTATACGGGGATATACCAAAACGTGGATATGCACAGACAATTTTCTGTCATAAGCTGTAGTATCCACTGCGAACTATAAATACCGAATTTGAAACTATTCCGGTGAGTAATGTCGCTAAAATCATTAAAATACCGAATATCGAGAGGTACCGTTACATGGGGCTATACGAAGATGTGGACCTGTACAGACAATTTTCTGTCTCAGGCTATAGTATCTATTACGAACTTCAAATACCAAATTTGAAACAATTCCGGTGAATAATGTTGCTAAAATCATCAGAATACCAAATATCGGGAGGTATCGTTATATGGAGGCTATACCAAAACGTGGATCTACATGGCCCACTTTCAATACCAAAAGTCCTGCAGGCATAACATACATTTGCGAAAAATTTTATCAATCTACTTCAATTCGTTCGGAAGCTAGAGTGATTTCCACAGACGGACGGACATCGCTAAATCGACATAGAATTTTATGCTGATCAAGAGTATATATATATATACTTTGTGGGGTCAGAAATGTATATTTCGAGGTGTTACAAACGGAATGACAAACTCAATATACCCTCCATACTATGGTGGATGGTATAAAAAATATGTATAATTGCCGAGTCCCACAAAGTGGAAACATACGTCCCGAAATTCACTCCATTTGGACTGATATAAGCCAAATAATGGCACAATAAATCTGAAATCGGATTAAGGATATATATGGAAGCTATATCCAAATCTAAGCCGATCTCGATAGGATTTGGCAAATGTATTTTAGAGTATTTTTGATCTGGTACCAAATATCATTGATGTCGAACGCATATTACGAATGGGTCCTTGGGCCAAACAAATATTATTTGCAAAATTTCATCTTAATTGGGTAATAAATGCGACTATAGCACACATATATATGTTTCATTCGATTTAGTTTTGAAGTCCCTCATATTCGTAATATACACTCCACAAGAATGATATTTAATACCGGACATCAGATACAGCTCGAAAATACCTCTGCCAAATTTCACGAGATCGGTCCAAATTTTTATATATCTTCGATATACATCTTTATCCAATTTTACGGGTTTACTCCACCATATATGTAATATCAGCCCAAATTGAATAGATTTTTTCATATTCAACCGATTTTTCCATTTGGTGAAATTCGATCCGGAATATCTATTGCTCCAATTTTTTTTATATAATTCTTATCGAAGTCATACCATGCACTGCACAACAATGTTATTTGGTATTAGAGGTACAAAGGCCTCTATCAAATTTGTTGAAAATCTGTTCAGAGTTGGATATATTTCTCTAAAGCCATTATTCGCATTTAAATCATAGTTGGTATGATCTACTTCATACATTTTTTTTACGGGAGCTCTGCTAAATACCCATAGTGGTGTAGGCCCCGCCCTACTTTTGATCTTTCCCCACTGGTTTAATTATGTGGAGTTTAAAGTTATGTTGGCTTTTTCTGTTATAAAAGTATACAAGTTTCGATCCTAGCTAAAGGATATGTCAACCTGGTTAAACGAGAAAAGACATAACTTTCCCACTTTTATACATATCCTGCAAAAAGTTTTCAATGATATGTATGGATTTCGAACGAAAATGAATTTTAGTTTTTAATGCCATAAAAGGTATTACGGATAATGCAAACTTTGACCCTCATTCCAAGCTAACATTTTACAAAACATTTTCACTTTACGCCATGACCAAGGTAGAATTCAACTTGTCAAAGAGCTACAAGAAAAGTTCTTCAATGGCTTCAATAAATCTTGCTGGTGATGAATGCAGGGATGAAAGCCATCACATAAGATTCTTCAATAACCTAAAGAAAAAATGAAAGAAAAACTAAAGACGAAACATCTTACAAAGATGAAGTAAAACATGCGGGACACATAAGACAACAAAAGAAAAAACCTGGTAAAAATAAAAACTTTACAAAACATACAAACTTAAATCAAACAATGAAAAGTGGAAACACACAAGTAGAACACGCTAAGAGCAGGAAGTGGTTGTCGTGGGATTGGGGTAAATGGTCCAAGGGAAAAGTAAAAATCACTTACAGCAGCCATTACAATTTTAAAACGCGCCCACAAATCTCGAGTACTGCGTGACATGGCAAAACGTTCCTGTAGTGCGCCCTCATGCCGGGCCACATATGTCTTTGCCTGCAATGGAAGAGAAAAAAGAAACAAAGAACGGAAGTAAATGAAACTTTTTTTTTTCAAAATAGGTTTTCTTCTTTAAAAGTTTCGTATATGCCGTTGAAACAAAAGCAACACCAGCAGCATCATCGGGAACTTCTTGAATTCAAATTGAAGTGAAGAAATCCTCAAGATAAACCCAAGAAAATACCTTTTAGTTATGTCTCCCTGTGTGTGTGTGCTTTGCATGCTACCCAATACTTTTATTTGCATTAGTGTTGTTGTTCTGAGTTTAATACTCCTCGTGGTGGTGTCATTGCTGCCGCTGCTAATGTTTTCGTTTAATTTGCTTGGCTTTAATACTCACCTGTCTCACTAGCTTAAGTTTCTTACGTATTGGCCATGGTTGAAGTTTAACCGATTGTATAACCTCCTTGTGAAGACGTATGTTTTCAAATATTTGTTCTTGTGTTGATTCTTGATTTGTACCTTCGTCTGAAATGAAAAGTTGTTTGAGTAAATTTAAAACGTTTGTGGTTCCTGTCGGTGCTTGTGCATGTATTGCAATAAAAAAGGAAAGGTATTATTTGAAATTCACTAACTTCTTTAAGCCACGGGGATTATGTGTTTGAAACAAGTTTAATAAAGTGCTTAGCCATTAAAAACCAGTAAAGAAAGTCCTAAAGTCGGGTGGGGCGACTTTATGATACCCTACACCACTTTGCTTATTTACAATTAAAAGTTTTTATGGGAGAATTCAATCATACACGCCATGATTATAATTATAATTTAAAGTTCAAAGGACTAAATGTGCCGAAGCTTTGTATCTTTTCAATACGGACTTGTATTGCGAAAAATTAATTTTTAATCATATAAAGATATATATGGAAGCTATATCCAAATCTGAACCGATCTCAATAAAATTTGGCAAAGATATTTCTGAGCTGTATTTGATATATTTCCCTGAATATCCTTGTTACGGAGTGCATATTGTGCCTGTGGGTAACAAATAGAAGAAATCGGATGAACAATATATATGGGAGCTATAGCTATATCTGAACCGATCTTCACCAAATTTGACATACTAGCTTCTAGACTCGATTCGATCGTATGTGCCAAATTCCATCCTATTTGGACAAGTATTAGACATTTGGTGCACAATAAAAAGTAAATCGGACGAAGTTATATATGGGAGCCATATCCAAATCTGAACCGATTTCCATAAAATTTAGCGAATGTATTTCTGAGCTGCATTTGATATATTTCGGAGGACAAAAATAACAAATCGGATGAACAATATATATAGGAGCTATAGCTATATCTGAACCGATTCGATCAAAGTTGGCGTACTTATTTTCAGGCCTAATTTGGTTGTATGTGCAAAATTCCATAGTATTCGGGCTGATATTACACGTTTGGTGCACAATAAAAGGCAAATCGGACGAAGATATATATGGGAGCTATATCTAAATTTTTACCGAGTATCTCCAATTTCAATAGGGTTCGTCCTTGGGCCAAACAAATGATTTGTGCAAAATGTCATCTTAATCGGATATTAAATGCGACCTGCATTTTGTTCACAAGAATACGTGGACAGACGGACGTACGCACAGACGGACTGAAATTGCATAAATCATCTCAGAAAGTGATTCTATGGAGATCCTCAAAAGTAACTATGGGTCTATCTCGCTCCCTTCTCCATATTACAAACAAATGCACAAAGACATAATACCCTGACCACCTTGTGGTGTAGGGTATAAATAGGGAGAAACGTGTGCCCAAAAACTTATTACATGGCTATGTAAACATTCTACTTCTTGCATTAAAAGTGGGTAGAAAACCATGAAGCATGATTCTTTCGGCCCACATGCCCTTTAAAAACCCAACTGACCCACTTTTTCAAAATTTTAATAATATTGCTCGGGTAAAAGCATGGTTTTTATACCTAGCCTAATGGCTACGGAGTATATGTTTCATTTGGTACTACATTTGTCCCCATTGAAATTAGTCTATATATAAAAGAGTAGAGTGATGAGTGACTGACTAAATGATTCATCAACGCCCAGACGAAACGGCGTAGGGGTGAGATAGGGCTAGAATTTTTGGAAATATAAGTGTACTAAGGCAAGTTAAAAAGCATCAGTCGGTTTTGCCTCAGATGTATACCTTCAGCCAATGTTCGATTATTTAAATATATTTTGCCTTCTGTTCTGTGGAGTAGGCTCCGAAGGAATGAGCTAATATTGTTCATAACGTATTAGACCTAAATTAATATGATATAAATATTGCGACGTACCAGGTTTGGACTATATTGGTTACTTCCTTCACTTTACATGAGATATGTGATAATTATACTCCCAGCCATATGGCTGTATTGGGTATATGTCAACAAACTTCAGACTGCTGTAATTTCTGAGCCACTCGCCCAACAGCTGTTAAAACTATTCCAGTTAAAGCTCATTATATTGTTTACAAGCGTCAGAATTTTCCAGAAAAAAAGTCATTCCTGATGGAATTCTAGACTCTGACCAATTCGAACCCGTCTAAACTTATTCTAAAATTTGATGCTATTTCCGATATTTTTTGCTTTCATTCAAAAAAATATGGCGTTTGACTTTGTTGCATTTTTTTTAACTCCGTCTCTCTGGCTGGCTGTTGTGCACGATAACTTTCGAAGGCAGTGTTCGATTTGGTCCAAACTTGGTACATCGTAATATTAATATCAAACTTAGATCGAATTCGGAGATGGGCAATATCGGTCCACTCCTTCTGGTACCTCCAGACACAAAAGTTCAAAATTAAAAAATATTTTACTTCACAAAATCCGATTTTGCTCCAATTTTGCTCCAATTTTGCAAATCCTAATATTTGCATCAGTGCTAGGTAAGGTGCGAAAATGGACAATATCGATTCACTCCATTACGTACCTCCCCTACAAAAGGTCAACATTTTGAATAATTACAACTCTATAAAAAGAGTCCGATTGTCTCTAAATTATTAATCCAAGATCTGGTCATCTCAATATTTCCGTCAATGCAAGATTTGTTATAAAGACGGTATAGATTAGACCATTTATTCTGTAACCTCCCCCACATAGGGTTCAAGATTTTGAAAAACAAAACGCTCAGAGAAAGTGAATTTAGCATCCAACTTTCTTCAAATTTCACACATACAAACATGTTTTCTAACACGTTATCTCTTGTGAAGACGATATATATCTGCGAACCCCTTCTGTGTCACAATTTTCAATACTTATGCTGTCATAGCTTGCGAAACAAGTCAGCGATTCCTTACAATTTGCTATTTCTAAATTTTTCTCTCAACCAGAAACCTTAGATGAATATGGAGTTTATGATTTCGCATAAATTTTCTTGAAATTTTGCCAAACCAATATTTTTATTTGTATAGTCAAATAATCGAATATTGGCTGAGGGCAAATCTGACGATATTTTATAACTTGTTTAATTACAATCTTAGATACATTTCCGAAGTTGGTTTCTTTTTATGCCCTACACCACAAGGTGATCAGGGTATTATGTCTTTGTGCATTTGCTTGTAACAGGCAAAAGGAAACGAGATAGACCCATATTTCCTTTTCGTGACCCATATTTCCTTTTCGTGACCCATATTTCAGAATCACAATCTGAGTCGATTTATGCATGTTCGTACATTTTTTTTTTGGAACAATGTACTGGTCGCATTTATTGCCCGTTCCAGATAAAATTTGGCACAAATCATTTGTTTGAACCAAGAACGAACCCTATTGAAATTGCATCAAAGTCAAATGCCATAATTTTTAATCTTATTGAATGAAAGCAAAAAATTTCGGAAATAGCATCAAATTTTAGAGTAAGTTTAGATTTGTTCGAATTGGTCACACGCTGCCCCAATGTTGCTCTGTAGTATTTTGGCCCATTCCCGGCGAAGCGCTTGCTTGAGGTGATCGACACTTTATCGACAACTACATAATATTTTAGCGATAATATTCGGCATTTATTCTGATGCCACGGTCGATTGACGATCATCGGCTGTAATGCCAGCCCACACCATCACCATGGCCGGCGCTTGAGTTCTGGTGGCCAACCGAGGGTGCACATTTCCAGCTGACCTCTTAGGCAAGTAAACACGATCATTTTGTTTGTTTACAAACTGCTGGACAACGAATGTTTTCTCATCGGAGAAAACCAAATTCGGCAGTTCACCACTTTCGGCCAAGCGAAGCAACTCTTTAGCTCTATTGAGTCTATTTTCTTTTCGCTGCGTTGTAAGTTCTTGCACTTTTTTGAATTTCAATGGCTTCACTCCGAGCTCATTTTTTAATATTTGCCGAATGGAATATTGCGATATGTTCAGCTCATGAGTCATTTTTCGTACACTGCGACACGCGTTTCGATCAAGTCGAACCATTTCTGCTGATGTTGCTGTTTTCTTTCACTTCCTTGACGTCGGGCTATGCTACCAGTATCACGGTAACGACCGATGGTATAAGACATAAAAGATTTATTCACATTTAAATGCTGGAGTGCTTTAACGATAGCCAGTTGTGGTTTTCCAGCCAAATATAAAGAAATCACACTATCACGCTTAAATTCCAGCACGAATAACTTTTTTCTGGAAAATTCTCACCAAAATGCTCTTGTACGCTTGTAAACAATATAATGAGCTGTCACTGGAATAATTTTAACAGCTGTCGGACGAGTGGCTTAGAAATGACAGCAGTCTGAAGTTGGTTGCAGTTTTTTCATCTGAGCCTGTATATATTCATAATCAGCATAAAATTCTAAGTCGATTTAATGATGTCCGTCTATGTGTCTGTCCTTCCGTTTGTCTGTTGAAATCACTATATATTATTTGACGTAGCGCTTCAAAATTTGGCAGAACAATTTGTATTGTATCTGGGATTGTTGGTATTGAAAATGAGATTATCGGTGGTTGCGTAAGTCCCCATATATCGATACCTCCGGATATTTCGTTTTTTTCTCGGATTTATCTAAAAATTGGTGTTTGTAGTTCGTAATGGTTTCTAATTCGGTATTTTGATGATTTTTTTCCACATTTTTCCACGGTTTTGTCTAAAATTTGTATTTGTAGGTCATAATGATTTCTAGTACCTCCTTATATTCGGTATTTTGATATATTTTCCACATTTTTCACGGATTTGCGCAAAAATTGGTATTTGTAGGTCATAATAGGTTTAGCTCCGGTGACGAAATATTCTATGTATAGCTCCACGTTTTTGTGTAGCCTCCATATAACAGTACCTCCCGATATTCAGAGTTTTGATGATTTTTGCCACATTTTTCCACGGATTTGTCTAATAATTGGTATTTGTAGATTATAATGTGTTCTAACTTCGGTGGCGAAACATTCTAGGTATAGATCCACGTTTTTGTATAGCCCCCATATAACAGTACCTCCCGATATTCAGTATTTTGATAATTTTTGCAACATTTTTTTACGGATTTGTCTAGAAATTGGTATTTGTAGGTCATAATGGGTTCTAGCTCCAGTGGCAGGACATTGAATATTTAGGTTCACGTTTTCCTATAGTGCACATATAACGATACCCACCGATATTCTGTATTTCGATAATCCTAGTCACATTTACCCACAAATTGTTTTAGAAGAGTTGGTAGATGACAATCCATGACGTATAAAATGTTCTATAGAGGATCCTGTTTTGGTTTAATATAAAGGCCTAACCCACTTTATGTTTTTTTTGAAATATTTAACATCTTACTGGTATTTTTAGTTAAAGGGAATTCAGATACTTTTATACAAAAATTTGTTCTTAATCCAATAGTGGAGGATATTAAAAGTTCGGCCCGGCTGAGGGTATACATCAGTCGATATGATACTTTTTAACTTGTTTTCTAATTGTTTTTATACACTCCCCTATACTATATACGTTTGTAACTCCTCGAAATATTCATAAAAGACCCTACAAAGTATAAAAATTCTGGATCAGCGTAAAATTCAAAGACGATCTAGCGATGTCCGTCTGTTTGTCTGTCTGGCTGTCCGTCTGTCTGTTGTAATCACGCTATCTTTCGAACGAATTGAGATAGAAGGCTAGATTTTCACACATGTTTATTTTGCCAGTAGGCAGGTTAAGTTCGTGAATGGGTCATGTAGGTCCACGTGTTCATATAGCCCCCATATAATGGTACCTCCCGATATTCGGGATGATGTTTTTGCGATTAGCAAATTTGGTATTTGAAGTTCGTAATGAATACTACAGCCTATGGCAGAAAATTGTCTATGCAGGTCCACGTCTTCGTATAGCCTCCATATAAAGGTACCTCCCAATATTCGGTATTTTGATGATTTTAGCGACATTATTCATCGGAATTGTTGTAAATTTGGCATTTGAAGTTCGTAATGGATACTACAGCCTGTGACAGAAAATTATCTGTGCATGTCCAGGTCTTCGCATAGGCCCCATATATCAGTACCTCCCTATATTCTATATTTTGACGATTTTAGGTACAATACTCACAGAAATTGTTTGAGATGTCGTATTTGAAGTTCGTAATGTTACTACAGCCTGTGACAGAAAATTGTCTATGCATTTCCAGGTCTTCGTATAGGCCCCATATATACGATATTTTGATGATTTTAGCTGCAATATTCACCGTTTATTTCAAGTTTCGAATTTGAATATGGTAATGGCTTACACCAATGCCTATGTAGGTCCACGTCGTATAGACCCCAATATAACGGCTATATTCGGTATTTTTAAGATTTTAACAGAATGTTTAGAGGATTTTATTTTTTGAAAATTTCCAAATTCGTTCCAAATTCTGGAGGGTATTCAAAGTGAATGAGCATTTTGATTTCGCAATGTTACCAGAATAATTTACCATGAATTACGTTTTCAAACAGCTTTGTATGAATTTGAAATATTACCCCAGTTCAATGTCAAAGTTTAACTTGTTAGTGCTTTCAAATCAATCATCACAACTACAATGTGAAACTATTAAACCTTAACTTGTCGTAATATAAAAATGCCTTTGTGTACATTTAAATTCTTTTGTGCATTTTGTTACCTCATAACATAGATGGTCAGATTTTATAGCCACTTTAATACAAAATAGTTCTGTTTGTTACATTTTATTCTTTTGCATGTTTTCTTTTGGATTTTATTGCTTCGTTTTTTTTTCAACCTTTTTTTGGTAAGTCTTTTAGTTTTTTTTTTTCAACATACCAGAACTTGTTGTATAGACGCTGGAGCGTCTACGCTCAGCATTATCCAAAACGTGATCCATTGGACTGGAAGCTCTACGTGAGTTGCGACTGCTGCTTTTTCTGCGATATCCACGTACACTGGCACGTCTCTGCATTATTGCTGATACGGACACAGAATAGTCCTCTTCATCGTCAATATCTTCGTCATTGTCTTCATCGTTATTATCCGCATTAGCAGCGTGAATACTAAAGCCAGGACTGTGTAAGGGAAAATCTATAAAGAAACAACAATAACAAAGTGAGTGCACAATAACAAAGCGACGGAGAGGGGCAATAGTTACACGCACCAAAAATAACAACACAAAAAACGGAAATTACTATAATTCCGTTTATGGTTCAGGTTTTATTTAATTTTTGCATCCGTCGAAAATGTACCATTTTGAGTTTGGGTCTACTGCCATTAAAACATGCAAATCATTTTGATTTTCCGTTTTTCCTTTATTCAATGCGAATATAGCTATGAATAGCAATGGATTTGGTTTTCTTGGTTTGACAGTCAGCTATTCCTCCATCCCCTTTATCATGTATTCGCTTTTTTGTGGAGAATTCTTCTGCCTTCAGTTGGAAAAGCAGACTCCAAATGTTTCATTCATGTGTTACATTTTAATGTCTGGCAAATACGTGACATTTTAGTCAAAAGCAAATAGGATTTTTATGTTACTTTTGGAAATGACAACTTTTGTCTGTTTCCCTTCCTTCCAGGCTACTTCTGATGGCTAATCAAATTTTGTTTTGTCTCTGTAATCCACAGATTTTTTTGTTGTTGCAAAATATGTGCGCAAGTAGGGCAACATTTGGCTAATATAAAACGAATAGTAATTGTCCTCTTTGGGAAATTACGACATCAGGCCTACATTAGAAATCTTGAAGACCTTTGGCGAGGAGGAGGGGAATTTAAAGTTTTTAATTTTATTCCGAACCCCGCGCGTTCAGTGGTGTCTTTATAAAGACTTTTTCTTAAGGGAGGTTTTCGTCCCATTTAAATCCAACCGGAATTCAATTAGCGCTCTACCGTTCATGACCCAGTGAAGCCCCACATACTTTTTGCCTAGCTTATATGAGAAGACCAAAAAAAATCTCTACAAAAGGATCAACAAGTCTTCTACGGATATAAAAAGGTTTCTCTCCATATGTTAACATATCCACAGAATTAAACCTGATTACCGCAGCTAATTCTAAGATGTAAAATACGATTTATTTATTTAATCGGGATTTATTCAATTTGAAATTTGCGATGAGGGTCGCTGATTGGTTGTAGAATAGATGTACCAAAGATTTTTAGAAAATTCGAACTATACTTAAAAGCTTATGAACTAGAACGAATGGACTAAAATCATGACATTTGGTACAAGAGTAAAATTTGAGAAATAGGATGTGGTATTGGAAGGCCATAATTCTTGCCAAAGGTCACCAATTGGAAAAAATTTAAACCTATTCTAAAATTCGATGCTATTTCGGATCTTTCTTGCTTTCATTCTATAAAATTAAAAAAAAAAAAAAAAAACAATTAAAGAAGTATTAGTCGGTTTTGCCTACAGATGTATACCTTCATTGGCTGAAGGTATACATCTGTCGACAAAACCGATTATTTAAAAAATATTTTGACTTCTCTTATGATTATTTAAATGTTTAACACCTTATGCAGTAGGCTCCGAAAGTATGGGTCAATATTGGCCATTTCGTATCGGATCTAAATAAATATGATATAAATATTGCGACGTGCTAGGTTTGGGCTGTGTTGTGTTGATGGAAATATTGGGATGTAACACGTCTTGAATGAAATCGGTCAATTTCGGGTCTCATGCGCTTCGATATTCAAAACTTTGAGCCTTTGTGGGGGAGGTACCAGAAGGAGAGGACCGATATATTCCATCTTCACAACGGATATTTTATTAGCGGAAATAATGAGATGTGAGAAATATAAAGAGAACCTGATGCTTATTTCGGATTTTATAAACTTTTTGTTTGTTCAAAACTTCGACCCTTTGTTGTGGAGGTACCAGAAGTAATGGTCCGATCTCTACCGTTTTTTTTTAACAGATCCTGTGTTGATAGAAATATTTAGATGTGACAATTCTAAATGGTAACCGATGTTAATTTCGCGTTTTATGAGCTTAATGGATCTTCAAAATTTCGACCTTTTGTGGGGGAGGTACCAGAAGGAGTAGACCTATGTATCCCATCTTAACAGCAGATCTTGGGCTTATAAAAATATTGGGATGTTGTGAAAATTTAAGACAGTCGGAATATTATATAACATTTTATAAGACTTATAATTATTGAAAATTTTTACCACTTGTGGGGGAGATACTTGATGGAGTGGACCGATGTTGTCCATTTTCGCACCTGATTTAGCTCTGACGCAAATATTAAGCTTTGCAAAGTTGGAGAAATATCGAATTATCCTTTCTCTTTCTGCGCAATATATCTTCTTCTATATCTATAAAAGAGGAACATGTTTGTATGTTTGTAATTTAAGGATTCGAAAACCGCTGAATAGATTTTCCTGAAAATTTTCATATATACTGCAACATCGCCTGAAAGTAACATAGGCTATATACATTTTTGAATTTCCACTTGGAACTGGAGATATAGCATCAGAATCGGAGGTACCTCCCAAAAATTTTAATTTTATATGCACATATCTATTGATTGGTTGAAGATACAGTCTCCAAATTTGGAATGCGTAACGGAATTTGGAACAAAAATAAGTTTGCCAAATTATATTGTAATCGGTTCAGATTTGGATATAGCTCCCATATATATTTTCGACCGATTTCGTTCATTTGATGCCTCAAACACAATATGAATGTTCGATTCTAATAAAATTTGGAATATGTGACGGGATTTAATCCGAAAATAAATTTGTCAAATTATATTGAAATCGTTTCAGATTTGGATATAGCTCCCATATACATTTTCGGCCGATTTCATGTATTTGGTGGACCAAACACGATACGTATTTCCAATTGTAATGAAATTTAAAGTAAGTAACGGAATTGGGAGCCAAAATTAATTTGTCAAATTAAATTGAAATCGGTTCAGATTTGGATATAGCTCCCATATATATTTTCGACCGATTTCATGTATTTGATGCACCAAACACGCTATGTATCTCTAATTTCAATGAAACTTGGAATGTAAAGCGGAAATTAAAACAAATATACATTTGTCAAATTATATTGAAATCGGATCAGATTTGGATATAGCTCCCATATATATTTTCGGCCGATTTCGTGTATTTTATGCACCATACACGATATGTGTGTTCGATTCCAAAGAAATTTGGAATATGTAACGGGATTTTGATTAGAAAATAAATTAGTCAAATTATATTGAAATCGATTCAGATTTGGATATAGTTCACATATATATTTTCCGTCGATTTCACATATTTGATGCACAAAACACGATACGTATTTCCGATTCCATTGAAATTCGGCATGAGTGGCTGAATTTGGTACAAAAAAAAAATTAGACAAATTATATTCAAATACGCTCAGATGTGATTATAGCTCCCAAATATATACTCAGCCGATTTCACATGTTTGATGCACCCAAAGCGAGAGAGACAAAATCTGGCACCAGAAAAAATTGCCAAATTATATTGAAATCAGTTGACGTTTGGATATAGCTAACATATATATTTCGGCCGATTTCATACATGTTATGTACCAAACATGATATATATGACCGATGCCAATGAAATTCAGAATGTGTGGCGGAATTTGGTTACAATAATAAATGCGTTAGTTAAGATTTAGCTCCCATATATATATATATTCTCGGCCGATTTCACATATTTGACGCACCAATTTCAATGAAATTTGAAAGATGTGGTTTGGTGTAAAAGTAATTTTTTTAAAATTATATTTAAATCGGATCAGATTCGGATATGATTTTAATAAGAACCATTGACCCACAACGCCTTAGGCTAATACTAAAAAACAACACAACAATTGATTTGAAATACGCTTATTACGGCGAAGTATGTTGCTATCTCGAATTCACTAATTGCAATAGAAATGCCACTCAACTTCAAAAGATTGCAGTTTACTGCACGATTAAAAAAAAAAAAAATTAAAAATTAAAAAAAAAATATTGCACTACTCTAATGCGTAAATAACCAAAACCATTAGAAAAGCAGTAACATGACATACATACACGAAGGGTTTGTCCTTCGGATTTATTTATTTCATAGCACATACCAAGCGTGCAGTAAACTGCAATCTTTTGAAGTTGAGTGGTTTAAAGCATAATAAATCACAGATCTGACTTATGTAGGCGGCACAATTTTGGTTATAAGTAATGACGCCATTATAATTACTGCAATTTTGATTACAAGTAATGACTTGATTATGAGTAATGACTCAATGACTAAACATAAATTAATATTCATGGCAAAAATTATAATTACTGTCGGTTTTAGATATTTTGAATAGCCTGATCTTATTTTTCAGCTAAAGGCTTTAATTTGAGTGTTAAATACCTATATGATAAAGAACATCTATAATAGCCCCATGTGAAAATTCAGCTCAATTTTTGATATTGTAAAAAGCATTCAAATGAGCTATAATTTGAATTTTGTATTTCCAACGTTTAAAATCCCGTACTGCGTGGTATTCAGTTTTGTCCACCTCATACTTGAAGGCAGAATGTTGTCAGAATAGCCAAAAAAAAATTACTCTTTTGCTCCGATTACCGTAAGATGGGCATTAATGATGCGGTGGAGATCCAATAAAGTTATTTTATAATTTCGTATTTTTTTTCATGTTTCTGCCACAATTTCCGACTGAATAAGTCCCAGACTGACATTTTGGAGTTTATTTCATATAGACGTACATCCCAAATCTACGTTCCCAACCAATATTCTCTTGGTGGTTACAAATTCAATAGAATACCAAATTTTCTTTTCTGGCCACACATTGGTTGGGAAAGTGGACTTGGGGGTATACTAATGTGGGGACTATACTTAAATAAATTCCTATGAGGATAATTATCTGTAAGATGATTTTCTACCCCAGGGTTTTTTACCCCAGGTAGCCTCAAGAATAAGATGCGCACTTTTCCGAAAAATAAAAATTTATAAGAAGAGGTTTTCTTCCCCCTTAGAAACAAAGATGTCATAACGCTTTTTTGGTCATTTTTGTTTTATTTAAATGTGTTTGCATCTTCCAGCTGAAGCACGATGTAGGTCCTGGAGTAGAAAGCATTTAACATGGTATTGCGCCCTCATTTCATTTTTAATATTATTCATTCAGAATTCAAACCAATAAGAAAATGTACACTTCAATATAGAAAAAAGAAAAAGAGTCTTCAACTGGTTCGCTGATTTTTGGCGGCAAATTTTTAATGGTCCTTTCGAAGTTTGTCGGTAGAATGTACTATTATTTTGAAATTCGATTCCATTGAAAAATTGTTGATTTTCCCCGATTTTAGAGTTTTCATATAAAGCGACAACGGATAAAATTGTTATTTATAGATTTTATATATTTATTGGGTATTACGAATAAATACATAAAATCTATAAATAACAGTTTCATCCGTTGTGGCTTTATACTACCCAAAACAAAAACCTACACATCATATCAGAATTCAAAAAAAAAAAAAAAAAAAAAAACACTACAAATGTACATTCGAAAATAGTAAGTCAAAATGGAAAAAATATGCAATATAAAACATTACTATTGTACATTTTAACAGTCAAAATGAAAATGTTCAAATTTCACATTTTTATGCGATTTTTTGGATTCCGAATTTGTCTAAATTGTAAAATCAGACCGGCGGTCTTTATGTTATAAGAGTAGTAACTAACACAACTTTCTTTTACATATAGACAGATAGATTTAAAAGTAGGCGCGTTCCTCAGCCCCTAAATAAGTACTTAGGGTTGGAAAGAAAGCCAACAGCATCTCGTGTAATAATTCTCAAACTGATATCTTCACTATTTTGGCAAATTTAAAGGTTTTAGACAAATCGTAATAGTGGGAGTAAAAGGAGGCGTGGTCAATATTTTTTTTTTTTAAAAACCTAACTCGGGGTATGACGAACGTTTGTACAAAAAATTATGCAAATCGGTCGAGCCGTTTCCAACTGATTCTGTTACCAACAAACAACAATTGATATATCTATATATATATATATATATATATATATATATATATATATATATATATATATATATATATATATATATATATATATATATATATATATATATATATATATATATATATATATATATATATATATATATATATATATATATCTTTTTTTTATTTCGAAAATTTCGGCCATTTGTGGGGTAGGTACCAGAAGGAGTGGGCCGATGTTGCCCATTTCCGAACTTGATCTAAGTTTAACAAAAATATTACGATGTACCAAATTTGGACCAAATCGGATAGTCCCTTCGAGAGTTATCGTGCGCACCAGCCAGACAGACATCGAGTTTGGAGATGGGCAATATCGATCTACTCCTTCTGGTACCTCCCTCACAAAAAGGTCGAAATTTCCAAAAAAAAAAAAAAAAAAACGCTTGTAAAGATTGATGTAAAAGTGGGATTTCGCACATCCCAATATTTTTATTCACCCAAGGTCTGGTGTTAAGATGAAATATATCTGCCCACTCCATCTTGTACCACCCAACAAGATTTTGAATATCTATTAAGCTCATAAGACGCGAAATTAAAATCCAATTCCATTCAGACTTGGCACATCTCAATATGTTTACCAAAACAAAAACTGTTATACAGATGGTAGATATCGGATAATTCCTTGTGTTACCTCCCCCGCAAAGCATTCGGTACCTCCCCCAAATTTTAAAAATCCATGAAGGTCCTAAAGCGCGAGATTAACATCTGATTCCGTTCAGACTTGGCAAATCTCAATATTTTTATCAACACAAGATCTGTTATATCGGACCAATTCTTGTGGTATCTCTCCACAAAGGGTAAATTTTTTAAATAACCAAAACAATCATAAAATCCGAAATTAATATCCGATTCTTTTCAAATTTCGCACATGTCTTAATTTTTACTAACACACGATCTGCTGTGAAAATGGGATATATTGGCGAACCCTTTCGGGTAACTCCACCACAAAGGGCTTTGAAAAACAAAACGCTCATAAAACGCGGAATAAGCATCCAACTCTATTCAAATTTCACACAAACAAGCAAGCTAACGCAAGATGTGTTGTGAAGATGACATATTTCTGCAAACCCACAAACGGTCACAATTTTCAATACTTTTTTTCTGCCCAAACTTGAGAAACAATTCAGCGATTCCTTACAACTTGCTCTATCTAAATATTTCTTTTAATGAGAAACCTGAGATGAGTATGGAAATTATGATTTCGCATAAAATTGGATATAAATGTTCGATTTACTTGTAATTTTGCCCATTTCAATATTTTTATCTCTATTAGATGAAGAATGAAAATGAAATGCTTGGGTCAACTATATCTGGTACCACATTTTAACATTTTATACAAAATTAACAATGATGGCCCATTCCTCGGAACCTACTTCATAGAGGGTCAACAATTTTAAAAATCATAACAGAATTTAAAATATATTTAAATAATCGAAAAATGGCTGACGGTATACAACTGTCGGCAAAGCTGAATGATACATTTTAACTGGTTGAATATGAAGTTGTTCCAAAAGTATAAATGAAGCTAATAATTAACAATAATGAAATAATGTTTAAACAATGAGTTGTTGATGATTCCTAAAAGCAAAGAGAAATTAACTGGAGAACGGGCTCTTGTTCTTGAGCAGTGCTGTTTTTTATACCCTCTACCATAATATGGAGGGTATATTAAGTTTGTCATTCCGTTTGTAACAAGTCGAAATATACATTTCACACACCACAAAGTATATATATTCTTGATCAGCATAAAATTCTATGTCGATTTATCAATGTCCGTCCGTCTGTCCGCCTGTGGAAATCACTTCTTCCGAACGGATTGAAGTAGATTGATAAAATTTTACTGTGTTATATCTGCAGGACTTTTGGTATTGAAAATGGGTCATGTAGGTATAGATTTTGTTATAGCCCCTATATAACGGTACCTCCCGATATTCATTATTTTGATGATTTTAGCGACATTATTCACCTGAATTCTTTCAAATTTGGTATTTTATGTTCATAATGGATACTACAGCCTAAGACAGAAAATTGTCTGTGCAGGTCCATGTCTTCGTATAGCCCCCATATAACAGTACCTCCCGATATTCGATATTTTGATGATTTTAGCTACATTATTACCGATTTTTTTTTTAAGTTTCGCATTTGAATATTGCAATGACTTATGACAAATGTTACCTATGCAGGTCCATTTCATCGTGTAGACCCTAATATAACAGCTATATTCGGCATTTTTAAGATTTTAACAGAATTTTTAAAGGATTTTATTGTTTTTGAGAATTGCCAAATTCGTTTCAAATGGTGGAGGGTATTCAAAGTTCGGCCCGGCCGAACTTACAGCTGTTTTACTTGTTTTTTTTTTTACTTTTTTAGTGGGATTTAATCAGTTCGATTGAGACATTCAGAAAGATTTTTCTCCTTCATACGATAACAAGCTCTGAGTAAGAGTAAGCTGCTAACCCCAAGACAGCTGATCGAAAGAACAGCAACTCAAATGTGCAAAATTTTACTAATCGCATTTTCACCAGTAAAGTTTTCACACAAAGAGAATTTTGTTTTACTTTCTGAGAATGAAGTTACTGGGCAAATCTTTTCAAACCCATTATTTTATATACCGCAGTCCAATATTATTACCTTCCGTCGTCGAAGCTGGATAAAAACTTATTCCACAACCGGTCAAATTGTCCACAGTGTAACTGAAGTCTCTTGTAGACGGGGCTAGTCCCTGATTACTTGTTGCTTATTTAGGCACCCTCTTTGTTGTGTAACACATGTTGTTCGCCTTTTGGCTAATGTGACATTATAAGATTTGATTTGATTAAAAAATGTCAATTCTCTCAACAAAAGAAAATCAATGAATTCCCCCATGACGATATTGAGGAAACTATGTTGTTAGATATATTAAAGTGGGCCGGGTTTGTAGCAATTTTTAGAATTAGAAAAATAAAGGATGTTGGTGGAGTGTTGTTTGGAATTTCTCCGAACGTGACGTGACAACTCATTTCCATTTTTTTTAATTTTATATTATTTTTCAATTAAATTACTCATTTTAATATTTAATTTTTTCTTGATACTCACCGATAAATTGTTCGGTCACAGGACTTGCGAGATTGCTGGCAGCATAACTTAATGTGAATTCTGTTGGTTTCTCTTCTGGTGACCTGTTTTGTTTCCATTGTTGTCGTTGTTGTTGCCATTGAATACGGATGAATCAATGGTTCGCCAAATCCGGGTTTCAGCGTTCATTGTTAGATTTGTGGTGTTACCGTTACATTGATGAACAGGATGTTGATGGTAGCGCCATGATGATGATTACAAAGGAAAAAGGAAACACAATACCCACTCAATTAATGGTGACGATATTAAATTTCAAAAGAAATGTGTAAAAGGAAAGAATTAACTCAAATCGGATTATATATAGAGGATACATTTACATTAACAGCAATTGATTGGCAATAAGCGCCGGTACATTAATGCACAAGTAAAATGATTCCCAGACTGAATTCATAGAAAAAGGTGAATTGTGATTGGTGGTATTTGTTGTATAATATATCATAATCAGTTCTGCGTGTATAAAGCATAGTAGAAGAGAGCTTTTGGCATGTAGGACTAATGTTTCTGTAGCCAAGACTTAAGGGCAGGCAACAAAATTTAATATTGGTGATGCTTTAGGAATGTTTGGGGGATGAAAGGCATCCTGTGTTTTGATGATTTACTCTCTGCCATTAAGTGGAGGTTCCGTGAGAAAGTAGTAGAAAATGAAACTATATAATATCTCTGTCTCTTTACCCAAAAGTTGGTTTGAAGGTCAGTAAACAAAAAAGTCCCAAACTGAGCAAGAATTATCTAGAATCATCAGCTTATTAAACTAAAATAGCCCGCTTTGTGGCGGATGTAGAAATGTTTATGATTTGTAAGGCAAGAATTTAAATATATTAATTATTTTTCAGATATTATGCGTTGTCTATATAGGTATTCGTTTAAGTGGAGGGTATATTGTTTAATTCCTTTAGTAATAACCAACAATTAAAAAAGCAGCTACGTTCGGCCGGGTCGAACTTTTAATACCCTCCACCATGTGGAAGGACCTTGAAAAAATTCAAAAAGCTTCCGGAAACTACCACTTAAATGATAACTGGAGACTATACGAAGACGTCTGTGGAAATCACTCTAGCTTCCGAAATGAAGTACAGAAATGATAAAATTTTATTTTGGTATTGAAACTGGTCCATGTAGGTACCGAATGTCGGGAGGTACCGTTATATGGGGCTATACGAAAACGTAGGCCGACATGGCCCATTTAGGAGCTTAACCTGCCTACTGGTGATCTCTAGATCGTCTTAGAAGTTTACGCTGATCTAGAATATATATACTTTGTAGGGTCTATTATAAATATTTCGAGGAGTTAGAATGGTGGAGGGTATAAAAATAATCTTAAAGAGCGCAAAATTCAAAGTTGCTTTGGTCACGATAGAGTTCTCATCATTATTGGAATCGGACATGCACGTCGTGTTTAGTGAATCAAATATGTGAAATCTACCGAAAATATATATTTGGGAGCTATAGCCAATCCTGAACTGAATTCAAAATTATTTTTAAACTACATTCCTTCACTTATTCCGTGCATCAAATATGTGAAATCGGACGAAAATATACATGGGAGCTATATACAAATCTGAACCGATTTCTATATAATTAGGAAAATTTACTTTTGTACCAAATTCCGCCACTCATTCCGAATTTTATTGGAATTCGAAAAACTCGGTCATAATCCCCATAATTTAAATGGAGATTATGTCAGT
This sequence comes from Musca domestica, assembly GCF_030504385.1. Taxonomy (NCBI): domain Eukaryota; kingdom Metazoa; phylum Arthropoda; class Insecta; order Diptera; family Muscidae; genus Musca; species Musca domestica. The sequence continues at coordinate 18,637,717 of NW_026712435.1, forward strand.
GGGGATTATGTCCGGGCGCCCAAATAGTTATCACGGCAGTAAAATATGGTCATCAAAATCATGCCCCAATTTGGTTGCAAATCTTGGACAAATCAAATCTGGGACTTTCAGGATGTCGGAAAATTCTAATATTGTGAATTTTTTGAAACAAATTTCTATATAAAAATTCTGCAAACATAAAATAAATTTAGACTGTGTATAAAATCCCAGAAATGTTATTACTAAAATGCTATTTGGGCAAGTTATAGAAGAATTGGGACGATAATCTTTATACACTGCCAAGGTCACAAAGGTCTTTCAAATTTTCACCCTTTTTGTTATAGTATAGATACCCACGTTTTGGCACATTTTAGACCGATTAGAGGTACCAGGATCAGGAACCGATTTAGTTTTATAAGGTATTGGTAGAAGTTTTGAGAGCAAAAAAATCGATCTATATCAGATGCTCTTATTCGGCCCAATTCCTTCTTGGAAAATGTTCACGATTCCTAATTGCAATAACCCCCCATATATGTCCCCTCATAAACAAAATTGAATGGACCTTGGCATTTCGAGTTCATTTTTTACTTATAAAATATGTTTGATGCAAGCCCACTATAAGGAGTAGGTCCCATAAAGTAGCTTCCCTTCAATTTCCAAATGATAGATATTTGGGTTCTCATTAGATAAAACTTCGATTCACCAAATTTTTCTATAGATATCCTGTATTTGTATAATCATTTTCAGCATTTTATAGATTTCTTTCACAATTTCAAACCAAATGAGTTAAGATTTAACTGCTGTCTTTTCTAAGCCACTTGTCAGACAGGTGTTAAAATTATTCAAACGTACAAAAGCATTTTGGTGAGAATTTTCCAGAAAAAAAGTTACTCGTGATGGAATTCAAGCGTGATAGTGAGATTTCTTTGTATTTGGCTGGAAAACCACAAGTGGCTATCGTTGGCGCACTCCACGATTTAAATGTGGATAAATCTTTTGTGTCTCGTATCATCGCTCGTTGCCGTGATACTGGTAGCGTAGTCCGACGTCAAGGAAGTGGACGGAAGAAAACAGCAACATCAGCAGAAATGGTTCGAAAAGTAGAGAAGTGACTTGATCGAAACCCGCGTCGCAGTGTCCGAAAAATGGCTTGTGAGCTGAACATATCGCAATATTCCATTCGGCAAATATTGAAAAATGAACTCGGGGTAAAACCATTGAAATTCCAAAAAGTGCAGGAACTTACACCGCAACGGAAAGAAAATAGACTCAAAAAGAGTTGCTTCGCTTGGCCGAAAGTGGTGTCCAGCAGTATGTAAACAAACAAAATGATCTATTTACTTGCCAAAGAGGTCAGCTGAAAATGTGCACCTTCGGTTGGCCATCAGAACTCAAGCGCCGGCCATGGTGATTTTGTGGGCCGCCATAACAGCCGATAGTCGCTCTCCGCTCGTATTATATGACCTAAGTCTGATATAATTATTGGATCGTGTCAGGTTTGAACCGTATCGACACCTTTCTCTCCTTTATTTGAAATATGTGTACATATTTTTTGGAACATATTGAACACTTGTGCAGGAGGTAGGAGAAAGAGTTTAGGTATAATACTAAAACTGATACATATATTGAGATTTGCAGTAATTACTTATTTGAAGTTTTGTGGGATTAATTGGTCATCAATATTTTTTATATTTTGTAGGGGAAGTACTAGAAGGAGTGGACCAACATATTTCATATTTACCCTTGGTGGGGGAGGAACCCGATAGATTGGGCCAATGAGTTCTGTATTCGCACTAGAACTAAGTATGCGAAGTTAGAAAAACATCGTATAATTATTTTTAATTTTATGACATTTGACTTATTTAAAATGTTGACCCCTTGTAGAAGTGATATCAAAAGAAGAGGGTCAACATTCAAATTAGATCTCAAGTTTAGTCAAACATTGAGATATGAATCGCCGACTTATTTCACATGTTATAAGGATTATAATTAATATAAATGGTAACTTTTTGTGGGGGAGGTACCAGAAGGAGTAGTCCGATATATTCCATATTAACACCACAGCTCGAAACCTAGGTTTTCCCTGCCTTAGCTCTGGTAAAGGATGGTAGCTTCTTCACTAATAAACAAACGTTGTTTTTATAAAAACAACAATAATGAGAGTAAGCCTAACTATTTTGCAACGACAAAAATTAAAAGAAATATTGAGATGCGTGAACTTCGGAATAAATCTGACTTTTATTTAAAATTTTATAAGAGTTATAATAATTCAACATTTTGACCCTTTGTGGGGAAGGAACCAGGAGGAGTGGTCCATAATATTGGGATGAGGTGAAAATATTGGCATGTGCGAAATTTGAAGACAATCGGACTTTTTTTTCACATTTTATAAGAGTTATAATTATTCAAAATTTTGTAGGTGAGGTATCAGAAGTAGTGGTCCAATATATTCAGTTTTCAAACTAGAACTCGTGTTGGTAGAAATATTGGGATGTGCGGGTTCGAACTCTTCTTTCACATTTTATAAAAGTTATAATTATTTAAAATGTTGACCTCTGTGGGGGAGGTACGCGATGGAATGGACCGATATTCTCCATTTTCGCACCAGACCTATCATTGATACAAATATTAGGATTCGCAAAATTTTAACAAAATTGAATGGGCCTTGTTGTATGAGATAAATTTGAAATATTGGGATGTGCGAAATTGGAAGACAATCTGATTTTTTTCACATTTTATAAAAGCTATAATTATTCAAAATGTTGACCCTTTGTGGCTGAGGTATCAGAAGAAGTGGTCCGATATATTCCGTTTTCAAGCTAAAGCTTGTGTTGGTAAAAATATTGGTATGTGAGGACTCGGACTCATATGTTATGTTGACCCTTTGCAGGGTAAGTACGTAATGGAGTGGTCCGATAATGTACATTTTTGCAACAGAACTAGCACTGATGCAAATATTAGGATTTGCATGATTTGAACAAAATTGAATAGTGCTTTCTTGTTGTATGAGGTAAATTATTTAATATGACACTTTTTACCTTTTGTGGGGGAAGTACCAAAAGGAGTGGACCGATATTTCCCCATCTCTAAATTTAACAATAATATTACTATGTACCAAGTTTAAATCAAATTGGATACTTCCTTCGATAGTTGTCGTGCTCACCAGCCAGACAGACAGACGGACGGACACACTTAGATCGACTCCAAATGTCCAGTAAAGGCTTTGGTGGAAAGAGACCTAAGGCCTAAAACCGGCACGTTTTGGCAGTATCAAAGAATATTGCAATCTGTAGCCACGTGGCTGAGGGTATAAAAATAATTTGCCACAATTTAAAAGTCCTTCCTAGATCCTAGCTAAGTTAAGGTGCTTATAAAAAATTAACCTCAGAATCAAAATGTTCCTCCCGCTTAAAATCTTTTAGATTAACAAACAACTGCAGAAATTAAAAAAAAAATACACAATCATTTCACAGATAATTTTCTCAACAGTTCCCATTCATTAAATATTCATATCACTGCAGTCGGTTAGTCTGCCTCAACGGGCGAGTCACGAAAACTTTTCATTGATGGCATGAACTTTTTTCGTTTTTTACTTTCATTGCAGTTTTATACATCCTCTTGAATACCCTTTGTATTCCTTTTAAATATTCCCTTTTATGTTATTGTCTTTGTCTTTTATGTTTACCTCTTTCGTTGGGCGAATTCGCTGAACTCAATTCCAACACCTGATGTTGGTGCTGTGGCCGCTGCTGCTGCAATGGCTCCGGGCAAGGGTGTACCAGGTTTACCTTTGAATTCTTTGATATTTGAACCACACGGTGGCGTAGCCCAGGTAACCGACAGTTGATGCGGTGGTGGTGTTGTCCCAGTTGGTGTTGATATATTCTGCATATATAGATAGAAAAGCAAAGATGAGAAACAAAAAAAAAAAAACAAACATATAAGTACAAGGTAGTCGGAAGAGGAGAAGAGCATTGCACTTCCAATGTTTAAGTATGATTTTGTCTTTTATTAAAAGCATATTTTAACTGCACATCCGAAAGTCAACATTAAATTTCATAAACAAAACACCAGATATTTTTCCATGAAAAAAACACTGTATTTTGAAAGAAACTGCAAAAAGCATTTGGCGTTTAAGTAGAAATATATACAGCAGGGCAAGGCAGAGAGACTCAAAAATTTTTTGTGATTATATGTGTTTTGAAATAACAAAATATTGCAAGTGTTTTTTGCCTCTCTTTACAGAGTGAGAAATAATAATTAGTTCTCTTTAAATTTTCAATTAAAAATTTTCTGTTTTAAAAACAACTTCGTTGTTAAAAACTAATATTTTGATCAGACAATTCGGACAATTTACACAGTTATTTCAATTATGTTTCATTTTGAAATAAAAAAATATATAAGTTGGCATTTTTAAAAATTTTATATAATTTTTATTAAAAAAAATTTTATAAAAAAATATTAAACACAAATAATAATTTGGGACTTAACATCCTAACCATTTAAGTTGATAATCCTGCGTTGGGTCCTAAAATATTATGTCTATGAATGACAAACATCACATCCTGTTATTTTCACTAATATTGACTAAGAACGAACATATAATTTCAGAGAAATCAAGTGATATGAAAATGTCCATTAATTTAGAAGGGCAGTAAATTTGTCTATCATATACAGCAATATATATATATATATATATATATATATACATATATAAATCTCTTCAGCGGTTATCAAGTATATATATTACATATATATATATATATATATATATGTATATATATATATATATATATATATATATATATATATACATATATATATATATATATATATATATATGTAATATATATACTTGATAACCGCTGAAGAGATTTTCCTGAAAATTTCCATATATACTGCAACATCGCCTGAAAGTAACATAGGCTATATACATTTTTGAATTTCCACTTGGAACTGGAGATATAGCATCAGAATCGGAGGTACCTCCCAAAAATTTAGATTTTGTATGCACATATCTATTGATCGATTACAGATACAGTCTCCAAATTTGGAATGCGTAACGGAATTTGGAACAAAAATAAATTTGCCAAATTATATTGAAATCGGTTCAGATTTGGATATAGCTCCCATATATATTTTCGGCCGATTTCAAGCATTTGATGCACCAAACACGCCATGTATCTCTAATTTCAATGAAATTTGAAACGTGTGATAGATTTTATCTAAAAAATTGATTTCCAAATTATATTATATATGTATGTTCGATTCCGAAGAAATTTGGAATATGTAACGGGATTTTGATTAGAAAATAAATTAGTCAAATTATATTAAAATCGGTTCAGATTTGGATATAGCTCCCATATATATTTTCCGCCGATTTCACATATGCACAAAACACGATACGTATTTAAGATTCCAATGAAATTCGGCATGAGTGGCTAAATTTGGTACAAAAATAAATTTGCCAAATTATATTCAAATACGCTCAGATTTGATTATAGCTCCCATATATATACTCAGCCGATTTCACATATTTGATGCACCCAAAGCGAGACAAAATCTGGCACCAGAAAAAATTACCAAATTATATTGAAATCAGTTGAGGTTTGGATATAGGCAACATATATATTTCGGCCGATTTCATACATGTTATGCACCAAACATGATATATATGACCGATACCAATGAAATTCAGAATGTGTGGCGGAAATTGGTTATGATAATAAATGTGATAAATTAATTGGAAATTAGTGCAGATTTGGATATAGCTCTCACTCGGCCGATTTCACATATTTGGCGCACCAATTTCAATGAAATATGAAAGGTGTAGCGGAGTTTGGCGTAAAAGTAATTTTTTTAAAATTATATTTAAATCGGATCAGATTGGGATATGATTTTAATAAGAACCATTGACCCACAACGCCTTAGGCTAACACTAAAAAATAACACAACAATTAATTTGTAATACGCTTATTACGGCGAAGTATGTTGCTATCTCGAATTCACTAATTGCAAAAGAAATGCCACTCAACTTCAAAAGATTGCAGTTTACTGCACGCTTGGTATGTGCTATGAAATAAATAAATCCGAAGGACAAACCCTTCGTGTATATATGTCATGTTACTGCTTTTCTAATGCTTTTGGTTATTTACTTAATGCGTAGTAGTGCAATAATTTTTTTTAATTTTTAAATTTGTTTTTTTTTTAACCAACATATATTTGTAAATAAAATTTTGAATGCATATAAAATCAAAAGGGGTAGCGAAGCGCACCGGGTTCAGCTAGTATATATATATATATATATATATATATATATATATATATATATATATATATATATATATATATATATATATATATAAATGTATTATGTAATGTAGATTATACTAACTATGGACTTCTTTATACCCTCAGCCATATGGCTACAGAGGGTATATATCATTTGATGTGGGAAAAACGGCCTTCATTGAAATAAAGGTTTTACACCACAGGTCTCTTTGGAACAAACACATTTTAGGACATTTGGAGTCGATCGAAAATGGGTAATATAGGCCCACCTACCACACAAGAGGTTGAATTTTTTAATAATTTTAAATCCAATAAAAACTGGAAAAAAAAGATTTAGATTGCCTTTAATTTTGGTTCATCCATACCAACAAAAGATCTGACATGAAGACGGAATACAACCACTCCTTCTGGTATCTCCCCTACAACGGGAGAAACCATGAGGCCCATAAACACGTAATGAGCATCCGATTCCTTTCAAACTCGGCACATCCCAACATTTCTCTTAGCAGAAGTTCTGTTATAAGGAATACATTGGTTCACTCCTTCCGGTACCTCCCATACAACATTTTGAATAATAAAACCATCATCAAATGAGAAATAAAGTTTCACATAGCATGACAGATATCGGCCCACACCTCCTGATACTTCCTCCACGGATTGTTTAATTTTTCAATACTTATATATATCCTAAATTACGAAGCGAGTCAGCAATTCTTTGAAACTTGGTGTATCTAAATATTTGTCTCAACCAGACGTTTGATGTGAATATAAAAGTATTTTCCAAAAAATATCACATGCCTCATATAAAGTGAATGAAGTTCTAAATATAGTCCAAACCTGGCACTCTATAATATTTACAGGGTGAGATGAAAAAAATTGCAATCAACATCAGACTGCTGTCATTTCTAAGCCACTCGTCCGGCAGCTCTTAAAAATATTCCAGTGACAGCTCATTATATTGTTTACCAGCGTACAAGAGCATTTTGATGAGAATTTTCCAGAAAAAAGTTATTCGTGATGGAATTCTAGCATGATAGTGTGATTTCCTTATATTTGGCTGGAAAACCACAAGTGGCTCGGGGTGAAGCCATTGAACAATTTTGCCGCAGACCTTGGACATTCCAACAGGAGTCAGCACCATCGCACTCGGCATACGCCACCCAAGATTGGTTACAAAATAAGGTTCCTCACTTAATTTCCTGCGCACAATGGCCACAAAAATCTCGGGATACCAATCTGTTGGACTATTGTGTCTGGAGTATTTTGGAAAGCAAGGTTGTAATGTCCAAGGTCTGCGGACTAAATGTTTGCGCGCCCAAGGCTTTCATATACCCTCCTGATTATTATCGCGATAATATTCTCTTCCAGATTTCACCACATCAGCACCGTCGAAGTGTTCAGAGCATACAGAAGACGTTGCTTTAAGTTCTAACTGGCAAAATTTACTCCATTCTGCCCTCGACATTTCATTATATTGAACCGCAAAAAGTGTACCCCTTCCTGGAACCTCCTTCTTTCTGCATATTCGGCAAAATCTCATTTTCAAAATTCACAAATTTTTCTGTTCATTTATAATTTATATAGATTTGTCTTCAAACTCCTTTAATAATTTAAAATATTTTTAAATTTGTTGACAAAAACGTCACGTCAACGTTTTTATAGGGCGAATTCAGAATATATTTTGACAGAAAACTTGGTCGTCAGATGGTCTTACTGATAGACCTTATATAGGCCATAACAAGGTATATATCATTTGATATGGTTAAAACATGCCTAGTCGAAATAACGGTTTTAGGACCTAGGTCTCTCTGGACCAAATCCGTTTCAGAACATTTGGAGTCGATCTAGCGATGTCCGTCCGTCCGTCCGTCTGTCTGTCTGTCTGTCTGGCTGGTGCGCACGATAACTCTCGAAGGGAGTATTCGATACGAACTTGGTATATCGTGAAATTTTTGTCAAGCTTAGATCGAGTTCGGAGATGGACAATGTCGGTCCACTCCTTCTGGTACCTCCCCCACAAAATGGTAGAAATTAAAAATAATATATATTTTGTGCACAGAAAGAGAAAGATAATCCGATTTTGCTCCAACTTTGCAAATCCTAATATTTGTGTCAGTGCTAGGTCAGGTGTGCAAATATCGGTCCACCCCATCAAGTGCCTCCCCACAAAGGGCAAAACTTTTGAATAATTATAAAATGTGATGATAAATCCGATTGTCTTCAAAATTTCACACTTCCAAATATTTTCATAAACCCAAGATTAGATGGAATATATTGGATGAGGGTGTACATCTGTCGGAAAAACCGACCGATACTAGTTTACTTGTTTTTGGCAATTTTGATGCTAATGTTTTCTTGATATAGTGAACATTGATTTGACACCTTCTAAAATAATGCTTTGCTCGCGAATGTCGTAAAAACTCTCAAGAAGTAAAGTGTTGCCCCTATTATATGCTCTTAAAATCTGTGAATTTCTGCTATTTGCGAAAAGCGTGGGCTTTTGAAATGGGGTTTACAAATCATCGACACAATCTAAAGTTTATTTTGGCAACATTGCACTGAAATCTGAAAATATCCCAATAAAATTTAGCACAGGTGACGCCAAATAATGTTGTTGTGGAGTGCATATTACGAGTGTGAGGGACTTAAATACAAAATCGGATGAAACATATGCACGAGACCTATAGGTATATGTGAACCGATTTTCAACAAATTTGGCACACTTTCATCCAGGCTGGAAACGGTCGTATGTACCAAAATACATTCAATTCGGACTTATATTAGCCATTTGGTGCACAATAAACTTAAAATATATGTGTGAGAACTATATCCAAATCTGAACCGGTCTCAATACAACTTATCAAAGATATTTCGAAGCTATATTTAAAATATTTTCCGAATATCGTTTTTATGGAGAATATATTACGCCTGTGGCGGACAAAAATAATAAATCTGATGAACAATATATGTGGAAGCTATATCTGAACCGATTTTCACCAAAATTCGTTTAATTCCGTCCTATATGAACTACTATTACATATTATTTTAGCGAACAATATTATTATATTTAGTGAACAATAAAGGACAAATTGGACGAAGATATATATGTAAGTAATATTCGAATTTTAACCGATGTTCTCGAATTTCGTTAGGGTTCGTCCTTGGGTCAAACAAAGGATTTGTACAAAATTTAATTTCGCACATTTCAAACAATAATGAGGCCTGATTTTTTTTTTTTTTTTTTTTTTTTTGACAAAAATACTTGGACAGACGGACGAAAATGCATAAATATACTGAGAATGTGATTCTATCACGATCATTAAAAGAAATTGTGGTTCTATCTCGCTTCCTTTTTATACTCTCCACCATAGTATGGAGGGTATATTATACTTGTCATTCCGTTTGTAACACCTCGAAATAAAAATTCTAGACCCCACAAAGTATATATTCTTGATCATCATAAAATTCTATGTCAATTTCGCGACAGCAGTCCACTCTACCTTCCGAACGAATTGAAGTCGATTGCTAAAATTTTACTCAAATGTATACTATGTCTGCAGGACTTATTATGGTATTGAAAATGGGCCATGTAGATCCATGTTTTGATATAGCCCCCATATAACGGTACCTCACTATATTCCGTATTTTAATGATTTTAGCGACAATATTCATCAGAATTCTTTTAAATTTGGTATTTGATGTTCGTAATGGGTGCTAGAGCCTATGACAGGAGATTGTCTGTGCAGGCCCCCGTCTTCGTATAGCACCCATATAACGGTAACTCCCGATATTTGGTATTTTGTATATAACGGCACCTCCTGGTATTCGGTAGTTTGATGACTTTAGCTACATTATTCACCGATTTTTTTCTAAGTTTCGCATTCGAATATTATAATGGCCCATGACAAAAGTTACCTATGCAGGTTCATGTCGTCGTATTTACCCTAATTTAACAGGTACATTCGGTATTTCTAAGACTTTAACAGAATTTTTAAGGGATTTTATTGTTTTTGATACTTGCCAAATTTGTTCCGAATGGTGGGTGGTGTTACAAGTTCGGCCGGACCGAACATACAGTTTTTTTACTTGTTTATGTTACAAACAAAGTACAAAGACATAATACCCTAACCACAGTGTGGTGTAGGATATAAAAAATATACCTGAAGTTATGAATCTATTCCAGCAGTCTTCTGTTACAGAAGACAGAATCCATTACAAACCAAATTGTAAACGATGTTCTTAAAAATGTGTCTATAATATCAGGAGGTATCGAAATATAGGAGCTTTCGGAAAACGTCAACTTGTGTAAACAATCTGCCACAAGAGGTAGAACAAATCCAAGTACCGATTTTTAAACAATTCTCCTAGAAAATTTTTCTAAAATTATTAAAATGCGCAATATCAGGAGGAAACGTGCAGATATATATCAAACTAGCTGAACCCGGTGCGCTTCGCTACCCCTTATGATTTTACATGCATTCGAAATTTTATTTACGAATATATGTTGGATAAAAAAAACAAATTTAAAAATTAAAAAAAATATATATTGCACTACTTTAATGCGTTAATAAACAAAACCATTAGAAAAGCAGTAACATGACATGCATACACGAAGGGTTTGTCCTTTGGATTTATTTATTTCATAGCAAATACCAAGCGTTCAGGAAGCTGCAATTTTTTGAAGTTGAGTGGCATTTCTATTGCAATTAGTGAATTCGAGGTAGCAACATACTTCCCCGTAATAAGCGTATTCCAAATTAATTGTTGTGTTGTTTTTTAGTGTTAGCCTAAGGCGTTGCGGATCAATGGTTCTTATTAAAATCATATCCCATTCTGATCCGATTTAAATATAATTTTAAAAAATTTACTTTTACACCAAATTCCGCCACAACTTTCATATTTCATTGAAATTGGTGCGTCAAATATGTGAAATCAGCCGAGAATATATATGTATATACATATATATATATATATATATATATATATATATATATATATATATATATATATATATATATATATATATATATATATATATATATATATATATATATATATATATATATATATATATATATGGGAGCTATATCCAAATCTTAACTAATTTCCAATTAATTTATCACATTTATTTTTATAATCAAATTCCGCCACACATTCTGAATTTCATTGGAATCGGTCATATAGATCGTGTTTGGTGCATAACATGTATGAAATATATATGTTAGCTATACCCAAACTTCAATATAATTTGGCAATTTTTTTCTGGTGCCAGATTTCGTCTCTCTCGCTTTGGGTGCATCAAATATGTGAAATCGGCCGAGAATATACATGAGAGCTATATCCAAATCTTAATTAATTTAAATATAATTTGACTAATTTCTTTTCTAATCAAAATCCCGTCACACATTTCCAATTTCATTGGAATCGAACATACAAATCGCGTTTGGTGCATAAAATTAACGAAATCGGTTGAAGATATATATGGGAGCTATATCCATATCTGAACCGATTTCAATATAATTTGACAAATGTATATTCGTTTTAATTTCCACTACACATTTCAAATTTAATTGAAATTAGAGATATAGAGTGTATATGGGAGCTATATCCAAATCTGAACCGATTTCAATATAATTTGATAAATTTATTTTCGGATCAAATCCCGTTAAACATTCCAATTTTATTGGGATCGAACATTCATATCGTGTTTGAGGCATCAAATGAGCGAAATCGGTCGAAAATATATATGAAAGCTATATCCAAATCTGAACCGATTTCAATATAATTTGGGAAATCAATTTTTCAGGTAAAATCCATCACACGATTCAAATTTCATTGAAATTTGGGATACATAGCGTGTTTGGTGCATTAAATGCTTGAAATGGGCCGAAAATATATATAAAAATAGGAGCTATATCCATATCTGAACCGATTTCAATATAATTTGACAAATTTATTTTTGTTCCAAATTCCGTTACGCATTCTAAATTTGGAGACCTTATCTGTAATCGATCAATAGATATGTGCATACAAAATCTAAATTTTTGGAAGGTACCTCCGATTCTGATGCTATATCTCCAGTTCCAAGTGGAAATTCAAAAATGTATATTGCCTATGTTACTTTCATGCAATGTTGCAGTATACATGCAAATTTTCAGGAAAATCTGTTCAGCGGTTCCGACTAAATACAAATAAATTCCTAATTTCTGAATAGTCAAAGTTAATTACGCAACAATGTTGTCCGCCAATCGGTAAAAATCACTATAGATCGGCGGCCCTGGGGACTATATGAAACTGTACCAAAATATTTACGTATGTTGACATTTTTCTGTAAGATGGTTCTCTACTCACAAAGTAGCCTAAATACAGCAAAATTGATTTGAAAATGTGGTCAAGACCCTCGAAATAGAAAAGCCAAGATGCCAAATAATGGCAAATCAGTTGTCATAGGTCATAAGTGAAATCAAATTCATTAGAATACAAAATATTCTTTTCTGACCACACATTAGATGTGAAAGTGGACTTGGGGATACTCCAATGTGGGGACTTTACTTAAATAAATTCCTATGTGGCAATTATTTGTATGATGGTTTCCTACCCCAGGGTAGCATAAATAACATTTTAACGAAATCAATTGATGAATGTGGTCAAGACCAATATGGGCCCTATTCTGAAAAATTCAAATTTTATGGGAAGAGGTTTTCTACCCCCTTAGAAATAAAGATGCCAAATAAGGGCCAAAAATATAAACAAATGACCAAGACCCCAAAAATAGCTTAAATCATACGATGGTTATATAAATATGAAATAGGGTTGTACCCGTGAGTTATGATCGATATCAAGACCTGCAAAAGCGATTTAATGTATCTTGAATATTTGGGAAGAATTTCTGGAAGGATAGAAATCGTTTTCTTACTAAAAGTCCCATTCGCACTACTATTTTGCACACTTTTTACTGATTGTACTCCCAAAAAATTTTGGACGGATTATTGTCACATGAAAGAAGTAGGTCCACGCTTTGAAATGAGCCCAATTAAACTTTTTCGGTCATTTTTATACCCTCCACCATACTATGGAGGGTATATTAACTTTGTCATTCCGTTTGTAACTCCTCGAAATACTCATATCAGACCCAACAAAGTATATATATTCTTGACCAGCGTAAAATTCTAAGTCGATTTAGCGATGTCCGTCTGTCTGTCTGGCTGTCCGTCTGTCTGTCTGTCTGTCTGCCTGTCCGTCTGTCTGTCTGTTGTAATCACGCTATCTTTCGAATGAATTGAGGTAGATGGCGAAAATTTTGCACACATGTTTATTTTTCCAGTAGGCAGATTAAGTTCGTAAATGGGCCATGTAGGTCCACGTTTTCATATAGCCCCCATATAACGGTACCTCCCGATATTCGGTATTTTGATGATTTTAGCGACATTATTCACGGGAATTGTTTCAAATTTGGCATTTGAAGTTCAAAATGGATACTACACCCTAAGACGGAAAATTGTCTGTGCAGGTCCACGTCTTCGTATAGCCCTCATATAACGGTACCTCCCGATATTCGGTATTTTGATGATTTTAGCGACATTATTCACGGGAATTGTTTCAAATTTGGTATTTGAAGTTCAAAATGGATTCTACACCCCAAGACAGAAAATTTTCTGTACAGGTCCACGTCTTTATACAGGCCCCATATAACGGTACCTCCCTATATTCGGTATTTTGATGATTTTAGCAACATTATTCACCGGAATTGTTTCAAAATTGGTATTTGAAGTTCGTTATGGGAACTACAGTTTGTGACAGAAAATTGTCTGTGCGGGTTCAGGTCTTCGTATAGGCCCCATATATCAGTACCTCCCTATATTCGGTATTTTGACGATTTTAGGTACAATACCCACCGAAATTGTTTGAGATGTGGTATTTGAAGTTCGTAATGGATGCTACAGCCTGTTACAGAAAATAGTCTATGCTGGTCCAGGTCTTCGCACAGTTCCGATATAACGGAACCTCCTTATATATGATATTTTGATGATTTTAGCTACATTATTCACTGTTTATTTCAAGTTTCGAATTTGAATATGGTAATGGCTTATGACAAACAATGCCTATGTATGTCCACGTCGTATAGACCCCAATATAACGGCTATATTCGGTATTTTTAAAATTTTAACAGAATTTTTTAAGGATTTTATTTTTTAAAAATTTCCAAATTCGTTGCAAATGGTGGAGGGTCTTAAAAGTTCGGCCCGGCCGAACTTACTGCTTTTTAACTTGTTTTTTGTTTAAATGTGTTCACATCCTCCAGCTGAACCACGATGTAGGCCCTGGAGTTGAAAGGTAGATGTCAGTTAACATCGTATTTCGCACTTATTTAACTGTTTTGTTGAAAAATTGTGTATAGTGAAAAATTATTCTTTACTTTGTTCACAAAAAATCCAATGAATTCAATATGACAATACAAATTGAAAATATTGACAAAAGAAGAATAACAAATTGAAAAAATCTTAAACTTGCTCACTGATTTTTTACAGCTACTATTACTATTATTTTAAAATTCGATTCCATTGAATTTTTTCGATTTTTTCCCGATTTGCTCACTTTTGCAATGAGATCTCTTTTTCGTAATTTTTTTAACGACTTTGAAAAATGTAATTATCTTTAAACTTTGGTGTGGCCGCGTTAAATTATTTCGATATCATCTATTCCGTTTCGCCACCACATAATGCGGTACTACACTTCCATGTAAATTAAATAAATTGGTATTAATCAATTAAATAAATTGGTGTTAATATTAAAATTCAAAAATGATATATAAAAAACACTACAAATGTACATTAGAAAAAAGTAAGTCAAAATGGAAAAAATCATGCAAAATAAAACATTACTATTGTAAATTTCAAAAGTCAAAATGAAAATGTAAATATATCACATTTTTACGCGATTTTTTTGGATATTATCCTTTTCGGACAGGAGACAATTCCGAATTTGTGTGTAACACAACTTTCTTTTATATATATAGATGTGAAGCTCTACTAAATGTGCAAAGTGGTGTAGGGTATCATAAAGTCGGTGCCGCCCGACTTTAAGACTTTCTTTAATGGTTTTAGAATACTTTCATCCATCTGAACAGTAACCACTGTCAATAATTTTCTAAAAATGAATCGGTCCACTTCTTCTAGGATCTACCTGACATAGAGTCTTTTTTTTGGTACTGTATTGGTATATGGTATTGGGCCCATGTCAGCGATTTTTTTTTCGTTACAACAATTTAAATAGGATTCTGACAAAATCGCCACACACATATTCAAACCTGTTAATTGTAAACTTTAATCCGTTTTCATTTCGTTTGACTTCAGTCCCCTTCCCCGCAAGTTTTTTTATCATTAATATTTGTAGCAGTAGGTGTGTATGTGAGACATCTAATTTGGTGATGATATCAATATCATGTATCACGGCTACACTCCTTGGCGTGACTCAGAAAAACCTGCTATTATTAAAAAAAATCTAGATATATTTCCAATGAAATATGTTTCTGCCATATTCCATAGATGGCGTATTGACATCTCACAGTTAGTTAAATATACATACAAACAAATATATATTAGTATATAGGTATATATCCAAGACAAACAGGTCATGCAAAAACTATGGTAGCAGTATTTGACAATTTCCAACTTTAATATGCTAATGACCTTTTCGTGACCTCTGTTGCTCTTGGGAGTAGGATAGAGTTTGGAAATAGATCCAATTTAGAGATTTCTGAATTATATTGCTGTGATTTGGTATAAGGAAATTTAACTAAATATTCACCTTTCTTTTCGGGATTGGGCCGTCTTTCTGATTTTAAAAAAATATTTTAATTTGAGTTAACTTGTTTTATTTGTTTGTTTTTTATATATATAAAACTTTATTGTGCAATTCACATACATATATCACTAATACTTTTTTTAAATACAAATTTATGGTACTGCTTTTTTTGGTTTTAATTATTGCAATTTTTTGCGTTGAGAGATTTTAAAAACACAAAGTAATTTTGTAAAAATTTGTATCAAAATTTATTTTATTTATTAGTCTTTTATCGATTTCCGTTTCCATTCGTAGGAAAATATTGATTTTGTGTTCATCACTTCGAACGCTTTGATTTTTATTCTTTAAGATGCTCACCGCTAGAGCTGATTAGAAAGACTGACTCCTTTGTCTAAGGGTTAGTGTTAGCCAAAGGACAAAATATTCGAAATATTTTTTTTATTCGCTGCCACTGCCATTAGTCTTTGGTGGCGTTTCGTTTCATTTGACTTTCTTTTATTTTTCTTTGTCGTATTTTTTTTTGCTATAACAGTTCGTTTTTGAATTTATTCTAATTTATATTTTCTAATAATGAATGAGAGTGAGCGTGGCGAGCGTATACATGAATGAAGTCAAACCTATATCTATGTGTGTGCGAGTGTGTGTACATAGGTGGCCAAAAGCGACGGACCACACCAAGAAAACACCAAAGAAATGAAGATAGAAAACAGAAATTAATGTTCAAACAAGCCCAAAATACATTACAGACATTTTTCTATATGTTCTAAAGGCATTTCCATTGGCAAACGAGGCAGGGTGTGTCGGGCAAGTTAAGATTTAATGGCATAACTTTAATATATTTACAACATTGTAAAAATATTTGATAATGTTTGGAATCAGGATTGCGTAATAGAACGTAACTTAAAAATCAAAATAAGAAAGTACTCATATTCTAGAAAAATCCCTACAAGCGCCTATAGAAATCACCAATTTATAACAGAAGTCTTAAACAAAGTAATCTGCCTAAACATAAATAAAATATATTACTTTTAGGTATTGTTTTTTAACCCAAATATGATATTTTCTAGATTTGATTCGTTTGAGGCCAACTTAATTACATTTATTTTGTTGTGCAGTAGGAAGACGATGGAGATACACACATCCATACTAAGTTTTATGATTCGCCTTTGGTCAGAAAAATTTGGAGTGGACGTTTTACAAAGACTTAATATTGATAAATGGTATTTAGTTTATTCGACAACGCTTTTCTCCTTACCAATTAGTAAGTTTCCTAAGCATCTTCCAAAACAGTAGTAATAAACCTACGCCACCCTGTGGTATATATCTTCGCCAGATTTCCATTTTACTGGATACCAACCGAATTCATCCTAGAAGTAAGGTTATGAAATTAAGTGAAATTCGGATTCAGATTCGGTGGTAATAGGTTATATGTACTTTGAAACAATCTGTACGTGATATCGAATCTGCCTAGAAATAACTTTGCCAAATTTTGTCGGATCCGATTCAGATATAGCCATAGCTCCCATATAGACACATGTAGCGGAAAACAATACCTCCCCAAATTTAGGAGAAACCGTTTCAGAAAAAGATTCAGCCTCCATACATTAGTTTCACCGATTTTAAATATAATGACTTACTTTATATTAAAAAATCTCAATTTAAACGAATGTTTGTCACGGGTAGATCTGTTGAATATGCACAGTGGTTAAGAGAATCATATAGTCCGTGTCGTCAAACTTTTGATCTTTCTTTACTGGTAATATTTGACCTGTTTTGATGACGCGGGGTTGTGTTCAGATGCACACGTTCCAATATTCGGTATTTTTAAGATTTTAAGAGAATTTTTAATGGATTCTATTTATTTATTAATTATACCCTACACCACATAGTGGTAAGGGTATTATGTCTTTGTGCATTTGTTTGTAACATGGAGAAGGAAACGAGATAGACCCATAGTTACTTTTGAGAACCTTCATAGAATCACTTTCTGAGTCGATTTATGCATATCAGTCCGTCTGTCCGTCCGTCCGTCCGTCCGTCCGTCTGTCCATGTATTCTTGTGAACAAAATGCAGGTCGCATTTATTATCCGATTGAGATGAAATTTTCCAAATAATATTTTTTTGGCCCAAAGACGAACCCTATTGAAATTGGTGAGAATCGGTTCAAATTTAGATATAGCTCCCATATATATCTTCATCCGATTTCGGGTTAAATGTGCACCAAATGGCCGATATAAGTCCAAATGGACTGAATTTTAGTACATCGGACCAAATTCAGCCTAGAAGCAAGTATATCAAATTTAGTGAAAATCGGTTCAGATATAGATATAGCAACCATATATATGTTTCATCCGACTTAGTGTTTTAGTCCCTTACATTCGTAATATTCACACCACAACCGTGATATTTGGTACCAGGTATTAGATGGAGCACAGGAACAGCTGTTTCAAATTTTATCGAAATCGGTTCAGATTTGGATATAGCTCCCATATATATCTTCATCCGATTTCGGGTGATTGACCACCAAATGGCCGTAATAGTATCAATTTTGGCAAATCCGACCGAAACCAGCTTAGAAGCAAGTACACCAATTTTAGTAAAAATCGGTTCAGATATAGCTGTAGCTCCCATATATATCTTTCATCCGATTTGGTCTTTAAGTCCCTCACATTCGTTATATGCACTCCACAGGAATGATATTTGGTACCAGATATCAGTTAAAGCCCAAAAATAGTTGATTTTAATTTTATTAGAATCTGTTCCGATTTGGTTATGGCTCCCATATATATCTTCATCCGATTTCGTGTTAATTGTGCATCAAATGGCCAATATCAGCCCAAATCACCTGAATTTTCGTACATAAGACCGAATTCAGTCTAGAAGCTAATACGTCAAATTTGGAGAAACCCGGTTCAGAGATAGCTATAGTTCGTAAAATGCACGATAGAATTAGATAGATTTTGATTTTGTACCAAATATCTCATAGAGCTCTGAAATGTCCTGTATAAACCTTTTTACGAGAGCTCTACTAAATATGCATAGTGGTGTAGGGTATCATATAGTCGGCCCCGCCCGACTTTTGAGCTTTCTTTACTGTTTTTTTTTTTTGAAAATTTGCTAATTCGTTCCAAAAGGTGGAGGGTAATTACAGTTCGGCCCGGCCGAACTTAGTACTTTTTTACGTGTTTTACTTGTTTTTATTGAGAAATGAAAATCAAAAGTACCACCTGCCTTTCTTCTAAAAAGATATGACCTTAGCATTAAAGAAAAATTCGGAAAAGTACGTATAGTTTTTAATAGTAAATTTGGGCAAAACTAAAGTTTCTATATGGTGGAGGGCATAACAAGTTCGATCCAGCCAACCTGTAAGGCTTTTTATTACCCTGGAGGGTATATTAAGTTTGTCATTGCGTTTGTAACCCATCGAAATCTTTTTCACCCCTACAAAGTATATATATTCTTGTTCAGCGTAAAATTCTAAGACGAATTAGCCCCGTCTGTCTATTGTAATTACGTTAGAGTCATAACGAATTAAGATAGGAATATAAAATATTGCACGGAACAGTCTTTTGTCTGCAGCTACATATCTTCCGTATAGTCCCCATATAATGCTACTTTCATATATATATAGGTAATTATAGTAACATATAGGTAATTTAGGTAATTATAGTAACATAGGTAATTATAGTAACATTTTCAATAAATTTGTTTGAAATTCTACACATAACGTTATTTTTTGGGTACTTTGTTCCTTGAAAGAGAAATGTCTATATAGGTTTACGACATCGTATAGCCTCCATACAACGGTACCCCCCGATATTCAGAATTTAAATGATTTTGGTCACATTTTTCAGTAAAATTGGCTGGAAATCGACGTGTAAAGTTCCTTATAAACACTTATCACTCGACCAAAAATTGTGTAGATAGGTCTAGTATATCATTTAGCCCCCTATTACGGTGCCCCAAGTTTTTTGAGATTGTAGCCACATTTTCCAACGGAATAGTTTGAAATTCTGCACATGGAATTTGTCTGGAATCCGATTTGAGAAGTTCTTAATAGGTACTAATGGCCTGGACAAAAAAAAAAAAATAATAATGCGTAAATAGACCTGTGATAAGAGCCCCCAATATAAAGGTACCCCCAGATATTTTATATTTTCATGATTCTGGTAATTTGTCTTCCCTTAGCCGAAAATTGTCTACATAGGCATACGTATAAGCTCATCTCTTTATGATGGTACTCCAATGGGTTTGTTCGTAACAATAGCCAACATATTGGTATTTTGATGGGTTTCTGACACCTTTTTTGGTATTCCTAATAAACAGTAATCATCTTGCATTAATGCATCTATTTGTATTATATTTGTCAATATTACCATTTTAATGGATATTTTTCCATAGGGTTCGGACTAAATTTTTTCAACGATATGAAAATGTTTCTCTTAATGGTGTTCTTCACAGGCACACATTAGTTAATAGGATCTTTTCCAGAACTATATAACACTAGCAAGTGCCCGCTACTTCGTCAGTGAAAAGTCCACCTTAAAACTTTAGATTCGTTCCAATAGTTTATGTTAGCCCTTTTTAGTACTCAAAATGGCTAAATCGGTTCAATTAGAAAAAATGTTAATAAACTGTAACATCGTGTTAAATTTTCAAACATTCAAGGTTTTATATATTATTCAAGTTTTTCCTTTTTCGGAAAGAATAATGGAAAATATTTACCGTTTACCACGAAAAGACTTCAACATCATCCGTTTTGAAGATTACCGAGGAGAATATTAGTAAAACCATTGACCGCATCCAATTTTTTGGTTCAAAACTACTTCAACGTCTCCATATGGAAACCATAAAAACGAAGAGTTATCTACATTTCAAATACCAAAATTCAGATTTTTATACCCTACACCATATAGTGGTAAGGGTATTATATCTATGTGCATTTGTTTGTAACATGGAGAAGGAAGCGAGATAGACCAATACCTACTTTTGAGGATCTGCATAGAATCACTTTCTGAGTTGATTTATGGACGTCAGTCCGTCTATCCGTCCGTCCGTCTTTCCATGTATTTTTGTGATCAAAATGCAGGTCCGATTGAGATGAAATTTTCCAAACAACATTTGTTTGGCCCGAGGACGAACCCTATTGAAATTGAAGATAATCGGTAAAAATTTAGATATAGCTCCCATATATATCTTCGTCCGATTTGTCTTTCATTGTGCACCAAACGTGTAATATCAGTCCGAATAGTATGGAATTTTACAAATACAACCAAATTAGGCCTGAAAATAAGTATGCCAAATTTGATCGGAATCGGTTCCGATATAGCTATAGCTCCCATATATATTGTTCATCCGATTTGTTATTTTTGTCCTCCGCAATGGTAATATTCACTCTTTAACAAAAATATATGGGGGAATATATCAAATGCAGCTCAGAAATTCCTTTGCTAAATTTTATCGAGATCGGTTTAGATTTGGATATAGCTCCCACATATAACTTCGTCCCATTTAATTTTTATTGTGCACCAAACGTCTAATATTTGTCCAAATGGGATGGAATTTGGCACTTAAGGCCGAATTGAGTCCAGAAGGCAGTATGCCATATTTGGTGAAGATCGGTTCAGATATAGCTATAGCTTCCATATATACTGTTCATCCGATTTGTTATATTTGTTATCCACAGCCGTAATATGTACTCCGTAACAACGATATCCAGGGAAATATATGAAATACAGGTCAGAAATATATTTGCCAAATTTTATCGAGATTGGTTCAGATTTAAATATAGCTCCCATATATACCTATATTTTGAATATAGGTCCAAATTTAAATACCAAAAAAAACACTCCACCATTTAACACTCCACCATTTGTAAGAAATTTATAAATTTTCATAAAAAAAACACAGAGAAAATCATAAAAATACCAGTTATAAGGAGGTACCGATATATGAGGGCTATATGAAGACGTGGACATGCTTAGGCATTTTCTGTCATAAACTGTTGTGCCTATTAGGAATTTCTGAATTTGAAATAATACTCATATCTGGAGGTACAGTTATATGGGGGCTATACCAAAACGTGGACCTAAATAGCCCATTTTTAATACCAAAAGTGCTGCATACCTTACATTTTAAAACCTACTTCATTTTGTTCGCACGGACGGACGGACATAGCTAAATCGAGATAGAATTTTATGTTAATCAAGAATATATGTACTTTTCAAACGACATACTTAATATACCCTTCATACTGTGGTGGAGGGTATTAAAATCGAATGTTAATATAAATTATAGAAATATGTCCTACAAAAAAGTTTAAAGTTTATATCGACTGTCTCCATAATCGGATTGGCGAATTTCTATGTAATTTTATACAACCCTCATACCGCTCCTTCTAAAATTCAGTTTGAATAGCCATTATAACCATAAAATGGTTAAAAGGATACACATACAAGTGTAGTAGATAGAAATCGAGTCACACTCACTTTAAAGCTAGCGTGTTGCTACATTAGTGTGTGGGTGGGTGTGTATGTGTTGAGGAAGCACGTTGATTAGGTTTTGCTTTAAAGACGGGGGTGAGAGGGACAAAAATCGCTCGTTGGGTTATTATAACTGATTCATGCAAACTGCTTTTCATTTCTTTACCATCACCTTCGCAGTGAAGTTTCGAAGTTTCTCATTTGCTAGAGTTTGAAAATTAATTTGCTGTAAAATACCCATGCGTATGTTTACTGTTGTATACTAGACCTGGACTATTCCTGAAATATGTTTGGATAAAAAATAATATATTTTTGGTAGCGCACTAACAATTTTGTGTTTTTTTGCGGTTACTTTACTATATTAGACTAAGTTTTTTCATTATTAGTTTCATTGGGGCAAAAAGTCTGCAAAACAGAGAAATATTGAACATAGTCCCACCGTCCCATCGATATACAACAGATCAGAGTCTATCTAGTCTGTTAGTACACGCTAATTTGAAACTAAGCTACAGATCGCTATTAGGGTAGTTTAAATAAATGAAACCAGTAAGGAAAAATCAAAAATCGAGCGCCGGCCATATAATACCCCACACCACTAGGCATATTAAGTAGTGCTCCCGTAACAAAATAATTTATTTGAAATATATCACACCATCCATCAACATTTGGTTCTGCAGCAGCTATAATTTGGTTTCAGAGGGAAGTAATATATGGAAGGCATATCCAATTCTTAAACTATATTCATTCATTCATTCATTTTTGTCTTTTTTTATTAAATAACATTGCTATAGAGAGCATGATATCACTTCGAGAAGGTTTATATTAAAACTAGCTGAACCCGGTGCGCTTCGCTACCCCTTTTGATTTTATATGCATTCAAAATTTTATTTACGAATATATGTTGGTTAAAAAAAAACTAATAAAAAAAATATTGCACTACTTTAATGCGTAAATAACCAAAACCATTAGAAAAGTAGTAACATGACATACATATACGAAGGGTTTGTCCTTCGGATTTATTTATTTCATAGCAAATACCAAGCGTTCAGGAAACTGCAATTTTTTGAAGTTGAGTGGCATTTCTATTGCAATTAGTGAATTCGGGGTAGCAACATACTTCCCCGTAATAAGCGTATTTCAAATTAATTGTTGTGTTCTTTTTTAGTGTTAGCATAAGGCGTTGTGGATCAATGGTTCTATTAAAATCATATCCCAATCTGATTCGATTTAAATATAATTTTAAAAAAATTACTTTTACACCAAATTCCGCCACAACTTTCATATTTCATTGAAATTGGTGCGTCAAATATGTGAAATCGGCCGAGAATATATATATGGGAGCTATATATATATTCACGGTCGATTTATTATGGTAACCAAATTCCGCCACACATTCTGAATTTCATTGGTATCGGTCATATATATAATGTTTGGTGCATAACATGTATGAAATCAGCATAAATATATATGTTAGCTATACCCAAACCTCGACCGATATAATTTGGCAATTTTTTTCTGGTGCCTAATTTTGTCTCTCTCGCTTTGGATGCATCTAATATGTGAAATCGGCTGAGTATATATATGGGAGCTATAATCAAATCTGAGCGTATTTGAATATAATTTGTCAAATTTATTTTTGTACCAAATTTAGCCACTCATGGCGAATTTCATTGGAATCGGAAATACGTATCGTGTTTTGTGCATCAAGTATGTGAAATCGGCGGAAAATATATATGGGAGCTATATCCAAATCTGAATCGATTTTAATATAATTTGACTAATTTATTCTCTAATCAAAATCCCGTTACATATTCCAAATATTTTGGAATCGAACATACATATCGTGTATGGTGCATAAAATACATGAAATCGGTCGAAAATATATATGGGAGCTATATCCAAATCTGAACCGATTTCAATTTAATTTGACAAATTCAGTTTGGCTCCCAATTCCGTTACTTATTTTAAATTTCATTACAATTGGAAATACATATCGTGTTTGGTCCGCCAAATACATGAAATCGGCCGAAAATGTATATGGGAGCTATATCCAAATCTGAACCGATTTCAATATAATTTGGGAAATCAATTTTTTAGATAAAATCTATCACACGTTTAGAATTTCATTGAAATTGGGGATACTTAGCGTGTTTGGTGCATCAAATGCTTGAAATCGGCCGAAAATATATATGGGAGCTATATCCAAATCTGAACCGATTTCAATATAATTTGACAAATTTATTTTCCGATCAAACCTAGTCACACATTCCAAATTTCATTGAAATCGAACATTCATATTGTGTTTGAGGCATCAAATGAACGAAATCGGTCGAAAATATATATGGGAGCTATATCCGATTACAGAGCTATCTGAACCGATTACAATATAATATTTTTGTTCACCCTCCAGAATGTTTTCGCGATAATATTCGGCTTTTATTCTGATGCCACGGTCGCTTAATACGAGCGGAGAGCGACCATTGGTTGTTATCGCGGCCCACACCATCACCATAGCCGACGCTTGAGTTCTGATGGCCAACCGAAGGTGCACATTTTCAGCTGACCTCTTGGGTAAGTAAAGACGATCATTTTGTTTGTTTACAAATTGGACAACGAATGTTTTCTCATCGGAGAAACCCCAAATTCGGCAGTTCACCACTTTCGGCCAAGCGAAGCAACTCTTTTGCTCTTTTGAGTCTATTTTCTTTCTGTTGCGGTGTAAGTTCTTGCACTTTTTGGAATTTCAATGGCTCTACCCCGAGTTCATTTTTCAATATATGCCGAATGGAATATTGCGATATGTTCAGCTCACGAGCTATATTTCGGCCACTGCAACGCGGGTTTCTATCAAGTCGCTTCTTTTCTTTTCGAACCATTTCTGCTGATGTTGCTGTTTTCTTCCGTGCACTTCCTTGACGTCGGGCTACTCTACCAGTATCACGGTAATGAGCGAGGTACAAGACACAAAAGATTTATTCACATTTAAATGCTGACGTGCTCTAACGGTGGTCACTTGTGGTTTTCCAGCCAAAATATAAAGAAATCGCACTATCACGCTTGAATTCCATCACGAATAACTTTTTTTTCTAGAAAATTCTCACTGTTACTGGAATAATTTTAACCGCTGTCGGACGAGTGGCTTAGATATGGCAGCAGTCTGAAGTTGGTTGCAGTTTTTTCATTTCCCCTGTATATCGGGGCCGTGTTCCACTAAATGGTAACGTACATCTCAAAATTCAATCCATTTGGACTGATATTAGACTTTATTTGCACAATAAACCTGAAATACGATTAACGATATATATGGGAGCTCTATGCAAGTCTTAGACGATTTCGATTAATTTGACAAAGATATTTCCGAGCTCTATAAGATATCTGGAACCATCATTGTTGTCGAATGCATGTTACGAATATGAGAATCTTAAACAACAAATCGGATGAAACATATATATGGGAGCTATAGCTATATCTGAATCAATTTTCTCCTTTCTTTTTTTTTTTTTTGATGTACTTGCTTCTGGACTGAATTTGGTTGGATGTATCAAAAATCAGATAATTGGGACAGATATTGCCATTTGCTGCGCAATTAGTCGAAATCGGTGAAGATGTATATGGTAGCTGTATCCAAATCTGAACCTATTTTGATTCAATTTGTGCTGTGAGGTGCATATTACGAATTTGAGGGACTGAAACACGAAATCGGATGAAACATTTATATGGGAGCTATAGCTATGTTTTAAATTATCTTCATACGTGCATATTTCGAATGTGAGGTACTTAAGCACCAAATCGGATGAAACATATATATGGGAGTTATAACTATATCTGAACCGATTTTCACCAAATTTAATATACTTGCTTCTTGACTGAACTCGGTCGTATGTGCCAAAATTCAAGTCATTTGGACTGATATTGGCCATTTAGTACACAATTAACCCGAAATCGGTTGAAGATATATTTGGTAGCTATTTCAAAATTTTAACCGATTCTCGTCAATTTCAAAAAGGCTCATCCTTGGGCCAAAAAATATTGTTTGGAAAATTTCGTCTTAATCGGATAATAAATGCGACCTGCATTTTTTACAAAAAATATATTTACATTAGGACGGACGAACGAACCGACAGATGGACTGGCTTGCATAAATCGACTCAGAAAGTGATTCTATGAATATCCTGAAAATTAAATATGGTCCTATCTCGCTTCCTTCTCCATGTTACAAACAAATTCACAAAGACAAAATACCCTTACCATTATGTGGTATAGGGTATAAAAGCACAACGTGTGTGGTTCACAATTATATAAAATCGGAAAGTATTATATGTTAGATATATATAAGCAAGTAAACATCTTTCTGGAACTGAAATCAATGCCCAAAATTTGACCTACAAATTTTAAATTTTGTCAATTAACGAACACGATGACCACTGAAAATTGTCTAGAACTTCAAAAATTAATTTGAATATTTTCACATCTGGTACGATTCTAACTCTCTTTTGCTAAAATGAAATTCAAACATGAAAACTTTTTTCATATCATAAACTTTTTACATTCTTCGTTTTCCTTTTTGTTTTATTCTTCTTCTTTGGATATTATTTGTAAAAATCATATTAAACCCTTATTCATTAGTTTTTCTCAGTCCTTTATTTTCACTTTCAAAGATGTATATGTATGTATACGTTGACCTCTGACCAATACATTAACTAGACACACCGCTCCTAGCGTATAACTGATGACACCGCTACGCTACGCTCTGGTCTGCCACAGATGTTAGATGAAAGTGAAAGTTAAACTTTAGCTACCATTGCCACTAATCAACGCCGTGACATCCCCATTTTACGAGAACACAGTCTTTGGACAGAGGTGCTGCCACACATTCCCGGCCATTTGGACATTACATTTTATTTGATAAATGCGTGTTTGGGGAAAAACGTGTTGGCCATTTTTCATTTTTTATGTTTTAGCACAAAACTATTGTAGTTTCTCTTGTTGTTGTTGTTGTTGTTCCGTCGTGGGAGAAATAGCAGGCGGGGATTTGTCTTATGTTTATTTAATTATTACATATTTGAACGAATGATAAATCTGTCGTTTCATTAAATCTGATGGCCAACTTGACCTTAGGTCTGAGTAATCATTGAAAACATGTGTTGTCCTGAATATCTATAAGGGAAGAATACATTTTTTCTTAGTGTTGGTGTCCAAAAGACATATTACCGATGGTTTTGTGGTCGACAGCTATGGCAATAGATCATCATGTCATATTTCTCATTTCTTAGCTGTATTTATGACAATGGGATAGTTTCAGTGACAATCGTCGAAATTACAGAGGCAACAAGGGTGAATGTAACAAAATTTTGCAATAATATAATGGAAACAAAAAATATCTATATTTCACAAAAAAAAAGTAAATAAATAAATAAAATAAAAAATTAGAATCATTTAAAGGATTTCTAAACCCCTCATATAATGAAACTAAAAACAAGTTAAAACGTATAAGTTGGTTTTGCCGATAGATGTATCCCATCAGCAAATGTTTGATTTTTCAAATAAAGGTTGACTTCTGTTATGATTATTCAAATTGCTGACCCTCTATGGAGTAGGTTCCGAAGGAATGGGCCAATATTGTCCATTTCGTATCGGACCTAAATAAATATTGCGACGCGCCAGATTTTTAGAAAAAATTAAAATGTGCGTAAGGTACCAGATATAATCGACCGAAGTATTCAATTTTAGACTTCATCTAATACAGGTAAAAATAAATTCCATATTCATCTATGATTTCTGGTTGAGATAAATATTTAGATATAGGAAGTTGTAAAGATTCGCTGACTTGTTTCGCAAGTAATAACATATAAAATGATTGAAAATTGTGGTGGTGGTTGTGTACCAGAAGGAATGGTAGGGATCAGACTATCTTTAAAAGAGATCTAGTATTGATAGAAATATTGATATGTGTCAAGTCTGAGTGGAATCGGATTTTAATTTTGTTGTTTTTGAGCTTCATGGATAGACCTTTTGTGGGGGATGTGCCAGAAGGAGTGCACCGATAAATCCCAACTTCACAACAGATTTTGTGTTAGCAAAAACGTTTGTGTGTGTGAAATTTGAAGAGAGTTGGATGCTTACTCCGCTTTCTTTGAGTGTTTTGTTTTTCAAAATCTTGAACCCTTTGTGGGGCAGGTACCAGAAGAAATGGTATGATCCCTACCATCTTTATAACAGATCATGTGTTAATGGAAATACTGAGATTTACCAAGTTTGAATGGAATTGGATATTAGTTTGGCGTTTTATTAGCTTCATGGATATTCAAAATTTTGACCATTTTTTGGGGAAGTACCAGAAGGAGTGGACATTGTAACACCAGACTGTGGGTTAAATAAAACATCGGGATGTGTAAAAGACAATCAGACTTTTACATCGCATTTTATAAGCGTCGTAATTTTTCAAAATTCTGACCCTTTGTGGGGGACGTACTTGATGGGGGGAGTACTTGATGGAGAAGACCTGACCTAGCACTGACGCAAATTTGGAGCAAAATGGGGTTATCCTTTCTCTTTCTGTGCAGAAAATATTTTCTCTTTTATACCCTACAACACTATTTGTTGGGGGTTTTATAAGTTTGTTTGGGCCAAAAATTATGTAACACCTCCAAATATTGGTTTCCCACATAGGAAAGTATATATGGATCTTCCCATCTCGTCGAGCTGAGTCGATCTAGCTATGCATGTCCGTCCGTTTGTCCATGTTAATTTGTCATCACTCTACAGGTTGCAATTGTGGCCCGATTTTCACGAAATTTAGAATGGAGGTGGGGCTAGAATAGAATAGAAGCCTATTGCTTTTGAAGATGTTCGCATAATATTTAGGGGTTAAAATGGATCAAAAACTGAAAAATTTCCTGATTTTGCAGTTGCTCTTCTGGTCGCAATTATAGAGCAATCAACGCCGAAGTTAGCATGGGGCTAGAGCTTAGGGCTGGGGAGAAGCCTTCCAAGTGGGTGAAATAAACCACAACATTTGTGTTAAATAAAAGTCAAATATTCCATTAAACCGCAAATATTTTTAGTCCCGGCGAAATCATAAATAGACGAACAGGTCAATCCTGACCGTTACGTAGATGCCGATAGTAAATATATCGGATATATAGCGAAATAGCTTGAATGCTTATATCTCAAGAAAGGCTGGACCGAGTTTGACAATTTTGTCGATTCAGAATGCCCTCGTGGCAGAAAAGAATAAAATCTACAAAAAATCGCATAAAAAAGATGCCAACAATGATGTTAATATAGATTTTGTAGTGTTTTGTGACATTTTTTTTATTTTTTCATATTTTTTATATATTGAAGTGTATATTTTGTAATATTTTTTTCACCTTACAACACAGGTTGGGGATATTACATACATATTGCAATAATCGTCCAATCCTCACGAAACTTTCCACAAGGGTAGGGTTGGGCTCTGAAGGACTAGGCCTATTGTTTTCAAAGATATCCGCAATATATTTAGGGGTTGAAATGGACCTACAACTAAAAATGTTCAAGATTTTGCAGCCGTTATAAAGGTCACAAATAGAAACCAAAAGACACGAAATCTCACATTAAGTTAGTGTTTAGGACAGCGGGTAGTATGGACCACTATTTTTGTGTGAAAATATACCAGCATTACCTACAGGCGATATCCGAAATGCACAAAAGGCGAACTTCTGGCTTTTTTATGCTGATTTCGTTGACGAATATAGCCAAATATCGTAGAAAGGCCAATCATATACATGAGTATAAATTTGGAGATACAGAGGGGCTTCTTGTTTTTGGAGATGATCGCAAAATATTTAACGGTTCAAATGAACCAAAAACATAATAAATTTCCTGATCACACAATTGAAGCCAATCGACACGCCTGAGAAGAGAGTTAACGACAGGGAAGACGTCCAGCATTTTAGATGACCATTGTATTATATTTAGCAGTAAAATGGACCAGAGCAATTAACAGCATGACGGAGTTCGTAAATATTGGGCAAATATCCCTTGTCAAAAGGCTAAGGGTAATATCTGGACAGTGCTCCGTAAAATGGATTTGAACATAAGTGAGCTTCTAACATATTGTAGTGTTGTAGGGTATTACATGGTCGGCCCCGGACGACTATAACCTTTGCTAACTTATTTTTTGAAAATGTTGACTTTTTGTGGTGGAGGTACCACAAGGAGTGGACCGATGTTGCCCATCTCCGAACTCGATCTAAGTTTGATAATAATATTACGATGTACCAAGTTTGGACCAAATCGGAAACTCCCTCCGAAAGTTATCGTTTGCAACAGCCAGACAGACAGGCAGACGGACGAAAATATGTTTTAGAAAATTAGTTTCAGCATTTTCGTCCGGCAGGTACTAGGCCATTATTTGCTCTTAAACATTTCTGTCAACAATAACATTTAGGTAATTAATGATATTCTCTTGTCACTTCTAATGTCTGTGTTGAGATGGTCCTTTTTATTTTGATTACATTTCCTTATTTCACTTCCGCAATTCCATTAATCAAATATCTAAACCAAAGGTATTGTCACACAATTCAATTAGAAAATGTCCCAGTATAAGAACAAAATTTTACTCTAACCATTTTTGTGAGATGAGAGTATATAAGTGAAAATTCTATTTGAATCTAAATTTATTTGAATGTGAGAAAATGTTTGTTTGTTATAGTGACAGTCATTATAAACAACAACCAAAATGTACTATAAATTTAAAAAAAAAATCAATTAAAATTTGTTTGACAAAATAATCAAGAGATACACAAAAAAATTGAATATCCACGAAATATTTATGTATGTTTATAAATGTTTATTACGTCTCAAGACTAGTATACAAGAGAAAAATGTTTGTATGTCTGTTTGTTTATTTGTAATTTATAGATTAAACAAATAAAAAAGTAGTAAGTTGGGTCGGGCGGAACTTTGAATACCCTCCGCCATTTGGAACGAATTAGAAAATTTTCAAACAAAAAAAAAAAAAATCCATTAAAAATTCTTTTAAAATCATTTTAAATTGCGGAAGGTGCCGATATATGGGGGATATACGATATTGTGGACCATTATAGACAAATCTATGTCTAGGAGTAAAGTACTCACAAAGAACCCTTTGTGTAGAAAAATTTGGCTAAAATCATCAAAATAACGAAAATGGGGGGGGGTTCGTTATATTTATATATATATATATATATATATATATATATATATATATATATATATATATATATATATACATATACATATATATATATATATATATATATATATATATATATATATATATATATATATATATACGATATCGGCTATACGATATCGTGGACCTATATAGATAATTATATTCCAGGGGATAAAGTACTCACAAAGAACGATTTGTGCAGAATTCCGTTGAAAAATGTGGCTAAAATAATCAAAATACTGAAATATCTTTGGTGGTGCGGGGAGGACCGTTATATGGTGGCTATATGATATCGTGGACCTATAAAGATAATTGTCTTTTAAGGAATAAAGTACTCACAAGAAAACTCCTTGTATGGATTTTCAGAAAATTCCATTGTAAAATGTGGCTAAAATCATTAAGATACTAAGTATCGGGGGGTACCGTTATATGCTATACGATATCGTCGACCGCTATAACAAATCTTCGAACTTTAACTGCCTGCAAACAAAAGAGAGGCCTGTGCAAAATTTTAGCTTCCTATCTTAATTCGTTTTGATTGTAGCGTGATTACAAACGGAATGACGAACTTAATATACCCTCCATACCATGTATGGTGGAGGGTATAAAAACAGCTGAACAGATTTTCCTGAAAAATTTATTTTATCGCATAACCTGAAAGTAACATATGCTATAAAAATTTTTGAAATTCCACTTGGAAGGAGGCTCAGTATAGGAGGTACCTCCCAAAAACTTAGATTTTATATGCAAATATCTATTGATCAATTACAGATACAGTCTCCAAATATGGAATGCGTAACGGAATTTGCAACAAAAATAAATTTGCCAAATTATATTGAAATCGGTTCAGATTTAGATATAGTTCCCATATATATTTTCGGCCGATTTCATGTATTTGATGCATTAAACACGCTATGTATCTCTAATTTCAATGAAATTTAGAATGTGTAACCGCATTTAAAACGAGCCTACATTTGCCAAATCGGGAAATCGGTTTATATTTGGATATAGCGCGTGTATATACCGATTTCCACCGATTTCGTTTATTTTATGCACCAAACACGATACGTATGTTCGATTTCAATGAAATTCGGCATGAGTGACTAAATTTGGTACAAAAATAAATTCGTCAAACTATTTTCAAATCGGTTCAGATTTGGATATAGCTCCTATATAAATTTTCGGCCGATTTTATATATTTGATGCACCCAACGCCATATGTATGTCCGATTTCAATACAATTCGGACAGAGGGACGAAATTTGGTACCAAAAACAATTTGCAAATTTATATTGAAATCGTTGAAAGGTTCAATGAAATATGGAAGGTGAGACGGAATTTGGTGTAAAATCAAATTTTGTCAAATTATATTGAAATCGGTTAAGATTGGGAAATTATTTTATCAATTTATCATTGACCAACAACTCCTTTTCAATGGTATTAGGCTAACAGTAAAAAAATTACACAAAAATTTAATTGATTTTTACGGTGAAGTATGTTTTTACCTCGAATTCTTTAATTGCAACAGAAATGCCACTCAACTTCAAAAGATTGCAGTTTCCTGCACGTTTTTCATTTGCTATAAAATAAATAAATCCGAAGGACAAACTTTTAAAGATTTAGAAAAAAATGAAACATGCGTGTTGATAAAAAGATAGTTGCTAAAAATCACTCTTTACTTTGTGGGGTTAGACCCCATGCTTATTTCAAGAAGTTGCAAACGGAATGACAAACTTATAGCCTTAGCAAACTTATTTTTTCGAATTGCAAGGCAAACAAATAGAATTTTTGGTTTTCGTATGTAAGTGAACAAAAAGAGCTTTTTTCCATTTCATCCGCTGTGCTGTGTCGATCCCAACAGGTGCGCTTCTTCGCTGTTCTAAACTCTAACCTCACGTAAAATTAGGCGACAATTGGCATATATAATTTATGACCTGAGAAACTACAAAATCAGAAAAATCTCTTGTAGGTCGATTTTAAGTTCTAAAGGTTTTTATTCTGACCCTAATCCTGACTCAACGTAAAATTTCATGAGGTTTGCGTCGTAATTGTGACCTGTAGCGTAATTACAAATAACCAGTAAGGAAAAGTCAAAAGTGGGGCGGGCCGACTATATAAAACCCCACACCACTATGCATATTTCGTAGAGCTCCCGTAACAAAAGAATATATTTCAAGTAGATCATACCAGTTTTCAACATTTGGCTGATATTAGCCATTATTTGCAAAATAAACCTGAAATCGGATTAAGGATAGAATGGGAGCTATATCCAAATCGATAAAATTTGGCAAAGGTATTTCCGAGCTTTATAAGATATATGATACCAAATATCATTGTTGTCGAATGTATATTACGAATGTGAGGGACTTAAACACCAAATCCGATGAAACACTTATATGGGAGATATAGCTATATCTGAATCGATGTACTTGCTTCTAGACTGAATTCGGTCGGATGTACCAAAATTCAGGACTTTTTGACAGATATTGAGCATTTGGTGCACAATTATCCCGAAATCAGTTGAAGATATATAAATGGGACCTATATGCAAATCTTAGCCGATCTCGATAAAATTTCCGAGGGTATTTCAGAGCTCTATTAGATATCTTGTACCAAATATCATTGTTTTCGAATGCATATTACGCTTGTGAGGGACTGTAAACCAAATCGGGTAAAACATATATTAAGGAGCTATAGCTGTATCTGAACCGATTTACACCAAAATTTTAAGTACTGGTTTGTAGGATGAATTCAGTCGTAATTGCCAAATTTCAGTCCATTTGAGCTGATAATAGCCATTTGGTGCACAATAAACCTGATATCGGATAAAGATATACATGGGAGCTATATCCTAATCTGAACCGATCTCGATAAAATTTGATGGAGGTATTTTCGAGCAGTATTGATTAATTTACTTGCTTCTAGACTGAATTTGGTGGGAAGTACCAAAATACAAGTCATTTGGACTTATATTAGCCATTTGGTGCACAATTAACCCGAAGCATTTTATCAACAATTTCAATAGGGTTCTTCCTTGGGCCAAACAAATATTGCATTTTGTTCATGCATGGACAGACGGACGGACTGACATGCATAAATCAACTCAGAAAGTGATTCTATGACGATCCTCAAGAGTAACTATGGCTCTACCTCGCTTCATTTTTCATGTTACAAACAAATGCACAAAGACATAATACCCTTACCACTATGTGTATGTGTGTGTATAAAAATGGAATGTGTATAAAAATGGATAGACCCAGATCGGCGAGATAGGTAGATATATATTTAAAATCGTGGGTCCAGAACCAATATTTCGAGGTTTGTGGCATCCATTAACCTTTGACTGATTAGGTTGATATTTCCGACACCGCCATTGACTTTTTTATTTAAAATTGAAAATCCAAAACCGGCGCCCGGATATAATCGCCACGGTCATAATCCCCATTGCAATTAAGGGCGTTATGACCTTTTTTCGGTCATAATCCACATAATAAAGTGGGTTAATGCGTATGCTGTGGGGACTAGTTACAAAAAGTATTAAATGTTGTAAACTTTGGTTCGCGTTAGCCGGTGCTTTTATATATACCCATTATTATTGGGGTTATGTCTTTCTGGGGTTTATGACCGTTTTTTCTTGGACATAATCCCCATTTCATTATGGGGGTTCGGTCATAATCCCCAGAAAGTTGCGGACATAATCCGCATAATAATGTGTATGTCCAAAACGATTGCAGCTGGATTTCATAATTTTTGTAAGAACCCGCCTTAGGTCTGGGATCGAGGTTTTCTGCTCTGAGTATGTCCCGCACAGGCTACCACGAATCAAAGATTTCTAAAATGAATTATTTTTGTAAGTAGTCCACACAGCAAACGGTGAATTGCAATGAGGATTATGTCCGGGCACCGACACGGCACATCCAAAACCAACGGACGCAATCATTAAAAAAATAAATGAATTTTCTTTTTGGAAAAATAAAAAACCAGTATGATACCCTACACCACTTTGCTGATTTAGTAGAGCTCCACAAAACAATTAAAAGTTTTTATGGCAGAATTCAATCATACACGATATGATTATTATTATAATTTAAAGTTCAAAAGACTAAATATGCTGAAGCATCAGTATCTTTTAAATTCGGACTTGTATTGCCCATTTGATATATATGGGAGCTATATTACAATCTGAACCGATCTTGATAAAATTTGGCAAAGATATTTCTGAGCTGTATTTAATATATTTCTCTGAATATCATTGTTACGGAGTGCATATTACTGCTGTGGGTAAAAAAATATAACAAATCGTATGGACAATATATATGGGAGCTATAGCTATATCTGAACCAAATTTGACATATTAGCTTCTAGACTCAATTCGGTGGTAAGTGCCAAATTTTATCTCATTTGGGAAAATATTAGACGTTTGGTGCACAATAAAAGTTAAATCGAATGAAGTTATATATGGGAGATATATCCAAATCCAAACCGATCGCGATAAAATTTAGCAAATGTATTTCTGAGCTGTATTTGATATATTTCCCAAATTTTGTTTTTACAGACTGCATATTTACGGCTGCGGAGGACTAAAATAACAAATCGGATGAACAATATATATATTGGAGCTATAGCTATATCTGAACCGATTTCGATCAAATTTGGCATACTTATTTTCAGGCCTAATTTGGTTGTATTCCATACCATTCGGGCTGATATTGCACGTTTGGTGCACAATAAAAAGCGAATCGGACGAAGATATATATGGTAGCTATTTCTAAATTTCGACCGATTATCTCCAATTTCAATAGGGTTCCTCCTTGGGTCAGACATATTATATGTTCAAAATTTCATCTAGATCAAGCAATAAATGCGAGCGGTACTTTGTTTACAAAAATACATGAACTTAAATACGGACAGACAGACATGCGGACGGACATATATAAATCGACTCAGAATGTGATTCTATGCAGATAATCAAAAGGAACTATCGTTCTATCTATTACAAAGAACTGCACAAAGACATAATACCCTGACAACCTTGTGGTGTAGGGTATACAAATTTGTCAGTAGGGCAATAGGTTAAATGAGCTTTACTCCCAGACGAAAAAATAAAATGAACTAAAATAAAAACTTAATTGTTTGGGTAGCAATTGCTTTTCTGTCTTAAACAAAAGTTCTGTGAATAGACTATTAATCTATCCTCCATAGAATGATGGAGTCAAATTCTTAAATTTTAAATATTTTGACTCAGAAGCAAAACTGTTCGACTCATAAACTCCCGCTACGAAAATCTGCTAACAACTGAACAAAATTTTAATATTTTTCATAAAATATGCATTAGAATTTTTTCCATGCCCATTTTCCATGATGCCCTTCAATTGCTAAATTATACCTTTACACAAAACTTTACTGTCATTTCCTTATGCCTTTCCCCGGATATTTGTGAAAATCAGTCCATCACATGTGTTTTAGATGCCTTAACAATTCAATTGAATCTCATGCCTCGTAAAATGTAAAAAAAACGCTATGTCAGAACAATGCTCACTGACTCGTTTGCGAAGTTCAAATGTATTTTTTTAAAAAACATCTTTACAATATATCAGTTTAAATTTTACATTACACCATTCATTACTCATCAGAAATTCAGTGAAACGAGACTCTTTTTTTCTCTCCTTGTTATAAACGCCCATCCGTTTCATCGAACATCATACAAAAGCAAAAAAATAAAAATGATACCTCCATCCCGCATTCCACATCCTTTATATAAAAGTTGTTATCCTTGCTGTTATTCCGACATGAAAGGTGCTCGCACTTAAATATTGTTCACAATTTGCATAAATATGCTATTAATATCATTCATACACACTTCCGATCCGCTGAGTGGCTGTGTGTGCCTCACAGGAAGTTGGAAATCTGATATTGTTGCTGACATAATATTTTATGCATACTTAATGATCAAAAATTAATGTAAACTCATCTATAAAATTTAATGATTGTTTTTTTGGGCTTCCTTTCTGTTCTGTTTGCTTTCCGTTTGGCGTAAGTAGCAAAAAAAGCTTGAACGGAAAAGTAAGAGTGTAATGTGAGTGTGTGTCGACATAAAATTGGCGTAATTATAGATCATAACACTGTTGATTGGGATTTAAAAATTAAGTAGTCACTTTTATAGCATATGTTTTCATTTAAGATATTTTTTCATTAAGAGATTTTTTCAGATTCAGCAGATGTAAAAGCTATTTACGTGAAGTGTTTTCCGTTTGTCCAGTTTTATTTTAAATCTTTACAAAGTATATGGGCTCTTAACACGCAAAATTAACATTCGTTTCCATTCAGAATTGGCACATCTCTATATTTCTCTTAACACAAGATCGGTTATAAAGATGGAAGAGATCGAACCATTTCTTCTGGTACCTCCCCCACAAAGGGTTCAAGATTTTTGAAAACAAAACGCTTAATGAAAGCGAAAAAAGCATAAAATTCTCTTCAAATTTTACACATACGAACATTTTTTGCTAACACTAGATCCATGTGAAGATGATATATATCTGCGAATCTCTTCTAGTACCTCACTCACAAAGGGTCACAATTTTCAAGTCAGCGATTCTTTGCAACTCGCTATATCTAAATACTTCTCTCAACCAGAAATCTGATTTGAATATGGAATTTGTCAGAATTTATGAATTCGCATAGAATTGGATATAAATGTTCGATCTTCTTGTAATTTTGCCCATACCGGTATTTATACCCTACACCACATAGTGGACATAATACCCTTAGTCTTTGTGCATTTGTTTGTAACATGGAGAAGGAAGCGAGATAGGTCCATAGTTACTCTTGAGGATCTCCATAGAATCACTTTCTGAGTTGATTTATGCATGTCAGTCCGTCCGTCCGTCTGTCCATGTGTTATTGTGAACAAAATTCAGGTCGCATTTATTATCCGATTGAGATTAAATTTTGCACAGATCATTTGTTTGGCCCAAGGACGAACCCTATTGAAATTACGAGATAATCGGTAAAAATTTAGATATGGCTCCCTTATATATCTTCGTCCAATTTGCTTTTTTTTGTACACCAAACGTGTAATATCAGCCCGAATAGTATGGAATTTTGCACATACAACCAAATTAGGCCTGAAAATAAGTATGCCAAATTTGATCGAAATCGGTTCAGATATAGCTATAGCTCCCATATATATTGTTCATCCGATTTGTTATTTTTCTCCTCCGCAGCCGTAACATGCACTCTGTAACAAAAATATTTGGGGAAATATATCAAATACAGCTCAGAAATACATTTGCTAAATATAGCTCCCATATATAACTTCGTCCGATTTACTTTTTATTGTGCACCAAACGTCTAATATTTGTCCAAATGGGATGGAATTTCGCACATACGACCGAAGCTAGTATGCCAACTTTGGTAAAGATCGGTTCAGATATAGCTATAGCTCCCATATATATTGTTCATCCGATTTGTTGTATTTGTCCTCCATAGCCGTAATATGCACTCCGTAACAACGATATTCAGGGAAATATATCAAATACAGCTCAGAAATATCTTTGCCAAATTTTATCGAAATCGGTTCCGATTTGGATATAGCTCCCATATATATTTTCATCCGATTTCAAATTAATTGTGCACCAAATGGGCAATACAAGTCCGAAATTAAAAGATATATATATGCTTCGGCATATTAAGTCCTTTGAACATTAAATTATAATTATAATCATAGCGTGTATGATTGAATTCTCCCATAAGAACTTTTAATTGTTATGCGGAGCTCTACTAAATTAGCAAAGTGGTGTAGGGTATACTAAAGTCGGCCCCGCCCGACTTTAAGACTTTCTTTACTGGTTAAAGTTCGTAATAGATACTACTGCCAATGACAGAAAATTGTTTGTGCAGGTCCACGTCTTCGTATAGCCCCGATATTCGGTATTTTGATGATTTTAGCGACATTACTCACCGTAATTGTTTCAAATTTTGTATTTGAACTTCGTAAAAGATACAACAGCCTATCACAGAAAATTGTCTGTGCAGGTCCACGTGTTCGTATAGCCTCCATATAACGTTACGTCCCGATATTCGGTATTTTGATGATTTTAGCTACATTATTCACCGGAATTGTTTCAAATTTGGTTTTTAAAATTCGTAAAAGATACTACAGCCAAGGTCCACGTCTTTAGCGTCTTTAGTTTAGCCCCGATATTCGGTATTTTGATGATTTTAGCTACATTATTCACCGATTTTTTTTTTCAATTTTCGCAATTGAATATTGTAGTGGCTTAAGAACAAACTTGCCTATGCAGGTCCACGTCATAGTATAAACCCTAATATAATGGCTACATTGGCATTTTTAAAATTTTAACAGATTTTTTAACGGATTTTATTTTTTTGAAAATTGCCAGATTCGGCCCGGCCGAACTTATAGCTTTTTTACTTGTTTCATTTAAGAATTTTTTTCTTTAAATGGTTTTTTTGAATAGGACTATTCAGAAAATTTTAAAGCTATTCACGTGAAGCGTTTTCCGTTTGTCTATTTTTATTTTAAATATTTCCAAATGATACGGATAATTTCACTACAAAGAAATACTGCAATTCAGCTTGGTTCCCAAGTATGAAGGTAGTTTGTCAATATCTTTATACTGTACGAAATAATCATTTCGTGTCTTATATGTACAGGGTTGCCCATATTCGACGGACCCATTTGGCAACGCCATAACTTTTGACAGAGATGTCACATCGCTTAATGACATACCGCGTTTGAAGCGTCAGTCCAAGCAGATTTTTACCATGAACCAATATACGCCACGCGAGCGCTCTGAAATAGTTGAAATTTACATTCAACAGAAGAAGTCAATTGTGAAAACTCAACATGCTTTTAAAACATTAAAAAATGTGAGAAGTGCGCCTTCTAAGAACACCATTAAGCGTTTATACGAAAAATTTTCGACTGGTAAGGCTCTTTCTAATCCGAAGAGGTCCATAAAAGTCGACCAAGGCGATCGGCCGAGAATATCGCTGCCGTACGAGCCAGTGTTGAGAGGTCCCCAAGAACATCCCAAAAACGCCGTTCTCAGCAGTTGGGCATGGCTCGGTCTACTTTACAACGGATTATTCGCATTGATTTGCATTTGCATCCCGTACAAAATTCAATTGACGTAAAGAATGTTGCCTGCGGACAAGCCTCGTCGATTGGAATGAGCCCATGGGTCCGTCGAATATGGGCAACCCGGTATATTCACGGTAAGCGTAAAATTCTGTTCACGTTTTAGTATTCATGTCTTTATACCCTGGCTAGAGAGGATATATATCATTTGATACGGCCAAAACATGTCTCTTTGGACCAAATCTGTTTCAGGACATCTGGAGTCGATATTGGTAACTCGTAATATTATTATCAAATTTAGATCGAGCTCGAAGATGGACAATATCGGTCCACTCCTTCTGGTGCCTCCAGGTGCGAAAATGAACAATATCGGGCTACTCCATCAAGTACCTACCCCACAAAAGGTCAACGTTTTAAATATCCATGAAGCTCATTAAATGCAAAATTAACATCCGATTCTATTCAGAGCTCTCTTCAAAGATAACTCTCTTGTGAAGATAATTTAAATAATCACAACACAAGTCAAAATGTATTTATATAAACGAACATGGGCTGAGGGTATACATCTGTCGGCAAACCTGATTGATAATTTTTATTTATTATACCCTACAACACTATGTGTTGGGGGTATTATAAGTTTGATTGGGCCAAAAATTATGTAACACCACGAAATATTGATTTCCCACATAGGAAAGTGTATATGGATCTTCCTATCTCGCCGAGCTGAGTCGATCTAGCTATGTATGTCCGTCCGTCCGTCTGTCCGTCTGTCCGTCTGTCCGTCTGTCCATGTTAATTTGTAATCACTCTACAGGTCGCAATTATGGCCCGATCTTCACGAAATTTAGAATGTAGGTGGGGCTAGGGTCAGAATAGAACCCTATTTCTTTTGGAGATGATCGCCAAATGTTTAGGGGTTGAAATGGACCAAATACTGAAAAAATGTCAGATTTTGCAGTAGCTATACAGGTCGCAATTATAGACCAATCGACGCGGAATTTCGCATGTAGCTAGAGTTTAGGGAGGGGAAGAAGCCTACCAATTTGGGTGGTCATCGGATAATATTTAGCGGGTAAAATAGGCCATATCTTTTTTGTTGAAAAAATTCATAATTTTTCATTAAACCGCGAATATTTGAAATCCCGGCGAAATCACAAAGCCACGACAAGGTTACTTCTGATCTTTACATTGATGTTAAGATCCAAAAAATCGAATATATAGCAAATATATGCGATATATATGTCTATCAAAGAAGATATGCCTGAAAGATCTCATATATGTCGAGAACGGCTGAACTGATTTCGACAGTTCTCATTAATTCAGAATGCCCTCTTGACAGGAAAGGAAAAACGTCTAAAAAACGCATACAAATATCTCTATGAAGATGAAAATATTGATTTTTTAAAATTTTCTCATATTTTTTCCATTTTGTCATATTTTTGGCATATTTTCATTTTGAATTAAACATTTGGTAATATTTCTACAGCTAACAAAACTAAGTAGTTAGGATATCAGGATATCATATACAGATCGCATTTATGGCCCGGTCCTTACGAAATTTTGCATGGAGATAAGATGAGGGTCAGAATAGAAGCCTACTCTTTTTGGAGATGATCGCCATATATTTAGGGGTTGAAATGGACCAAAAAACTGCAAAATTGTCAGCAGGTCGTAATTATCGCCCGATCCTCACACACATTTGAATGGGGGTTACCGGACATTGCAAAAGCCAAGCAGTTTTGGATGCCCATCCAAAAATATTCAATGTGCGAAATAGTTTGCCAACTTTTGTAGACAAAATACGAAAAGGTTCATTCCAGTGACTTTTTGGAGAATTCACAAATACAGGAAAGACGCACTTCTGACTATTTTTTTAACGCTGATTTCGTTGAAGAATGTAGTCAAATGTCTGTATCTCACATAGATGCGTTTCAGTCAAAAACCAATAATAAATGTTAATCTTTTGCCACTTCTGAGAGATTATAGGTCTTTGGGAAATATTGGTTCCAGATCTAGGAAGACCATTCAAGTGCAACATCTACCAATAAGTTGGAAATGAACAAATTAGTTTAAGTTGCTATTATTCGGAAATTAGAGAACGAAACCTGATGGGTTTCTTTTATTATTTGTCACAATATCTTGTGGAATTCTTTCGAGTATCTTGCCTATATAAACTGTATCGTTTATTATAGTGTTGTAGGGTATTCAACGGTCGGCCCCGCTCGACTGTAGCCTTTGCTTACTTGTTTTTTTTACTCTAAATTACCATCATTGCATTGAAACTGAATATTAAAATTGTCGGAAACAAATATGTTACCATAGTATGAAAATATTTTTAATCGTACAACAGTAACAGAATTTTGAAAAGGAATTTTGAAAAATAAAAGAATCGGGATTGAATATTGGGTCACTTCCATTTTTATACCCTACAACACTATGTGTTGGGGGTATTATAAGTTTGATTGGGCCAAAAATTATGTAACACCTCGAAATATTGATTTCCCACATAGGAAAGTATATATGGATCTTCCTAGCTCGCCGAGCTGAGTCGATCTAGCTATGTATGTCCGTCCGTCTGTCCGTCTGTCCATGTTAATTTGTAATCACGCTACAGGTCGCAATTATGGCCCGATCCTTACGAAATTTTGCACGAAGGTGGGGTTAAGGTCAGAATAGAAGCCTGTTTCTTTTGGAGATGATCGCCAAATGTTTAGGGGTTGAAATGAACCAAATACTGAAAAAATGTCGGATTTTGCAGTAGCTATACAGGTCGCAATTACAGACCACTCGACGCGGAATTTCGCATGTAGCTAGAGTTAAGGGCGGGGAAGAAGCCTACCAATTTGGGTGGTCATCGGATAATATTTAGCGGGTAAAATAGACCATATCTTTTGTGTTGAAAAAATTAAAAATTTTTCATTAAACCGCGAATATTTTAAATCCCGGCGAATTCACAAAGCCATGACAAGGTTACTTCTGACCTTTACATTGATGTTACCATCCAACAAATCGGATATATAGCAAAATATGTGCGATATACATGTTTATCAAAGAAGATATGCTTGAAAGATCTTTTATATGTCGAGAACGGCTGAACTGATTTCGACAGTTCTCATTAATTCAGAATGGCCTCTTGGCAGGAAAGAAAAAACGTCAAAAAAATCGCATAAAAATATCTCTCTAAAGATGAAAATATTGATTTTATAACATTTTCTCATATTTTTTCAATTTTGTCATATTTTTGACATATTTTCATTTTGAATTAAACATTTGGTAATATTTCTACAGCTAACAAAACTAAGTAGTTAGGATTTCAGGATATCATATACAGATCGCATTTATGGCCCGATCCTTACGAAATTTTGCATGGGGATAAGATGAGGGTCAGAGTAGAAGCCTACTCTTTTTGGAGATGATCGTCATATATTTAGGGGTTGAAATGGACCAAAAAACTGCAGAATTGTCAGCAGGTCGTAATTATCGCCCGATCCTCACGCACATTTGAATGGGGGTTACCGGACATTGCAAAAGCCAAGCAGTTTTGGATGGCCATCCAAAAATATTCAATGTGTGAAATAGTTTGCCAACTTTTGTAGACAAAATTCCAAAATGTCCATTCCAGTGACTTTTTGGAAAATACGGAGTATTGGGAGGTGCCTTCATATGGGGGCTATTCGAAGACGTGAACTTGCCTACGAAATTTGTTGC
This sequence comes from Musca domestica, assembly GCF_030504385.1. Taxonomy (NCBI): domain Eukaryota; kingdom Metazoa; phylum Arthropoda; class Insecta; order Diptera; family Muscidae; genus Musca; species Musca domestica. The sequence continues at coordinate 18,682,286 of NW_026712435.1, forward strand.
CATAAATTGTAGTACCCATTAAGACCTTCAATACGAAATTTGAAACGATTCCGGTGAATAATGTTCCTAAATTCGTCAAAATATCGACTATCGGGAGGTACCGTTATATGGAGGCTATACGAAGACGTGAACCTGCATACGAAATTTTTCCTATAGGTTGTAGTACCCATACGAACTTCAAATACGAAATTCGAAATAATTCCGGTGTATAATGTCGCAAAAATCATTAAAATACCGAATATCAGGAGGGGGCTATACGAAGACGTGAACCTGCATACGAAATTTTTTGCCATAGGATGTAGTACCCATTAGGATCTTCCAGTACGAAATTTGAAACGTTTCCGGTGAATAATTTTGTTGAAATCATCAAAATATCGAATATCGGGGGCACCGTTATATGGGGGCTATACGAAAACGTGGGTCGACATGGCCCATTTACGAACCTGCCTACTGGCAAAAGAAACATGTGTGCAAAGTTTTAGCCTTCTATCTCAATTCGTTCGAAAATTGGCGTGATTACAACAGACAGACAGACGGATATCGCTAAATCTACGTAGATTTTTACGCTGATCAAGAATATATGCACTTTGTTGGGTCTGACATGAGTATTTCGAGGAGTTACAAACGGAATGCCAAAGTTAATACACCCTCCATAGAATCGTGGAGGGTATAAGAAGTGGCAAAGCAGAAGTTCGAATGGGGACCTTTAAATGACGACTATACGAAGATGTGGATCTGCATAAGTAATTTATTGTCATAGGCTGTTGTATCCATTAGAAACTTCAAATACGAAATTTGATACAATTCTGGTGAATAATGCCGGTAAATTCATCAAAATGCCGAATATAGGGAGGTACCGTTTTATGGGGGCTTTACGAAGTCGTGAACATACATGAGCAATTTTTTGTCATAGGCTGTAGTGCCCGTTCCTAAATATGAAAGTGGAAACCATTCCGGTGAAAAGTGTGACACAAATCATCTTCAGACCTAATTATCCTTTATCATTGCATTTGGAATCTAGAGTGATTTACACAAATGGACATACAGATGGAATAAATCGCAAAGTCGACATAGAATATATATATATATATATATATATATATATATATATATATATATATATATATATATATATATATATATATATAAATATATATATATATATATATATATATATATATACATATATATATATATATATATATATATATATATATATATATATATATATATATATATATATATAAATATATATATATATATATATATATATATACATATATATATATATATATATATATATATATATATATATATATTTCATATTTGGTGCAATAACCGCAAAATTGGGTGAAAATATATATGGAAGCAACATTTAAATCTGTAACAACGAAGATTTATCTAAATTCGGACCGACTCTCACTAATTTCAAAAGAGCCAACTCAATGATTTGTGGAAAATTTCGTCGCAATCAAGTTCTACCTGTACTTTGTTTACAAAAATACGTGGACAGACAGACGGACATTCATAAATCGAGAATTTGATTTTATGAAGATCATCAAAAGGAACTATGGGCCTACTTCGTTTTCTTATGCATGTAAGAAAGAAATGTACAAAAGAATAATACCCTGGACCCACACAGCGGTAGAGTATAAAAATGTTCGGCTAATGCCAAAGAGATAAAATAACTATGCATGGTGATTTTTTTATTCAATGAGAACTTTAAAATGCTAATTGAGAGACAAATAAATTGGAAATTGAAGGTGATCTATGCCAAATCGCTCACAAATATAGGACATTTTGAGAATATGAATTTCGAAATTATAAATTTTTCATGGTTTTAGAGTTTATGTGTAAATTTATTCTTTACCTCTATTTGTACTTCAAATTTTACGTTGTGGATTTCCTTACCGCCCTGGACATCAAACACAAAGCTTCTCGTTCCAAATTACGGCCCAATTTCATATTACCATATTGCCGTCCTATTTCTAAATACTCTTGGACATCAACGGTTATGTTTTGATCAGATAAACTGCCTGTGGCACAGATAGACGAACTATCTCGCAGACGACTTCCCATGGAATCTTCGGAAAACGATTCGAATTGCTTGTCACCACATGGAATCCCACGATGAGCTTCTCTTCCTTCTTTACCACATAATTTGGCAAAATAACGTTTACGTTCTCTGGCAGATTCATAATTACAGCAAGGATCATGTTCAGCTAACTCTTTTTCGCCATCCAGATTATTCTTAATTATTTGTTGGCGAACATTTGCGGAGATCTCTTGAGGCAGCAGAGATGGTTTGCGACAATTTTCCAATATCCAATGGATTTCATCTTTACAGGCTACAACTTGTAATTCATTAAATGGCAAAGGACGTTGTATTGTCACTGCTGTCCTGGTATTGTATAGACCCTCTTCGACGTCAATATAATTTGCGGGCACCCTTCTGGGCGGTTGTTCGGGTGTTAGAAAAGAATAGGGGCCAACTGGCGGTAAACCTTCGGCCTGTTCAATGGCATAACGACGATCGAATTTGCAGCAATATTTCCAGGAAGAAAAATCGCCGCACCATTTGTGAAATCTTCCACTAACATGAAGGCCATCATCAAACCACATATCTTCAATTTCATGAAGCACACCATCCAGAAAAGTTCCGCGGAAGCTAAAATTGTAGGGTTCAGCCAGATGAAGTGTGCCATAACCATTGAAATGACCCCGACTAAAATATCCTTTATATACACTGCCATCGGGATATGTGTAGGTACCATAACCATCAGGACATTGTAGAGCATTTTGCCACACTCCTTGGTAATGACTGCCAGTTATGAGACGTTGTTTTGTGTCATGATTTTGACTAAAGTTTGGCATTGAATCTTTCTCGTCGACATCTGGTGTGGCGGATATGTTTTTCTTATTTTTGAGAGATGTTGGATTTTTTTCCATTTCGATGTTAATATCGTTTTTCTGGTATTGGTATTAAAAATATTTGAAATATTCTCCAAGGCACTTTTATCATTATTTAAATTTTTATTTTCCTAGGTATGGACAGTTACTATGTTTCCCTATTGATTCAAAACAAAGGATGACAGCTATATCGCTATCACAGCTAATCGGAATCAATTTCCATTAAATTTGACGCAGGTTTTGTTTCTCCTCGTACTAAATGTCATTGGTGAATAGTACAAATTATGACTTTGAGAAGGCTTAAATATAAAATCGGGTGAAACAGATTATATACCTGAACATATATACAGGGTGAGATAAAAAACTGCAACAAATCAAACACAATAATTTTTACAGTTTTTTTTTTTTAATTTTATTAAAATAAAGCAAAAATGTCGGAAATAGCTTCAAATTTTAGAATAAGTTTAGATTTATTCGAATTGGTCACCGTTGGAACAAATTATGGCCTTCAAATGGCCAATGAAAACAAACGCTACCTGAATATTGCTCTGCGGTATTTTGACCCATTCCCGGCGAAGCGCTTGCTTTAAGTGATAGACACTTCGATATTTTTAGTGCCAACCTTGCTGTCCAAAATACTCCAGACACAATTGTCCAACGGATTGGTATCCGGAGATTTTGGTGGCCATTGTGCGCTGGAAATGAAGCGAGGAACCTCATTTTGTAATCATTCTTGGGTGGCGCGTGCTGAGTATGATGGTACTGAGTCCTGTTGGAATGTCCAAAGTCTGCGGCCAAACCGTTTGCGTGCCCAAGGCTTTAATACACCCTCTAGAATATTTTCGCGATAATATTCGGCATTTATTCTGACGGTCGATTAATACGAGCGGAGAGCGACCATCGGGTGTTATGGCGGCCCACACCATCACCATGGCCGGCGCTTGAGTTCTGATGGCCAACCGAAGGTGCACATTTTCAGCTGACCTCTTTGACAAAATACGATCACTTTGTTTGTTTACAAACTGCTGGACAACGAATGATTTCTCATCGGAAAAAACCAAATTCGGCAGTTCACCACTTTCGGCCAAGCGAAGCAACTCTTTAGCTCTTTTGAGTCTATTTTCTTTCTGTTGCGGTGTAAGTTCTTGCACTTTTTGGATTTTCAATGGCTTTACACCGAGCTCATTTTTCAATATTTTCCGAATGGAATATAGCGATATGTTCATCTCACAAGCCATTTTTCGACCGGGTTTCGATCAAGTCGCTTCTTTACTTTTCGAACCATTTATGCCGATGTTGCTGTTTTCTTCCGTCCACTTCCTTGACGTCAGGCTACGCTACCAGTATCAGTATCACGGTAATGAACGATGGTACGAGACACAAAAGATTTATTCACATTGAAATGCTGGAGTGCTCCAACGGTAGCCACTTGTGGTTTTCCAGCCAAATATAAAGAAATCACACTATCACGCTTGAATTCCAGCACGAATAACTTTTTTTCTGGAAAATTCTCTCCAAAATGCTTTTGTACACTTGCAAACAATATAGTGAGCTGTCACTGGAATAATTTTAACAGCTGTTGGACGAGTGGCTTAGAAATGACAGCAGTCTGAAGTTGGTTGCAGTTTTTTCATATCATCCTGTATATGGGAGCTATATCTTCATTTTGACCGATTATCTCCAATTTCAATAGGGTTCGTCCTTGGGTCAAACAAATATCATAAGCAAAAATACATCCACGTATCTCGATGGATCGTATTGAAATAGGCATACTTCAATTCAGATCGAATGAGCATTAAAAATGTAGCAATTTTATGCAATTTATCTGCACACTTTAATACAGAGGATGCTGCATTTTAGCAGCCAAAATAAATTTATAAAATTTGTGCAAATCACATGAAATGGATTCACAGAATATGAAAATCGAAATAATAGAGTTTTAATCATAGAATTAACACGAAATTTTGTTTCATATTTCACTTAATTTCGGTAAGCTTACGATGAACATAAAAAAGTTCCAAAGGCCCATTTTGCATGATAATTTGAAAATTACCTATTTTTGACGGTAATGGCAAAAAAGGTTAGAGAATCCCACCAGCTGACTAAGTTTCATTTATTTTAGAGCACCATAGGACATATTTTAGAAAAATATTTTTATACGCTATGTCTTTCTGTTAGTAGCTCCTCGAAATAATCACGTTAGACCCTACAAAATGAATATATTCTTAATCAGAAAAAATTCTTGACCTCATGGTCGAGGGTATTAATTTGTTATACCCTCAGTCAGGCACCGCCCCGACAAAAAGTCGAAATTTTCAAAGAAAATATTTTACTGCACAGAAAGAGAAAACATCATCCAACTTTGCAAATCCGAAATGAGAAAATGGACAATATCGGTCCACTCTAAATTTTGAATAATTATAACTCCTATAAAATGCGAAATTGTGTTCAAATTTGACACATCACAATATTTTTACTAACGAAAGATCTATTGGGAAGATAACAGATATCGGCCCTGCTGGTATCTCCCCCATAACGAGTTAAAATTTGGAATAAACTCTCAAAAAATTAGCATCGGATTCATTATAAGCCTCACATATTCCAAAATTTTCACTAAAACAAGATCTGACGTGTAGATGGAATATATCGGTTCGCTCCTTCTGGAACCTCCCCCACAAAGAGTCATCATTTCAAATAACCATAACAATTATAAAATCCGAAATAAGCATCCGGTTCTCTTCAAATTCCAAACATCCCATTATATCCAATATCTGCTGTAAAGATGAAAAAATAGCGGCACACTCCTTCTGGTACGTCCTCTACAAAGGGTTTAAAGTTTTGCAAAATAAAACGCTCATAGCATCAAATTCTCTTCAAACTTTACACATCCAAACAATTTTGTTAACGCAAGAAGATCTGTTGTGAAGATGATGTATATCTGCCAACCCCTTCTGTATATGTATTTCCAATTGTAAAATGTGAGAAAAGAAAGAACAACCTTATTCTTTGGATGTAGTTTCAATTCTAGTTTTATTTCAAAAATATTTTCCTTACGTACTACTGAAACTAATCTAACTTAACCTAGTCGCAGCCACACAATTGTTCTTATCTATTCTAATACTGAATGGAGAACATTGCAGGGCTGCTTGGCATCTCATTCAAGTGGTCTTGTGCATCTACTGAGCGCATCGATATCTGTGCGTGTGGGTCATAACCTTTATTATCTCACACATTATCGTATGCGTCAGCGCACAAGATCACTGAATACTTCACATGTGATATTTTATGGCGGCTGGGAAATATTTAATTTTAGAATATTTATTGTTTATTGCTAGATTTTCCCAGCGCCTCAACCGCACTCAAAAGTATGTACAAAGTATTTTGTACACCAATTTTATGCGAAATCATTAATTCCATATTCATCTCAGGTTTCCGGTTGAGGGAAATATTTAGATTTGGCAAGTTGTATAGAATCAATGACTTGTTTCGCAAGTTATGACAGATAAAAATATTGAAAATTGTGAACCCTTAACGGCGAGATACCAGAAGGGGTTCACATATATATCACACAGATCTTGTGTTAGCAAAAATGTTTGTATGTGTGAAATTTGAAGAGAGTTGGATGCTTATTTCGCTTCTGAGCATTGGGCGTTTTGTTATTCAAAATCTTGAGCCCTATATGTAGGGAGTACCAGAAGGAATGGTCCGATCTCTACCATCTATATAACAGATCTTGTGTTGATGGAAATATTGAGATGTATGAGTGTGAGTGGAATCGAATGTTAATTTCATAGGGATTCATACCAGAATTAGTGGACGATATATCCCATCTTCATAGCAGATCTTGTGTTAGTAGAAATAATGGGATGTCTGAAAGAACCGGATGCTTATTTTTATGATCGTTTTGATTATTAAAAATTTTGAACCTTTGTGGGGAGGTCCCAGAAGGAATGATCTGATGTTTACCATATTTATTACAGATCTTCTATTGATAGAAATATTGAGTGCTAAGTCTGAATTGAAGCGGATGTTTATTTCGAGTTTTATGAGCTTCGTGGATATTCAATATATTGACCCTTTGTGGGGGAGGATTGACCCCACATACTCCATCTTTACACCAGACTTGGGTTAACGAAGATATTGTGATGTGTGCAATTTGAAGACAATCGGACGCCTACTTCACATTTTATAATAGTTTTAATTATTAAAAATGTTCACCCTGGGGGAGGTACTTGATAGAGTGGACCGATATTATCCATCTCCAAACTCAATCTAAGTTAGATAATAGAATTACAATGTACCAATTTTGGACGAAATTTGATGCTCCCTTCTACAGTTATCATGCGAGTTACCTACAGCCACCAATAAACAACATTATTATTAAGTTCATTATTTTCAACCACAACCTCATTTATTAATAACATCATTATTATTAACACCATTATTATTAACATCATTATTATTAACATCATTATTAGTTACAACATTGTCATAAGCACCAAAGAGCTAACACCAATATTGTTGACATTATTTCGTCAGCAATAATTCTCCACTTCAACATCACAATAACAACACTAGTAATAAAACTACGACGGAAATAACCCAAAAAGAAATGTTTACTTTTACTGTACCCAATACAAATTTTTAGCTTAAGTATTTTTCTTGATAGCTCTAGATTTTATGTTTCTTTGTTCTTTGTTAACTCTAAGAAAAATCAATAATTGTAAAATCACTTAAATATAAGAATTTTTTGAATAAAGCATTAGTTGTATTTGGCATCTAAAACAGAATAATTCTTGTTTTCTTATTTGTCGGCGGTACGGAAGTTAACTGGCGCAGTCGTACGGCCATTGTTGGTGCGGTCTTTCTCAAGTGAAAAAAAAATATAATTAAATAAATGTATCCTTAAAACAGGAAAAAAAACAAAAAAAAAAAAAAAAAAAAAAAACAGTGACAAGTTAATTGTGGAAAAAACAGTGAACTATCCTTTAAAGGACATAAAAAAAAAAAAAAAATTTTTTTTTTGAGAAAAATTTGGTGAAGGAAAAAATATATTAAATTAATTAGGCTTGACGGTATATCAAGTAATCCTTAAGGAGAAAAATCGTGCGCCAACAATCGGAAAAAAAAGAACCTACGTCCGTACAACCGAGAAAATCAAGTGCCAATACAATATAGTATTTTGTTGAAGGAATATCAACAATTTACTATAAGAAGAGAAGGAATATCTCTTAAATAAAAATATATATTTAAAATCAAAAATAATATTTTGTTGACGGAATATCAACAAATATAACCATCCAGAGAGAATTAATATCTTTTTGGTTGGAATAAATATTTAATAAAATTGTTGAAGGAATATCAACAAATTATATCTTAAATAAAAAATATATATAAATTCATAAATAATATTTTGTTGAAGGAATATCAACAAATATTACCATCCGGAGAGAATGAATATCTTTTTGGTTGGAATAAATATTTAATGAAAATCGTTGAAGGAATATCAACAAATAATACGGTCATAGTGGATCAGATCAGATAAAACAAGAAAAAAACCAACTAACAAAAACAAATAACAATACAGTGAAGATCAAAAAAAAAAAAGGAAAATCAACTAAAAATAACAATTAAAAAGTTAATAACATATAACAATAACAACAACCGTAACAAAAACGAAAAAAAAAAAACAAAAACAAGCAACAATTAAAACAACAAACAACAACTACAAGTGAAGAACAAGAAATAGTCCTGAAGCAGTCCATATCTACAAGCAACTTATACAGGTCTCATCGGAGGAAAGAAGCAGATAAAAACCTTGGAAATCAACAATGAAATTATTTATTATGATAATACTAGGGTAATTATTTTAAGAAAATTATAATATTTATCACTATTATATTACTTTATAAAATATAAAACAGAAATAAGCAAAGAAATATTTCAATTATAAAGAAAAAGGCTAATCAAAATATCTCAAATCAATAAAAAGGGTAATTATATTAAATGCGAAGACTAAGACCAAGACCATATTCTATTCGATACTTAACTGCAATACCGGAACAACAAGAAATGACTACCGTTAATGACATTAGTGCCCCTCAGGCGCTACAATCTCAACAACCGTCACAATCCTCTCAAGCATACGAAACATTAAAAATTCCAGATGCCGTAAAAGATTTACCAACATTTAATGGAAATCCAAGGCAACTAAATGATTTTTTAGAAAACGTTGAAGAGATTTTAAGAATATTAGCGAATATCGATGGTTCTAACCAAGCAACAGTAGTGCTTAGAGCCATCAGAAACAAAATAGTGGGAGAAGCTAATGAAGTACTTAATTCATCCGGTACTCCGTTAGTTTGGGAGGTAATTAAAGCGAATCTAATACTTAAATATTCGGATAAAAGGAGTGAAACCTCCCTTGTGCGTGAACTCCACAATTTACGACAAACTAATCAGACTGTGCAAGAATTTTATGGTTCAGTTATAGAGCTACAGGCAGCAATAAATAATAATATATCAATTCATGAAACTAACAAACATGTCATAAACTCGAGGCGCGAATTTAACGCTAAAATGTGCTTAGATGCATTCTTAATAGGCCTCCGAGAACCCCTTGGCTCAATGATTAGGTCTATGAGACCCGATTCATTAGATGAAGCATTAACATTCTGCATTCAGGAACAAAATATACAATATTCAAGAAGACTAACTTACAACCAACCATTCTACCAACCAAGGTATAGACAGAATACACGGAATTATGCCCCTGCTCGTAATTACCAACCAAATATGAATAACACACATAGATTTACACACGGACAAATTCACCATTACGCACAAAACAATATAAATAGATTCCAAAACACGGTTAATACTCAGGGAAGAAATCAATATAATCCAATAACTAATGCATTTTCACAAAAGGGACCTCAAGCACCTAATGGAAATACCTTTTCTCACAATGGGTCCGGACAGAGCAAATTCAGCAACTTCAGGCAGCAACAGCTTACGACCAAACCCTTACCACCACCAGAACCAATGGATGTTAGTTCTGGTTATAGTCATTTAAGAAAACCTATGACTACACAAACGAGACAGACATCGTACCTAAACAACGTCAATGTGTCTCAAGCTTACCATAATGATCTAGACGGATATTACCACGGACAAACACATGACAATGACTTCGAACAAAACTACACTTATCATCAAAATGATGATAATGACATGAACGATCTAAAAGACCAACAAAATAATGGTATTAGAACGGAATACGAAAATGTAATAGTTGATAATGAAAATTTTCATATGAATGCCTACCCACACCAACGGGATACTTAGATATTAACAAACATGGACACACATTACCCTATATTAACATATCCTCCCCATTTGGTAGACCCCTGAAATTTTTAATAGATACTGGAGCATCGTCATCATTCATAAACCCAGAATTTGTAAATGACGAAGAGTGTATGACTTGCAAACCAATTACAATCACAACAATTTTAACTAAACACTCACTGGACAAAAAAATTAAACTACCCTTATTTACGGAATTCAAACAAAAAGGAGATACAGAATTTTTTGTCTTCAAATTTCACAACTATTTCGATGGACTAATAGGATTGGACATATTAGATTTTCTCAAAGCTAAAATAGACCTAGGTAACAAAACTCTAGTAACAAGTCAAGCCATCATACCTATTCATCTCAAACCCAATTTTACTTCTGAGAAATTCATTATTCCAAGCTCTTCCAGAGTTGTTATTAATGTACCGGTAGACACACAAAATGGTAGCTTTTTTCTCCCAAGGACTTTTTTGGGTTCCGACCTCTTTATTTCAGAGGGACTGTATCATTCTAAAAAGTGGTACAGCCTTGTGGAAATAGTTAATACTTCTGGACATGATAAAATTGCATACATTGAACAACCAATAAAGACGACACCATACAACGACCAGAATTACATCGAAGTTAATAACTTCAGTTTAGAACACAACTGTATGAATGATAATCATGACATTTTAGATTCGATAAGGACCGGTCATCTTAATAAAGAGGAAAAACAAGCTTTGCTGAAGGTTTGCAAATGCTTTGAAGATGTGTTTTTCAAGGAGGGAGAACAATTGACATTCTCGAATCAAATCAAACACCAAATAAGGACAACTGACGACAAACCCATTTTTACAAAATCATACAGGTACCCTTACATACACAAAGAGGAAATACGCAAACAAATCGATAAAATGTTGCAACAAGGTGTAATTAGAAGAAGTTTTTCACCATGGAGTGCTCCTATATGGATCGTACCAAAAAAATTAGACTCGAGCAATATACAAAAATGGAGACTTGTTATAGATTATCGCAAATTAAACGAGAAAACTGTTTCTGATAAATATCCCATACCCAACATAACTGACATATTAGATAAATTGGGGAGAAGTCTCTACTTCACAACTTTAGATTTAGCTAGCGGTTTTCACCAGATCGAAATGCACCCAAAAGATATTGGTAAAACAGCATTTTCTGTCGATAGAGGTCACTATGAATTCGTAAGGATGCCTTTTGGATTAAAAAATGCTCCATCCACTTTCCAAAGGGTAATGGACAATGTATTAAATGACTTGATCGGGACAGTCTGCCTTGTATATTTAGATGACATAGTTATATATTCAACTTCCTTAGAGGAGCACATACAACACTTGAAAAAAGTACTCGGTAAATTACGTACAGCCAATCTTAAGATACAACTGGACAAATCAGAATTCCTAAAGAAAGAATGTTCTTTTCTCGGACATGTTATTTCCACTGATGGTATTAAACCCAACCCTGATAAAATTCATGCCATAAAAGCTTTCCCCGTACCAAAAACACAAAAACAAATAAAATCATTTTTAGGACTACTCGGTTATTACAGGAAATTTATTCAAGATTTCTCGAAATTAACGAAACCCCTCACAGAATGTCTTAAGAAAGGGAGAAAAATAATATTAAACGAGAGATATTTGAACACATTTGCTACTTGCAAAAATCTTTTAATGAACGACCCACTGCTCCAATATCCTGACTTTTCAAAACCATTTAATTTAACCACCGACGCTAGCGACTTTGCTTTAGGAGCAATACTTTCCCAAGGACCAATAGGTAGTGACAAGCCTATATGTTACGCAAGTCGTACATTATCGAATAGCGAAATAAATTACTCGACGATAGAAAAAGAATTACTTGCTATCGTATGGGCGACAAAATATTTCAGGCCATACCTTTTTGGAAGGAAATTTAAAATAATTACCGACCATAGGCCCCTTACATGGATCATGAGTCTAAAAGAACCAAATTCAAAATTAATCCGCTGGAGATTAAAACTAGAAGAATATGACTATGAAATTATCTACAAAAAAGGAAAATTAAATACTAACGCAGACGCACTAAGTCGTATTAAATTAGACAATCTATCTGTAAATGAACATGTCGATATAAACACTAATTCAGTTGATAACATCTCAAACCATGGTACACAAGGAACAACAATCCATTCCTCCGACGAAAATGTTGACGATGGAATACCGATATCAGAAAGACCAATTAACGAATTTAATATTCAAATTATATTTCAAACTCAAATCGGTGGCTCACCAATAACCTTAGAAACAATATTTAAAAATAAAATACGCAAGACTATACGTAGAGAAAAGTACGACGAACAAACATTGACTAACATTTTCCAAAATTATATAGCACCAAATAAAGTCTCTGCGCTTATGGCAGATGACGATACATTTAAATTAATTCAAAGCACCTACTCAAAATACTTTGCAAACAGCAAACTATTTAAGTTAGTACGATGCATGGACATTCTACAAGACATAAGAACCATTGATGAGCAAGACAAAATAATTAATGAATACCATATGAACCATAACCATAGAGGTATTCAAGAGACATACGCACACTTAAAACGAGAGTACTACTTCCCTTTCATGAAAAACAAAATACAAAATTGTATTAATCATTGTCATACATGCCAAACTTTAAAATATGACAGGAAACCACCAAAACCCAAATTTCAAAAACCTGAAATTCCCGAAAAACCACTGGATATTATCCACACAGATATCTATTGTATAAACAAGCGTAATATACTTACCATCATAGACAAATTTTCTAAATTTGCAGCCGCTTACTCTTTAGACTCTAGGAATAGCCTATCAATTCTGAAAAGTTTCAAACATTTCATAAGCCTACACGGCATACCCAAGAAAATTGTTTGTGATCAGGGCGCTGAATTTAATGCATCCATTATAAAAGATTTTTGTAAAATGCATCAGATAACCTTACATTATACATCATTTCATCAAAGTACAGGAAACTCTCCCGTAGAAAGATTACATTCAACCATTACCGAGACCTACAGAATAGTTTACGAAAAGTATAAGTCATCAGAAATACCACTAAATCACGACGAAATACTATCAGAAGTCATTTTTACCTATAACAACGCAATCCATAGTGCTACAAAATTAACCCCATTTGAACTCTTCTATGGTAGGACTTATAACTTCGAAAAGACATTAAGCTATAACTCTGAACATGACTACTTAAATAGACTACAAGAATTTCAAAATGACTTACACAAAATTATTAAAGATAAATTATCCATGGACACTGACAAACGTATAAAAAAACTAAACGCAAATAGGGAAGAACCAGAAGATTTAACTGAAAACCAGACAATATACAGAAGGGAATCAGGGAGGAACAAAATGACCCCTCGCTTCTCAAAGAGGGTAGTCAAGGAAAACAAGAAAGTGACGCTGATAACGTCAAATAACCAAAAACTACATAAAGCCAAAATTAAAAGAAAACGTCTTACATAAACTGACTTCTATTTGTCTTTTAGGTTCGTACCTGTACAATCCGACGTCACAATAACAAACATAACGCAGACTCAGGGACTTATACCACTACAACTAGGCGATGCTAAATTAATCACAGACTTTCAACATCTAATCCATGTTATTAACCTTAAAACATATAACGACAATATTAACACTATAAAGCAAACTTTGGATCGAATAGAGGAGACAAGATTTACAGCATCACAACTTAGAACTACGAAACTGAAACTGAATAATCTCTCAGCCAAATTGGATATATTAACCCCAAATTATAGGAAAAAACGGGGACTTGTAAATGCCTTAGGATCAGCAATCAAATTCATAACGGGAAATATGGACTACAAAGATGCAGAAGAACTAAATAAAAACATTGACAATTTAACTAGAGGAAATACCCAAATAAAAACAACGCTTAAAAACCAACTGATGTTAAATAACAAAATGATAACAAGATTCGAAAACATTACCAATCACATAAATGAAGAACAAAACCTAATAGAACGTTCTATAATGATGATTCAAAACCAGACAAGAAATGCCATAAACCCCTCGGTTAATGCAATAATCCAAATGCAAAATTTACTTCAAATCAGTTTTAACATAGATATACTTACCGACCATCTTAATGATATCGCAGAATCAGTAGTATTAGCAAGGCTTAACACCGTCCCAAAATTAATATTAACTACTGACGAACTGAATGAAATACACAACATACTTAACAATGCAACGGACATTATATCACCAGAACATATATATGAATTACTACAACTGACAGCATATTATAACGACACAAACATAATATTTGACATACAAATTCCTATAATTTCTAATGAACTATTTAAATTATTACACATAATCAAAACCCCCATAAATAACACCTTAGAAATAATAACCGGTGAATACGCTTTAATAAACAATGATAACCTTTATCTTTTCGACAACCGATGCAAACAAATAGAACAAAAATTTTACTGCAACTATGAAACTCAATACGAAAGAAATAGAGATTGCCTAAAATCAATTTTGCTTAGAGAAGAAACGGTGGCATGTCACCTTAGAGACATAGGATTAACTACGGACATAATATATCCAGAACCAAATTACCTAGTGCTTATAAACCCTCCAATAGGAAACATAACCACAGTATGTAACAACGTAACTAAGAGTCTACCAATCAAGTCTTCCTCTGTTATTAATTTTAATGAATGCAAAATCTTATTTAATAATGTCTGGTATACAGATAAACCGAATATTCACCAAGAAAACATTAGCACAATAACCTTCCAAACTAGCTTCTCAAACAATATTACAACACTCTCCATAAGAGACGAACTAACATTACCCAAATTAGATCAATACAGATTCCAAAATAAAGCAAATATCGAATTTCTTCAAACAGACTCTGACAATTACAAAACAATTTCTTATTCCGCATTTGGTATAATTAGTTCTATAATCATAATATTATCAATAATATTAGTAATAAGAAAGCCTATAAAATTAATCTACTCCATAACCCACAACAACAATGAAGTTCTGGCTACAAATGATCCGAAGCCCCTTTGGCCCTCACTTCATTCTGGAGAGGGAGGAGTTACCTACAGCCACCAATAAACAACATTATTATTAAGTTCATTATTTTCAACCACAACCTCATTTATTAATAACATCATTATTATTAACACCATTATTATTAACATCATTATTATTAACATCATTATTAGTTACAACATTGTCATAAGCACCAAAGAGCTAACACCAATATTGTTGACATTATTTCGTCAGCAATAATTCTCCACTTCAACATCACAATAACAACACTAGTAATAAAACTACGACGGAAATAACCCAAAAAGAAATGTTTACTTTTACTGTACCCAATACAAATTTTTAGCTTAAGTATTTTTCTTGATAGCTCTAGATTTTATGTTTCTTTGTTCTTTGTTAACTCTAAGAAAAATCAATAATTGTAAAATCACTTAAATATAAGAATTTTTTGAATAAAGCATTAGTTGTATTTGGCATCTAAAACAGAATAATTCTTGTTTTCTTATTTGTCGGCGGTACGGAAGTTAACTTGCGCTCCTGCCTGGCAGACGGATGGACGTACATCGCTAGATCGACTTCAAATGCCCTCAAACGGATTTGGTCCAAGAATATAGCTATATGCCTGAGGGTATACAACTGTATATAGTCTACGTTATTTTCAGGCGGTGCTGCAGAATATTTGGAAATTTGCGAGAAAATCTGTTTTGTAGTTATCGATCCTATAAATTACAAACAAACAATCAAACGCACCAACATTTTCTATTTTTATGCCCTACAACACTTTGTGTTGGGGGTATTATAAATTTGATTGGACCAAAAATTATGTAACACCTCGAAATATTGGTTTCCCACATAGGAAAGTATGTATGGATCTTCCTATCTCGCCGAGCTGAGTCGATCTGGCTATGTATGTCCGTCCGTCTGTCTGTCCATGTTAATTTGTAATCACTCTACAGGTCGGAATTATGGCCCGACCCTCACGAAATTAAAAATGGAGGTGGGGCTAGGGCCAGAATAGAAGCCTATTGCTTTTGGTTATGATCGGATAATATTTAGGGGTTGAAATGTACCAAAAACTGACACAATTCCTGATTTTGCAGTTGCTATACAGGTCGCCAGGTAGACCAATCAAAGCGGTAGACCAATCAAAGCGGAAGTAAGCATGGTTCTAGAGTTTAGGGCTGGGCAGAAGCCTTCCAATTTTGATGGTAATCGGGTAATATTTAGTGGGTGAAATAGGTCATAACATTTGTGTAAAATAAAAGTCAAATTTTCCATTAAACCGTGAATAATTTTTAATCCCGGCAAAATCACAAATAGACGAACAGGTCAATTCTGACCGATAGATTTTGTAGTATTTTGTGACATTTTTGTATTTTTCATATTTTTTATCGCATTTGATTTTTTTCAATTTGACTTATGATATTGAAGTGTATATTTTGTAATACTTTTTCGCCTTACAACACAGGTTAGGGTTATTATATACAGATTGTAATTATCTTCCGATCGTCACGAAAATTTTCACAAGGGTAGGGTTAGGCTCAGAAGGGCTAAGCCTATTGTTTTCAAAGGGTTTGTTTTTAGGGTTTGAAACGGACCAGAAACAGAAAAAATTTCCTGATCAGAGGAGAGTTAAGGACAGGGAAGAAGTCTAGCATTTTGGATGACCATTTGATTATATTTAGCAGTAAAATCGACAGCACGACGGAGTGCGTAAATATGTGGCAAATGTCCCTGATCAAAATACTGAGGGTAATATCTGGACAGTGCTCCATGACATAATTTCAAAAGCGAAATCTTCCAAAATGGATTTGGGCTAAAATGGCTTCTAACATATTTTAGAGTTGTAGGGTATAACATGGTCGTCCCCGCACGTCTATAGCCTTTGCTTACTGGTTTATAGATATAGTTGATTACGCTTCCTTAATTCTTGTTTTGAGTCGTAAGCAATTGGAATACCAAGACATTGAGTCCCGATTGTCTACAAATTGTCTGCTACCTACCGAATATCACCATCAACTGTATCAACTGTCAACACATATCCTCTATAGATTATTCTGCTTATACAACCGAATATATTTATATAAATTTGATACCGAATTCCTAACATATAAGTATAAGACAATTTCTCCCTTTAATATGTTATGGCAATATCAAAGAGAGAAATTAAAACCATCCTCTTATTAAAGTTTAGTTAATGCTTTGCTCCCTTTCCACAGTCTGGCTTATTTCATTTGAATTCCATAAATGCTTGCCTGGATGTTAAGTATTATTTTCAATACATCATTAAGTTTTGTTATACCCTCCACCTTGGAAAGGATGGTGTATTAACTTTGTCATTCCGTTTGTAACACCTCTAAATATTCGTCGTAGACCCCATAAAGTATATATATTCATAATCAGCATAAAATTCTTAGTCGATTTAACGATGTCCGTCTGTCTGTCTGTCTGTCTGTCTGTCTGTCCGTCTGTCTGTCTGTCTGTCCGTCTGTCTGTTGAAATCA
This sequence comes from Musca domestica, assembly GCF_030504385.1. Classification (NCBI taxonomy): domain Eukaryota; kingdom Metazoa; phylum Arthropoda; class Insecta; order Diptera; family Muscidae; genus Musca; species Musca domestica. The sequence goes on from NW_026712435.1 coordinate 18,700,158, forward strand.
CGATACAGCCCACATTATTTGACGTAGAGCGCCAAAATTTAGCAGAGCAATTTGTATTGTGTCTAGGATGGTTGGTATTGAAAATGAATATTGAATCGGTCCACATTCTGGTATAATCCCCATATAACGGTACCTCCCGATATTCGGTATTTTGATGATTTATGCCACATTTTTTCACGCATTTGTCTGAAAATTGGTAGTTGTAGGTCATAACGGATCCCTGAGCGTGTGGCAAAACATTGCATGTATAGGTCCACGTTGTGGTATAGCCCTCATATAACGGTACCTCCTGATATTCGGTAATTTGATGATTTTTGCCATATTTTTTCACGGATTTGTCTGAAATTTGGTATTTGTTGGTAATAATGGATTCCAGCTCCGGTGGCGAAACATTGCATGTATGGGTCCATGATTTGGTGTAGCCCCCATATAACGGTACCTGCCGACATTCGGTATTTTGCCACATTTTTTCACTGATTTGTCTAAAAATTGGTATTTGTGGGTCATAATGGGTCCTAGTTCGTGTGGCGAAACATTGTAATTATAGGTGCACGTTTTGGTGTAGCCCCCATATAACGGTACCTTCCGATATTCGGCATTTTAATGGTTTTTGACACATTTCTTCTAATGTTTCTTTTACCCTAAGGTGGAGGGTATTAAAAGTTTGGCCCAGCCGAACTTAATGTTTTTTACTTGTTTTATATTTTCTTAATCTGGTTTTGTATACGGTTCAGTATTGGACAGAACATGCATAATATCCAAAATATAAGTCTTTCAACTATATCACACCCTAGCTTCACTGTGACCCTAGTTTTTCCATCTTTCGCTAACAATGGAATTTTACCTTTTGTCCTGCTTCCAAAAATTAATCAAAAATGTTAAAGCAAAAGAAACAGAATTGCTACGAAAATGACTAAGCTTTCTTTTCTAGCTTCCTTTGTCCTGCACCACCCAACACTAACCTATAGACAACTGGATTTCTATTGTTAAATTTTCCCCAAACCAACATATTGTCAGTGTCTATTGTTGTCGTATGCCATACACGTTTGAGTGAAAATTCCAAAGTAAGTTTCCATGTTAAGGTGTTGTCCGGAATACATACTTCAACGGTCATGACGTGGCGTCGTTTGCCGGAAACACCTTTAAAATGGTGAAAAGGCTTAAGGCAACATGCATTAAGGAATTTTTACTCATACATCAAAATACCTTGAAACACGTTGTGTGTTCGTATATGTCTTCCTTTAATGTTGTATGCCTGTCAGGCCTGTTTTCCCGTTATTCTTTTTTTTTTTGATTCGCAAACTAAGGAATGGCACCTCAACTTGAATGTCATATGTGCGTGAAAATAAAAAAAAAGATAAATGAATTGATGGCGCTCACATGAAATTGACCTACTTTGTCACCAACAGACACACACACACATACATAACTGACCACGACGGCGTGAAGGTTTAAGAAAATTTTTGATTTGTTTACTTTTTGAAAATTGTGGGCCAGCTGCATAGTTTGTGTTTTATTCTCCATATTCTATTTGGGTTAATGGCATTTCCCGCTAAACAGAGTGCACGCGTTGTTGTGGCTCAAAGGATACGTGTTGAAAAGCCATTTTCATCCATGTGGACTGTAACTAATGTTGTGTTACAACCTTACATTTGTCAGCCGAATTAAGACATTAAAATAGCTTTTAAATCTTTTAATTTTAAAGGGATGGGTAAGTGAAAATTGTGATTTAGAATATACAAGTATAAGTTTATAGTAAACGCCACAATGTGATACGGAAATTTAAGCGGGTTTAAGTTTTGATTTAGCTTTTGCAATAGGTTGGTGTTAAAGGCAAGGAGGTTTAATTTTTTCGTATGGAGTTCACAATAACATTTGTATATTTAAAAAAATAAATACAGAACAAGTAAAAAAGCAGTAAGTTCTTTGAATACCCTCCACCATTTGGTAAAATTTAACAATTTTCAAAAAAATAAAATCCGTTAAAAATTCTGTTAAAATCTTAAAAATACCGAATATTAGGGTCTATACGACGACGTGGACCTGCATAGGCAACTTTTGTCACAAGCCATTACAATATTCAAATGCGAAACTTTTAAAAGAAAATCTGTTTATAATGTAGCTAAAGTCATCAAAATACCGAATATAGGGAGGTACCATAGTGGTTATAAAATGTGGACCTGCACAGACAATTTTCTGTCATAGGCTGTAGTATCCATTACGAACTTCAAATGCGAAATTTGAAACAATTCCGGTAAATAATGACGCTAAAATCATCAAAATACCGGATATCGGGGGTACCATTATACGGGGGCTATACGAAGACGTGGACCTACATGGCTCATTTTTTGACTTTGGATGTAGTATCCATTACGAACCTTAAATACCAAATTTGAAACGATTCCGGTAAATAATGTCGCTAAAATCATCGAAATACCGAATATCGGGGGGTACCGTTATATGGGGGCTATACGAAGACGTGGACCTGCATAGACAATTTTCTGTCATAGGCTCTAGTATACATTTCGAACTTTAAATACTAAATTTGAAATAATTCCGATAAATAATGTCTCTAAAATCATCAAAATTCCCAATATCGGGAGGTACCGTTATATGGGGGCTATACGAAGACGTGGACCTACATGGTCCATTTTCAATAATAAGAGTCATACAGACATAATACACATTTGAGTAAAATTTTATCAACCTACTTCATTTCGTTCGGAAGCTAGAGTGATTTTCACAGACGGACGGACATCGCTAAATCGACATAGAATTTTATGCTGATCATGAATATATATACTTTGTGGGGTCTAAAATGTATATTTCGAGGTGTTACAAACGGAATGACAAACTCCATACTATGGTAGAGGGTATAAAAAGAACTTCGATTATGGCAGGGGAGACAAAAACAATGGAAAGTGTACCGGGAAACATAGGCCCAATGTCGCGTCCAACTCAAACTATGAAAGTTGCAAACTATAAACTAACACCTAAAAACCTTAATTTTTACACCCTCCGCCATACATAGTATGAAGGGTATATTAAGTTCGTCTTTCCGCATGTAACTCAACGATATAATAATTGTAGACCCTATAAAGTATATATATTCATAAAATTCAAAGACAATTTAGCCCTGCCCTTCTGTTTAGCGCTGCCCTTCTGTTGTAATCACGCTAGAGTCAAAACGAATTAGGATAGGAAGCTAAAAGTTTGCACCGGTCAGTCTTTTGTCTGCAGGCAGGTCAAGTTCGGTCCACGATATCATATAGCCCCCATATAACGATACCCTCAATATTCGGTATTTTGAGGATTGTAACCAAATTTTTCAATTTGATTGTTTTAAAACCCGCACATGGAGTTCCTTGTGTGTACTTTATCCCCTGGAAGAGTATTGTCTATATAGGTCCATGATATTCTATAGCACCTTCCAATTTTGATGGTCATCGGGTAATATTTAGTGTGTGAAATAGACCATAACATTTGTGTTAAATAAAAGTCAAATTTTCCATTAAACCGCAAATATTTTTAATCCCGGCGATATCACAAATGGACGGAACGGTCAATTCTGACCGGTACGTAAATGTCGATAGTAAATATATCGGATATATATAGCGAAATATATACAATATGTATGTACAAAGAAAGGGGATGTTAGCTAGAATGCTTATATCTCAAGAATGGCTGAGAAAAATTTTGTCAATTCAGAATGCCCTCTTTGCATAAAAGAATAAAATCTAAAAAAATGCAAAAAAAGATGCCAATAATGATTTTAATATAAGTTTTGTAGAATTTTGTGATTTTTTTTTATTTTTTCATTTTTTTTTTATCGCATGCGATTTTTTCAATTTGACGTATATTTTGTAATACTTTTTTGCCTTACAACACAGGTTGGGGTTACTATATATAGAGTGCAATTATCGTCCGATCCTCACGAAAATTTTCACAAGGGTAGGGTTAGGCTCAAAAGGGTTAGGCCTTTTGTTTTCATAGATGTCTGCAATATATGTAGGGGTTGAAATGGACCCTCAAAAAATGTTCCTGATTTTGCAGCCGTTGTAGAGGTTACAAATAGAAGCCAAATGGCACGAAATCTCCCATGAAGTTAGAGTTGAGGACAGCGGGTAGAATGGACCACTACTTTTGTGTGAAAAATATTAGCATTACTTACTGGCGATATCCGAAGTACACAAAAGACGAACTTCTGGCTTTTTATGCTGATTTCGTTGACGAATATAGCCAATTATCGTAGACAAGCAAATTATATAGATGAGTCTAAATTTGGATATACAGAGGGCCCCTAGCTTTTGGAGACGATCGCAAAATATTTAGGGGTTCAAATGAACCAAAAAAAACAAGTAAAATAGTATCAGTCGGTTTTGCCGACCGATGTATACCCCCAGCCTTGAGTTATGAACGTGACAGATTTGGACTATATCAACTACTTCTTGTACTTTATATGAGATATGTGCACATTTTCGGAAAATGGAAGTATGCGTCAGGTAGCAGATATAGCGGACCGAAGTATTCCATTTTAAACTTCATCTAATACAGATAAAATATAGTGGCATGTGCAAAATTTGAAGGAAATCGGACTCTTATATCACATTTTATAAAAGTTTTAATTATTCAACATTTTGACCATTTGTGGGGGAGGTATTTGATGGAGTGGACCGATATTGTCCATTTTCACACTTGACCTAGTACTGGCGCAAATATTAAGATTTGCAAAGTTGGAACAAAATCGGATTATCGATTCTCTTTCTGTGCAGAAAAAAAAATTTGAAAATCTCGATCATTTGTGTGGGAGTTACCAGAAGCAGTGAACCGATATATTCCATCTTAACACCAGACCTTGGGTTAATATAAATATTGGTATGTGTGAAATTTGGAGACAATCGGACTCTTACAATACAAGTTAAAAAGTATCAGTCGATATTGCCGACAGATATATACCCTCAGCTTATGTTCGATTAAATAATCAAAATATATTTGACTAGTGTTACAATTATTCAAACGTTTTACCCTCTATGGAGCAGGTTCCGAAGGAATGGGTAAATATTGTCTATTTCGTATCGAACCCCAAAATATGATATAAATATTCCGACGTTCCTGGTATGGATTATATCGACTAGCTCCTTCACTATGCATGAGATATGTAATAATTTTTAGAAAATGTTAAAATGTGCGTGATGTACAAGATAGAGTCTACCGAAATGTTTCACTTTTATACTTCATCTGATACAAATAAAAAATATTGAGCGAAATATTTGGCAACAATAAAATAAAGGATATCTATGTCCAATTTTATGCGAAATCATAAATTCCGATAAATTTCATATTCATATCAGGCTTCTTGTTTAGAGAAATATTTGAGCATAGCAAGTAGTAAAGAATTGCTAAATTGTTTCGAAAGTTATGACAGATAAAATTATTGAAAATTGTGACCCCAGAAGGGGTTGGCAGATATATATTAACTTCACAACCGATCTTGTGTTAGCAAAAATATTTGTATGTGTAAAATTTGAGGAGAGTTGGATGTTTATTTCGCTTTATTTGGGCGTTCGTTTTTCAAAATCTTGAACCCTATGTATGGGGGAGAAGTAATGGTTCGATCTATACCACCTTTATTACAGATCTTGTGTTGATAGAAATGTTGAGATGTGCCAAGTCTAAATGGAATCGGATGTTAATTTGGAGTTTTATTAGCTTCATGGGTATTCAAAATTTCGACACTTTGTGGGGGAGGTACCAGAAGGAGTGTGGCGATACATTCCATTTTCGCACCAGACCTTGGACTTATAAAATAATTAATATGTGTGAAATTTAAAGACTATCGGACTCTTACTTCACATTTTATAAGAGTTTTAATTATCCAAAATTTTGACCCTTTGTGGGAGAGGTTCCTGATGGAGTGGACCCATATTGTCCATTTTCGCACATGACCTAACACTGATGAAAATATTAGGATTCGCAAAATTCCAGCAAAATCGGATTATCCTTTCTCTTTTTGTGCAAAAACGTTTTGACCTTTTGTGGGGCAGGTACAAGATGGAGTGGGCCGATACTAAATAAATTATTTTCTTTGAAAATTTTGACATTTTGTGTGGGAGGTACCAGAAGGAGTGGACCGATATTGCCCATCTCCGAACTCGATCTAAGTTTGACAAAAATATTACGATGTACCAAGTTTGGATCAAATCGAATACTCCCTTCGAGAGTTATCGTGCGCACCAGCCAGCCAGACAGACAGACAGACGGACGGACGGACATCGGTAGATCGACTCCAAATGTTCTGAAACGGATTTGGTCCAAAGAGACCTAGGGTCTAAAACCGTTATTTCGACTAGGCACGTTTTGACCGTATCAAATGATATATACCCTCTGTAGCCATATGGCTGAGGGTATAAAAATTTTATGAGAGTTGTGATTATTTAAAATTTTGACCCCTTGTGGGGGAGGTACCAGAAGGAGTGGACCGATATTGTCCATTTTCACTCTTGACCTAGTACTAACGCAAAATCGGATTATCGTTTCGCTTTCTGTGCAAAAAATAATTTGTTTGAAAATTTCGACCTTTTGTGGAGGAGGTACCAAAAGGAGTGATCGGTATTGCCCATCTCCGAACTCGATCGAAGTTTGACAAAAATATTACGATGTACCAAGTTTGAACCAAATCGGATACTCCCTTCGAGAGTTATCGTGCGCACCAGCCTGACAGACAGACAGACAGACAGACGGACGGACATCGCTAGATCGACTCCAAATGTCCTGAAATGGATTTGGTCCAAAGAGACCTAGGGTTTAAAACCGTTATTTCGACTAGGCACGTTTTGTCCGTATCAAATGATATATACCCTCTGTAGTCATATGGCTGAGGGTATAAAAAAACAGAAATTTTTTTTAAGGACAGCAAAGAAGTCTACCATTTTGGATGACCACTGGATTATACATATATATAGCCATAAAATGGACCACAACAACTAACAGCACGACGGATTGCGTAAATATTGGGCAAATGTCCCTGGTCAAAAAGCTAAGGTTAATATCTGGGCAGTACTCCGTGACATAATTTCAAAAGCGAAAACTTCCAAAATGGATTTGGACATAAGGGGGCTTTCTAATGTATTGTAGTGTTTTAGGCTATCACATGGTCGGTCACGCACTACTATAGCCTTTGCTTATTTGTTGTTAATTTAGCACTTTTCTCAAATTTGCTGCAAACATTTTATGATTTCACTAGTCTGAGTTGTAGAAAATTCTGAGTGGACTCGATTTAACTCGTTTGCAGATCAAAATTCCAAAGCAGTTTAGCGTTCTTTTTTCCATTTTTTCCATTTAATTTTGCCAAATTTGGGAATTTTAAGTTCTTTTTATGTAGAAACGAGACACAAAAAAAAAAAATTATGAATATAGGTCAACATTTTTGTACAGGCCGTATATAAAGATACCCTTCGAGCTTTGATATTGCGAGGGAGGCTATAGGAATCAGTGAACTTTTACAGACAATGTCCTGATATCGATAGAATCCATTAGAATCACGAGCTCGTGTGGCATGTTCATGAACTAAAGCCTAATCATATTTTTGTTGTCTAGTCAGTTGGAAAAGGCCGGTCAAACTTTACATACATAGCTAATTACATCTATAAATACACACATATTCGTGAATGAAAATTAATTTCCCAGAAATTTCAGGAATTAAGGTTAAAAGGGATGAAATGTCATGTCCAACAACGCACATAAAGCAGACAAGCATTTTCAACAGAGGTTACTTTACACAACAAAATTATATGTATCTGACATATAGTGAAATGAATTGTGTTGTTTTACATTGATATAATGAAAAAAGTGACCATGGAAGGTAGAATTTCTTGGTTCCATACAATGCACTATGAAGTCAATGATATGTTTTGGCGGCAAGAAATCACAGGGACGAGGTAGAGCTCCCGAAGTTTGTTTTTAGGTACTGGTTACTATGAGAACAACATCTGCCAAATTCCTTTCGAATCGGAAAGAATATAGATATAGCTAACACATATAACGTTCATCCGATTTGAGATTTAGGCCCCTCAGAGTTGTAATAAGAACTCTATAACAATGATTTTCGGTATGTGGAATCAGATACAGCTTAAAAATACAGGGTGAGATGAAAAAAATGCAACCATCTTCAGACTGCTGTCATTTCTAAGCCACTCGTCCGATAGCTGTTAAAATTATTCCAGTGACAGCTCATTATATTGTTTACAAGCTTTCAAAAGCTTTTTTTGACAACTTTCCAGAACAAAAGTTATTCATGATGCAATTCAAGCGTGATAGTGTGATTTCTTTATATTTGGCTGGAAAACCACAAGTGGCTATCGTTAGAGGATTTCAGCATTTAAATGTGAATAAATCTTTTGTGGACGGAAGAAAACAGCAACATCAGCAGAAATGGTTCGAAAGTTAATGAAGCGACTTGGTCGAACCCCACGTCGCAGGGGCCGACAAATGGCTCGTAAGCTGAACATATCGCAATGTTCCATTCGATAAATATTGAAAAATGAGCCCGGGGTAAAGCCATTGAAAATCCAAAAATTGCAAAAACTTACACCGCAACAGAAAGAAAATGGTCTCAAAAGAGTTGCTTTGCTTGGCCATAAGTGGTGAACTGCCGAATTTGGTTTTCTCCGATGAGAAAGCATTCGTTGTCCAGCAGTTTGTAAACAAACAAAATGATAGTGTTTACTTGCCAAAGAGGTCAGCTGAAAATGTGCACCTTCGGTTGGCCACCAGAACTCAAGCGTCGGCCATGGTGATGGTGTGGGCCGCCATAACAGCCGATGGTCGCTCTCCGCTCGTATTAATCGCGAAAATATTCTGGAGGGTGGCACTCAAACTTTTTGGCCGCAGACCTTGGACATTCCAACAGGACTTAGCACCAGCGCGATCAAATTACGTAACCCAAGAACGGTTACAAAATGAGGTTCCTCGCTTCATTTCAAACGCACAATGGCCATCAAAATCTCCGGATACCAATCCGTTGGACTATTGTATCTGAAGTATTTTGGAAAGCAAGGTTGGCACTAAAAATACCAAAGTGTCGATTGTCTCAAGCTAGCGCTTCGGCGGGAATGGGCCAAAATACCGCAGAGCAACATTCGGGCAGCGTGTGACGGTTTCATTGGCGGTTTAAAGGCCATAATTCTTGCCAAAGGTGACCAATTCGAACAAATCTGTACATATTCTAAAATTTGATGCTATTTTTTAATTATTTTGCTTTGATTATTTATTTATATTTTTTATTTGATTTTCTTTCGATCAAATTACTCCAAAAACTCCAAAAAGGAAACGTTAGTTATAAATTGCTCATTGGGTTGCAAAGTATTTTAGAAAAATGTTCTGGAAACTCTCTACAAACTAAGTCGGTCTAACCCTAGCTACATGAAGTATATAGTTATCGATATGACAGTTTTCGCTATTTTGGTGTGATTGTTACGGATTGATTGTATTTTAATTGGCAAAGATTAAATAATATTTAAGAGAAAAAAGTTAAAAAGCAGTAAGTTCGGCCGGGCCGAACTTTGAATACCATCCACCATTGGAAATTTTCAAAAAGTAAAATCCGTAAAAAGTTCTGTTAAAATCTTAAAAATACTGAATATAGCCATTATATTGGGGTCTATATGACGTAGACCTACGTAAGTATTGTTTGCCATAAACCATTACCATATTCAAATTAAAAATAAACGGTGAATAATGAAGCTAAAATCATCAAAATACTGTATATAGTGAGGTACCGTTATATCGGAGCTATACGAAGACCTGCACCTGCATAGACAATTCTCTGTCACAGGCTGTAGCATCCATTACGAACGACATCTAAAAAAATTTCGGTGAGTATAGTACCTAAAATCTTCAAAATACCGAATAAAGGGAGATACGAAGGGGCCCATAGTCGCAGACTGTAGTTCCCAGTACGAACGTATATACGTAATTTGAAACTACTCCGGCGAAAAATGGCGCTAAAATCATCAAAATCCCGAATATTGGGAGGTATCCTTATATGGGGCCTATATGAAAACGTGGACCTACACGGCCCATTTACGAACTTAACCTTAACCTATTTAAAATAAACATGTATGCAAAATTGTAGCCTTCTATCTCAATTCGTTCGAAAGATATCGTGATTACAACAGACGGACATCGCAAAATTGACTTAGAATTTTACGCTGATCCAGAATATATATACTTTGTTGGGTCTGACATGAGTATTTCGAGGAGTTACAAAGGGAATGACAAAGTTAATATACACTCCATTGTATGGTGGAGGGTATAAAAACAAACGAAAACTAGTAATTATAATCGGAAATTTTGGCTCCGCTGTTGCTTTTGTGTGAGATTTATTTTGACGCTTTATACGAAGTGGACAACCGATGAAATCAGTTTGTTACATGAAATACATAAATATACATGTTCAGCATACATACAATTCTAAGTCGATTCAATGTTGTCCGTCCGTCTGTTGAATGCAAGATAGATAGGTGCTTATTTTATCGTAAAAAAGGAGCAAGATGACACTTGGTCGTGTAACTTTTATAACTTCGCCATGTAATGAAGGATTCCGTCTGTAACTATACGTATAACAACTATTAATTAGCATAAATTCTAGGACACTCAAACTTTAGGAGGGATCAACGTTGATGGCTTAAGTTTTCACTTGATTTAAAGTATTTGGAGGATGTTACTCTATCTTCAAATATAATTAAATGTTATTTTTTTTATTTGCTACGACAACTTTGAAAAGAAAAGAACCCAGTTTATGTTCTCAATGGACTTTAAAAATTGTAGGTCAAATCTATGTTACGATATAGTCCTCGTGTTACGGTATCACGCTATAACACTGTGGAGCAGTTTAGGAAAAACAAGTAAAAAAGCTGTAAGTTCGGCCGGGCCAAACTTTGTATACCCTCCACCATTTGGTACAAATTTGGCAATCTTAAAATACCGAATGTATGCTTAAGACAAAAGTTGCCTATGCAGGTCCACATCGTCGTATAGACCGTATACTAGGGTCTATACGACGATGTGGACCTGCATAGGCAACTTTTGTCTTAAGCTATAACAATATGCAAATGTGAAACATGAAAAAAATATGTTTATAATGTAGCTAAAATCATCAAAATACCGAATATATGGAGGTACCATGGTGGTTATAAAACGTGGACCTGCACAGACAATTTTTTGTCATAGGCTGTAGTATCCATTACAAACTTCAAATGCGAAACTTGAAACAATTCCGGTAAATAATGTCGCTAAAATCATCAAAATACCGAATATCGGGGCTATACGAAGACGTGGACCTGCACAGACAATTTTCTGTCATAGGTTGTAGTGTTAATTACGAACTTTAAGTACCAAATTTAGAATAGTTCCGGTAAATAATGTCGTTAAAATAATCAAAATACCGAATATCGGGAGGTACTGTTATATAGGGGCTATTGGAAGACGTGGACCTGCACAGACAATTTTCTATCATAGGCTGTAGTATTAATTACGAACTTCAAGTACCAAATTTGAAATAGTTGAGGTAAATAATGTCTCTAAAATCATCAAAATACCCAATATCGGGGGCTATCTTTATATGGGGGCTATACGAAGACGTGGACCTACATGGTCCATTTTCTGTCTTAGGCTGTAGTATCCATTACGAACTTCAAATATCAATTTTGATACAATTCCGGTAAATAATGTCGCTAAAATCATCAAAATACCGCATATCGGGAGGTACCGATATATGGGGGCTATAGGAAGACGTGGACCTACATGACCCATTTTCAATACCAAATGTCGTCCAGACATCATACACATTTTAGTAATTTTTTATCAACTTACTTCATTTCGTTCGGAAGCTAGATTGATTTCCACAGACGGACGGACATTGCTAAACCGACATAGAATTTTATGCTGATCAAGAATATATATACTTTGTGGGGTCTAAATAAATTACATGTACCTTCCGCACGTTTTTATTTAAGTTCCTTTTGTAATCGACATTCGAAGTTTGCATCAATGTCAAGCGGGCTCGTCTGTATAGAAACGATTTCCTCAATTGACATTGGGACCGCGGGGCGAATGATCTATGCATTCGCAATCTGGGTATTGATTGATTATACGCACGTAGGTTTCAATGGTTTTAGCCATTTATGAATGTTAAAAGTGAGATATAATTTAATAACGTGGTGGTAAGTTTTATTTTTTACTAAAGAAAAAAACGTTGTTAAAAAATGTTTAATTAACTGTGGAACCCACTTTTTAAGCGGCATTTTGCCAAATACTAAAATTTTCTCCATTCAATTTTACTTCAAGCCACTGAAGGTAAGTTATCTGTATCTATATCTATAAAAGAGGAAAATGTTTGTACGTTTGTTTGTTTGTTTGTTTGTTTGTTTGTTTGTAATTTATGGACTCGAAAACTGCTGAATAGATTTTTCTGAAAATTTCCATATATACTGCAACATCGCCTGAAAGTAACATAGGCTATATACATTTTTGAATTTCCACTTGGAACTGGAGATATAGCATCAGAATCGGAGGTACCTCGCAAAAATTTAGATTTTATATGCACATATCTATTGATCGGTTAAAGATACAGTCTCCAAATTTGGAATGTGTAACGGAATTTGGAACAAAAATAAGTTTGCTAAATTATATTGTAATCGGTTCAGATTTGGATATAGCTCCCATATATATTTTCGACCGATTTTGTTCATTTGATGCCTCAAACACAATATGAATGTTCGATTCCAATGAAATTTGGAATATGTGACGGGATTTGATCCGAAAATAAATTTGTCAAATTATATTGAAATCGGTTCAGATTTGGATATAGCTCCCATATATATTTTCGGCCGATTTCAAGCATTTGATGCACCAAACACGCTATGTATCCCCAATTTCAATGAAATTTGAAACGTGTGATAGATTTTATCTAAAAAAATTGATTTCCCAAATTATATTGAAATCGGTTCAGATTTGGATATAGCTCCCATATATATTTTCGGCCGATTTCATGTATTTGGTGGACCAAATAAGATATGTATGTCCAAATTTAATGAAATTTAAAATAAGTAACGGAATCGGGAGCAAAAATGAATTTTTCAAATTATATTGAAATCGGTTCAGATTTGGATATAGCTCCCATATATATTTTCGACCGATTTCATGTATTTGATGCACCAAACACGCTATGTATCTCTAATTTCAATGAAATTTGGAATCTGTAGGGGAAATTAAAACGAATATACATTTGTCAAATTATAGTAAAATCGGTTCAGATTTGGATATAGCTCTCATATATATTTTCGACCGATTTCATGTATTTTATGCACCATGCACGATATGTATGTTCGATTCCAAAGAAATTTGGAATATGTAACGGGATTTTGATTAGAAAATAAATTAGTCAAATTATATTAAAATCGGTTCAGATTTGGACATAGCTCCCATAAATATTTTCCGCCGATTTCACATATTTGATGCACAAAACACGATACGTATTTCCGATTCCAATGAAATTCGGCATGAGTGGCTAAATTTGATACAAAAATAAATTTGACAAATTATATTCAAATACGCTCAGATTTAATTATAGCTCCCATATATATACTCAGCCGATTTCACATATTTGATGCACCCAAAGCGAGAAAGACGAAATCTGGCACCAGAAAAAATTGCCAAATTTTATTGAAATCAGTTGAGGTTTGGGTATAGCTAACATATGTGTGGTTACAATAATAAATGTGACAAATTAATTGGAAATTAGTTAAGATTTGGATATAGCTCCCATATATATATTCTCGGCCGATTTCACGTATTTGACGCACCAATTTCAATGAAATATGAAAGGTGTGGCGGAATTTGGTGTAAAAGTAATTTTTTTAAAATTATATTTAAATCGGATCAGATTGGGATATGATTTTAATAAGAACCATTGACCCACAACGCCTTAGGCTAACACTAAAAAACAACACAACAATTAATTTGAAATACGCTTATTACGGCGAAGAATGTTGCTATCTCGAATTCATTAATTGCAACAGAAATGCCACTCAACTTCAAAGGATTGCAGTTTACTGCACGCTTGGTATTTGCTATGAAATAAATAAATCCGAAGGACAAACCCTTCGTGTATGTATGTCATGTTACTGTTTTTCTAATGGTTTTGTATATTTACGCATTAAAGTAGTGCAATAAATTTTTTTTTTAATTATAAAATTTGTTTTTTTTTTAACCAGCATATATTCGTAAATAAAATTTTGAATGCATATAAAATCAAAAGGGGTAGCGAAGCGCACCGGGTTCAGCTAGTACATAATATATACTAACAAAATGTGAGTCCGGCAGTTTATAAACAAAAATAGTTCGCATATTTTTTTTAATATCTAACATTTTTCTCTAACAAAGAATGTCATGTTCCGATTTGAACACAATTCAATATGATCACTTTATTATTAATTTAGAACTAATATATTCTAGTCTTCAAGTATTACATGAAAAACTTACCATATTGTCGGTTGAATTGAGCCAAAGTGCAAGATATTTATTGATGTTTTCCATTACTTTTTCAAAAAAGTATCCAACAATGCTCAGGATCTTTATTGTCGCATTTGTTGCTAATTTTATTTATTTTTTGTGTTTTTTTATTTATTTTTTAATTCTGTTTTTTTTTTACGAATTCCAAAGATGAAAACTATGCTATTTTTATTTTTCTAATTTCCACAGTACCACGCTCTCTTCAAAAATCGTTTAATTAAAATTTTCTTTTGATACGACATCACCTTACTATGTTTTCAAATTGATTTCGATTTTTCATTACTACCGAGCGGAGCTCCACGTTATGGAACTGCATTCAATTAAGCGAAACGTTGCAAAATGAATTGAACCGAAGAACCTTCTTTACTACCATTCACTTCAAATAGAAATTCTTAATTAATTTCATTTCAACGCCACAAGTAACAGAACATTTCACATGCAGTTGCTATTGCAGTAGCTAACAGTCGTTTCGATTTGTCTGTTTGTCTCGCCCAAAAGGATAAACTTGGCTAACAAAACAAAGCAAAAACAAAAAGAAGCAATAATCACTTATTCAATCATACTTTCAAACACTGCTGGCGAGTGTGTATGCACGTTGCTTGGGAGATGGTTTACACACATGTATGTACGTTTTTTGTGAATTATCCACACATGTATGTGTGTATTATTCACTATATATGTATGAACATGTGTCCGAGAACTTATAGATTTCAAAACAAAATTAATTTTCTGTTTGTTAGAGTTTTCTTATTTTCCCCTGTTTTTTTTTACATATCTGAACAATTTATGGAGCAGATATGGTGTTCAATCAGATCTATCATAGAAATCGTATATTTTCATAACCCAGTAGTGATGGAATACATAAAACAGGTATGAAAAATTAAAATATTTAATTATATCAAATCATATTCGAAAAAGGACTAAATTGAATAACTTGTTCTAAGAATTCTTTTGAAAAATCTTTCCATACAAATCAAAGATGGTCTTCGTTTTCGTCCAAAGCTTATTAATGGCTATAAGTTATGCTATGAAATTGACATCCATTTGAAGGATTTTAAAAATAGAACTTCATATTGTTCGAAAGATAGAATTTTACGCAGGTTAATATTTCATACATTTTGGGATCTGAAATGATTATTTTGAAGAATTACAAATGGGCAAATTAATATACCCACTATACAAAGTAGAGGGTACAAAAATCATAAAATTAACACGCAGAGATGTGAGTCTCCGAATTAGTCCAAACCTTCCATGTCAGAATTTTACGTTTCTAAAAGTACTAACTAATATATTCAATAGTAACTCATGCAAGAGAATAGACCCACTCGGTTCAAAGGATGTCAAAAACGACCGGCTGGAGAGTATAATAACTTTGTCATTCCGTTTGTAACTCCTCGAAATACTCATGTCAGACCCAACAAAGTGTATATATTCTTGGTCAACGTAAAATTCTAAGTCGATCTAGCGATGTCCGTCTATCTGTCTGTCTGTTGTAATCTTTCGAACGAATTGAAATGAAAGGATAAAATTTTGCACACATGTTTATTTTTCCAGTAGTCAGGTTAAGTCTTGGTACAGCCCCCATATAACATTACATCCCGATCTTCGGTATTTTAATGATTTTAGCGACATTATTCACCGGAATTGTTTCAAATTTCTTATTTGAAGTTCGTAATGGATAATACAGCCTATGACAGAAAATTGTCTGTGCAGGTTCACGTTTTCGTATAACCCCCTTATAACGGTATATCCCGATATTCGGTGTTTTGATAATTTTAGCGACATTATCGACCGGAATTGTTTCAAATTAGGTATTTGAAGCTCGAGAAGAATACTATAGCTTAAGACAGAAAATTGTCTGTGCAGGACGACGTCTTCGTATAGCCCCCATATAAAGGTACATCCAGATATTCGGTACTTTGATGAATTTAGCGACATTATTCACCGGAATTTTTTCAAATTTGGTATTTGAAGTTCAAAAAGAATACTACAGCCTAAAACAGAAAATTGTCTGTGCAGATCTACATCTTCATATAGCCCCCATATAACGGTACCTCCCGATATTCGGTATTTCGATGATTTTATCGTCATTGTTCACCGGAATTGTTTCAAATTTGGTATTAGAATTTCCAAAGGGATAGTACAGCTTATGACAGAAAATTGTGCAGGTCCAGGTCTTCGTATAGCCCCCATATAACGGTACCACCCTATATTCGCTATTTTCATGATTTTATCGCCATTATTTACCGGAATTATTTCAAATTTTGTTTTTGAAGTTCGTAATGGATACTACAGCCTATGCCAGAAAATTGTCTGTGCAGGCTTATGACAAAAGTTGCGTATGTTGGTTCACGTTTTCGTATAGCCCCCATATAACGGTATCCCCCGATATTCGGCATTTTCATGATTTTAGCAACATTGTTTAACGGAATTGTAAAAACTTTTGTATTTAAAGTTCGTAATGGGTACCTATGGCTAAAAATTCGTAAGCAGTTTCACGTCTTCGTATAGCCCCCAATATGACGGTACCTCTCAATATTCGGTATTTTGGTGATTTTATCGTCATTATTTACCGGAATTGTTTAGAATTTGTAATGGGATCTACAGTCTGTGAAAATTGTCTATGCGGGTCCACGTCTTTGTTTAGGCCCCATATATAGGCCTCCCTATATTCGGTATTTTGACGAGTTTAGGTACAATACCCACCGAAATTGTTTGAGATGTCGTATTTGAAGTTCGTAATGGATGCTACAGAATTCGAATTTAAATATGGTAATGACTCATGACAAACAATGCCTATGTAGGTCCACGTCGTATAGACCCCAATAAAACGGCTATATTCGGTATTATTAAAATTTAAACAGAATTTTTAAAGGATTTTATTTTTTGAAAATTTCCATATTCGATCCAAATTTCGGCCCGGCTGAACTTACTGTTTTTTAACTTGTTAATATTTGCTGTTGGAATTCTGAAATTTAGTATAAGAATCACTGTTGTTTGAGTTAAGGAGGTTATTTTCGTAAAGTACAAAACTATGTATGAAATAAAATTCAAAAACAAAAAAAAAAAAAAATAATAATAATAATATTAATAATTAGTCCATTCCTCTATAATAGTTCACATTTTGGCAAAATCATAAACCGCCTATAAATCCTACTCTAAACTAATCTGTTAAATAAATAAAAAACATTATATGGGGACGAAGATGTGGAACTGCTCACGAATTTTTTTTGTAATATGCTGTGGTCTCCATTACGAACTTCAAATACGAAACTTGAAACACTTCCAGTGAATAATGTTGCTAAACTCATTAAAATATCAAATATCGGAAGGTACCGTCATATTGGGGCTATGCGAAGACGTGAACCTGCATACGAATATTTTTTTGCCGTAGGTTGTAGTACCCATTACGTACTTTAAGTACGAAATTTTTTACAATTCCGGTAAATAATGTAGCTAAAATCATGAAAATACCGAATATCGGGAGATACCAATATATGGGGGCTATACTAAAACGTTGACCGACATGACCCATTTACGAACTTAACCTGCCTACTGGTAAACTGTGCATGTATTCAAAATTTTAGCCTTCTATCTCAATTCGTTTGAGGGATATCGTGATTACAACAGACAGATGTACGGACATTGTTAGATCGTCTTAGAATTTTACGTTGATCCAGAATATATATACTTTGTAGGGTCAGTTCTGAATATTTCGAGGAGTTACAAACGAAATGACAAAGCTAATATACCCTCCATAGAAAAATGTACTCAAATTAAAATAAAAATATTAAAAACAACAAGTAAAAAAGCTGTAAGTTCGGCCGGGCCGAACTTTTAATACCCTCCACCATTTGGTACAAATTTGGCAATTTCCAATAAAAAAAAAGATCTGTCTAAAATTCTGTTAAAATCTTAAAAATACCGAATGCCTTTACGACGACGTAGACCTGCATAGGCAAATTTTGTCATAAGTTATTACAATATTTAAATGCGAAACTTGAAAAAAAATCTGTTTATAATGTAGCTAAAATCATCAAAATACCGAATATAGGGGGCTATACGAAGGCGTGGACCTGCACAGACAATTTCTGGCATGGGCTGAAGTATCCATTACGAACTTTACATGCGAAATTTGAAACAATCCCGGTAAATAATGTCGCTAAAATCATCAAAATACCGAATATCGGGGGGTACGGTATATGGGGGCTATACGAATATGTGGACCTACATGGCCCATTTTCTGTTTAATGCGGAAGTATCTATTACGAACTTCAAATACCAAATTTGAAACGATTCCGGTAAATAATTAATTAAAATCATCAAAATACCGAATATCGGGGGGTGCCGTTATATGGGGGCTATACGAAGGCGTGGACCTATACAGATAATTTTCTGTCTTAGGCTGTAGTATCCACTACGAACTTCAAATGCCAAATTGGAAACAATTCCGGTGGATAATGTCGCTAAAATCATCAAAATACCGAATATCGGAAGGTACCGTTATATGGGGGCTATATGATAACTTGGACCTACATGGCCCATGTACGATCTTAACCTGCCTAGTGGCAAAATATACAAGTGTGCAAAATTTTAGCCTTCTATCTCAGTTTGTTCGAAAGATAACGTGATTACAACAGACAGACGGACAGACAGACAGACGGACCTGACTAAATCTTCTTAGAATTTTACGCTGATCAAGAATATATATACTTTGTTGGGTCTGACATGAGTATTTCGAGGAGTTACAAACTGAATGACAAAATTAATATACCCTCCATAATATTGTGGAGGGTATAAAAATTAAACTGTATGTGCTATAAATTTATTCCATAATATAAAGTTTTTTATTGTAGTATACGCAACCACTCATGTATCAATATGCATGTGTGTATATAATATACTTATATATTGGATTTTTATAAAACCAACGAAGCGGTCAAAATTTATTATTAAGGATGTGGTTGGCATTTTACACGTATAATAGGGTATGGACATTAAAATAAATATTTTTTTTAAATTACTAAAATTTAAAGTAATAGATGACTTTTTTTCATTAACACCTAAGTAGGCAAATAAACATAATTAAATTATCAGTTTCGTAAGCAATATTCTTCACATTAAAAATTCTTTGAGATGTCCTAATATTTATTGGAATGTGGAAATGTGCATATTTTCATATTTACTCATGTGTATAACAAATATTTTTATTAAAAGAGTGTTGTGTGTTTTTGCAATTTTGTGGGTGTGTAATTGCACATGGACTAACGATATCCCAGAGAACGACAAGAAATAAATGAGATGAGTATCAGTAATCCCTTGAATATTTATATTTTCCTATACCACAAAATTTTATTTATTCGATATAGTTTTGTGGCAATTTATAAAAGGCCAAGACCAATGCGGGAACAAGAGAAATGCAACATCAATTGGGGTTAATATAAACTTTAGAGGAGGAAGTGGGATGGGTGAAAATGTGTTCATCTGTGTGCAAAGTTTACATTCCTTCAACTCAAAAATTTGAGAAAATGTCAACACAACAGTAGTAATTCGTAACTCGAGACTTGATTTTCGAACACAGTATATTGCTTCTGAGGAGCAAAAAACTATTCGTTTGGTATAACAAATATAGGAAATAGATCCATTAAGTATAAGTTGAATTTAAGCAAATAAACCGCATTACGAATTAATTGGGAATTTCAATTGAAAAAAATTGGAAAATAAACAAGTTAAAAAGCAGTAAGTTCGGCCGGGCCGAACTTTGAATACTCTCCACCATTTGGAACCACTTTTTACCGAATATAGCCGTTATATTGGGGTCTATACGACGTGGACCTACATTGGCATTGTTTGTCATAAGCCATTACCATATTTAAATTCGAAACTTAAAATAAACGGTGAATAATGTAGCTAAAATCATCAAAATGTCGTATATAGGGAGGTACCGTTTTATTGGAGCTGTGCGGAGACCTGGACCAGCATAGGCAATTTTCTGTTACAGGCTGTAGCATCTATTGCGAACTTCAAATACGACATTTCAAACAATTTCGGTGGGTAGTTTAGACACAAAGTTTAGGAGTTTAGGTACAAAACTCGTCAAAATACCGAATATTGGGAGGTACTGATATATGGGGCCGATACGAAGACGTGGACCTGCACAGATAATGTTCTGTCTTAGGCTGTAGTATCCATTGCGAACTTCAAATACCAAATGTCGCTAAAATCATCAAAATACCGAATATCGGGATGTACCGTTATATGGGAGCTAACGTGGACCTACATGGCCTATTTACGAACTGAACCTGCCTACTGGAAAAATAAACACGTGTGCAAAATGTTAGCCTTCTATCTCAATTCGTTCGAAAGATAGCGTGATTACAACAGACAGACAGTCGGACAGACAGACGGACATGGCTTTGTCTTTGTTGGGTCTACCATGAGTATTTCGAGGAGTTTCAAACGGAATGACAAAGTTAATATACCCTCCATAGTATGGTGGAGGGTATAAAAACACGGCATATCGAAAGGTTCTGTTATTTGGGGGAATATAGGAAATTGTTGATTATACCCTACAACACTATGTGTTGGGGGTATTATAAGTTTGATTGGCCCAAAAATTATGTAACACCTCGAAATATTCGTTTCCCACATAGGAAAGTATATATGGATCATCCTATCTCGCCGAGCTGAGTCGATCTAGCTATGTATGTCCGTCCGTCCGTCTGTCCGTCTGTCCATGTTAATTTGTAATCACTCTACAGGTCGCAATTATGGCCCGATCTTCACGAAATATGGAATGGAGGTCGGGGTCGGGCCAGAATAGAACCCTATTTCTTTTTGAGATGATCGCCAAATGTTTAGGGGTTGAAATGGACCAAATACTGAAAAAATTTCGGATTTTGCAGTAGCTATACAGGTCCTAATTATAGACCAATCGACGCGGAATTTCGCATGTAGCTAGAGTTTAGGGCGGGGTAGAAGCCTACCAATTTGGGTGGTCATCGGATAATATTTAGCGGGTAAAATAGACCATATATTTTGTGTTGAAAAAATTCAAAATTTTTCATTAAACCGCGAATATTTTAAATCCCGGCGAAATGTTAACATCCAAAAAATCGGATATATAGCAAATTATGTGCGATATATATGTCTATCAAAGAAGATATGCTTGAAAGATCTCTTATATGTCGAGAACGGCTGAACTGATTTCGACAGTTCTCATTAATTCAGAATGGCCTCTTGGCAGGAAAGAAAAAACGTCTAAAACATCGCATAAAAATATCTCTCTAAAGATAAAAATATAAAAAATATTGATTTTGTAAAATTTTCTCAATTTTTTTCAATTTTGTCATATTTTTGGCATATTTTCATTTTGAATTAAACATTTGGTAATATTTCTACAGCTAACAAAACTAAGTAGTTAGGATATCAGGATATCATATACAAATCGCATTTATGGCCCGATCCTTACGAAATTTTGCATGGGGATAAGATGAGGGTCAGAATAGAAGCCTACTCTTTTTGGAGATGATCGCCATATATTTAGGGGTTGAAATGGACCAAAAAAAAAACTGCAAAATTGTCGGCAGGTCGTAATTATCGCCCGATCCTCACGCACATTTGAATGGGGGTTACCGGACATTGCAAAAGCCAAGCAGTTTTGGATGGCCATCCAAAAATATTCAATGTGTGAAATAGTTTGCCAACTTTTGTAGACAAAATACGAAAATGTCTATTCCAGAGACTTTTTGGAGAATTCACAAATACAGGAAAGACGCACTTCTGACTATTTCGTTAACGAATATAGTCAAATGTCTGTATCTCATATAGATGCGTTTCAGTCAAAAACCAATAATAAATGTTAATCTTTTGCCACTTCTGAGAGATTATAGGTCTTTGGGAAATATTGGTTCCAGATCTAGGAAGACCGTTTACGTGCAACATCGACCAATAAATTGGAAATGAGCAAATTAGTTTAAGTTGCTATTATTCGAAAATTAGAGAACGAAACCTGATGGCTTTCTTTTATAATTTGTCACAATATCTTGTGGAATTCTTTCGAGTATCTCACCTATATAAACTGTATCGTTTATTATAGTGTTGTAGGGTATTCAACGGTCGGCCCCGCTCGACTGTAGCCTTTGCTTACTTGTAAGTGGAGAACGATGGTAATGTTTACCAGGGAATAAAGCAGGGAATATCTAGGTTTCGAAAAGAGCCACCAATCCTCATCATTGACGATCGATATATAAACAGCCTGAGTAATGAACCTCTAGAGGCTGTATTCTTGCTCTACGACAATATGAAATTGCAAAATACGGATCTGGCAAATAATTGGTAATACGTAAAAAAGCAACAAAGCAAAAAAACAATTTCGTTTTTTTTTTTCAGGAATGAGTAATGTCAGCACAACGTGTGCACATCCGTCTTTAACGTCGAAAGTTGTGAGTTCGGAAGTCGGCATTGGTTATCGCAGAAAGGGGTGGATCTGTACATACATGGTTCTGCACCGGAGGTAGAACCCATTACGAAATATATAAATAACAATTATTTTTCGAAAATGTGCGTGAAAGCGGAAAAATACCAAATATCCGAGGACATATACAGGGTGAGATAAAAAAAACTGCAAAAAAGTCAAACGCCATAATTTTTACATTATTTTTATACCCTCCACCATACTAAGGAGGGTATATTAATTTTGTCATTCCGTTTGTAACTCCTCGAAATACTCATGTCAGACCCAACAAAGTATATATATTCTTGATCAGCGTAAAATTCTAAGACGATTTAGCCATGTCCGTCTGTCTGTCCGTCTGTCTGTCTGTCTGTTGTAATCACGCTATCTATCGAACAAATTGAGATAGAAGGCTAAAATTTTGCACACATGTATATTTTGCCAGTAGGCAGGTTAAGTTCGTAAATGGGCCATGTAGGTCCAAGTTATCATATAGCCCCCATATAACGATACCTCCCGATATTCGGTATTTTGATGATTTTAGCGACATTATTTACCGGAATTGTTTCAAATTTGGTATTTGAAGTTCGTAATGGATACTACAGCCTAAGCCAGAAAATTATCTGTGCAGATCCACGTCTTCGTATAGCCCCCATATACCGTACCCCCGATATTCGGTATTTTGATGATTTTAGCGACATTATTTACCGGGATTGTTTCAAATTTCGCATGTGAAGTTCGTAATGGATACTTCAGCCGATGCCAGAAAATTGTCTGTGCAGGTCCACGTCTTCGTGTAGCCCAAATATAACGGCACCCCCCATATTCGGTATTTTGATGATTTTAGCTACATTATAAACAGATTTTTCTTCTAGTTTTGTAATAACTTATGACAAAAGTTGCCTATACAGGCCCACGTCGTCGTATAAGCATTCGGTATTTTTAAGATTTTAACAGAATTTTTAACGGATTATATTTTTTGGAAATTCCCAAATTTGTACCAAATGGTGGAGGGTATTAAAAGTTCGGCCCGGCCGGACTTACAGCTTTTTTACTTGTTTTTTTTTTTTTAATTTTATTGAATGAAGGCTTGAGGTGATCGACACTTTGGTATTTTTAGTGCCAACCTTGCTTTCCAAAATACTCCAGGGTCAACAGTCCAACGGATAGGTATCCGGAGATTTTGGTAGACATTATACGTTGGAAATGAAGTAAGGAACCTCTTTTTGTAACCATTCTTGGGTGGCGCGTCCTGTTGGAATGTCCAAGGTCTGCGGCCAAAAATTGCCGGAATTCGGAATTTATTCTAATGCCACGGTCGATGAATAAGATATGTTCAGCTCACGAGCCATTTTTCGGCCACTGCGGCGAGGGTTTCGATCAAGTCGCTTTACTTTTCGAACCGTTTCTGCTGTTTCTTTCCGTCCACTTCTTTGACGTCGGGCTACGCTACCAGTATCACGATAACGAGCGATGATACGAGACACAAAAGATTTATTCACATTTAAATGCTGGAGTGCCCTAATGCTCTAACGATAGCCATTTGTGGTTTTCCAGCCAAATATAAAGAAATCACACTATTACGCTTGAATACCATCACGAATAACTCGTTTTCTGGAAAATTCTCCCCAAAACGCTTGTAAACAATATAATGAGCTGTCAGTGGAATAATTTTAACAGCTGTCGGATGAGTGGCTTAGAAATGACAGCAGTCTGAAGTTGGTTATAGTTTTTCCCTGTATATATGGATCTTCCCATCTCGCCGAGCTGAGTCGATCTAGCTATATATATCCGTCTGTCCATGCTAATTTGTAATCAAGCTACAGGTCGCAAATTTGGCCCGATACTCACGAAATTGAAAATGGAGGTGGGGTTAGGGCAGGATAGAAGCCAGATTTCCTGATTTTGCAGTTGCTCTGCAGGCCACAATTATAGACCAATCGACGCGAAATTTAGCATGGAGTTTGAAGTTAGGCTTGGACGGAAGCCTACCAACTTGTAGATCCTAACTTTTATGTAAGAAAATACCAAAATTTTCAATTGCCCGTGAATATCTTTAATCCTATCGAAGCCAGAGACATCTATTCTGTTATTCAAAATATCGATATATAGCAAATTAGGTATAATATATATGTAAAAGAAATTGATCTTAGTTATTTCGCATACAAGTCAAGAAATCTCACCAATTCAAAATGTCCTGTCGCCAGAAAACTAAAAAATCTAAGAAAATCGCGGAAAAAATTACAAATAAAAAAGTGAATATTTTTTGTTACATTTTTTTCAGTTATTGTCATATTTTTTATCGCATGCGATTTTTTCAATTTGACTTACAATTTTGAATCATACATTTTGTCAAGTTTTTTTTCCACTCTACAACACTATGTGTTGAGGGTATTATATACAGATCGCAATTATCGTCCGATCCTCACGAAATTTTTCACAGGGGTAGGGTTAGAATCAAATTAAAGCCTATTGTTTTAAAATGTGTACATTTAGGGACAAAAAAAAATTATTTTCCTGATTTTGCTGTCCCTCTATAGGTCACAATTTGAATCCAATCGACATGGGATTTTGCATGAGGAGACCGTTAAGGACAGGACAGAAGTCCAGCATTTTGGATAACCATTGGATTAACCTCAGCGGTAAAATAGTGTGAATTGTTTCGTGTGAAATTGTTTTGAATGCCTATCAGCACGACAGAGAACGTATTATTTCGGAAACGAAATCTGACAAAATGGACCTACGGCGGCTTCCAACAAAATATAGTGTTGTAGGGTATCACATGGTCGGCCCCGCACTGCTATAGCATTTGCTTAATTGTTTTATATATAGACTAGCTGAATTCGGTGCCCCTTGCTGCCACTTTTGGTTTTATATGCATTTCAAATTTTATATTTGAATATTTTGTTGTTTTTATGTAAAAATGTATATGGGAGCTACATAAAAATCTTAACCGATTTCAAAATAATTTGGTAAACTTATTTTTGTACCAAATTCCGTTACCCATATCAACTTAGAAGACTATATCTAACAATAGATAAGTTCATACCAAATCTGATTTTTTTTGAGGTACCTCCGATATCTCCAGTTCCAATGTATAGAGCCTATGCTCCTTTTAGGAGATGCTGTAGTATATTTGGAAATGTGCAGGAAAATCTGTTCAGCGGTTTTAAAGTCTATAAATTACAAAAGAAACAAATAATCAAACGTTCAAACATTTTCCTCTTGTATTGATATAAAAGATTAGGAAAATTCTGCATACATTTTCGAACCAAATTTGAGTAGTGATGTGGTATCACAATTATCGCACAAATATTATATATGAAATGACATTATGGCTTAGCGCCCACTTGCCATTTCTCCTACCCGATGACAAAGTTCCACATAGTATTTGGTTATAAATCCAAATTTAGGGTATTTTGAAGAACTTATTCTAATTTCCCAAACCAATTGGCCAGGGTAGAGGGTAGGTAAATTTTGACGTAGGCAAACTTAATGTAATTTTATTTGCTAGCTATTTTTGTTTTTTTTTTTTTTTTTTTTTTTCAAACCCATCATACAAAAAATCTGTTTAAAAACAAGTAATTATTTATAAAAGCTGCGGCATCTAAAAAATCCTTCCAAACATTTAAAAAGTTGTTCCAAATTATCAGCAAATTTCTTTGAGTGTACACAAGAGGGAAGTTTAACATCATTAACAGTTCTACTATTATTACCCTTAAATCCCCCGAGGATAGACTAAACGCTTCAGTCTACTCACATAATAGTATAGAACAAGGCATTGGATATAACAACAACAACAAAAAGACTTACCGTTCCAAACATATGAGGATGCATGCGGAATTCTACAGAACCACCTGATGAACGTCGAGGTTTATTCATGTCTAGCCTCAGAATGCCAGGCTTGGGGCGACGATTCACGGCCGACATTATTGGTTGTTGCATGGCTTGTTGTTCGCTCGTTGTTCCCAACGAACTTGTTGAGGGATAAACCAAAGGCGATGTCGTTGAGGCGGCCACTGATGTGGAAGACAATGGTTGAACCATAGATGGAGCTGTAAAGGTGGATAATCGTCGCCTTTGTTGTGGCAACAACTGGGGTGGTGGTGGAGAAGTGGTTGGCTGTTGCTCCATCTCATGCTGCTGGTGTTGCAACAAGCGAGGCTGTCGCTTAATTTCTTCTAGTATACCTTTGGGATCTTCAAAAAAGTTTTGTTTTTTCATGCTGGCGGATTCGAATGGACTCGTTGAAAATTATTTAACATTTGCAGGAAATGCAATTGTATTTGGTTCCAAAGAAGAAATACAACGGAAAACTTTTTTCATGAGATACTTCTTTTTTTGCACTTGCTTTATTGTTTATGTTTTTAGATAGTATATGGCTAAAAACGCGTACACGTCCGTTTAGCGCCGCATTCCAGGCAAGACTATAACTTGAATTCATTAAAAACTACAACAATTGTTGGCTGGCTCATCAAGTGGACGTCAGAGAAATTGTGGCTATTAAAGGAAGAACAACAACAACACACACACAGGCATTTAGTAAAATTTACTGTCTTCACATAAAATAGAGAAAATAAGATACACATACACATAGCCATACAACTAATGTCCAGAATTACCCAAAGGTGTATTTGTGTGTGCTTACACTAACACACTAAAGCTTCTGTACACTTCACGGCCACACAATTTCACATATTTATTATCCTTTTTTTACTATCCTGTTGTACTTTATGATATGCCCCTTTTTGTGTCCTCCATTGCGTCTTTGTGTCACAGCAGCGGCTGTTGTGTGCTGCTTATCAGACGCACTTCTTTTAATTTAAAAGTTCAGCATTTGTTGTTGCCTTCATCCTTGTGCGTGAATGTAGTTGGTTGCCGCCTTCATCCGGTTTGACATTAACATGTTGCTTTTTAACGCTTCCATTGCGGTGCTGATGTTTATCGTCTCTTTTTCGCTGGCATGTCAGTTATGAAAGCAAGCAACAGTTCGTCGCCTGTTTTTTTTTCGTATTAGCTGTCACATCAATTCGCGCATAAGAGGCCTGTGAGTGGGAATAAGCTTGTATGTTTGATTGTATGCCTTTTTAATAATAACGTCATATTTGTGGCCTTAAATAGACGTTAACAAAAATATTTTATAATGAAAAACCACAAGCAACAGTGGTTTGGTGGTATTCAGTTCAACAATTGCTACAGAGGGTATATAATATTTGATATGCCCAAAACGTGCCTCATCGAATTAACGGTTTTCGACCCTAGGTCTCTTTGGACC
Organism: Musca domestica; assembly: GCF_030504385.1. Taxonomy (NCBI): domain Eukaryota; kingdom Metazoa; phylum Arthropoda; class Insecta; order Diptera; family Muscidae; genus Musca; species Musca domestica. The sequence goes on from NW_026712435.1 coordinate 18,728,459, forward strand.
AAATCCGTTTCAGGACATTTGGAGTCGACTTAGAACTGAGTACCCGATTTGGTCCTAACTTGGTAAATCGTAATATAATTGTCAAACTTAGATTGAGTTCGGAGCTGGCAACATCGGCCTACTCATCCTGGTACCTCCCCCAAACAAAGAAAGTATGGTAAACTTTACGCAAACTTTGCAATTCCCTATATATGGAATATGGAATATATTGGCTCACTCCACCAAGTACCTCCCCCACATAGTGTCAAAAAAAATTACAACTCTCATGAAATGTGAAATAAGTGCCCGATTGTCCTCAAATTTGCACGTATCAATATTTTTCTCAACACCAGTTCTAGTGTGGAGATGGGATATATTGATTCACTCCTTCAGGTACCTACCCCACAAAAGGTCAATATTTTGATAAATCATCTCTCTTATAAAATGTGAAATAAGGGTCTCTTAGTCCTAAAATTTCACATCACAATCATTTTAATAACACAATATCAGGTATTAAGAACCTCCACAACAGGTCAAAAATTTGAATAATTATAAGTCCCAAAAAAAGTAAAATAAAAGCCTGATTGTCTTCAAATTTCGTCCATCTCAATATTTTTATCAACACAAGATCAGGTATGAAGAAGAAATACATGGGAGCACTTCTTCTGGTGCCTCCGCCAAAACGATTCAAAATTTTAAATAGTTTTATCTCCCAGAAAATGCGAAATAAGCATCTGATTCCTTTTAAACTTTGTACATTTCAAAATTTCTACCAACACAATATTTGGTGTAAAGATGATATATGTCGACCTACCCCTTTTGGAACCTCCCAACAAAAGGTGAGCATTTATATATCTTATAACTTGCGAAAAAAGTCAGCGATTCTTTTTAAACCCATTATATCTGAATATCTCTCGCAACAAGGAATCTGAATCGGAAATAGCATCAACTTTTAGAATAAGTTTAGATTTGTTCGAATTGGTCACCTTTGGCACGAATTATGGCCTTCAAACGGCCAATGTCACACGCTGCCCGAATGTTGCTCTACGGTATTTTGGCCCATTCCCGGCGAAGCGCTTGCTTGAGGTGATCTACACTTTGGTATTTTTTAGTTCCAACCTTGCTTTCCAAAATACTCCAGGCACAATAGTCCAACGGCCATTGTGCGCTGGAAATAAAACGAGGAATGAAATGGAATGGAAGATGGTGCTGAGTCCTGTTGGAATGTCCAAGGTCTGCGGCCAAAATGTTTGCGTGCCCAAGGCTTTAATACACCCTCCAGAATATTTTCGCGATAATATTCGTCATTTATTCTGACGCCACGGTCGATTAATACGAGCGGAGAGCGACCATCGGCGGTTATGGTGGCCCACACCATCAGCGTGGCCGTCGCTTGAGTTCTGGTGGCCAACCGAAGGTTCACATTTTCAGCTGACCTCTTTGGCAAGTAAACACGATCATTTTGTTTGGTTACAAACTGCTGGACAACGAATGTTTTCTCATCGTAGAAAACCAAATTCGGCGGTTCACTACTTTCGGCCAAACGAAGCAACTCTTTATCTCTTTTGAACCTATTTTCTTTCCGTTGCGGTGTAAGTTCTTGCACTTTTTGGAATTTCAAAGGCTTTCCCACGAGCTCATTTTTCAACATTTGCCGAATGGAATATTGCGATATGTTCAACTCACGAGCCATATTTCTGCCACTGCGACGCGGGTTTCGATCAAGTCGCTTCTTTACTTTTCGAACCATTTCTGCTGATGTTGCTGTTTTCCTCTGTCTACTTTCTTGACGTAGCCCGACGCTACCAGTATCACGGCAACGAGTGATGGTACGAGATACAAAAGATTTATTTTTATTAAATGCTGGAGTGCTCTAACCATAGCCACTTGTGGTTTTCCAGCCAAATATAAAGAAATCACACTATCACGCTTGAATTCCATCACGAATAACTTTTTGTCTGGAAAATGCTCACCAAAATGCTGTTATACGCTTGTAAACAATATAATGTGGCTTAGAAATGTGGCTTAGAAATGCAGTCTGAAGTTGGTTGCATTTTTTCAGCTCACCCTGTATGCCGGCCTGCACCTTTTGGAACCTCCCCAATAAATTGTCAGTATTTATGGGCCCACTCCTTCTAGTACCTTCCCCACAAAAGTTGAACATTCTGATTCGCATAAAATTGGAAATAAATGTTTGTGTATATCGGCTTACTTTAAAAACGACATGGACAAGGACACCGGAATTGTGTTAAGAAACGTTTTTGAAAATCATAGTGGCCTATGACAAAAATTGCGTGTCCACGTCTTCATATATGTAGGCCCCAATATAACGGTAACTTCCTACATTCGGTATTTTTATGATTTTATCAGAATTTTTAAACGGATTTTTTTTTTTGGGAATTTTGCAAATTCCTTCCAAATGGTGGAGGGAATTCAAAGTTCGGCCCGGCCGAACTTACTGCTTGTTTACTCGTTGCTTTCTCCTAAACTATCTTTTTTCCAAAGTAATGTTCTAGAACATGCTTTTGAGCAGGGCTGCTTTACTGCACATTAAAAATAAATATAAATCATTAAGGAAAGCTAAAAAGTCGGGCGGGTCCGACTATATGATACCCTACACCACTATGCGTATTTAGTAGAGGTGCCGGGTTCATTCCAAAAAGGGTACCCATTTAGTCAACATTATACTACAAGGATTGTTATCTTTTGCACGTCTTAAATGCCAAATTTGAAAATACCAAATATCAGTCAGTATATGGCGCCTATAGGAAAACATGGACCTAGATATTCCATGTTCTGCCACTGGAGCTAGAACCCATTATAAACTACAAGTATTTATTTTTAGACAAATCCGTGGAAAAATGTGACACCGTTACTATGGGGGCTATACGAAAACGTGGACCCATATAATGTTCTGCAGCGGAGTTAGAGCCCATTATGACCTACAATTACCAATTTTTAGACAAATCCGTGGAAAGATGTGGCAAAAATCATGAAAATACCCAATATCGGGAGGTACCGTTACTATGGGGGCTTTACGAAGACGTGGACCTATACATACAATGTTCCGCCACCGGAACTAGAACCCATTATGACCTACAAATATTATTTTTTAGACAAATCCGTGGAAGAATGTGTCATCAAAATACCGAATGTCGGGAGGTACCGTTATATGGCGGCTATACCAAGCCGTACTTTATGTATGTTTATATAAAATTCTCCTACTAAGTATAATATTAAAAGAATAATGTCTTTATCAAATTTCACTAAAAATATTTCCAATTTTTATACCCTACAACACTATGTGTTGGGTGTATTATAAGTTTGATTGGGCCAGAATTTATGTAACACCTCGAAATATTGGTTTCCCATATAGAAAAGTATATATGGATCTTCCTAGCTCGCCGAGCTGAGCCGATCTAGCTATGTATGTCCGTCCGTCCGTCTGTCCGTCTGTCCGTCTGTCCATGTTAATTTGTAATCACGCTACAGGTCACAATTATGGCCCGATCCTACCGAAATTTTGCACGAAGGTGGGGTTTGGGTCAGAATAGAAGCCTATTTCTTTTGGAGATGATCGCCAAATGTTTAGGGGTTGAAATGGACCAAATATTGAAAAAATGTCGGATTTTGCAGTAGCTATACAGGTCGCAATTATAGACCAATCGACGCGGAATTTCGCATGTAGCTAGAGTTTAGGGCAGGGAAGAAGCCTACCAATTTGGGTGGTCATCGGATAATATTTAGCGGGTAAAATAGACCATATCTTTTGTGATGAAAAAATTCAAAATTTTTCATTAAACCGGGAATATTTTAGATCCCGACGAAATCACAAAGCCATGACAAGGTTACTTCTGATCTTTACATCGAAGTTAACATCCAACAAATCAGATATATAGCAAAATATGTACGATATATATGTCTAAAAAAGAAGATATGCTTTAAAGATCTCTTATATGTCGAGAACGACTGAACTGATTTCGACAGTTCTCATTAATTCAGAATGGCCTCTTGGCAGGAAAGAAAAAACGTCTAAAAAAGTCGCATAAAAATATCTATCTAAAGATGAAAATATTGATTTTGTAAAATGTTCTCATATTTTTTCAATTTTGTCATATTTTTGGCATATTTTCATTTTGAATTAAACATTTGGTAATATTTCTACAGCTAACAAAACTAAGTAGTTAGGATATATTTAGGGGTTGAAATGGACCAAAAAACCTGCAAAATTATCAGCAGGTCGTAATTCTCGCCCGACCCTCACGCACAACTTTTGTAGACAAAATTCGAAAATGTCCATTCCAGCGACTTTTTGGAGAATTCACAAATACAGGAAAGACGCACTTCTGACTATTTCGTTAACGCTGATTTCGTTGAAGAATATTGTCAAATGTCTGTTTCAGTCAAAAATCAATAATAAATGTTAATCTTTTGCCACTTCTGAGAGATTATAGGTCTTTGGGAAATATTGGTTCCAGATCTAGGAAGACCATTTACGTGCAACAATAAATTCCAATTCCAATAAATTGGAAATGAGCAAATTAGTTTAAGTTGCTATTATTCGAAAATTAGAGAACCAAACCTTATGGTTTTCTTTTATTACTTGTCACAATATCTTGTGGAATCCTTTCGAGTATCTCGCCTATATAAACTGTATCATTTATTATAGTGTTGTAGGGTATTCAACGGTCGGCCCCGCTCGACTGTAGCCTTTGCTTACTTGTTTTTATATACAATTAGCTGGCCCGGTCCACGTTGCCGGCCAGTAGTTTTAGTCTTTCATGCATAGCTTTAAAAGTATAATAATCTACAGATCTGGCTCACATATGTGGCACAATTTTTAGTATAAATGATGACTCGAATAAATAGAAATAAATACGCATAGCAAAAATGTCAATACAGGTTCACGTTACTGGCGATTTATAGTGTTTCAAAGAACCTGATCCCATTTTTCACCCAGATATTTTAATTTGATAGTTAAAACCTAAATGAAAAATTACATGAATTAAAAAGTTTACATCAACTCTTTATAATAGCCCCATGTTAGATGGTTCTCTACCCCCAAAATAGCCTAAATACACATTTTAAGCCAAATCGATTTGAAAATATAATCAAAATCCTCGAAATAGGTAAAAAAAGGGGGTACTTTTATATGGGCGCTTCTCCGAAACATTGACATTGAAAATTTTCCGCGAAGAGGTCTTCTAGAAGATAAGATGGCAACTAAGGGTAAAATCAATTGAAAAATGTGACCAGTCAGTGAATACCTTCTAATAAGGGTTATACCAAAGCATGGTCCTATACTTATAATTATTTGAAAGAACATTTGAGGAATTTGAAAGGGGCTGTATCATTTGAAGGGGGCTATATCACAATGTAGACCGACCTGATACATATTTTGTACAAATGATTATTCATGTAACCCCTAGGACTGTATCCAATTTAAAACTCTATCGGGGTATAGAGCAAAAAATTTGAGGTGCTTTGTGTATGGTTAAGCTATATAAAATAGACCCTAAAAACATTTGATCCGAAGCCCCCCTTTCGGGATTTTTATCTACCAACCGAGCAATTTCCCAAATGTAATTTCCCGCAGTGAATTACTGACGATAGGGCATTGTCCCCGTATAACGTTACATGTGAGTTAATGTTATATTTAAGGGTTCGGAAGAATTTTCAATTCCCTCCACTATTTTGTATAGTCAGCATATTACAGTGCCTCTTCATATTCGGTATTTCACCGATTGCAGTGCCAATGAATTTTGAATTTTGAGTTTTCATTGGATGGATTATTTCCATATCTAGTCAATTTTTTTTGTAGTTTTCGATCTCAGAATAGATAGTAATTTCTAAATTGAAATCCTAGCAATATGACCTTAATTTAACTATTAGAAATAAAGTTTCATCGATTTATAAAAGTTAGGGACCCCATAAAGTACATTAAAGAGTAAAAATCTTTGTTGATTAAAATATGTCCTTTAGCCTCTTCGTTCACCATTTGCAATTACGACAGAGGTCACCATATTTTATATGGGTCTTTCAAACGTTGCACAGGTTTTTATATTATTCTTAGGATGATTGATGTTACAAACGGCATATATTTGTTCTCATTTCGATAAAACCCTCATAAAACATTATCTCATAATATTCGTCGACCAAATGTGCTCTAATTTAGCCGATTTGAGGTATTTTGAAGGGCTTAAAAGCATTTTTGAGGTTCTGCGGAAATCACTCTATCTTCGAACGAAATGAAGTAGGTTAATAAAAATTTACTCAACAGTGTATTATGTCTGCAGGACTTTTGGTATTAAAAATGGGCCTTGTAGGTCCACATCTTCGTACAGCCGCCATATAACGGTACCTCCCGATATTCGGTATTTTGTTGATTTAAGTGACATTATTCATCGGAAATGTTTCAAATTTGGTATTTGAAGTTCGTAATAGTTACTACAGCCTATGTCAGAAAATTGTCTGTGCAAGTCCACGTCTTCATATAGCCCCCATATAACGGTACTTTCCGATATTCGGTACTTTAATGAATTGTTTCAAATTTGGTATTTGAAGTTCCTAATGGGTACTACAGCTTATGACAGAAAATTGTCTGTGCGGGTCCATGTCTTCGTATATCCCCTTTGTAACGGTACCCCGCGATATTCTGTATTTTTATGATTTTAGCGACATTATTCACCGGAATCGTTTCATATTTGGTGTTTGAAGTTCGTAATGACGGTACCTCCACATCCTATGCCAGAAAGTTGTCTATGTAGGTTCACGTTTTATAACCCCATGGTAACTCCCTATATTCGTTATTCTGATACTTTTAGCTACATTTTTCAAGTTTCGCATATGAATATTGGAATAGATTATGACAAAAGTTGCCTATGCAGGTCCACGTCGTCGTATAGACCAAAATATAACGGATATATTTGGTATTTTTAAGATATTAACAGAGTTTTTAACAGATTTTATTTATGTTTTATTTATGATTTTTTTTTTTTTTTTTTAATTGCCGAAATCGTTTCAAATGGTGGAGGGTATCAAAGATCGGCCCGGTCGAACTTACTGCTTTTTTAATTGTTTTCAATAAGAATTATAAATTCCAAAAGGCATTTTGAAACAATTCTACGAAAAACTCCATATCAAAATAGAAGAGTCAATTTTTCAGTTCCGCGATTTTTATAGAGACTTTTCTCATTTTTTTTCCTGAAAACGTTTCCACTATAATTACTAATAAAACCAGTAAGGAAAGCTCAAAAGTCGGGCGGGGCCGACTATATGATACCCTACACCACTATGCATATTTAGTAGAGCTCTCGTAAAAAGGTTTATACAGGGCATTTCAGAGCTCTATGAGATATTTGGTACAAAATCAAAATCAATCTAATTCTATCGTGCATTTTACGAACTATAGCTATCTCTGAACCGGGTTTCTCCAAATTTTACGTATTAGCTTCCAGACTGAATTCGGTCTTATGTACGAAAATTCAGGTGATTTGGGCTGTTATTGACCATTTAGTGCACATTTAACCCGAAATCGGATGAAGATATATATGGGAGCTATATCCAAATCTGAACCGATTTCGATAAAATTTAAAACAGCTATTCCTGTGCTCCATCTAATACCTGGTACCAAATATCACGGTTGTGGAGTGAATATTACGAATGTATGGGACTAAAACACTAAATCGGATGAAACATATATATGGTTGCTATATCTATATCTGAACCGATTTTCACTAAATTTGATATACTTGCTTCTAGGCTGAATTTGGTCCGATGTACTAAAATTAAGTCCATTTGGACTTATATCGGCCATTTGGTGCACAATTAACCCGAAATCGGATGAAGATATATATGGGAGCTATATCCAAATCTGAACCGATTTCGATAAAATTACAAACAGCTATTTCTGGGCTGTATCTTATATCTGGTACCAAATATCATTCTTGTGGAGTGCATATTACGAATGTGAGAGTCTTAAACTCCAAATCGGATGAAAGATATATATGGGAGCTATAGCTATATCTGAACCGATTTTCTCCAAATTTGATATACTTGCTTCTAGGCCGAACTCGGTCACATGTGCCAAAATTCGGGCCATTTGGGCTGATATTGGCCATTTGGTGGTCAATTAACCCGAAATCGGATGAAGATATATATGGGAGCTATATCCAAATCTGAACCGATTTCGATAAAATTTAAAACAGCTATTTCTGTGCTCCATCTAATACCTGGTACCAAATATCACGGTTGTGGAGTGCATAGTAGGAATGTGAGGGACTTAAAGATAAAATCGGATGAAAGATATATATGCTAGCTATAGCTATATCTGAACCGATTTTCTCCAAATTTAATATACTTGCTTCTAGGCCGAACTCGATTGGGTGTGCCAAAATTCAGGTAATTTGGACTGATAGTGGACATTTGGTGCACATTTAACCCGAAATCGGATGAAGATATATATGGGAGCTATATCTAAATTTGATCCGATTCTCACCAATTTCAATAGGGTTCGTCCTTGGGCCAAAAAAATATTGTCTGGAAAATTTTATCTCAATCGGATAATAAATACGACCTGCATTTTGTTCACAAGAATACATGGACAGACGGACGGACGGACAGACGGACTGACATGCATAAATCGACTCAGAAAGTGATTCTATGAAGGTTCTCAAAAGTAACTATGGGTCTATCTCGTTTCCTTCTCCATGTTACAAACAAATGCACAAAGACATAATACCCTTACCACTATGTGGTGTAGGGTATAAAAAGCCGTTATCAGCCGGTTTGTAGCTATCCTTTTTTTAAATTTTTTTTACATAATGATTTAAAGAAGTAGGGGTGTCCAGTTCCTCTGACCCCAAACAGATATCTAGGGTTGGAGGGCGAGTCAAGAGTACTTCGTATACTAATTGTAGAACAGATATCTTCATGATTTTGGCAAATATTAGGATTTTAGATAAAATTGGGCGTGGTCACTTTTTCTTTACATTAAAACCTAACTCGGGGTAGAACACACATCTGGAAAAAATTATCCAAATCGTTCCAGAAGTTCTCAACGGATTCAATTCCACAATAGTATGGAGGGTATATTAAGTTTGTCATTCAGTTTGTAACACCTCGAAATATACATTGTAGACCCCACAAATTATATATATTCTTGATCAGCATAAAATTCTATGTCGATTTAACAACGTCCGTCCGTCTGTCCGTCTATCCGTCTGTGGAAATCACTTTAGCTTCCGAAAGAAATGAAGTAAGTTAATAAAAATTTACTCAAATGTGTATTACAAATGGGAAATGTGGGTCCACTTCTTCGTATATCCCCCATACAACGGTACCTCCCGATATTCGGTATTTTGATGATTTTAGCGACATTATTTAGCGGAATTATTTCAAATTTTGTATTTGAAGTTCGTAATGGATACTTCAGCCTATGCCAGAAAATTGTCTGTGCAGGCTTATGACAAAAGTTGCATATGCTGGTCCACGTCGTCGTATAGACCCTAATATACGGCTATATTCGGTATTTTTAAGATTTTAACAGAATTTTTAATGGATTTTGATTTTTATCGAATATCACAGGCAAAAAACAAGGGAACTGATGAGGATTGGTGGCTCTTTCCGAAACCTAGGTATTCCCTGCCTTACCCCCTTGTAAACATTACCATCGTTCTCCACAAATAAACAAATGTTGTTTTATAAAAACAACAATAATGGGATTAAGCCTGACGATTTTTGCAACAACAAAATTTTTCTATAACAATTTGTGATATTTTTTTAATTTTTTGTCATATTATTTATCGCATGAGATTTCTGCAATTTGACTTACAGTATTGAATTGTATGTTTTGCAATATTTTTTCAACTTACACGAAGTCACAGTTTAGGAAGCTACCATTTTGGACGATCGTTTAGTTGTTGAAATGAACCACAGTTTTGTGTGAAAAAATACCTAAACTAACGAAATCACAAATACATGAAAGGCTCACCTCTAACATTTACATTGACGCTGATTTCTTTGATGAATAGAACCAAATATCGGAGATACAGGAAATCAAATAGAGGAATCTAAATGTTCAAATATTATTTTGAATACCCATTAACCCGACATTAGGCGTAATGACCTCGTTGTTTTGGTCAAAAGCCAAGATAATACTTTTGCATAACTTTATGATATTATGTCAAAAATGAAATGTTTGAAAAAATGTTTTAGCTAAAATCATCAAAATACCAAATATCGGGGGTACCGTTGTATGGAGATATACGATATCGGTGACCTATATGAACAATTCTCTTCCAGAGAGTAAAGTATTCAGAAATAACTCTTTGTGTGGATTTTCAGACAGTTCCATTAAAAAATGTGGCTAAAATCATCAAAATACCGAATATGGGGAGGTACCGTTGTATGGGGGTTATACGATATCGGGGACCGATACAGCCCATCTTCGAACTTGACCTGCCTGCAGACAAAAGACTGATCTGTGCAAAATTTTAGCTTCCTGTCTTAATTCGTTTTGACTGTAGCGTGATTAAAACAGACGGACAGACGGACAGTAATATATATACTTTGTTATGTCTGAAATGATTATTTTGATGAGTTACAAATGGAATGACGATCTTAATATAACCTCCATACTATGTATGGTGGAGGGTATAAAAATAGCTACGAACTTTGGATGTATTAGTAGTTAACTACACTTATTGAAATTTATTTCAAATCCTATATTAAAACAAGTAAGCAAAGGCTATAGTCGTGCTGGGCCGACCATGTGATTCCCTACAACACTACAATATGTTAGAAGCCCCCTTATGTCCAAATCCATTTTGGAAGATTTCGCTTTTGAAATTATATCACGGAGCACTGCCCAGATATTACCCTTAGCATTTTGCCCAGGGACATTTGCCCAATATTTACGCACTCCGTCGTGCTGTTAGTTGTTGTGGTCCATTTTCAGCTAAATATAATCCAATGGTCATCCAAAATGCTAGAATTCTTAACTGTCCTTAACTCTCTTCCTTCTCTTCCTGTGACCAGGAATTTTTTCTGTTTTTTGTTCATTAGAACCCCTAAATATTTTGCTACCAAAAGCAAAAAGCCCTTCTGTATTTCCAAATTTAGACTCATCTGTTTATTGTGTATTTCGGATAACGCTGTAAGTAATGTTGGTATTTTTTTCCTGCAAAATCAGAAACATGTTTAGTTGTTGGTCCATTTCAACCTCTAAAGATGTTGCGAATATCTTTGAGAACAACAGGCCTAGCCCTTCTGAGCCTATCCGTACCCTTGTGAACATTTTCGTGAGGATCGGACGATAATTGCAATCAGTATATAATGACCCCAACCTGTGTTTTAAGGTGAAAATATATTACAAAACGTACACTTCAATATTATAAGTCAAATTGAAAAAATCGCATGCGATAAAAAATATGAAAAAAAAAAAAATAAAAAATGTCACAAAATCCTACAAAATCTATATTAACATCATTATTGGCATCTTTGGATGCGATTTTTTTAAATGTTATACTTTTATGCCAAGAGGGCATTCTGAATTGACAAAATTTGTCAAAATCGGTCCAGCCATTCTTGAGATATAAGCATTCTAGCTAACATCCCCTTCCTTTGTATATATACATTGTATACATTGATCTGTTTGTCTATTTGTGAATTTGCCGGGATTAAAAATATTCGCGGTTTAACGAAAAATTTGAATTTTATTTAACTATTTCGCCCACTAAATATCACCTGATGACCATCAAAATTGGAATGCTTCTGCCCAGCCTTAAGTTCTAGCATCATGCTAACTTCCGCTTCGATTGGTCTATAATTGCGACCTGAAGAGCAACTGCAAAATCAGGAATTTTTAAGTTTTTGGTCCATTTCAACCCCTAAATATTATGCGATCATCTCCGAAAATAATAGGCTTCTATTCTGGATACATTTCGTGAAGATCGGGCCATAATTGCGATTTGTAGAGTGATTACAAATGAACATGGACAGATGGACGGACGGACATCGATCGACTCAGCTTGACGAGGTAGGATGCTCCATATATGCTTTCCTATGTGGGGAACCAATATTTCGAGGTGTTACATAATTTTTGGCCCAATCAAACTTATAATACCACCAACACATAGTGTTGTAGGGTATAACAAAACACATTTTGCTCTTCGAAGCATAAACTGTAAACCCTAGATTTATGTTATTGAAAAACTTTTCATTTTATTACCATCTCTTTATCATTAAATGTGAACATTTATTTCAATTACTTAATTCAACGAGACATTAACTCGTACATCAAAAGTTACGATAGTAAATTGACCTCATATCTCTTTTCCGCAAAATTGAATACTTGACCAGACAGTGACGACATTTGATGTAAGCTTGTGCATGTGTGTCCATTGGCCATAGGAGATCTCCCCAAACACATATGTATATTATACATGTATAGCTTCATGCATGCATACACACTTACGTTTTCAGCGTGTTAAAGGTCTCCGGTGAAATGTTAAATAATTTGAAACTTGAACTTTTCACTTTAAGTAAACACTCAACGAAAATATTTTCGAATAGGCAATGTGAGACAAAGAACACAAATAAAATATTTGACAGTCATTTTAACAAAGCAGTTCGTATTGTGTTTAATTTCCTAAATTAACCTCAAATGGAAATACATTCAATTTTAATGATATCAAAGTGTATTATTTTGAATGGAATTTGAATGTTTATAAAAGGAGATCATCGCAACACAATACCATAATCTTTGATTTGGCTCAACAGTTCTTGGAGATATATTAAATGAGGGTAAATGTCAATACTTTAAGCAAAAAATATATATTATTGAACAACCGAACTTTGAATACCCTCCACCATTTGGAACGAATTAGGAAATTTAAAAAAAAAAAAAAATAAATAAATAAAAAAATAAAATCCATTAAAGACAGATCTATGCAAAATTTTAGCTTCCTATCTTTCGTTTTGACTGTAGCGTGATTACATGAGACGGATGCACGGGTAGGGCTAAATCGTCGTTACTCTGATCAAGAATATATATATTGGAGCTATAGCTATATCTGAACCGATTTTTACTAAAATTGGTGTACTTGCTTCTAAGCTGGTTTCGGTCGGATTTGCCAAAATTGATGCTATTACGGCCATTTGGTGGTCAATCACCCGAAATCGGATGAAGATATATATGCGAGCTATATCCAAATCTGAACCGATTTCGATAAAATTTAAAACAGCTATTCCTGTGCTCCATCTAATACCTGGTACCAAATATCACGGTTGTGGAGTGAATATTACGAATGTAAGGGACTAAAACACTAAATCGGATGAAACATATATATGGTTGCTATATCTATATCTGAACCGATTTTCACTAAATTTGATATACTTGCTTCTAGGCTGAATTTGGTCCGATGTACTAAAATTAAGTCCATTTGGACTTATATCGGCCATTTGGTGCACAATTAACCCGAAATCGGATGAAGATATATATGGGAGCTATATCCAAATCTGAACCGATTTCGATAAAATTACAAACAGCTATTTCTGGGCTGTATCTTTTATCTGGTACCAAATATCATTCTTGTGGAGTGCATATTACGAATGTGAGAGGCTTAAACACCAAATCGGATAAAAAATATATATGGGAGCTATAGCTGTTTCTGAACCGATTTTCTCCAAATTTGTTGTATTTGCTTTAAGGCTAATCTCGGTCACATGTGCCAAAATTCGGGCCATTTGGGCTGATATTGGCCATTTGGTGGCCAATTAACCCAAAATCGGATGAAGATATATATGGGAGCTATATCCAAATCTGAACCGATTTCGATAAAATTTAAAACAGCTATATCTGTGCTCCATCTAATACCTGGTACCAAATATCACGGTTGTGGAGTGCATAGTAGGAATGTGAGGGACTTAAAGATCAAATCGGATGAAAGATATATATGCTAGCTATAGCTATATCTGAACCGATTTTCTCCAAATTTAATATACTTGCTTCTAGGCCGAACTCGATTGGGTGTGCCAAAATTCAGGTAATTTGGACTGATAGTGGACATTTGGTGCACATTTAACCCGAAATCGGATGAAGATACACTGGTGGCCAAAACTAAAGCAACTTAAATCGCAAAGACAATAAATGTCCTGTAACTTTTACAAAAATAAACAAATCGTAATTATTTTTCCAGTTTTAAATGAGGGGTTTAATTCACTTTCAAGAAACTAAAAATAAAAATACAAAAATAAGTTTGAACGAAAAATAATATGTGGAAAACTAAAATGACCCAATTTTTGCTTGGTCAAAACTAAAGCAACTTTTGATTTTTTATTTTAAAATAATTTAATTTTGGCTAGTAGTCGATAGCATAACCATTATTTTTGATAGCAGCTGCACACCTACGAGGCATTGAATCTATAACACGCTCAATTTGATCCTTGGGTGTGCTTTCCCAGGCACCCCGAATTCTTTAGAAAATGTTGTGCTTATTTATTTCCGAATCTCTCTTGATCTTCCTATCTACGATACTCCAAAGTCTTTCTAAGGAGTTTAGGTCAGGTGATTGTGCCGGCCATAACAAAACATGCATTTTTGACTCCCGCAACCAATATTTGACAAGTTTTGATACAAGTCTGGGATCATTGTCATGCTGAAACACACAAATCAGCCCAATATTTTACTCAGCGTAAGGGAACAACGTGATGTCCAACACATCTTTGTAAACAAACGGATCCACAACTTCCTTTATTTTATGGATAGACCCAAGTCCATAGAAAGAAAAATAGCGCCACGCCATTTTTGACCCTCCCCCATGCTTCACTGTACCTTTGCAACACTGCGGCTTGAGTCCTTCATTTTTTGGTCTTCTCACCGTAAAATTTTTCACGTCTGAGCCTTTAATATTAAACGTAGACTCATCCCAGAAATAATGTTTTTTCCATTGAGCTTGATTCCACTTAATATTATCGTTTCCGAAAGCCTTTTTGATTTTTTCAGATATAAATGGTTTTTTGATGTCTTACGGGCACGCAGACCAGCTGCCACTACTCGTCTACGCACTGATCTCGAGCTTATATCCAATGATTGCTCTCTCACCAATCCTGTTGAACTCTTAAATAGTTGTTTTTTATTTCTCTCACAATTTGTGGATCAGTATGGGCTGAAGTTCTTCACGGCCTTCATCCGTTATGGACTGTTACTACTGATCCAGTTTCAAGAAACCGACTTAGTGCACAGACATAATTATGAAATCACATAAATATTTATGAAATATTTCTCGGAAATCATTTTCTGTGATATGTTGTTTTGATAATCACTGATAATTTGCTGTTTTATTCAGGTACAGTATTTGCTTCTAGCCATTTTTAATTTTTTTTTTGGCAGTACTTAAAAAAACGAAAAGAAAAACACATACTGTTGTAAAAAACTTCTCAAAAAGGATTTATGACAAGCGAAATTGTCGAAGGAAGCAAAAAGCGATAAATATCACAGTAAAAACAGCTGAAATTGCAGCGGTTATATGAATGTACAACAGAGTTGCTTTTGTTTTGTCCAAGCCAAAATCGGGTTAATTGACTTTACCAAACATAATTTTTTATATAAAAATGAATTTTGGTTTTATGTTTTAGGTTTTTAAAAAGTGAATAAAGTACCTAATTTAAAACAAGAAAAACTTTCTCATTTTCTTAATTTTTGAAAAAGTTACAGGGCATTCATTCTCCTCGTAATTTCAGTTGCTTTAGTTGTGGCCACCAGTGTATATATGGGAGCTATATCTAAATTTGATCCGATTCTCACCAATTTCAATAGGGTTCGTCCTTGGGCCAAAAAAATATTGTTGGAAAATTTCATCTCAATCGGATAATAAATGCGACCTGCATTTTGTTCACAAGAATACATGGACAGACGGACGGACGGACGGACTGACGGACAGACGGACTGACATGCATAAATCGACTCAGAAAGTGATTCTATGAAGGTTCTCAAAAGTAACTATGGGTCTATCTCGTTTCCTTCTCCATGTTACAAACAAATGCACAAAGACATAATACCCTTACCACTAAGTGGTGTAGGGTATAAAAATTATATTGGGAATTTTTGTGAAGTAGATCATAACAACTACAAATAGATTTTCAACAAATTTGACAGAGGCATTTGTACCTCTAGTACTAAATACCATTGTTGTATTATGCATGATATAACTTCGATAAGAATTATATTAAAAAATATTTGTTGGAGCAATAAATATACCGGACAGAGATTAGCCAAGCGGAAAAATTCGGTTGAATATGTAGAAATGTATCCAATTTCGGCTCATATTACATTGTGAACAATAACTGTAAAATCGCATGAAAAGGTGTTTTGAAGCTACATAAAAATCTGAACCGATCTTGATTAAATTCGGCAGAGGTATTTCTGGACTGTATCTGATATCTGCTACCTAATATCATTCTTGTGGAGTGCATATTAGGAAAGTGAAGGGAAGATGAAAAAACATTAAATCGGATGAAACATATATGTGGGAGCTATAAATTTGATGTACTAGCTTCAAGACTGATGTGCGAAAATTTGGACCGATATTGGCCATTTAGTGCACAATTAACCCGAAATCGGTTGAAGATGAATATGGGAGCTATATCTAAATTTTTAAGTATTCTCACCAATTTCAATAGGGTTCGTCCTTAGGCCAAACAAATATTGTTTGGCAAATTTCAACTCAAAGGGATAAAAATGCAAAATGTATTTTAGAACATTGTTGGCTTGTTTGTTGTTGTTTTTATAAAAATAACGTTTGTTTATTATACCCTACAACACTATGTGTTGGGGGTATTATAAGTTTGATTGGCCCAAAAATTATGTAACACCTCGAAATATTCGTTTCCCACATAGGAAAGTATATATGGATCATCCTATCTCGCCGAGCTGAGTCGATCTAGCTATGTATGTCCGTCCGTCCGTCTGTCCGTCTGTCCATGTTAATTTGTAATCACTCTACAGGTCGCAATTATGGCCCGATCTTCACGAAATATGGAATGGAGGTCGGGGTCGGGCCAGAATAGAACCCTATTTCTTTTTGAGATGATCGCCAAATGTTTAGGGGTTGAAATGGACCAAATACTGAAAAAATTTCGGATTTTGCAGTAGCTATACAGGTCCTAATTATAGACCAATCGACGCGGAATTTCGCATGTAGCTAGAGTTTAGGGCGGGGTAGAAGCCTACCAATTTGGGTGGTCATCGGATAATATTTAGCGGGTAAAATAGACCATATATTTTGTGTTGAAAAAATTCAAAATTTTTCATTAAACCGCGAATATTTTAAATCCCGGCGAAATGTTAACATCCAAAAAATCGGATATATAGCAAATTATGTGCGATATATATGTCTATCAAAGAAGATATGCTTGAAAGATCTCTTATATGTCGAGAACGGCTGAACTGATTTCGACAGTTCTCATTAATTCAGAATGGCCTCTTGGCAGGAAAGAAAAAACGTCTAAAACATCGCATAAAAATATCTCTCTAAAGATAAAAATATAAAAAATATTGATTTTGTAAAATTTTCTCAATTTTTTTCAATTTTGTCATATTTTTGGCATATTTTCATTTTGAATTAAACATTTGGTAATATTTCTACAGCTAACAAAACTAAGTAGTTAGGATATCAGGATATCATATACAAATCGCATTTATGGCCCGATCCTTACGAAATTTTGCATGGGGATAAGATGAGGGTCAGAATAGAAGCCTACTCTTTTTGGAGATGATCGCCATATATTTAGGGGTTGAAATGGACCAAAAAAAAAACTGCAAAATTGTCGGCAGGTCGTAATTATCGCCCGATCCTCACGCACATTTGAATGGGGGTTACCGGACATTGCAAAAGCCAAGCAGTTTTGGATGGCCATCCAAAAATATTCAATGTGTGAAATAGTTTGCCAACTTTTGTAGACAAAATACGAAAATGTCTATTCCAGAGACTTTTTGGAGAATTCACAAATACAGGAAAGACGCACTTCTGACTATTTCGTTAACGAATATAGTCAAATGTCTGTATCTCATATAGATGCGTTTCAGTCAAAAACCAATAATAAATGTTAATCTTTTGCCACTTCTGAGAGATTATAGGTCTTTGGGAAATATTGGTTCCAGATCTAGGAAGACCGTTTACGTGCAACATCGACCAATAAATTGGAAATGAGCAAATTAGTTTAAGTTGCTATTATTCGAAAATTAGAGAACGAAACCTGATGGCTTTCTTTTATAATTTGTCACAATATCTTGTGGAATTCTTTCGAGTATCTCACCTATATAAACTGTATCGTTTATTATAGTGTTGTAGGGTATTCAACGGTCGGCCCCGCTCGACTGTAGCCTTTGCTTACTTGTAAGTGGAGAACGATGGTAATGTTTACCAGGGAATAAAGCAGGGAATATCTAGGTTTCGAAAAGAGCCACCAATCCTCATCATTGACGATCGATATATAAACAGCCTGAGTAATGAACCTCTAGAGGCTGTATTCTTGCTCTACGACAATATGAAATTGCAAAATACGGATCTGGCAAATAATTGGTAATACGTAAAAAAGCAACAAAGCAAAAAAACAATTTCGTTTTTTTTTTTCAGGAATGAGTAATGTCAGCACAACGTGTGCACATCCGTCTTTAACGTCGAAAGTTGTGAGTTCGGAAGTCGGCATTGGTTATCGCAGAAAGGGGTGGATCTGTACATACATGGTTCTGCACCGGAGGTAGAACCCATTACGAAATATATAAATAACAATTATTTTTCGAAAATGTGCGTGAAAGCGGAAAAATACCAAATATCCGAGGACATATACAGGGTGAGATAAAAAAAACTGCAAAAAAGTCAAACGCCATAATTTTTACATTATTTTTATACCCTCCACCATACTAAGGAGGGTATATTAATTTTGTCATTCCGTTTGTAACTCCTCGAAATACTCATGTCAGACCCAACAAAGTATATATATTCTTGATCAGCGTAAAATTCTAAGACGATTTAGCCATGTCCGTCTGTCTGTCCGTCTGTCTGTCTGTCTGTTGTAATCACGCTATCTATCGAACAAATTGAGATAGAAGGCTAAAATTTTGCACACATGTATATTTTGCCAGTAGGCAGGTTAAGTTCGTAAATGGGCCATGTAGGTCCAAGTTATCATATAGCCCCCATATAACGATACCTCCCGATATTCGGTATTTTGATGATTTTAGCGACATTATTTACCGGAATTGTTTCAAATTTGGTATTTGAAGTTCGTAATGGATACTACAGCCTAAGCCAGAAAATTATCTGTGCAGATCCACGTCTTCGTATAGCCCCCATATACCGTACCCCCGATATTCGGTATTTTGATGATTTTAGCGACATTATTTACCGGGATTGTTTCAAATTTCGCATGTGAAGTTCGTAATGGATACTTCAGCCGATGCCAGAAAATTGTCTGTGCAGGTCCACGTCTTCGTGTAGCCCAAATATAACGGCACCCCCCATATTCGGTATTTTGATGATTTTAGCTACATTATAAACAGATTTTTCTTCTAGTTTTGTAATAACTTATGACAAAAGTTGCCTATACAGGCCCACGTCGTCGTATAAGCATTCGGTATTTTTAAGATTTTAACAGAATTTTTAACGGATTATATTTTTTGGAAATTCCCAAATTTGTACCAAATGGTGGAGGGTATTAAAAGTTCGGCCCGGCCGGACTTACAGCTTTTTTACTTGTTTTTTTTTTTTTAATTTTATTGAATGAAGGCTTGAGGTGATCGACACTTTGGTATTTTTAGTGCCAACCTTGCTTTCCAAAATACTCCAGGGTCAACAGTCCAACGGATAGGTATCCGGAGATTTTGGTAGACATTATACGTTGGAAATGAAGTAAGGAACCTCTTTTTGTAACCATTCTTGGGTGGCGCGTCCTGTTGGAATGTCCAAGGTCTGCGGCCAAAAATTGCCGGAATTCGGAATTTATTCTAATGCCACGGTCGATGAATAAGATATGTTCAGCTCACGAGCCATTTTTCGGCCACTGCGGCGAGGGTTTCGATCAAGTCGCTTTACTTTTCGAACCGTTTCTGCTGTTTCTTTCCGTCCACTTCTTTGACGTCGGGCTACGCTACCAGTATCACGATAACGAGCGATGATACGAGACACAAAAGATTTATTCACATTTAAATGCTGGAGTGCCCTAATGCTCTAACGATAGCCATTTGTGGTTTTCCAGCCAAATATAAAGAAATCACACTATTACGCTTGAATACCATCACGAATAACTCGTTTTCTGGAAAATTCTCCCCAAAACGCTTGTAAACAATATAATGAGCTGTCAGTGGAATAATTTTAACAGCTGTCGGATGAGTGGCTTAGAAATGACAGCAGTCTGAAGTTGGTTATAGTTTTTCCCTGTATATATGGATCTTCCCATCTCGCCGAGCTGAGTCGATCTAGCTATATATATCCGTCTGTCCATGCTAATTTGTAATCAAGCTACAGGTCGCAAATTTGGCCCGATACTCACGAAATTGAAAATGGAGGTGGGGTTAGGGCAGGATAGAAGCCAGATTTCCTGATTTTGCAGTTGCTCTGCAGGCCACAATTATAGACCAATCGACGCGAAATTTAGCATGGAGTTTGAAGTTAGGCTTGGACGGAAGCCTACCAACTTGTAGATCCTAACTTTTATGTAAGAAAATACCAAAATTTTCAATTGCCCGTGAATATCTTTAATCCTATCGAAGCCAGAGACATCTATTCTGTTATTCAAAATATCGATATATAGCAAATTAGGTATAATATATATGTAAAAGAAATTGATCTTAGTTATTTCGCATACAAGTCAAGAAATCTCACCAATTCAAAATGTCCTGTCGCCAGAAAACTAAAAAATCTAAGAAAATCGCGGAAAAAATTACAAATAAAAAAGTGAATATTTTTTGTTACATTTTTTTCAGTTATTGTCATATTTTTTATCGCATGCGATTTTTTCAATTTGACTTACAATTTTGAATCATACATTTTGTCAAGTTTTTTTTCCACTCTACAACACTATGTGTTGAGGGTATTATATACAGATCGCAATTATCGTCCGATCCTCACGAAATTTTTCACAGGGGTAGGGTTAGAATCAAATTAAAGCCTATTGTTTTAAAATGTGTACATTTAGGGACAAAAAAAAATTATTTTCCTGATTTTGCTGTCCCTCTATAGGTCACAATTTGAATCCAATCGACATGGGATTTTGCATGAGGAGACCGTTAAGGACAGGACAGAAGTCCAGCATTTTGGATAACCATTGGATTAACCTCAGCGGTAAAATAGTGTGAATTGTTTCGTGTGAAATTGTTTTGAATGCCTATCAGCACGACAGAGAACGTATTATTTCGGAAACGAAATCTGACAAAATGGACCTACGGCGGCTTCCAACAAAATATAGTGTTGTAGGGTATCACATGGTCGGCCCCGCACTGCTATAGCATTTGCTTAATTGTTTTATATATAGACTAGCTGAATTCGGTGCCCCTTGCTGCCACTTTTGGTTTTATATGCATTTCAAATTTTATATTTGAATATTTTGTTGTTTTTATGTAAAAATGTATATGGGAGCTACATAAAAATCTTAACCGATTTCAAAATAATTTGGTAAACTTATTTTTGTACCAAATTCCGTTACCCATATCAACTTAGAAGACTATATCTAACAATAGATAAGTTCATACCAAATCTGATTTTTTTTGAGGTACCTCCGATATCTCCAGTTCCAATGTATAGAGCCTATGCTCCTTTTAGGAGATGCTGTAGTATATTTGGAAATGTGCAGGAAAATCTGTTCAGCGGTTTTAAAGTCTATAAATTACAAAAGAAACAAATAATCAAACGTTCAAACATTTTCCTCTTGTATTGATATAAAAGATTAGGAAAATTCTGCATACATTTTCGAACCAAATTTGAGTAGTGATGTGGTATCACAATTATCGCACAAATATTATATATGAAATGACATTATGGCTTAGCGCCCACTTGCCATTTCTCCTACCCGATGACAAAGTTCCACATAGTATTTGGTTATAAATCCAAATTTAGGGTATTTTGAAGAACTTATTCTAATTTCCCAAACCAATTGGCCAGGGTAGAGGGTAGGTAAATTTTGACGTAGGCAAACTTAATGTAATTTTATTTGCTAGCTATTTTTGTTTTTTTTTTTTTTTTTTTTTTTCAAACCCATCATACAAAAAATCTGTTTAAAAACAAGTAATTATTTATAAAAGCTGCGGCATCTAAAAAATCCTTCCAAACATTTAAAAAGTTGTTCCAAATTATCAGCAAATTTCTTTGAGTGTACACAAGAGGGAAGTTTAACATCATTAACAGTTCTACTATTATTACCCTTAAATCCCCCGAGGATAGACTAAACGCTTCAGTCTACTCACATAATAGTATAGAACAAGGCATTGGATATAACAACAACAACAAAAAGACTTACCGTTCCAAACATATGAGGATGCATGCGGAATTCTACAGAACCACCTGATGAACGTCGAGGTTTATTCATGTCTAGCCTCAGAATGCCAGGCTTGGGGCGACGATTCACGGCCGACATTATTGGTTGTTGCATGGCTTGTTGTTCGCTCGTTGTTCCCAACGAACTTGTTGAGGGATAAACCAAAGGCGATGTCGTTGAGGCGGCCACTGATGTGGAAGACAATGGTTGAACCATAGATGGAGCTGTAAAGGTGGATAATCGTCGCCTTTGTTGTGGCAACAACTGGGGTGGTGGTGGAGAAGTGGTTGGCTGTTGCTCCATCTCATGCTGCTGGTGTTGCAACAAGCGAGGCTGTCGCTTAATTTTTTCTAGTATACCTTTGGGATCTTCAAAAAAGTTTTGTTTTTTCATGCTGGCGGATTCGAATGGACTCGTTGAAAATTATTTAACATTTGCAGGAAATGCAATTGTATTTGGTTCCAAAGAAGAAATACAACGGAAAACTTTTTTCATGAGATACTTCTTTTTTTGCACTTGCTTTATTGTTTATGTTTTTAGATAGTATATGGCTAAAAACGCGTACACGTCCGTTTAGCGCCGCATTCCAGGCAAGACTATAACTTGAATTCATTAAAAACTACAACAATTGTTGGCTGGCTCATCAAGTGGACGTCAGAGAAATTGTGGCTATTAAAGGAAGAACAACAACAACACACACACAGGCATTTAGTAAAATTTACTGTCTTCACATAAAATAGAGAAAATAAGATACACATACACATAGCCATACAACTAATGTCCAGAATTACCCAAAGGTGTATTTGTGTGTGCTTACACTAACACACTAAAGCTTCTGTACACTTCACGGCCACACAATTTCACATATTTATTATCCTTTTTTTACTATCCTGTTGTACTTTATGATATGCCCCTTTTTGTGTCCTCCATTGCGTCTTTGTGTCACAGCAGCGGCTGTTGTGTGCTGCTTATCAGACGCACTTCTTTTAATTTAAAAGTTCAGCATTTGTTGTTGCCTTCATCCTTGTGCGTGAATGTAGTTGGTTGCCGCCTTCATCCGGTTTGACATTAACATGTTGCTTTTTAACGCTTCCATTGCGGTGCTGATGTTTATCGTCTCTTTTTCGCTGGCATGTCAGTTATGAAAGCAAGCAACAGTTCGTCGCCTGTTTTTTTTTCGTATTAGCTGTCACATCAATTCGCGCATAAGAGGCCTGTGAGTGGGAATAAGCTTGTATGTTTGATTGTATGCCTTTTTAATAATAACGTCATATTTGTGGCCTTAAATAGACGTTAACAAAAATATTTTATAATGAAAAACCACAAGCAACAGTGGTTTGGTGGTATTCAGTTCAACAATTGCTACAGAGGGTATATAATATTTGATATGCCCAAAACGTGCCTCATCGAATTAACGGTTTTCGACCCTAGGTCTCTTTGGACCAAATCCGTTTCAGGACATTTGGAGTCGACTTAGAACTGAGTACCCGATTTGGTCCTAACTTGGTAAATCGTAATATAATTGTCAAACTTAGATTGAGTTCGGAGCTGGCAACATCGGCCTACTCATCCTGGTACCTCCCCCAAACAAAGAAAGTATGGTAAACTTTACGCAAACTTTGCAATTCCCTATATATGGAATATGGAATATATTGGCTCACTCCACCAAGTACCTCCCCCACATAGTGTCAAAAAAAATTACAACTCTCATGAAATGTGAAATAAGTGCCCGATTGTCCTCAAATTTGCACGTATCAATATTTTTCTCAACACCAGTTCTAGTGTGGAGATGGGATATATTGATTCACTCCTTCAGGTACCTACCCCACAAAAGGTCAATATTTTGATAAATCATCTCTCTTATAAAATGTGAAATAAGGGTCTCTTAGTCCTAAAATTTCACATCACAATCATTTTAATAACACAATATCAGGTATTAAGAACCTCCACAACAGGTCAAAAATTTGAATAATTATAAGTCCCAAAAAAAGTAAAATAAAAGCCTGATTGTCTTCAAATTTCGTCCATCTCAATATTTTTATCAACACAAGATCAGGTATGAAGAAGAAATACATGGGAGCACTTCTTCTGGTGCCTCCGCCAAAACGATTCAAAATTTTAAATAGTTTTATCTCCCAGAAAATGCGAAATAAGCATCTGATTCCTTTTAAACTTTGTACATTTCAAAATTTCTACCAACACAATATTTGGTGTAAAGATGATATATGTCGACCTACCCCTTTTGGAACCTCCCAACAAAAGGTGAGCATTTATATATCTTATAACTTGCGAAAAAAGTCAGCGATTCTTTTTAAACCCATTATATCTGAATATCTCTCGCAACAAGGAATCTGAATCGGAAATAGCATCAACTTTTAGAATAAGTTTAGATTTGTTCGAATTGGTCACCTTTGGCACGAATTATGGCCTTCAAACGGCCAATGTCACACGCTGCCCGAATGTTGCTCTACGGTATTTTGGCCCATTCCCGGCGAAGCGCTTGCTTGAGGTGATCTACACTTTGGTATTTTTTAGTTCCAACCTTGCTTTCCAAAATACTCCAGGCACAATAGTCCAACGGCCATTGTGCGCTGGAAATAAAACGAGGAATGAAATGGAATGGAAGATGGTGCTGAGTCCTGTTGGAATGTCCAAGGTCTGCGGCCAAAATGTTTGCGTGCCCAAGGCTTTAATACACCCTCCAGAATATTTTCGCGATAATATTCGTCATTTATTCTGACGCCACGGTCGATTAATACGAGCGGAGAGCGACCATCGGCGGTTATGGTGGCCCACACCATCAGCGTGGCCGTCGCTTGAGTTCTGGTGGCCAACCGAAGGTTCACATTTTCAGCTGACCTCTTTGGCAAGTAAACACGATCATTTTGTTTGGTTACAAACTGCTGGACAACGAATGTTTTCTCATCGTAGAAAACCAAATTCGGCGGTTCACTACTTTCGGCCAAACGAAGCAACTCTTTATCTCTTTTGAACCTATTTTCTTTCCGTTGCGGTGTAAGTTCTTGCACTTTTTGGAATTTCAAAGGCTTTCCCACGAGCTCATTTTTCAACATTTGCCGAATGGAATATTGCGATATGTTCAACTCACGAGCCATATTTCTGCCACTGCGACGCGGGTTTCGATCAAGTCGCTTCTTTACTTTTCGAACCATTTCTGCTGATGTTGCTGTTTTCCTCTGTCTACTTTCTTGACGTAGCCCGACGCTACCAGTATCACGGCAACGAGTGATGGTACGAGATACAAAAGATTTATTTTTATTAAATGCTGGAGTGCTCTAACCATAGCCACTTGTGGTTTTCCAGCCAAATATAAAGAAATCACACTATCACGCTTGAATTCCATCACGAATAACTTTTTGTCTGGAAAATGCTCACCAAAATGCTGTTATACGCTTGTAAACAATATAATGTGGCTTAGAAATGTGGCTTAGAAATGCAGTCTGAAGTTGGTTGCATTTTTTCAGCTCACCCTGTATGCCGGCCTGCACCTTTTGGAACCTCCCCAATAAATTGTCAGTATTTATGGGCCCACTCCTTCTAGTACCTTCCCCACAAAAGTTGAACATTCTGATTCGCATAAAATTGGAAATAAATGTTTGTGTATATCGGCTTACTTTAAAAACGACATGGACAAGGACACCGGAATTGTGTTAAGAAACGTTTTTGAAAATCATAGTGGCCTATGACAAAAATTGCGTGTCCACGTCTTCATATATGTAGGCCCCAATATAACGGTAACTTCCTACATTCGGTATTTTTATGATTTTATCAGAATTTTTAAACGGATTTTTTTTTTTGGGAATTTTGCAAATTCCTTCCAAATGGTGGAGGGAATTCAAAGTTCGGCCCGGCCGAACTTACTGCTTGTTTACTCGTTGCTTTCTCCTAAACTATCTTTTTTCCAAAGTAATGTTCTAGAACATGCTTTTGAGCAGGGCTGCTTTACTGCACATTAAAAATAAATATAAATCATTAAGGAAAGCTAAAAAGTCGGGCGGGTCCGACTATATGATACCCTACACCACTATGCGTATTTAGTAGAGGTGCCGGGTTCATTCCAAAAAGGGTACCCATTTAGTCAACATTATACTACAAGGATTGTTATCTTTTGCACGTCTTAAATGCCAAATTTGAAAATACCAAATATCAGTCAGTATATGGCGCCTATAGGAAAACATGGACCTAGATATTCCATGTTCTGCCACTGGAGCTAGAACCCATTATAAACTACAAGTATTTATTTTTAGACAAATCCGTGGAAAAATGTGACACCGTTACTATGGGGGCTATACGAAAACGTGGACCCATATAATGTTCTGCAGCGGAGTTAGAGCCCATTATGACCTACAATTACCAATTTTTAGACAAATCCGTGGAAAGATGTGGCAAAAATCATGAAAATACCCAATATCGGGAGGTACCGTTACTATGGGGGCTTTACGAAGACGTGGACCTATACATACAATGTTCCGCCACCGGAACTAGAACCCATTATGACCTACAAATATTATTTTTTAGACAAATCCGTGGAAGAATGTGTCATCAAAATACCGAATGTCGGGAGGTACCGTTATATGGCGGCTATACCAAGCCGTACTTTATGTATGTTTATATAAAATTCTCCTACTAAGTATAATATTAAAAGAATAATGTCTTTATCAAATTTCACTAAAAATATTTCCAATTTTTATACCCTACAACACTATGTGTTGGGTGTATTATAAGTTTGATTGGGCCAGAATTTATGTAACACCTCGAAATATTGGTTTCCCATATAGAAAAGTATATATGGATCTTCCTAGCTCGCCGAGCTGAGCCGATCTAGCTATGTATGTCCGTCCGTCCGTCTGTCCGTCTGTCCGTCTGTCCATGTTAATTTGTAATCACGCTACAGGTCACAATTATGGCCCGATCCTACCGAAATTTTGCACGAAGGTGGGGTTTGGGTCAGAATAGAAGCCTATTTCTTTTGGAGATGATCGCCAAATGTTTAGGGGTTGAAATGGACCAAATATTGAAAAAATGTCGGATTTTGCAGTAGCTATACAGGTCGCAATTATAGACCAATCGACGCGGAATTTCGCATGTAGCTAGAGTTTAGGGCAGGGAAGAAGCCTACCAATTTGGGTGGTCATCGGATAATATTTAGCGGGTAAAATAGACCATATCTTTTGTGATGAAAAAATTCAAAATTTTTCATTAAACCGGGAATATTTTAGATCCCGACGAAATCACAAAGCCATGACAAGGTTACTTCTGATCTTTACATCGAAGTTAACATTCAACAAATCAGATATATAGCAAAATATGTACGATATATATGTCTAAAAAAGAAGATATGCTTTAAAGATCTCTTATATGTCGAGAACGACTGAACTGATTTCGACAGTTCTCATTAATTCAGAATGGCCTCTTGGCAGGAAAGAAAAAACGTCTAAAAAAGTCGCATAAAAATATCTATCTAAAGATGAAAATATTGATTTTGTAAAATGTTCTCATATTTTTTCAATTTTGTCATATTTTTGGCATATTTTCATTTTGAATTAAACATTTGGTAATATTTCTACAGCTAACAAAACTAAGTAGTTAGGATATATTTAGGGGTTGAAATGGACCAAAAAACCTGCAAAATTATCAGCAGGTCGTAATTCTCGCCCGACCCTCACGCACAACTTTTGTAGACAAAATTCGAAAATGTCCATTCCAGCGACTTTTTGGAGAATTCACAAATACAGGAAAGACGCACTTCTGACTATTTCGTTAACGCTGATTTCGTTGAAGAATATTGTCAAATGTCTGTTTCAGTCAAAAATCAATAATAAATGTTAATCTTTTGCCACTTCTGAGAGATTATAGGTCTTTGGGAAATATTGGTTCCAGATCTAGGAAGACCATTTACGTGCAACAATAAATTCCAATTCCAATAAATTGGAAATGAGCAAATTAGTTTAAGTTGCTATTATTCGAAAATTAGAGAACCAAACCTTATGGTTTTCTTTTATTACTTGTCACAATATCTTGTGGAATCCTTTCGAGTATCTCGCCTATATAAACTGTATCATTTATTATAGTGTTGTAGGGTATTCAACGGTCGGCCCCGCTCGACTGTAGCCTTTGCTTACTTGTTTTTACTATTTTCTTTTTTTTCGAATCTGACCTGATTTCGATACAATTTGTCAAGATATTTTAGTGTTGTATTTGGTATCTTTTTCTGAATATCGTTTGTATGGAATGCATATTACGGCTGTGGGGACAACAATAACAAATCGGAGGACTATATGTATGGAAGCTACATTACACATTTGGTGTACAATAAAGATAAATTTGACAAAGATTTGGGGGGATATATTTAAATTTTGACCGATTATCTCCAATTTCAAGATGGGTTAATCCAAGCAACTGTTTTGTGAAACGATTCATCTCGATCGAACAATAAATGCCAACTGTGTTTGGTTTACAAAAATACATGTACAGACGGACGAATAGGCTTGCATAAATCGACTCAGAATGTGATTCTATACAGATCAACGAAAGGAACTATGTATCTATATCGCTTCCTTCTCCATGTTACAAACAAATCCACAAATACATAATATCCTGATAGCAGTGTAATGTAATACGCATAAGGAGGGGACTAAAGAACGCGAAACCTTTCTAAACGTATAAAGTACATTTTGCGCCTAAAATTATACTTTGTAATTTATGGTTTTTACTGGTGAATGGCTATTGTCTCTAGGGTATCTCAAAACATTCTGAAACGGCTAATAAAGGCAACAAATACCACACTAAACGAATCACTGTTCTGACATTATTTACGTAAACTTTTTGACCTATGGAGCGATGAAATATGTGGCAGTTTAAAACAACAGCCAGAGTAACCCCCTTAGCGACACATGCCAAAAGTAAAACAACATTTTTTTATTCATTAAACGTAAAAGATTCAACAAACATTTTATATTTTAGAGCAACAGCGTAAACAATTTATAATTTGACTTCGTGTGTGGACGTGCATTGTGATGGCAGAAGTATATATTTTGTCAAGTCATGCACGCCTTCACTCGTGTACATTAAGTTAACTTCCGTTTCCTGTTAATGTTCCGTTGGCCTTTCCTCTAACACGAATGCATAAAATGAGTTTAAACAACAACAACACATTTATCAACCGGATGACGGACAACTTTGCTTTCATTTTCACTCAGGTGGATATTCAGGAAATGTGCGCGGTGACTGGGTTGACATTTTTTGTTGGTGTTTTTGTGTATCTAACTTGTGGCAGTTTTTTTTATTTATTTATTTATTTTTTTTCTTTGGAAAAATTCGTAAAATTCTGACATTTTATATGGCAAACATGAACAGGAAGAGGGTCAAGGTGACGTTTACATAATTAGGGTGTCCCACCTATACGGACGAAAATATGCGCTGTTTTATTTTGTATTTGCAAAACATTTATGGGATTAAAAAATTTTTCAACTATGGAAAAACGACTCTTATATGTCCTATTGAATAATAGAAACAACGTTAAATTTTGGAGTGATCAACTTGCAATACCTTACAATCACATTCTGAATTGATTTATGCATTCCCGTCCGTCTGTCTGTCAGTGTACATTTATTGCTCGACTGGGATAAAATTTTGCGCAGATCATCTGTTTGTCCCAAGGACAATATATATAACCTGCAATAAAGTCGAACGACATAATTTTTACATTTTTTTACATTTTATTGAATGAAAGAAAACAATTTTAGAAATAGCATCAAATTGTAGAATAAGTTTAAATTTATTCTAATTGGTCACCTTTGGCACGAATTATAGCCTTCAAAGGGCCAATGAAACCATCACACCCTGCCCGAATGTTGCTCTGCAGTATTTTGGCCGACACTTCGTTATTTTTTCGTGCCAACCTTGCTTTCCAAAACACTCCAGAGACAATAGTCCAACGGATTGGTATCCGGAGATTATGGTGGCCATTGTGCGCTGTAAATGAAGCGAGGTACCTCATTTTGTAACCATTCTTGGGTGGCGCGTGCTGAGTGTGATGGTGCTGAATCCTATTGTTTGCGTGCCCAAGGCTTTGATACACCCTCCAGAATATTTACGCGATAATATTCGGCATTTATTCTGATGCCACGGTCGATAAATACGAGCGGAGAGCAACCATCGGCTGTTATGGCGGCGCATACTATCACAATGCCCGGCGCTTGAGTTCTGGTGGGCAACCGAAGGTGCACATTTCCAGCTGGCCATTTCCTTTGGCAAATAAACACGATCATTTTGTTTGTTTACAAAATACATGACAAAAAATGTTTTCTCACCGGAGAAAACCAAATTCGGCAGTTCACCACTTTCGGCCAAGCGAAGCAACTCTTTAACTTATTTGAGTCTATTTTCTTTCTGTTGCGGTGTAAGTTCTTGCATTTTTTGGAATTTCAATGGCTTTACCCCGAGCTCATTTTTCAATATTTCAATATGGAATGGAATATTGTGATATGTTCAGCTCACGAGCCATTTTTCGGTCACTGCGACGCGGCTCCGATCAAGCCGCTTCTTTACTTTTCGAATCATTTCTACTGATGTTGCTGTTTTCTTCCGTCCACTTCCTTGACGTTGGGTTACGCTATTGGTATCACGGTAACGAGCGATGATACGAGATACAGAAGATTTATTCACATTTAAATGCTGGAGTGCTCTAACGATAACCACTTGTGGTTTTCCAGCCAAATATAAAAAAATCATACTATCACGCTTGAACTCCATCACGAATAACTTTTTTTCTGGAAAATTCTCACCAAATGCTTTTGTACGCTTGTAAACAATATAATGAGCTATCACTGGAATCATTTTAACAGCTGTCGGACGAGTGGCTTACAAATGACAGATAACGGGTTTTGGACCCTAGGTCTCTTTGGACCAAATCCGTTTCAGGACATTTGTAGTCGAACTAGCGATGTCCGTCTGTCCGTCCCTCTGTCTGCTGGCTGGTGTGCACGATATCTCTCGAAGGTACTATCCGATTTGATCAAAACTTGTTACATCATAATACTATTATCAAATTTAGATCGATTTCGTGGATGGGCAATATCGGTCCACTCCTTCTGGTACCTCCCCCACAAAAGGTCGAAATTAAAAAATACTGCTCAAAAAACGAAAGGATAATCCGATTTTACTCCAACTCTGTAAATCCTAATATTTGCATCAATCCTAATATCGGTCCACTCCATCAAGTACCTTCCAAACAAAGGGTTAAAATTTTGAATAATTACAACTCTTATAAAATGTGATGTAAGAGTCCGATTGGCTTGAACTTACACACATCACTTTATTTTTATGAATCCAATGTCTGGTATGAATATGGAACATGTCGGTTCACTCCTTCTGGTATCTCCGCCACAACGAGTAAAAATTTGGAATGTCCACGAAGCTCATAAAACGCGAAATGAGCATCCGATTATTTTCAAACTTGACACACCCCAATATTTCTATCAGCACAATATCAGGTGCAATGTGTCGGATCACTCCTTTTGGTACCTCCCACACAAAGGGTCAAAATATTGAATAATTATAACTTTTATTAAATGTGAAAAAAGAGTTGGAATGTCTTCGAATTTCGTACATCTCAATATTTCTACCCACAAAAGATCTCTTATAAAGAACGGATAGAACGGAGCACTACTTCTGGTACCTTCCCCACAACGGGTCCAAAATTTGGAAAACCGGTTGTTTTCAAACTCGGCACTTCCTGATATTTCTATTAACCCAAGATTTGGTGTGAAGATATATCAGTCCACTAATTCTGGTACCTCCACACAAAGAGTCACAATTCCCAATAACATTATTTAGCATAACTTGTGAAACAAGTCAGAGATTCTTAAAGTATCTAAATATTTATCTCAACTGGTTCCTTATTGACAACAGGTTAAATTTTTGATTAACACCTATTCGCATAGAATTGGAAATAAATGTTAGATTTTCATTAAATATTTTTATTAGTAGTATACGAAGGGGAACACATCGGTCTACTATATTTGGAACCTTACGCATATCTCAACATTTTCCAAAAATTATCACATATCTCATATAGACTGAAGGAAGAGTCGATATAATCATATAGATAACAATATTGACCTATATCTTCGGCACCATCAGGCTTTAACATTTAAATAAACATAACGCAAGTCAAATTTTATTTGATAAACGGACATTGGTGATATCTTCTAACTTGTTTTTTATACCCTACACCACAAGGTGGTCAGGGTATTATGTCTTTGTGCATTTGTTTGGAACAGGCAAAAGGAAACGAGATAGACCCATAGATCCTTTTGATGATCTGAATAGAATCACACTCTGAGTCGATTTATACATGTTCGTCCAACTGTCCATGTATTTTTGTAAACTAAGTACAGGTCGCATTTATTGCCCGATTCAGATGAAATTTTGCAGAACTAATTTGTTTGACCCAAGGACGAACTCTATTGAAATTGGGATAATCGGCCAAAATTTAGGTATAGCTCCCATATATATTTTCGTCCAATTTGCCTTATGTTGTGTACCAAACGTGCAATATCAAACCAAATAGTATGAAATTTTGCACGTACGACCAAATTAAGCCTGGAAATAAGTGTACCAAATTTGATTAAAATCGGTTCAGATATAGCTATAGCTCCTATATATATTGTTCATTCGATTTGTTATATTTGTTCTCCGCAGCCGAAATATGCACTGTGTAACAACGATATTTGGGGAAATATATCAAATGCAGCTTAGAAATACCTTTGCTAAATTTTATTGAGATCGGTTTAGATTTGGATATAGCTCTCATATATAACTTCGTCCGATTTACCTTATTTTGTGCACAAAAGTCTAATATTTGCCCAAATGGGATGGAATTTGGCACATACGACCGAATTGAGAAGGTAGTATGCCAAATTTGGTTCAGATATAGCTATTGCTCCCATATATATTGTTCATCCGATTTGTTGTATTTGTTACCCACAGCCGTAATATGCACTCTGTAACAACGATATTCAGGGAAATATATTAAATACAGATCAGAAATATCTTTGCCAAATTTTATCGAGATCGGTTCAGATTTGGATATAGCTCCCATATATATCTTTATCCGACTTCTAATTAATTGTGCACCAAATGGGCAAAACAAATCCGAATTTAAAAGATACAAATGCTTCGGCATATTTAGTCCTTTGAACTATAAATTATAATTATAATCAAAGCGTGTATGATTGAATTCTCCCATAAAAACTTTTAATTGTTATGTGGAGCTCAACTTAATTAGCAAAGTGGTGTAGGGTATCATAAAATCGGCCCCGCCCGACATTAGGACTTTCTTTACTGGTTTTCTGATGTATGTGACTTCCCTTTGCAAATATCTATGATATAGAGATAATACAAAATGTATACGGTAGGGTAGGTTCCAAAGCTATAGTCTTCTAAATATTACGTTTCTAATATCTGATGCAACAAAACAACTTCTTTGTTTATTTGACAAATTTTCCACAATATTTTAATTTAGACCGAAATCGCTAAAAGTGAATTCGGCTTTTCATAATATCGAGTTCATGACTATCACTACCATTTTTCATTACACAATGCAAACATTCCCTTTGCCCAAAAGCTCTAAATAAGAATTGCATTTCAATAGAAAAGTCGCGAAATTGCAAAAATCGATTTTTTTTTATATAAAATTTTCTCCTGAATTCTTCCACAATGGCCTTTCGTATGGAAAATTTTTTAGCGGTAAATTCGGCAAATTCAAATTAAAAAAATTTATTCACATCGCCGGAGAATGCCATACCTGTGCATAATGTTGCTACTTGGCTTTCTACACCAAGACACTCGGATCTTAGACGAGATGTTCACAATTTTGGATATTGATAAGTTGTTGTTACAGCGATCCTCGCCAACAACAATACAACGTTAGGGACGAAAGAAGATTATAGAAAATTATCAGGGCTGTCACAGAAACCAATTTTGTCACTATTGGTTATAAAAACGACAAAAAAAAATGATTTGGTGTCATGAAAATCAATGTTATCGGTTTTATTTTCGAATTAGAATTTTAACGGTTTTGGTTGTCATAGATGCCAATGTTATTGGTTTTGTTATTGGAAATAAACCAAGTTGCTTAGAGCTGTCACTTTTCATTTGCTTTGGATTTTTTAAACAATTTTTAAAGGATATTCAAAGGACTAAAAATGTGGATTTTTAAACAGTTTTTAAAGGATATTCAATGGACTAAAAATGTGGATTTTTTAAACAATTTTTAAAGGATATTCAAAGGACTAAAAATGTGAATTTTTTAAACAATTTTTAAATGACTATAAACGTGGATTTTTTAAAGAGTTTTTAAATTACTATAAACGTGGATTTTTAATGGACATTTAAAGGACAATAAACGTGGATTTTTTAAAGAATTTTTAAAGGACTATAAACTTGGATTTTTTAAAGAATTTTTAAAGGACTAGAAACTTGGATTTTTTAAAGAATTTTTAAATGACTAGAAACTTGGATTTTTTAAAGAATTTTTAAAGGACTAGAAACTTGGATTTTTTAAAGAATTTTTAAAGGACATTTAAAGGACAATAAACGTGGATTTTTTAAAGAATTTTTAAAGGACAAGAATTTGGATTTTTTAAGAATTTTTAAAGGACATTTAAAGGACAATAAACGTGGATTTTTTAAAGAATTTATAAAGGACTAGAAACTTGGATTTTTAAAGAATTTTTAAAGGACATTTAAAGGACATTTTGAAAAATGAGCTAGGGGTAAAGACATTGAAATTCTAAAAAGTGCAAGAACTTACACCGTAACAGAAAGAAAATAGACTCAAAAGAGCTAAAGAGTTGCTTTGATTGGCCGAAAGTGGTGAACTGTCGACTTTGGTTTTTTCCGATGAGAAAACATTCATTGTCCAGCAGAATGTAAACAAACAAAATGATCGTGTTTACTTGCCAAAGAGGTCAGCCGAAAATGTGCACCTTCGGTTGGCCACCAGAACTCAAGCGCCGGCCATGGTGATGGTGTGGGCTGCCATAACAGCCAATGGTCGCTCTTCGCTCGTATTTATCGACCGTGGCATCAGAATAAATGTCAAATATTATCGCGAAAATAGTCAAGAGGGTGTATTAAAGCCTTGGGCACGCAAACATTTTGGCCGCAGACCTTGAACATTCCAACAGGTCTCAGCACCATCGCACTCAGCACGCGCCACCCAATAATGGTTACAAAATGAGGTTCCTCGCTTCATTTCCAGTGTAAAATGGCCACCAAAATCTCCGGATACCAATCCGTTGGACTATTGTGTCTGGAGTATTTTGGAAAGCAAGGTTAGCACTTAAAAAAATACCAAAGCGCCAAAAATACCAAATAGCCAAAGGTCCTTACGAAGTTGGTATGAATGGGCTATCATTTTTAAATTCGATTCCATTGTACATGTTTTTCTAAATTTTTTACCGATTTTAGGATTTTTTTTAATGTGATAATCGTGATTTTTTAGCGATATTAAAGTAGTAATTATCCTTTTACTTTGGTGTGGCCGCGTTAAATTATTTCGACATCATCTGTTCGTTTTCGCCACAACATAATTCGGTACTACACTTAAATGTAACCCGCCTGCAATTTCCGTTTTCAAAAAATTAAGTCAATTCAATAAAGTTAATCAAATTGAAGAAGCCGTTCGTACATGACAAAATATTGAATTTTTTAGTTCATATCTGACCCTCTTCTGAAATGATATTACTCGTATATTTCCACTTACCCAATAAATACATAAAATGTATATATTACAATCTTGTCTGTTGTCGCTTTATACTACACAGTGAAAAGACTACACATCATATTAACATTAAAAAAGAAAAAAAAAAAACACTACAAATATACATTCGAAAGTAGTAAGTAAAGGTGAAAAAAGAATCATGCAGTATGAAATATTACTAATATACATTCCAAAAGTCAACATGAAAAATGTATAATTCTTACACAATTTTCTTGGATTTTACCCTTTTCTGCCAAGAGAAAATTCCGAATTTGTCTGAATCGTTAAAATCAGACCAGCGGTTCTTGAGTTATAAGCCTAGTAACTAATACAACTTTCTTTTATATATATAATATAGATTTTGACTCGTTGTAGGGGAGGTACCAGAAGGAGTGATCCGACATATTCCATTTTCACGCCTGGTTTTGTGTTCACAGAAATATTGAGATGTGCCGAGTTTGAAAGAAATCGGATGATCATTTCGCATTTTACTCTCTTCATGCTTATTTAAAATTTTGACCCGTTTTGGGGGAGGTACCAAGGGGAGTACACTGATATATCTCGCCTTCACAAAAGATCTCGTGTTCATCAAGATATTAAGATGTGTGAAATTTAAAGAGAATCTGACTCTTATTTTACATTTTATAAAAGAGTTATAATTATTTCAAATTTTGAAGCTTTGCGGGAGATGTATTTAGCGTAGTGGTCCGTCATTGTTCATTTTCGCACCTGATCTAGCACTGACAAAAATATTGGGATTTGCAAAGTTTGCACAAAATCGAATGATCCTTTATCCTTTCAGAAGGAGTGGACGTATGTTGGCAATCTCCGAACTCTATATAAGTTTGACAATAAAATTACGGTGTACCAAGTTGGGACCAATTCGGATATTCCCTTCGAGAGTTATCGTACACACCATCCAGACAGACGGATGAACACCCCTAGATCGATTCCAAATGTCCTGAAACTGATTTGGTTCAAAGAGACTCAGGGTCTAAAACGGTTATTTGGATGACGCACGTTTAGGCAGTATCAAAAGAATATACCCCCATATATAAAAAACCTGATTGAATCAAGCATGCGAATTAACATCCAGAAAACAGAATAAAATATTATTTTGCATCCAGGAATTAGAAACGTCTTAATTTAAGCTCCCTTGTAAAAATAAATTCTGTTGCACAAAAACTCTTTTCGGAATAGGGAAGTCAGGAGAAGATTTGTGTAATCACCATTTTATACTTACTCTCATTAAAAAAACACACACCAACTCTTAAAGCTCAATATATTTTATTCCATATTTAGGAATTTTGACTTTAATATAAAAAAGGTTATCTTAATTATGTCATTAAACTATTTCTTACTGGAAAATCATTTGAGCGTTAGTTATTTTTGTTTTTAGTTAGTAGTACAAAATATAAAATATAATATAAAACTTATAAAAAATTAATTTTACATTTAATTTAAAAATATTTATTTTAAATTCGGTAAAGATAAATGAAATTAGCGTTTAAAATAATATGTGTTAATTAAAAATAAACTATGATTTATAAATATTTGTGATTAAATGGTTAACTAAATGATGCGCATAGATTTGAAAACTTCAATCAATTTTGTCATTTGTGACTTTTCAAATCAATCGTTTCGTCCGTTTTCGTCCATTAACCGATTGAATGTGTGATGTGTGTGATTCAGTCTCAACAAATACAATTTTAGCTAACAAAATAACTCTACGATTAGATGTTTGTTCTTACGGCTAATGTCACTTTCTGTATTCTAGATATTTTGAGTAGTGTATAAACTATTCTTGTTAAACGTATGACTGTTGTTTTGTGAATGAGAAAATGAGAGGAGAAACGAAGAGAATTAAATCTAAGTAGAAATTAAAATAGAGGGTTATGCAACGTTGGAGAATAGTGGTTCAGATATGATTTTTTCCATTTTAACGGTTGTGTTTTACAAAAAAGTTGTTAATACTTTATGGTGTAGGTTCCAAAAGAGTTGGTCAATTTTTTCCATTTCGTATCTGGCCTAAGTCTGATATAAATATTACAACGTGCCAGATTTGGACACAGTTTATGACACATTTGATAATTTTTTTAAAATGTTGAAATATTCGTGAGGTCCCTTATAAAGCGGGCCGAAATGCAAAGTAAAAAAAAAACACTTATTTCCAATTTTATGCGAATAAATGATAACTAAAATGCTGAACTTTTGTGGGGAGGATAAATATCATAATCACATCAGATCTCTAGTAAATTAAGACATACCAAGTTTGCAAAGAATCGCTGATATGTTTCGCATGTTATGAGAGGTATATAATATTGAAAATTGTGACCCTTTGTGAGGGAGATGCCAGAAGGGGAAGACCGATATATCCCATCTTCATATCAGATCTTACATTAGTATAAATAATGGAATGTGCAAAGTTTAGAAGGAATTAGAAGCTTATTGTGCATTTTGGCTATTCAAAATTTTAACCACTTTGTGAAGGTTGCACAAGAAGACGTGGACTCACACCAGATCTTGTGCTAGTAAAAATATTGGAATGTATGAAACCTAAAAAGTATCGTGTGCTTATTTCGCTTTTATGAGGGTGATTTGTATTCCAAATGTTAACACCTTTGTGGGGGAGGTACCAGAAGGAGTGGAACGATAACTACCATATTCCCTATAGATCTTGTGGTATTAGAAGTATTATAATGTGTGACGTTTTTAATGAATCAGATATTTATTTCGCATTTTGTGAGAGATATAATTATTAAAAATCTTGACCCGTTGAGTGGGAGGTTCCAGATGGAGTGCACCGATATATCTCAGATTAACATCTGATTTTTCTCTAATAAAAATATTAATGTGCGTCAAATTTATTTCGCATTTTTGAGTGATATAATTAATCAAAACTTTGACCTCTTATGTGGGAGGTACCAGAAGGAGTGGTCCGATATAGTTTATCTATATACCAGATCTTGGAATAAATGTGAAATAAAGGTCCGATTGTCTTCAAGTAAATATATTGGTAAAAATATTGAGATGCGCGAAAATCCCAATATCACATTTTATAAAAGTTATAATAATTCAAAATGTCGGGTTACATGATGTAGTGGTACGATATTGTCCATTATCGCATCTGACCTAGCACTAATACAAATATTGCGATTTGGAGTGGACGGATATTGCCCATCTCTGAACTCGATCTAAGTTTGATGATAATATTACGATATACCAAGATTAGACGAAATCGGATACTTTTTTGAGAGTTATCGTGCGCACCAGCCAAGAAGACTGACGGATACCCCTATATCGACTCCAAATATTCCGTCCATCTGTCTGTCCATGTATTTTTGTGAACAAAATGCGGATCACACTTATAATCCGATTTAGATAAATTTTGATACAGGTTATTTGTTTGACCCAAGGAAAAACTCTATTTAAATTGGAGATAATCGAATCAGATTTGGATATTGCTGATATATGTTCGTCCGATATTGCTGATATTGTTCACCAAATGTGGAATATTAGCCCAAAATAGGTTGGAATTTGGCAACCAAATTGAGTTCGGAAGCAATTATGTCAAATTTAGAGAAAATCGGTTAAGAAATAGCTAAAGTTCCCATATATAATATTCATCCGATTTGTTGTTTAATTCGGGAAAAGATATCAACGTTATTTGGGAATAGAAATCAAATATAGCTCAAAAATACCTCTGCCAAATGTTAGCAGGATCGGTTCAGATTTGGATATAGGTCCCACATATATCTTTATAGTTTTTGGTACATACGTCCCAATTCAGTCTAGAAGCAAGTACTTCAAAATTGGTTGAAAATCGGTTCAGATATAGCTATAGCTCCCGCATATATGTTTCATCCGAATTCGTGTTAAAGTCCCTCATATTTGTTATTCGGAAAAATTTATCAAATATAGCTCATAAAGACCTCTACCAAATTTCATCAAAATCCGAAAGATTTGGATATAACTCCCATATATATCTTTATCCGATTTCGAATTTCTTGTGTACCAAATGGTTAATATCAGCCCAAATGGGATGGATTTTGGCACATACGACCCAATTCAGTCTGGAAACAAGCACTTTAAATTTGGGGAAAATCGGTTCAAATATAGCTATGTCTCCCACATATATGTTTTATCCGATTTGGTGTTAAAGTCCCTCATATTCGTAATGTAAACTCTGCAACAATGATATTTGGTACCAGATATCAGATAGAGTTCAGAAATACCTCTGCCAAATTTTATCGAGATCGGTTCAGATTTGGATATGACTTCCATATATATTTTGAAACTTGAAAGTTGGTTCCCATGTATTATTTGCTCTGTTATATATTTGTACCTTCCACCTTGAAAAGCAGGGTATATTGAATATGTCATTCCATTGATAAAACCTCTATATATTCGTCGTAAACCCCATAAAGTATATATGTTCATGATCAGCATAAAATTCTAAGTCGATTTAACGATGTCTGTCTCTCTGTGGAAATCACGATACAGCGTGGTACAGTAAATTGCATTGCGTCTAGGATAGTTGGCCTTGAAAATGAGTTATATCGGTCCACGTTTTGTGACAGCCCCCCATATAACAGTACCTCCCGATATTCGGTATTTGAATGGTTTAGTCACATATTTCCACCAATTTGCCTATAAATTAGTATTTGTGTTGTTTGTAATGGGTTCTAGCTTCGGTGACAGAACATTGGATGTATAGGTCATCGTTCTCGTATAGCCCCCATATTACGGTACCTCCCAATATTCGGTATTTTCCACTGATTTGTCTAAAAAAATGTATTTGTAGTTCGTGAATGGTTCTAGTCCCGGTGGTATATTGAATATCTGGGAACACGTTTTCCTATGGCGCATATATATCGTTTTCATCGGATATTCGGTATTTTGACGATTTAAACCGTATTTTCTAATATATTTGTGTGAAATTTGATATTTGTACTTCATATTTTGTACTTCTAAAGGAATTTGATATGGTACGAGAGGAAAAACTGACTTCGTCAAATTTGGTGGAAACCGATTCAGAGTTGGATATACCTCCCACGTATATTAGATCCATCTGATTCCAAATTATAAGTGCTGTAATGTCATAATACGAATACAAAAAAGGTTTGTAGTTGGTTTTACAAAAAGTGCCAAATACTTTACATAAATTCCCAATATAAATGTTTACTTGTTACGTATAGCTCGCCCCGCCTCTCTTTACTGGTTAAAATTCGAAATTAAACGCATTAACTAGAAATATTCATCTCTGAACCACTATACCCATGTGGGGGATAATTTTTATAAATATTCTTAGAAAAACTTTTCCATTTGAGTTTGTTGAAAAGTAATTAAGTCTATTTTTAAGTACTCTTGTTCTAGCTATAGGTTTTCCTAACTTTTGCCAAATATGGACTTCGAAGAATAGAGTCTTCCAATCAATTTTTTCTCCATTCTTACTTAACTTGTCCCCTACACAAAAGCGAAAAACGCTAGAAAACATTTTAATGACAGCAAATTGGGATAAACGGGAGAGAAAATAAGGATGTGTTAATAAAATTAGGATTTAGAAAATATAACTTATCAATTATTCTAAATCATGGCCATTCATGTTGTTAGCTTAATCTCATTTGTTTAAATATCAAAAATTTCAATGAATCATTAACTTAGGGGTAAAATTTAAAGTGATTTAATTGTTAATAAATTAAAAAAAAAAAAATAATTGAGTTCACAAACAACATTTTGTTTTGGTTTGACTTCCACTTCATCGCCATATTAAAATGTTGTCACTTTGCCCAAACGCATTCCCAGTAATTTACGCCGTTTCTTAGCACTTAGCTTAGTCCATATGGTACTGCTGCCCTCTACCAGCAAAAATTCATCACATAAATCTTCACTAAAATACTGTTGGTCATCGGGAAATTTTTCTGAACGTGAATCGCCAGAAACAAACCCGCTTTCAGGTCTTGAGAGGGATGTGGTGTTATTCCAGGGGAGCTGTTGAAACCAGCGCGCTACTTTGGCAGTTGAAGAAAGCTGTAAAGAAAAGAAATCAACAATTATTTTCAATAACAATAAAAACCAGTAAGGAAAGCTCAAAAGTCAGGCGGGGCCGACTATATGATACCCTACACCACTATGCATATTTAGTAGAGCTCTCGTAAAAAGGTTTATACAGGGCATTTCAGAGCTCTATGAGATATTTGGTACAAAATCAAAATCTATCTAATTCTATCGTGCATTTTACGAACTATAGCTATCTCTGAACCGGGTTTCTCCAAATTTTATGTATTAGCTTCTAGACTGGTGATTTGGGCTGATATTGACCATTTAGTGCACATTTAACCTGAAATCGGATGAAGATATATATGAGAGCTATATCCAAATCTGAACCGATTTCGATAAAATTACAAACAGCTATTTCTGGGCTGTATCTTATATCTGGTACCAAATATCATTCTTGTGGAGTGCATATTACGAATGTGAGAGGCTTAAACACCAAATCGGATGAAAGATATATATGGGAGCTATAGCTATATCTGAACCGATTTTCTCCAAATTTGATATACTTACTTCTAGGCCGAACTCGGTTGGGTGTGCCAAAATTCAGGTAATTTGGACTGATAGTGGACATTTGGTGCACATTTAACCCGAAATCGGATGAATATATATATGGGAGCTATAGCTGTTTCTGAACCGATTTTCTCCAAATTTGTTGTATTTGCTTTAAGGCTAATCTCGGTCACATGTGCCAAAATTCGGGCCATTTGGGCTGATATTGGCCATTTGGTGGTCAATTAACCCGAAATCGGATGAAGATATATATGGGAGCTATATCCAAATCTGAACCGATTTCGATAAAATTTAAAACAGCTATTTCTGTGCTCCATCTAATACCTGGTACCAAATATCACGGTTGTGGAGTGCATAGTAGGAATGTGAGGGACTTAAAGATCAAATCGGATGAAAGATATATATAGGAGCTATAGCTATATCTGAACCGATTTTCTCCAAATTTGATATACTTGCTTCTAGGCCGAACTCGGTTGGGTGTGCCAAAATTCAGGTAATTTGGACTGATAGTGGATATTTGGTGCACATTTAACCCGAAATCGGATGAAGATATATATGGGAGCTATATCTAAATTTGATCCGATTCCCACCAATTTCAATAGGGTTCGTCCTTGGGCCAAAAAAATATTGTTTGGAAAATTTCATCTCAATCGGATAATAAATGCGACCTGCATTTTGTTCACAAGAATACATGGACAGACGGACGGACGGACGGACGGACGGACAGACGGACTGACATGCATAAATCGACTCAAAAAGTGATTCTATGAAGTTTCTCAAAAGTAACTATGGGTCTATCTCGTTTCCTTCTCCATGTTACAAACAAATGCACAAAGACATAATACCCTTACCACTATGTGGTGTAGGGTATAAAAATTGGAAATATTGAGCTAAACTAATAATAATAATTTCTTAATGTCAATTTTGTCTTATATATACAGGGTGAGAGGAAA
Source organism: Musca domestica (assembly GCF_030504385.1). Classification (NCBI taxonomy): domain Eukaryota; kingdom Metazoa; phylum Arthropoda; class Insecta; order Diptera; family Muscidae; genus Musca; species Musca domestica. The sequence continues at coordinate 18,772,277 of NW_026712435.1, forward strand.
AAACTGCAACCAACTTCAGACTGGTGTCATTTCTAAGCCACTCGTCCGAAAGCTGTTAAAATTATTCCAGTGACAGCTCATCATATTGTTTACAAGCGCACCTTAGTGAGCACCTTAGTGAGAATTTTCCAGAAAAAAAGTTATTCGTGATGGAATTCAAGTGTGATAGTGTGATTTCTTTATACTTGGCTGGAAAATCTCAAGTGGCTATCGTTAGAGCATTCCAGCATTTAAATGTGAATAAATCTTTTGTGTCTCGTACCATCGCATCAGTATAAATGCCAAATATTATGGAGGAAAAATTCTGGAAGGTTTATTACAGCCTTGGGCACGCAAACATTTTGGCCGCAGACCTTGGACATTCCAACAGAACTCAGCACCATCGGACTCAGCATGCGCCACCCAAGAATGGTTACAAAATGAGGTTCCTCCCTTCAATTCCAGCGTACAATGGCCACCGAAATTTTCGGATACCAATTCAAACTTAACCTGCCTACTGGCAAAATATATATGTGTGCAAAATTTTAGCCTTCTATCTCAATTCGTTCGAAAGATGGCGTGCCTTTATTTGTGCACCAAACGTGTAATATCAATCCGAATAGTATGGAATTTTGCACATGCAATGAAATTAGGCCTGAAAAAAAGTATGCCAAATTTGATCGAAATCGGTTCATATATAGCTATAGCTCTCATATATATTGTTCATCCGATTTTTTTTTGTCCACCGCCGCCGTAATATGCACTCTATAACAACAATATTTGAGGAAATATATCAAATACAACTCAGAAATACTTTTGCTAAATTGTATCGAGACCGGTTCAGATTTGGATGTAGGTTCCATATATAACTTTGTCCGATTTACGTTTTATTGTGCACCAAATGTCTAATATTTGCCAAAATAGGATGGAATTTGGCACATATGACCGAATTGAGTCTAGAAGCTAATATACCAAATTTTGGAGAAGATCGGTTCAGATATAGCTATAGCTCCCATATATATTGTTCATCGGATTTGTTGTATCTGTTGCCCACAGCCATAATAAGCTCAGAAATATCTTTGCAAAATTTTATCGAGATCGGTTCCGATTTGAATATAGCTCCCATATATATTTTTATTCGATTTCAAATTAATTGTGCACCAAATGGGCAATACAATTCCGAATTTAAAAGATACAAATGCTTCGGCATATTTAGTCCTTTGAACTTTAAATAATAATTATAATCATAGCGTGTATGATTGAATTCTCCTATAAAAACTTTTAATTGTTATACAGAGCTCTACTAAATTAGCAAAGTGGTGTAGGGTATCATAAAGTCGGCCCGCCCGACTTTAGGACTTTCTTTAATGGTTTTTCTTATCTCTTATTCTCATGGTGAAATAAATGAATCTCATTTTTTGCAACAATATTAATCCGCATGTTTTTTTTTTTCCTTCTTGAATAAACAAATCTTGAATTATTATGACAGCATTTATCTTTACAATTAATGCCGAAGGCTCAACGGTTGTCTCTCAGCTTCCAAGAATTAATTTCATTCACACACACAGACACACAATCCTAATTTCTGACGCTCATTAAAAGCGAAGACGATGAATACGGAGGAAACCAGATCCTCGTGTGTCACGTAAAACTCATTAAACGTCAATTTACACAAAATTAATTAGACGTTATAAAGTTTTACCTTCTCGGTAAAGCTGTTGAGGTGAGATGCGCTACCGTTCACATTCGCATCATTACCAATTAAATGTAAATGGCGGTCTCATGTAACAACGCCTTCTTAAAGATAGCACACAATCTACAACGCCCTGAACTTAAAGGCACAAAGTGATATCTCACTGTTGGTTGCGGCACAATGAAAGACAGTGGGTGACGTTAAGCCACAGAGTAGAGAGGGTGATGGCGGCTTCTGTCAAATATAAAGATGTGTGTGGTCCTGGGCTGCCAACAAAATTGCAAGAAAAATCGTCAATATTTCAGAACACAGAACAAAAAAGTTGATGTTGGAAATTTATGTGAAGTACATCATACTAACATTGGACCTTAGCTGAATGCGTATCATGGCTTAAGAGTAGTCACAATTTGGGAACTACATCCAACTTTGAATTGATTTTCAAAAAATTTGACGGTGACTTTTGTATCTCAGTACCAAATAATATTGCCGTGTAGAGCATGATATGGCTTCGATGTGAATTATATTAAAAAAATATATATATTAAAAAAATATATGATGCCACGGTCGATTAATACAAGCGGAGTGCGAACATCGGCTGTTATGGCGGCCAACACTATCACCATGGCCGACGCTTGAGTTCTGGTGGCCAACCGAAGTTGCACATTTTCAGCTGACCTCTTTGGCAAGTAAACATTATCATTTTGTTTGTTTACCAACTGCTGGACAATGAATGTTTTCTCATCGGAGAAAACCAAATTCGACAGTTCACAACTTTCGGCCAAGCTAAACAACTCTTTAGCTCATTTGAGGCTATTTTTTTTCATTCGCGGTATAAGTTCTTGCACTTCTTGGAATTTCATTGGTTTTACCCCGACCTCATTTTTCAATATGTGCTGAATGGAATATTGCGATATATTCGGCCCACGAGCCATTTTTCGATCAAGTCACTTCTTTACTTTTCTAACCATTTCTGCTGATGTTTCTGTTTTCTTCCGTCCACTACCTTGACGTTGGACTACGCTACCAGTATCACGGTAACGAGCGTTGTTACGAGACACAAAAGATTTATTCACATTTAAATGCTGGAGTTCTCTAACATAGCCACTTGTGGTTTTCCAGCCAAATATAAAGAAATCACTCTATCAGGCTTGAACTCCATCACGAATAACTTTTTGTCTGGAAAAATGTCATGGAAATACTTTTGAACGCTTGTAAACAATATAATGGGCTGTCACTTGAATAACTTTAATAGCTGTCGGACGAGTGGCTGGGAAAAGACAGCAGTCTGAAGTTGGATGCAGTTTTTTCATCTCAACCTGTATGTATTTATTCAAGCAATAGATATACCGGACCGAGTTCCACCAAATCGAAAAATTCGATGGAATATGAGAAAATCTATCCAATTTGAGCTGATATTAAATATGATGATATGGTAAAAATTAACCGTAAAATCGGATGAAGATGTATATCGAAGGAATACAAAAACTTGAACCGATGCCGGTATAATTTGGCAGAGTTATTTTCGTGCTGTATCTAATGTCCGGTATCAAATATCATTGTTGTGGGGTGCATATTACGCTATAGCTATATCTGAACCTAGGCTGAATTTCGTCGAAAGTTCCACAAATTCAGTCCATTTGGCCCTGATATTAGCCATTTGCTGCACACTAAACCTGAAATCAAATAAAGATATATATGGGAGCTATATCCGAATCTGAGTCGATCTTGAAACCCTTATTTCTGAGCTGTATCTGATATATGGTACCAAAGATCATGGCTGTGGAGTGCATACTGCGAATGTGATGGACTTCAAACCCCTAATAATAATAATACATATATATGGGAGCTATTTTCTCCAAATTGAAATATTTGTTTCTAAGCGGAATTCGGTCGGAAGTGCAATGTGGGCTGATATTAATCATTTGGTTTATTGTGCACAAAATGATTAGTATCTGATAAAAAAATATATATGGGAGCTATAAACAAATCTGAACCGATCTCGAAAAAATTTAGCAAATTTATTTCTGAGCTCTATTAGGTATCGAATACCATTGTTGTAGCGTGCATATTATGAAAGCAAGGAATTTAAACATCAAATCGGATGAAATATATGTATGGGAGCTTTAATGAAATTTGAACCGATTTTGACAACATTTTAAGCACTTATTTCTGAGCCATATCTAATAATCAGATACTAAGGATAATTGTTTTAGAGTGCATATTACGCATGTGAAGGACTTAATACACCATATCGGATGAAACATATATATTGGAGCTAAAGCTATATCTCAACCGATTTTCACTAACTGTGATGTACTTATTTCTAGACTGAATTGGCATTTAGATATATATGGGAGCTATATCTAACTTTGAACCGATTTCCACCTATTTCAATATGGTTCGTCCTTGGTCCAAAAAAATATTATTTGGAAAATTTCATCTCAATTGGATTATAAGTACGACCTGCATTTTGTTCACAATAATATATGGACCGACATGCGTAAATCGACTCAGAAAGTGATTTTATGAAAATCCTCAAAAGTAACGAATTCACAAAGACGTATTACCCTTACCACTAAATCAGTTGTTTCCGGAAACTTATCTATGCTTTTGAGGAAAATTAGGAGAAAATCGAATTTTATCGATTGGAAAGTTAGTGTAAAGAGAATGCAGGACAATTTCATTTTCAAATATTGAAAAAAAAAACAAGTAGGCAAAGGCTATAGTCTACACATAGATTAAAAGCCCCCTTATGTCCAAATCCATTTTGGAAGATTTCGCTTTTGAAATTATTTGACGGAGCACTGCCCAGATATTACCCTTAGCATTTTGACCAGGGACATTTGCCCAATATTTACGCACTCCGTCGTATTTTGCGATCATCTCCAAAAGCACGAGACCCCTCTGTATCTCCAAATTTAGACTCTTCTATACGATCTTCTTGTCTACGATATTTGGCTATATTCGTTAACGAAATCAGCAACAAAAGGCAGAAGTTCGCATTTTGTGTATTTCGGCTATCGCCTGTAAGTAATGTTGGTATTTTTCAGACAAAAGTAGTGGTCCATTCTACCCGCTGTCCTAAACTCTAACTTCATGCGAGATTTCGTGTCCTTTGGTTTCCATTTATGACCTTTATAACGGCTGCAAAATCAGGAAAATTTTTAGTTGTTGGTCCATTTCAACCCCTAAATATATTGCGGACATCTTTAAAAACAATAGGCCAAGTCCTTCTGAGCCTAACTCTACCCTTTTCGTGAGGATCGGACGATAATTGCAATCTGTATATAGTATCCCAAACCTGTGTTGTAAGGTGGAAAAATATTACAAAATGTACACCTTAATATTATAAGTCAAATTGAAAAATGGCATGCGATAAAAAATATGAAAAAATAAAAAAATGTCACAAAATACAAAAAAAATCTATATTAAGATCATTTTTGACTTATTTGTATGCGATTTTTTTTAGATTTTATACTTTTATGTCAGTAGGGCATTCTGAATTGACAAAATTTGTCAAAATCGGTCCAACCATTCTTAAAATATAAGCATTCCATCTAACATTCCTTTCCTTTGTATATATTTCGCTATATATATCCGATATATTTACTATCGGCAGAATTGACCTGTTCGTCTATTTATGATTTCGCCGGGACTAAAAATATTCGCGGTATAATGAAAATTTGACTTTTATTTAACACAAATGTTATAGCCTTTTTCACCCACTAAATATTACCCGATGACCATCAAAATCGGAAGGCTTCTGCCCAGCCCGAAGCTCTAGCCCATGCTAACTTCCGCTTCGATTGGTCCATAATTGCGTCCTGTAGAGCAACTGCAAAATCCGTGAAGATCGGGCTATAATTGCGACCTGTAGAGTGAATACAAATTAACGTGGGCAGACGGACGGACATACATAGCTAGATCGACTCAGCTCGGCGAGCTAGGAAGATCCATATATACTTTCCTATGTGGGAAACCAATATTTCGTGGTGTTACATAATTTTTAGCCCAATCAAACTTATAATACCCCCAACACAAAGTGTTGTAGGGTATAAAAACAACTTAATTTAGGCAGTTAAATTGTCCATTTCGTGTCGGATCTGAATAAATATGATATAAATATTGCGGCGTACCTGAATTGGACTATATTGGTTAATTCCTTTAATTTATATGCGTAAGGTTACAGATCGAAGTATTCCATTTTCATACTTCATTAATTAAGAAAAAATGGTATGGTCGAAATTACAAGAAACTCGAAATTTTACATCCAATTTTATGCGAAATCATAAATTCCATATTCATCTGAAGGTTCAAACTTTGAATATCCATGGAGCTCATAAAAAGCGAAATTATCATTCGATTACATTCAGACTTGGTACATCTCAATATTTCCGTCAGCACAATATCTGTTATAAAGATGGTCGGGATGGGATCATTTCTTCTGGTACCTCCACCATACGGTTTACGATTTTAAGAAACCAAACGCTGAAAGTAAGCCAAATAATCATTCAATTCTCTTCAAATTTCACACATACAAACATTTTTGCTAACACAAAATCTGCTGTGAAGATGATATAAATATTTATGTGAAACCCGTCCTGTTTCTTACCCACAAAGGGTCACAATTTTCAATACATTTATCTGTCTTAACTTGCGAAACAAGTCAGCGATTCTTTACAATTTGCTGTATCTAAATATTTCTATCAACCAGAAACTTGGGATGAATATGGATCTTATGATGAAGTTACCAAAATAGACCAATCTTGGGACTTCGCAATATTTATATCGTATTTATTTGGGTCCGATATGAAATGGACAATATTGGCCCATGCCTTCAGAACCCGCTCCAGAGTTTGAATAATCATAACAAAAATCAAAATATATTTAAATAATCGAACATTGGCTGATATACGTCCGTATACGTCCGTCGGCAGAACTGACTGATACTTTTTAACTTGTTGATATTTTCAGCAATGACTCTTGAACTAAATTAGCTGTAGTTCTGGCATTTTAAGGTCACGTTTAAGGTACTAAAGTGGTTGCAGTGTAAACCAGTACAGAAAGTCCTAAAGTCGGGCGGGCCGACTTTATGATACCCTACACCACTGTGCTAATTTAGTTGAGCTCCACATAACAATTAAAAGTTTTTATGGAAGAATTCAATCATACACGCAATGACTATAATTATTATTTAAAGTTCAAAGGAATAAATATGCCCAAGCATATGTATCTTTTAAATTCGGACTTGTATTGCCCATTTGGTGCACAATTAATTTTAAATCGGATAAAAATATATATGGGAGCTATATCCAAATCTGAACCGATTTCGATCAAATTTGGCAAAGATATTTCTGAGCTGTATTTGATATATTTACCTGAATATCGTTGCTACGGAGTGCATATTACGGCTGTGGGTAACAAATACAACAAAACGGATGGACAATATATATGGGAGCTATAGCTATATCTGAACCAATCTTCACCACATTTGGCATATTAGCGTCTAGACTCAATTCGGTCGCATGTGCCAGATTCCATTTCATTTGGACAAATATTAGACGTTTGGTGTACAATAAAAGGTAAATCGGACGAAGTTATATGAATATGGGAGCTATATCCAAATCTGAACCGATCTCGATAAAATTTGGCAAAGGTATTTCTGAGCTGATTTGATATATTTCCCCAAATATTGTTGTTACAGACTGCACCTTACGGCTGCAGAGGACAAAAATTACAAATCGGATGAACATATATATAGGAGCTATAGCTATATCTGAACCGATTTCGATCAAATTTGGCATACATATTTTCAGGCCTAATTTGGTTGTATGTGCAAAATTCCATACTATACGGGCTGATATTACACGTTTGGTGCACAATAAAAGACATATCGGACGAAGATATATATGGGAGCTATATCAAAATTTTTGCCGATTATCTGCAGTTTCAATAGGGTTCGTCCTTGGGCCTAACAAATGTTGTTTGAAAATTTCATATCAATCGGATAATAAATGCGACCTGCATTTTGTTCACAAGAATACATGGACAGACGTACGGTCGGACGGACAGACGGACTGACATGCATAAATCAACTCAGAAAGTGATTCTATGGAGATCCTCAAAAGTAACTATGGGTCTATCTCGCTTCCTTCTCCATGTTACAAACAAATGCACAAAGACATAATACCCTGACACCTTGTGGTGTAGGGTATAAAAAAATCATAAACTAAACATTGCATTTTTATACCCTACAACACTATGTGTTGGGGGTGTTATGAGTTTGATTGGGCCACACAATTATGTAACACCTCGAAATATTGGTTTCCCACATAGGAAAGTATATATGGATCTTCCTATCTCGCCGAGCTGAGTCGACCTAGCCATGTAGGTCCGTTCGTCCGTCTGTCCATGTTAATTTGTAATCACTCTACAGGTCGCAATAATGGCCCGATCTTCACGAAATTTATAATGTAGGTGGGGTTAAGGTTAGAATAGGACCCTATTTCTTTTGGAGATGATCGCATAGTATTTAGGGGTTGAAATTGACCAAAAACTGAAAAATTTCCTGATTTTGCAGTTGCTCTACAGGTCACAATTATAGACCAATCGAAGCGAAAGTTAGCATGGGGCTAGAGCTTTTGGCTGGGCAGAAGCCTTCCAATTTTGATGGTCATCGGGTAATATTTAGTGGTTGAAATAGACCATAACATTTGCGAAAAATAAAAGTCAAATTGTCCATTAAACCGCGAATATTTTTAATCCCTGCGAAATCACAAATAGACGAACAGGTCAGTTTTGACCGTAACATAGATGCCGATAGTAACTATATCGGATATATATAGCGAAATATATACTATGCGTATATACAAATGAAGGGGATGTTAGCTAGAATGCTTATATCTCAAGAATGGCTGGACCGATTTTGACGAATTTTGTCAATTCAGAATGCCCTCTTGAATCAAGGAATAAAATCTAAAAAAATCGTATAAAAAGGTATCAATAATGATGTTAATATAGATTTTGTAGTATTTTGTGACATTTTTTTATTTTTTCAAATTTTTTATCGCATGCGATTTTTTCAATTTGACTTATAATACATTTTGTAATATTTTTTCATCTTACAACACAGGTTGGGGATATTATATAAGTGTTGCAAATATCGTCCGATCCTCACGAAAATTTTCGCAAGGGTAGGGTTGGGCTCAGACGGGCTAGGCCTATTGTTTTCAAAGATGTCTGCAATATATTAGGGGTTGAAATGGACCAAAAACTAAAAATGTTCCTGACTTTGCAGCTGTTATAAAATTCACAAATAGAAATCAAAGGACACGAAATCTCGCATAAAGTTAGAGTTGAGGACAGCGGGTACCATAGACCACTAATTTTGTGTGAAAAAATTGCAGCATTACTAAAAGGCGATATCCGAAATACACAAAAGGCGAATTTCTGGCTTTCGTTGACGAATATAGCCAAATATCGTAGATCAGCAAATCATATAGATGAGTCTAAATTTGGAGGTACGGAGCGGCTTCTTGCTTTTGGAGATGATTGCAAAATATTTAGGGGTTCAAATTAACCAAAAACAGAAATGTTTTCCGATCACACAATGACCATTGGATTATATTTAGCTGTAAAATGGACTACAACAACTAGCAGCCCGACGTAGTGCATAAATATTGGGCAAATGTTCCTAGTCAAAATCCTTATTTCAAAAGCGAAATCTTCCAATATGGATTTGGACATAAGGGGGCTTCTAACATATTGTAGTGTTATAGGGTATAACATAGTCGGCCCCGCACGACTATAGCCTTTGCTTAATTGTTTCGTCATGATTTTGAAATCACAACATCTTATTTTGAAATCACAACAGCAGAGGTTGTTAACTCCATTGATAAGTTTCAGGCTACGGAATGTTTCATCTTCAAACTTTCGTGTGATCGACAGAATTTAACTGTAGAATTCTTGAAAATAATTCCAAAATAAACAAGGCCAATAAAAGTCGAAGTTCATTTTTAAAATTAGCTTTTCAATATATTTTTTTTTGGTTTATTTATATACACATTTGATGTTGTTGTTCTTTATGTTATTGTTGTTGTTTTTAATATTTAATATAGCTAATTATAAAATAACAAATTACTTAACTTATGCCCTTACTGTGGCAACAACAATGAAAATAATAAAAATGATTATGCGTAGACAATGGTAGGCGTGGCAACCATTTTGATGACGATGTTGATGTTGATTTTCACATTTTTCATTTTCACACAATTTTTGTTAAATATTAAAATCGTAACGATTTTATTATGATTTATTGTTGTGATTGTGATTTTAATTGAATTTTTCATCAAAGATATTATTCACTATTGAGCACTCCTAAAACATGTCTAAATTATAAAAATTATGATTTGGTTTCATAATTTATATGTTTGATATTTAATACAGAAGATTATCGCTAATTCTTAATAATTTCTTCTTTCTTGAATATCTGTTCAGTTAAAATGTTATTTATTTATGTACATATACATTTAGAACATGTAATTATTTATATTGAAATTCTATGTTATCTTTAATATAGTATTAAATATGTTTATGCTATAACGATAAATCTATGTATATTCCTGTGGACATGTCTATAATTTGACTGAATATGTTCTGAAGATTTGATATTTATTCAAATGATTTAATCGAGTTGTTAAAAGAACTAGCGGTAATATTGGCTAAAACTTAAACATAGTAAATAAAATCGACGATTTTGGTTATGTAAGAGATGTTTCTGGAGCCAATAACAATGTAGATATGTCATAAAATTGGCATCAGAAAAACACACATATTTGGTTGAATGTGTAAGGATCATTGTTAACGTTTTTTGTAAAAAATCGAACCTTATTATACCCTCAGCCATATGGCTATGGCTAAAATGAGCCTAGTAGAAATAAGGGTTTTTGACCCTAGGTCTCTTTGGACCAAATCCGTTTCAGAACATTTGGAGTCGATTTAGCGATGTCCGTCCTTCTGGCTGACTGGCTGGCTGGTGCGCACGATTACTCTCGAAAGTAGTATCCGATTTAGTCCAATCTTGGTACATCGCAATATCTTTGTCAAACTTGGATCGAGTTCGGAGACGGACAATATCGGTCCACACCTTCTGGCTCCTCCCCCACAAAAGGTCGAAATTTTCGAAAAATATATTTTTTGCATAGAAAGAGAAAGGATAATCCGATTTTTCTCCAACTTTGGAAATCCTAATATTAACGTCAGTGCTAGGTCAGGTGCGAAAATGGACAATATCCATCCACTCCATCAAGTACCTCCCACACAAAATTTTGAATAATTACAACTCTTATAAAATGTGATGTAAGAGTCCGACTCTCTTCAAATTTCACACATCCCAATATTTATATTAACCCAAGGTCTTGTGTTAAGATGGAACATATTGGTGCACTCGTTGTGATACCTCCAAAAATATATAAAAATATATATTTATTGCACAGAAAGAGAAACGATAATCCGATTTTGCTATATATAATGATATTTATTTAGGCCCGATTCGAAATGGACAATATTGACCCAATCTTTCAAAACCCACCCACCGACCGATACTTTTTTATTTGTTGTTTTTTTTTTTAACTTTCCATTCAAAAAATATACGAATATCAGGATGAATCGCAACATGGAGAATATCTACATATATTGATTGAAAGATAAAAGTAGGGAGAAACCGAAACTATGATAGCGCAAATATCATACAGGGTGACACGAAAAAACTGCAACCAATTTTAGACTGCTGTCATTTCCAAGCCACTCGTCCGACAGCTGTTAAAATTATTCCAGTCACAGCTCATTATATTGTTTACAAGCGTACAAAAGCATTTTGGTGAGTATTTGGTCAGCTGAAACTGTGCACCTTCGGTTAGCCACATTAAGCGCCGGCTATGGTAATGGTGTGGGCCGCCATAACAGCCGATGGTTCAGATGGATGGATGGTGGCATCAGAACGAACGCCGAATATTATCGCGAAAATATTCCAGAGGGTATATTAAAGCCTTGGGCTTTGCCCGCAGACCTTTCACAATAGCCACCAAAATCTCCGGATACCAATCCTTTGGACTATTTGTCTGGAGTATTCTGGAAAGCAAGGTTGGCACTAAAAAATACCGCAGAGCAACATTCGGGCAGCGTGCGACGGTTTTAATGTGATCAATTCGAACAAATATAAACTTCTTCTAAAATTGTATGCTTTTTCCGACATTTTTTACCTTCTCGTAATTTTCCCCATCTGTCCATGTTGATTTGTAATCACTCTACAGGTCGGAATTATGGCCCGATCTTCACGAAATTTAGAATGGAGGTGGGGCTAGGGTCAGAATAGAACCCTATTTCTTCGGAGATGATCGCATAATATTTAGGGGGTGAAATGGACCAAAAACTGAAAAAATTCCTGATTTTGCAGTTGCTCTACAGGTCGCAATTATAGACCAATCAAAGCGGAAGTTAGCATGGGCTAGAGCCTTCCAATATCGATGGTCATCGAGTAATATTTAGTGGGTGAAATAGGTCACAATATTTGTGTTAAATAAAAGTCAAATTGCCCATTAAACCGCGAATATTTTTAATCCCTGCGAAATCACAAATAGACGAGCAGGTCAATTCTGACCGGTACGTAGATGCCGATGGTAAAAATATCGGTTATATATAGCGAATTATATACAATGTTAGTAAGAATGCTTATATCTCAAGAATGGCTGGACCGATTTTGACAAATTTTGTCAATTCAGAATGCCCTCTTGACATAAAAATCCAAAAAAAAAAAAAATAGCATAAAAAGGTATCAATAATGATGTTAATATAGATTTTGTAGTATTTTGTGACATTTTTTTTTTTATTTTTTCATATTGTTTATCGCATGCGATTTTTTCAATTTGACTTTTAATATTTTGTAATATTTTTTCACCTTACAACACAGGTTGGGGATATCATATAAGTATTGCAAATATCGTCCAATCCTCACGAAAATTGGGCTGGGTTGGGCTCAGAAGGGATAGGCCTATTGTTATCAAAGATGTCCGTAATATATTAGGAGTTGAAATGGACCAACAACTAAAAATGTTCCTGATTTTGCAGCCGTTATAAAGGTCGCAAATAGAAACCAAAGGACACGAAATCTCGCATAAAGTTAGAGTTTATGACAGCGGGTGCAATAGACCACCAATTTTGTGTGAAAAACTACCAGCATTACTTACAGCCGATATCCGAAATACACAAAAGGCGAACTTCTGGCTTTTTTTAAGCTGATTTCGTTGACGAATATAGCCAAATATCGTAGACAAGCAAATCATATAGATGAGTCTAAATTTATAGATACGGAGGGGCTTCTTGCTTTTGGAAAGAAGAATTCTAGCATTTTGGATGACGATTGGATTATATTTAGCTGTAAAATGGACTACAACAACTAACAGCCCGCCGGAGTGCATAAATTTTGGGCAAATGTCCCTAGTCAAAGTCCTAATTTCAAAAGCGAAATCTGCCAATATGGATTTGGACATAAGGGGCTTCTAACATATTGTAGTGTTGTAGGGTATAACATAGTCGGCCCCGCACGACTATAGCCTTTGCTTACTTGTTTTTAGTTGAAATATTGCATTGTGTGAAATTTTAAGAGAATTGGAGGCTCAATTTGCCTTTTATGATCGTTTGGGTTATTCAAAATATTTACCCTTTGTGGGGGAGATACCAATGCTAATTTCGGAATTCAAAATTCTTCAGAAGGAGTTGTCTGAAATTTGAAGACAATCGGGTTCTCATTTCAAATTTTATACAAGTTACACTTATTTCAAATGTTGACACTTTGTGCAAGTACTACTTGATGGAGTGGGCCGGTATTATCCATTTTCGCCCCTAACCTAGGCCTAATAAAAAATTTTGGGATTTGCAAATTTTGTACAAAATCGAATGATCCTTTCTTATTATATGAAGTAATTTATTTTCTTTGAAAAATGTTGTCTTATTGTGCGGGAGGCACCAACAAGAGTGTACCGATATTGCCCATCACCGAACTCGATTCAAGCTTGACAACAATATGACGATGTACCAAGTTTGGTTTAAATCGGATACTCCCTTTGAGAGTTATCGTGCACACCAGCCAGCCAGTTAGTCAGAGAGACAGACTTGCGAATACATTTGGTTGGACTTCAAATGTCCCGAAATGTATTTGGTCCAAAGAGACCCAGTGTCTGAAACTGTTATTTGGATGAGGTAGCCACATGTCTGAGGATATAAAAACACTCGCACCATACCACTACTACCGAAAACCATAGTTGTCAAATAAGCACATCTTAATCTTAAAAACTCTGTATACAGGGTTGCCCATATTCGACGGGTCCATCTGGCAACCCCATAACTTTTGACAGAGATGTCACATCGCTTAATGACATACCGCGTTTGAAGCGTCAGTCCAAGCAGATTCTTACCATGAACCAATACACGCCACGCGAGCGCTCTGAAATAGTTGAAATTTACATTCAACAGAAGAAGTCAATTGTGAAAACTCAACGTGCTTTTAAAACATTAAAAAAACATTTTCGACTGGTAAGACTGTTTCTAATCCGAAGAGGCCATATAAAAGTCGACCTAGGCGGTCGGCCGAGAATATCGCTAACGTACGAGTCAGTGTTGAGAGGTCCCCAAGAACATCCCAAAAACGCCGTTCTCAGGGGTTGGGCATGGCTCGGTCCACTTTAAACGGATTATTCGCATTGATTTGCATTTGTTCCCGTACAAAATTCAATTGACGCAAAAAATGTTGCCTGCGGACAAGCCTCGTCGATTGGAATGGGCCCAAAGGGCCCGAAGGTCCGTCGAATATGGGCAACCCTGTATAATAGTGTACTGTAATTTTATGATGCCTTACAAATTTCGAATAAAAAAGCTGTTCTCAATTTCCATAATCGCTTATTTTACTCTATTTGAAAACTATTAATTTTGTATCTTTAGAAGTGGTGCCAAAATGAATTAAGTTGTAATAACGGGTCAGTCCAACAACCGTGAAATACCCAATTTTCCAATAATTCCCGTTGTAAAATTTGGCAACAATCATCGAAACACCGAATATCTAAATGTGAAATAACTAAGTTGTCACTTCTTGATTTTTAATATATCAAATCTGGATATTGCAATTTTAACAAAATTGACACTATTTTTTTCGAAGCAAATCTCTTTATGTTCAAGCAACTAACGCCATCCATTTACATTTCCAAAAATTAACTTTGTTTTATGGTTGCATAAATTAAAAATCAATTATCTCCAGAAGGCAATGCATCTTTTTTATACATCCATATTATATTTTCAAATTATAATTCATTAATTCAATTTCCATGGAATTAACACAAATACACATTTGTCATCTCTGTACCCAGCTAACATTTTTTTCCGAGGGCTCTGATGTCCGATTTTTTTCGAGATTTTCTGCCGTTTCTTCAGAAAAGTTTCCGAGTAATCTGCACATACTCATAAATTCCGATAAATGTTATATTCATAACATGCTTCTTATTGAGAGAAATATTTGAGCATAGCAAGTAGTAAAGAATTGCTAAATTTTTTCGAAAGTTATGACATATAATATTAATGAAGATTGAGACCCTTTGTGGGTGAGGTACCAGAAGGGGTTCGCAGATATATATCAACTTCATAACAGATCTTGTGTTAGCAAACATTTTTTTATGTGTGAAATTTGAAGAGAGTTAAATGCTTATTTCGCTTTATTTGAGCGTTTTGTTTTTCAAAATCTTGAACCCTAATTATGGGTGAAGTACCAGAAGAAATGGTTCGATCTATACCACCACTATAACAGATCTTGTGTTGATAGAAATATTGAGATGTGCCAAGTCTAAATAGAATCGGATCTTAATGTGGCGTTTTATGAGCTTCATGGGTATTCAACATTTCGACACTTTGTGGGGGAGGTACCAGAAGGAGTGGGCCGATACAGAAATTTGAAGACGTTCGGATCCTTACATCACATTTTATAATTATTCAAAATGTTGACCCTTTGTGGGGGAGGTACTTGATGGAGTGGACCGGTATTGTCCATTTTAGCACCTGACCTAGCACTGACGTAAATATTAGTATTTGCAAAGTTCGAGCAAAAACGGGTAATCGTTTCTCTTTCTGTGCAAAAATATACTTTATATATATTTTTTGAAAATTTCGATATTTTGTGGGGGAGGTACCAAAAGTAGTGGACTGATACATTCTATTTTCACACCAGACCTTGGGCTAATAAAATTATTGAGTTGTGAAAAATTTGAAGACAATCGGACTCTTATATCACATTTTATAAGAGTTTTAATTATTAAAAATATTGACACTTTGTGGGGGACGTACCAGAAGGAGTGGACCGATCTTGTCCATATTCACACTTGACCTAGTACTAACGCAAATATTAAGATTTGCAAAGTTTGAGCAAAATCGGATTATCGTTTCTCTTTCTGTGCAAAAAATATATATTTTTTTCAAATTTCGACAATTTGTGGGGGAGGTACCAGAAGGAATGGACCGATACATTCCATCTTAATATCAGACCTTGGGTTAACATAAATATTGGCATGTGTGAAATTTGAAGACAATCGGACTCTTATATCACAGTTTATAAGAGTTGTAATTATTCAAAATTTTGACCATTTGGGGGGGAGGTACTTGATGGAGTGGACCGATATTGTCCATTTTCACACATGACCTAGCACTGACGCAAATATTAAGATTTGCAAAGTTGGAGCAAAATCGGATTACCGTTTCTCTTTCTGTGCAAAAAATATTTTTTTTTTTTGAAAATTACGAACTTTTGTGGGGGAGGTACCAGAAGGAGTGGACCGATATTGCCCATATCCGAACTCGATCTAAGTTTGACAAAAATATTACTATGTACCAAGTTTCGATCAAACCGGATACTCCCTTCGAGAGTTATCGTGCGCACCAGCCAGCCAGACAGACAGACAGACGGACGGACATCGCTAGATCGACTCCAAATGTTCTGTAACGGATTTGGTCCAAAGAGACCTAGGGTATAAAACCGTTATTTCGACTAGGCACGTTTTGGCCGTATCAAATGATATATTCCCTCTGTAGCCATATGGCTGAGGATATAAAAATGTTCTATCATTAAATTGAAAAATATAAACAGAAACAATTATCTAAAAATTAGATAAAGGTTTAGTATTTCGGTTTTTCAATTACAACTATAGAATAAATTCAAATTTTTTGCGAATTTCGTATTAAACATCCGAAAAATTTCCGAATTTCATATCAAACATCCTATAACTCTCCGAATATTCCTTTTTTCTTTGGCGAATTCTATACGAATTCGCCCCGAATCTCTTACGATCTTTCAGAATTTTTTCCGAAAAATCTTTCAGAATCTTGGGCAAATCTCACACAATTTTTTTCCGAGTTCTTTCTGAATTCGACATCAGAGTCGAAAACTTGTGCAGAATTTTTTTCCTAATTCGGAAGAAAATCGGAAAAAAATGTTTGCTGGGTGGTTATGTATTTATGCATTGGTGTACTGACAACGATAACGAAATGAAATAACCAAACGAGGTTAATTTTATATTGCATATATATTAAATGTTGGTTTGTATACAGCTGTTAACACACATCAATCATATATTTATATAAATAATATTTACATACAAACAATAATCCTATAATCATTTTAAATCATGTAATAGTAATAATTAAAATTATGTAAATTAATTACTATATATAAACAAACGCTAGGTTCATAATAATAAGTTACAGCTTTTCAACAAATAATCGAACAATCAATAAAATCGAGGGTGGGGGGAAGGGTAAGAAAACATTTTTGTTTTTTTATTTTTAATTTTTCCATATATATAATACTTTAACTTAGAGCAGTAATAAATAATGAATGGAATATTTAATACTCCATTCGTTTATGATTATAATTAAGTATTAACTTATAACTTAGAATTAACTAATCTAATTATTTAAGTTTTAAATACTAGCGATTTTTGGAGAGTAAGCTGATAAAATTTGGATGGTTTTAAGTTTCATGATTATTTAACTCCGAAGAAAAACAAATACTTTTGAACAGTGCTTGAAATAAGGAATAAGTAATGACTCCAGACCAGTGGCTTTATACCAGTCATAATTTGAAAAAAAAGGAACTAATAGGTGTATTATACTCTGGATCGATTTATACTAAATTAGACGCAGGCATTTGTATATATTCGGTATATTTCGGAGTTATAGCTATATCTTATTCAATTTTCACCAAAATCCATCCTATTTGAGGTCATATTGCACAACTACCTCCATATATTAACTGCTGACAACATTAGAGACCTAAATAACAAAAATCGGAATTCCAGTTTTATTCCTACACCCAATATCAAATTTAGTGTCATTTAGTAGTTTTCGTTCACATATAGGACTCATTTCCAAAACCACTTCCATATCCTAACCACAAACACCAACAGAGACCTAAAAAACAAATTTCGGGATTTCAGCCTCATTCCTTCACCCAATACCAAATTTAGTATCATTTAGTAGTTTTCGTACAAATATGGGAAGCATTATAAACGTGAAATCGGAAGAAATAATATATGGGAGTTATATTGAAATCTCTAAAATGATTTAGCCGAGGTATTTATATGCTGTTCTGATAGCTGACACCAATTATCGTTGTTTTAGAGTACATATTACGACTGTGGGGGGGGGGTGCAGAAATAGCAAATCGGATAAACAATATATATGGAAGATATGACACACTTTTCGTCCAGGCTGAATTCGGTCGTATGTGAAAAATTCTTTTCAATTCCGGTTTTTATTAACCATTTGGTGCACAATCAATTTAGAATCGAATAAAGATATATATGGGAGCTATATCAAAATCTGAACCGATCGCGATAAAATTTGACAAAGTTATTACTAAGCTGCATTTGGTATTCTTTCTGGAATATCGTTGTTATGGAGAAAATATTACAGCTGTGGTGGACTAAAATAACAAATCGAGTGAACTATGTATATGGGAGCTACAGGTATATCTAAATAGATTTTCATAAAATCTGACATGTGTACACATTTGGTGCTCAGTAAAAGACAAATCGGACAAAAATATGTATGGGATTTAGATCTAAATATTGTCCGATTATCGCTAATTTCAATAGGGTTCGTCCTTGGGCCAAACAAATGATTTGTGCCAAATGGTAAAATCTATCAAGAGGTATAATAACCGTTTTTTTTTTTTTTAATTTTTTCGTAAAGGAGAAATGCAGCATTGGACTTCCTCTGGTGGGATACAGTACCGTGGTGCATTCGGACGGCTTAAATTTTTTTGGGGTCCGATACTAGAACAAACATTTCTTTTTTGCTGTGGCTTTCAAATCGGTATTGAAAATACTAAGTGAGAGTAAAATGAGTATACAGTGAGTGAGAGTAAAATGAGTATACAGCCAGCAATTAGCCAAAAAACATAGAATAAACCCCAAATTTCATGAGCAGTTTGAGCACACTCATTTGAAACGCCTGGATTTGTAGAAGAGCAGAAATTTGATTTTGCCCCTCGGCTACGCTTTTGCTCAAGTATTGCTGATTATGAACGATTTTTTTCAGAAATTTGGGGCGAATGAAGTTATTGTGCAACAATACTATTCAAAAGATAAAACTGGCATCGAAGGAGAGAACTCATATGACCTGATATGGTGCAGCGAGGTATTCCACATTTTAATATTGAGGGATTTGCAAAATTTAAGGCAAATCAAACATTTATTATCAATTTTATGGTAATAACTGTTAATGAAAATTTCAACATTTTGTGGGAGAGGTACGAAAAGGAATGAGTCTAGAAATTACATATTCACATCACATCTCTGGTTGAGAGAAACTTTTGAACGTGAAAAGTTTTAAAATAATCGCTGACATGATTCGCAATTTAAGAGAGATATAAGTATTTAAATTTGTGACCCATTTTGGGAGAGGTACCAGAAGGGGTAGGTCGAAATCTATCATCTTCGCGCCAGATCTTGCGTTAGTACAAATATTGCGATGTGTGAAATTTAAAGAGAGTCAGCTTATTATGCTATTTACTATGCTTATTATGCTTTTTATGAGAGCCATAACTATTAAAAATTGTAACCCATTGTAGGGGAGGTGCCCGAAAGAGAGTTCCGATATATCCCATCTTCACACCACATATTTTGTTGGAAAAAATATTAAAACGTGTGAACTTCAAAGAGAATCTGATGCTTGTTTCGCATTTAAAGAGAGATAGAACAATTCAACATTTTGACACGTTGGGGGGAGGTGCCAGTAGGAGAGATTCGATCTCATTTTGTGTTATTAAAATATTGAAATGTGTGAAATTTGAAGAGAATTAGATGCTTATTTCGCATTTTATGAAAGTAATAATTATTGAAAATTTTGAAACTTTGTTGGGGAGGTACATGATGGAGTGGGCCGATATTGTCCATTTTGGCACCTGTCATAGCAATGATACAAATATTGGGATTTACTAATTTTGAACAATATTGGATGATCCTTTCTTGTTCTATTAGGTAAATTAATACCAGAAGGAGTAGACCGATATTGCCCTTCTCCAAACACGATCTAAGTTTGACTGTAATATTATCAATCGGATACTCCCTACGAGAGCTATTGTGCACACCAACCAGACAGAGCGACAGACGGATACCCCTATATCGACTCCATATGTCCTGAAATAGATTTGGTCCAAAGAGATCTAGGCTCTAAAACCGTTAATTCGGTTTTATGGCAGTATAAAATGATATATACCCTCGGTAGCCATATGTATGAGGGTATAAAAAACAATAGGGCTATTTTATTTTGCATATTACACTCAAATGCACAAAGACCAAAGGGTACTTTAAATTTACTCTTTTTACACGCGAGTGAAACTTGCTCGAAGTGACGAGATTAATACGAAATGTACTCCTGTTTCAAAGTTTAAATTGGTAGTCGAAGTACTCGAAATAGAGCTTGGTTTTCTTGCATTTACAGATGTGGGCTGAGAGAATACACATACTTACAAATTCGACAACGGTATGTCATAACCTAAAGTAGTGCTCGGCAAGAGTAGTCTCTGCTCGAATTCGAGCGAACTTTTCGCACTCTGGAAAACGATAAGATCATATTCGTTATTAATCGATTGATATCGAAAAAAAGTATTCTTATTTTTGGTCTGTACTCCCGATCGAATTCGAGCGAATTTCACGCTCTTGTTATGTTCTGGCAGCATTTCGGAGCATCATCAATGATGGTTCCAACACTTTAAGATACGGATGTAAATGAAATGTGGTTTCAATAGGAGGTTGTCACTTTGCCACTCTGAGGGCGAAATAATTGACTTATTGAAAGAACATTTCAACAACAACATTCTTCCGTGAAAGGGGCCGGTGAATTGGCCTCCACGTTCGTGTGATTTGATGCGACTCTATTATTTATTGTGAGGATACCTGAAGTCATTGATTTATGTGGATTAAAAATAAATTTAGTTGAAATGAGGCGAAATATCTTCTTCACTGTGGCAGAGAGGATTAAACATTAAAATTGGTAATACATTAATAAATCGGTTTCTGTGTGACCTGTTTATAGACCTTGAAACTCATGTCCAATCCAAGTATCTGTAAACAAAAAAAAAAAAAAAAAAAAAAAAAAAAACTTAAAGGCTACCTGAAGATATACATTTAATCGAATCTGCCATGCTGTGCTGTGTACATTTGTTATCCTTTACCTCAAACACCACAAAACTTTGCCGATTCTTAAGTTTTCCCTCTCAACCATCAAATATTTTATCAGCTTTTCGTATTTCGTCTTGGTTTTTGTTGTTCTTTTATTGTTTTTTACTTAACCCTCCGACTACTCAAATATCTCCCATTGTTATTTAGTTGTATGTCTGGCCCATGCAGTTCTCTGCACTTGACTCATAATTTGACTGCGATTTGGTACTTTTTCGCTGGTACTGCGTTGTATGAAACTGGGCGTGGCCGAGAGCTTACGTTGATTCGTCACGTTACCCGCCTCGTCGGTTACTTTCAACGTAACCGTATTGTAACGCGGCGAATTGGATGATGATGGACTCATATCGATGTTGTTGTTGCTGGCGTGACTATTTAAATTTGATGTACTGCGCACCATTTGTGATAGCGGTGAATCCACCGTTGATGACGAGCGACTGTTTTCTCTAGATCCTCCGCCTCCAGCGCCACCGCCGCCACCCGTTCCGGCTATATTACCATTCGACACAGATTGTGTTAGATTGTGGTTGAATGGCTTCATCAGATGTTCATCGAGCGTATTGAGATTTTTATCCAAACTCAATTGTATTTCATCATTCAGGGTTAACGGCGAATTGGAATAAGAATTGCGATTCAGGGTGCCCATGGGTGAGGGCGTCAAATTGCCCATAGAACTGGGTGTGGGAGTGCTTAGGAAATTATAATTACTACTGGCATTGTTGTTATTGTTGGATGGACTGCATGACATGGGATTGACATAGAAGAAGGAAGAGGGTGTTGTGGCACCACCATTCGGCAGCGCCAGGGCAGCCGACGATGCTCCGCTGGCTCCCAAATTTAAAGCTTGTAGGCGATTCAATAGCTCTTGATTGACCTGAAACAGATCTTTGGACAGGGCCTCCTGCTGCTGCTGGACGTTTGGTGAAGCACTTAGTTGTTGTAGCTGTGATGTAATATTTTGTAATTGATTCATGGATGGAAAGGGGCTGGAGGACAATGTGTTGGTTGTCAGATTTCCAGTATTTGCAGCCGAAACATTCAGATGTAATTGGGATTGACTAAATGATGATGTTGGCGTTTGTAGGGCATTTGCTTGTTGTTGTTGGGCCAACGATGATGCCGATGTGGGTGTTTGTTGTTGCTGCTGCTGTTGTTGAAAATTTTGCAGATTTTGTGTTTGTTGATTGAGACCGCTTAGCTGATGACTGAGCGATGTTAGTTGTTGATTAATTGTACCCAAATTATTAATTTGCTGATTAATGGTGGCCAAATTATTGTTGGCATTACCGGCTGTGGCCTGCAGTAGCATTTGTAGATGATTCTATAAAGTTGTCGATTCGTGCGATAGAGAAGAACAGAAAGAAAATCGATGAAGATGATTGAATATTCGTTTATTGATTCGTATAATTACTCAGGAACTGTAAAATATCCATGCGTAACATTAACAAAAAGAATTGAAGCACATTCAGAGCGGGCAGCAAAACAAAATTGACATATAAAAACAAGTTAACGGCGCGGGTAAAATAAAACAGACGCACATTTCAATTTAACAAAAATAAAATAGCATTTTTATAATTTTTGGCATGCGAACAAAGCAAGTAGTTTTTAACACTTGGCAAAAATAAAAACAGACTTCACACTTTTTTTCAAAACAGGGTAATTTGTTATAAAACAATAAATCAAGGAGGTAAATAAGAAAAATTATATAAAATGTGTTGATTTTTTTAATTTTTTTTTTTTTTTTTTTTTTTTTTTTTTTAAACAAAAATTCGGTAAATTGCGAATCGTGTCCTATCTATATCTATAAAAGAGGAAAATGTTTGTATGTTTGTTTGTTCGTAATTTATGGACTAGAAAACCGCTTAACCGATTTTCCTGAAAATTTCCAAGTATACTACAACATCGACTGAAAGTAACATAGGCTATATGAATATTTGAAATTCGACTGGTGATATGGCCACAGAATCCGAGGTACCTCCCAAAAATTCAGATTTTATATGCACATATCTATTGATATATTACAGATACAGTCTCCATATTTGGAATGCATAATGGAATTTGGAACAAAAATAAATTTGCCAAATTATATTGAAATCGGTTCAGGTTTGGATGTAGTTCCCATATACATATTCGGCCGATTTCATGTATTTGATGCACCAAACACGATACGTATGTCAGATTCTAAATTGGTACTAAAAATATTTGTCAAAATTCGGTTGAGGTTTGGGTATACACGATATGTATGTCCGATTCCAATGAAATTCAGAAGGTGTGACGGAATTTGGTTAAGATTTGGATATAGCTTCTCTATATATTCTCGGCCGATTTCACATATTTGATGCACCAAACACGGTATGTACCTCCAATTTCAATGAAATATGTGAAGGTGTGACGGAATTTTATGGGGAAGCATCTTGCTGCAAATTTCCTAATTGCGACAGAAACACCACTTAACTTCCAAAGATTGCAGTTTTCTGCACGCTTGGCATTTGGTATAAAATTAGTAAATCCAAAGGACAAACCCTTCGTTTATGCGGACTAAATTTGGCATGTTCCTGCTTTTCTCATTGTCAGCTCTTCCTGGCATGTTCACGCGTTGGTATTTTAATGAAATAGGAACACCTCAAATTGGTCGTTAGCGGTACATGAGGTTTTAGCTAAAATATGAGTCAATATTAACAAATTCCGGAGTAATTGTATTCATCGAATCGTGTTGGAAATTAAGGTTGAAACCTTGGAAATTTCGAATATAAAGAGGTTCCAAATAATTCCGGAGTAATTGTATTCATCGAATTAAGGCTGAAACCTTGGGAATTTCGAATATAAAGAGGTTCCAAATAACCAAACCAAATAATGTAGCCACGTGAAGGAGTGGGCCGATAAATTGCATATTCACATCAGATCTCTGTTTGAGAGGAATATTTTGATACATCAAGTGAGATGTATCGCTGAGTTGTTCTGCAAGTTATGAGAGATTTAAAAATTGAAAATGTTGACTCCTTTGCTACAATAATTGTTAATCAAAATTATAATGGTTTGCGGGAGAGGTACATGAAGAAGTCACCGATATATCCCATCTTCACACCAGATCTTGTGTTATTTATAATGTTGGGATGTGTTAAATTCGAAGCGGATCTGATGTTAATTTCGCATATTATGAGAAATATAAATATACTTTATTAAATTAAATTTTTGACCCGCTGTGGGAGAGGTACCAGAAGGTCCGACATATTCTATCTTCACATCAGATCTCGTCTTAGTAGAAATATTTGGATGTGTGAAATTTGAAAACAATTGGTGACTTATTTCGAATTTTATAAAAATTTTAATTATTCAAAATGTTGACCCGTTGTGAAGGAGGTATCTTCACACCACATCTTGTTTTTGTGGAAATAGTGCGAACTTTGAAAAGAATCGAACACTTATTTCTAATTTTATGAAAGTTATAATTATTGAACATTTTGACCCTTTCTTGGGAGGTACCTGAAGAAATGGTCCGATATCTGCTATCTGCTATCATTTGTGTTTGTTGAAATATTAGGATAATTAAAGAATCCGACAATTAATTCGAATTTTGTAACAGTTATAACTATTCAAAATATTGACCCGTTGTGGGGAGGTACCAGATCGAGTGGTATATTCTATGCGTTATTCATACGCAATCTTGTGTTGGTAGAAATATTGAGTTGAGCGAAATTTGAAGACAATAGAACTCTTATTTCCAATTTTAAAAAAGGGGAGATATTTGATGGAGTAGAGCAATATTGTTCATTCTAGCACCAGACCTAACACTGATAAAAATTTTGGGATTTGCAAAGTTTGAACAAAATTCAATGATCTTTTCTGGTTCAATTAGGTAAACTATTATCTATGAAAATTTTGACCGGAAGGAGTGGACCGATATTTCCCACCTCCAAACTTATTCTAACTTTGAAAATAATATTACGAAGTACCAGGTTTGAATCAAATCTAGAGTTATCGTGAACACCAGCCAGCCAGAAAGACAGACGGACAAACCTAGATCGACTCCAAATGTCCTGATACGTATTTGGTCCAAAGAGGCCATTATTTCGATAAGGCATGTTTTGGCCGTATCAAATGATGTATACCCTCTGTAGCCATATGGCTAAAGGTATAAAAAGAATGGCTGGTCTCGTCTAAATAACGGTTTTCGACTTTTGAACTAATTCCGTTGCAAGACATTTGGAGTCAGTCTATCAATGACCATCCATCGTCCTGGCTGGGTGGTGCCCACGATGACGATCGAATAATGAAAAAGTAAAAACCTGCTAAGCTCCAAGCCGAACTTTTAATACCCTCCACCATTTAAAAGAAACTAGAAAATAATTGAGAAAGTCCCGCTAAAGAATACCGCTTAATGAAAACTGAAATTTTTTACGAACTTCAAATACGAACTCATAAAAATACCGAATATCGAGAGGTATCGTTACATGGGGGCCATACGAAAACGTGGACCGACATGGCTCATTTACGAACTTAAACTGCCTACTGGCAAAAACACATGTGTGATAAATTCAGTTAGAATGTTATGCTGATCCAGAATATATACTTTGTAGGGTCTATCGTGAGTATTTTGAATAGTTACAAATATAATGACAAAGTTGATTTACCCTTTATAGAATGGTGGAGGGTATAAAAATGAGAGTGTTTATCTCCAAAAAAAGTATTATTGTGACTTGTCTTCAGTCTGCAACTTGGCTTAAAAATATATTTTCAAAATCTAGGACTAACTGTTCATGGCATATTACGACTAATAATTAGACATCTCCTCACTGTGTTACCTCTTATAAAATGCGCAATTTATTATTGTTAATAAAACAAGCGGAAATGATTATTTGGCTATCATTTGCGTTCATTGTCTCAAATAGTAAACAGCAGAAAGGAAATACTATAAAAAAAATTGGTCAAGCGTCAGGAACAAATTATATTTAACATTTAATGAAAAAGAAAACAAAACTTAGCAAATGTTTATTAGAATCGAATTAAATTTGGCAAAAACAAAAACAACAACAACAACAAATTATAACAAATAACATGTAGATAATTCATGCCAACTCACCTGTGGTGCCATTCCTATATTGGCTGTGGTTAGACCAGGCGCCTGCTGCTCATTGTATGCACCCAACGAGGCTAAATGTTCCAGTAGTTCACGGTTTTGTTGTAACAATTGTTGTGTACGAGCCTAGAATGGCGAAAAAAAGTTGTAATTAGCATTTTCAAAATGAAATGGAATGTAGTTTGCGTTTCACATACCTGAGCTTCAATTCGAGCATTTGTTTCCGATATCAATTGTTCCCTTACCATCATTAGTTGCGTTAGGGCATGGCGCGTTTGCATGGCCTGTTGTTCCAATTGATCTTTCAGCTTGTTAATTTCACGACTGGGTGAAGAGGGCGATGTCGGCGATTTATCTTCATCGGTCTGAAATTAAGAGAAAAGTTCCAAGGTGAGAAAACTAGGTTCGCAGATATGTGTTAGAAAGTTAGTATGCGATTTTTAACAAGGTACTCGATCAATTTAATTGGTCATATTCTATGAATAGAAATGCATCGTGGGAGAATACCCGGTGCATTGGCTAAAATTAGTTAAATACCCAGGTATTTATCCAAATTAGGTAGTTAACTATTTATATAATATTTGTTCGAGATTTTGTCGTAACGTGATGAGTAAATATATTTAGCAATTCAGTGCATGCTTTCAGGCGCTCCCTTTAATTTTAAAACTTTAAGAAACGTTTTAAAAGTTTGTAAATAAAATTCTAAATTCTAATAATTGCATCTCGTGTTGTCTCAAATTCCATACCAAACAAGTTAGAATTTTGCAGTAGGTGTTCCGACAGATATATCCCTGAATTTGACAATTGTTATACCCTCCACCATACTATGGAGGGTATATTAACGTTTCATTACGTTGGCACTCCTCGAAGTACTAATGTACTCATTCTTAATAAGCGTATTTTTCACATATGCCTACTGACAGGCAGGTTAGGTTCGAAAATGAGACATGTTAGTCCGCGTTTTCTATCTATTCGGTTCATAGGGTTTGTCAATAAGGCTGGGGTTTTAGAAGTTCGTAGTAGAACGGTACGAAAAGTATTAAAAGGTACTAAATATGGTACCTTTTGTATTTGAGGAAGCAGTGGATCTAGAACTCTTACATTTGGAGTGAGGATCACTGAGGGAGTGTTCGATAGATGTGCCAAAGGGTTTTTGGAATTTCACACTATAAGTGTACGAAAAGTACCAAAATGTACTAAAATTGTTATTTCGTATCATGTGAACGGTTAGCGATAAAAACTTAAAATTTTGAATGGGAATCAAGGTAGAGCAGTAGAGTCGATATAAGGAGTTAGTTTTAGAAGTGTGTACTCCTGTATACGAAATGGACTGAAAGGTACTAAATTTAGTACAATTTGAATTTTGAAGATCGGATGGTGCGACAATCCTGAATTCTGAATGTAGGATTGGGATATGAGGAAGTTTTCGAAATTTGTACTTATGTACACGAAAAGTACTAGATGGTACTAGATTTGGTACAATTTCGAAATTGGTGAACCGATAGAATTTGAATCCTGAAATTTAGGAATTGGATTACTTTCTTTCATTCTAGAACTGACAAATGTGGGTAGTTTTGGAAATTCGTATTTATGTGTACTAAATTTGGCACAATTTAAATTTTGGGTGATCCATTCGAGCTGCTATTCTGACAACTAGAAATAAGATTGTCGGAGTGTAGGATTGGGATATGTAGGCAGTTTTGAAAATGTGTACTTATATGTATTAAATAAAGTACAATTTGTATTTGGGCGAACCAACGAGGCTGAAATACTAAAATTTGGAATTGGAATTACAGTGGGAGTGTAGGATTAGGGTATGTGAGAAGCTTTGGAAATTCGTAATTATGTGTACTAAATGATAGTAAATATGGTACAAATTGGAATTGTGCTGAACCGTTGGAGCTGGAAGTCTGTAATTTGGAATTACTGTCACTGATGGAAAGCAGGACATATGTGTTTTAGGAAATTCGAACTTTAAGGTTATAACAACTTACGGAATGGTACTAAATTTCTAAAATGGTACCATTAGGAGTTATGTGAACGGATAGTGCTAAAAAACAAGAGCTAGAAATTTGGTATGAAAATCAAGGAAGGAAAGTAAGTTTTATTTATAACGGTGGTTTTGGAAATTTGTACTAAGTATGACAACTGTACTAAATGGTATTACATTTGGAACAGTTTGCTTTAGGGTGAACGGATGAGGTTGGAATTGTGAAAATTTTGTACTAGGTGGAGGAAATGTGTACTATAATTGTACATAAAGTACTGAGTGGTACTATATTTTGTATTGGGTGAAGGGATAGGGATAAAATTCTGAAATTTTATATTGCAATAATTGCTGGAGGAGGTTTTGGAAATGTGTACTATAATTGTTCTTACAGTACTAAGTAGTACTAAATTGGGTATTGGGTGAAGAGACATAGCTGGAATTCCGAAAATTTGATATTTAGGTCTCTGTTGGTATCTAGGATTGAGATATGCAGACGGTTTCGGAAATGTGTACCATAGAAATTAGTAAATACTAAATTAGGCGTTGGGTGAACAGATAGAACTAAAATACTGAAATTTGATATGAATGTCACTGTTACAGAGAAGGTGCACCCAGTTTTCGATCCCGAAGTTTTGATGCTTAAAGGTTTCCTTACCTTATGGTATTAAAATTTCCGCACAGCCGAAACTGATGCTTTTTTCATTCTAGCGTCATATATTTTCTTGTTATAAAGAATCTTCAACATAAAATTTCAACAAATTCCGTAATAATTATTAAAATACCGAATATGGCGTGCTAACCTTATATGGGTATATACGAAAACATGAATTTGTATAATAATTAACTGTCATAGGAGATGATGGGTATCCTCAACCCCGAAGAAGGTACCTATTTCAATACCAAATACTGACTTTGAAATAATTTCTGTAAAAATCTGGCTAAAATCATAAATCAGTTCAAGTTATGTGGGACTATATAAAATATGAACTATTTTCAATACCAAAACTCTTATGGATCTGAAACACATTGGAGTAAAATGTTACCAACCTACTTCATTTTATTCGAAACCTAGAGTGATTTTCACAAATGGATAGACAGACATACATATGGAAGAGCATGGCAAAAATCACATTTAATTTTATGCTGATCAAAATAAATATTTGGAGGTGTTGGAAACGGAATGACAAACTTAATTTAGTCTCCATGCTATGATGGCAGAATAAAACAAGTAAAAAGCTGTAAGTTCGGCCGGGCCGAACTTTGAGAACCCTCCACCAATTGATACGAATTTAACAATTTTCAAAAAAAAATCCCTAAAAAATTCTGGTAAAATGTTAAAAATACCGAATGTAGCCGTATATTACGGTCCATACGATGACGTGGACCTGCATGTGCAACTTTTGTCACTAGCTATTACAATATTCAAAAAAATCTGTTTATAATGTAGCCATCAAAATACCGAATATTGGGAGGTACTATGGTGGTTGTAAAACGTGGACCTGCACAGACAATTTTCTGGCATAGGCTGTAGTATTCATTATGAAATTCAAATACCAAATTTGAAAAAAGTTCCGGTAAATAATGTCGCTAAAATCATCAGAATACCAAATATCGGGGGTACCATTATATGGGGGCTATACGAAGACGTTGACCTACATGGCCCATTTTCTGACTTAAGCCGTATTATCTGTTACGAACTTTAAATATTAATTTTGAAACAATTCCGGTAAATAATGTCTCTCAAATCATCAAAATACCGAATTTCGGGAGGTACCGGGCTATACGAAGGTATGAGGGCTATACGAAGTCGTGGATCTACATGGCCCATTTTTAATACCAAAAGTTCTGCAGACATAATACACATTTGAGTAAAATTTTATCAACCTACTTCATTTCGTTCGGAAGCTGGAGTGATTTCCACAGAAGGACAGACGGATGGATATTGATAAATCGACATAGAATTTCATGCTGATCTGGAATATATATACTTTGGAATATATATATACTTTGAATGACTAGTATGTCATATGGTGGAGGGTGTACCAAAGTACCAAACCAATCACATATTTCCATCAAATTTGTGTGATTTTCGGTGAAAAAAAAGACAGCAAATTGAATGATTTCAAAAGAATTCAGCCACACACACGTTCATTTAATGTAAAAGTCAAGATTTTGCCAAAAAAAAAAAGATATATATATATATATATATATATATATATATATATATATATATATATATATATATATATATATATATATATATATATATATATATATATATATATATATATATATATATATATATATATATTTATGCAAACAGCAACTCTGCCGACACATGCCAAAGAAATATGACCCATCGACGACTGCCCGTTATTACACCTTTTGCTAAGGTGTTTTGTTGAAAATAGATTTCCATCATCTGCTAAACAAATTACCCAGCGATATGCCACACTTATTAACTGCCAAATAATAAATAATTTTTAATAATTGTCTGGTCGATAAAAACACACAAGCACACCCACAAATATACCATCGAACCAACCCCTCCACTAGATGTGTTTATAAAACAACACCATTAATTAGGGGCACAAAGCAATTGATTGTGAAAACAAAAAAAAAAAAAAAAAAACACATACACCACCAACAACGACGTTAGACGCCAAATAAACAAGAAAAAAATAAACAAAAAGTCAAAAATATCGCAAAGGAAATATGAGAATTACAAAAAATGATATATATATATATATATATATATATATATATATATATATATATATATATATATATATATATATATATATATATATATATGTATATATATATATATATATATATATATATATATGTATATATATATATATATATATATATTTAAATTCTCATACAACTTATTGAATTTTTGAATAAAATGGAGGAAATGATTGCATGTGTGTATTGCTAGCATTTGTCATCAACTATCCCATGTTTGGTTTCGACGAATTTTTATGAGGGATATTTTTTGATTCGCAAAAAAATAGTCCCAAAAGCGAAAGATTTTTTTCCACATACATTTTGCAGACTATTTATAGACGTTCGACGTATTTTGTTTTTCTTAGAGCTTTTATAAAAATGGCCAATTCAATTAACAATTATAGCCATGTCTGTCCATTTATCAGCTTAATGTGTTTTTAATAATTTTTATTTTCCATTTTGTGTTGTGCGTTTAGTCGACACCATACATATAACTAAAAATAGCAGCATATGGAAAAAATCTGTCTCTATGCCATGTTTATTGTATTAGAGTGGTTTGTGTGTTTTTATACCCTCACCCATTTGGCTAGAGAGGGTATATATATTTGATACGGTCAAAACGTGCATCATAGAAATAACGGGTGTAGATCTTAGGTCTCTTTGGACCAAATCCGTTTCAGGCATTTGAAGTTGATCTAGCGATGTCCGTCTCTCTGTTTGGCTTGTGCGCACAATAACATTCAAAGGGAGTATCCGATTTCGTCCAAATTTGGTACATCGTAATATTATTGTCAAACTTGCATCGAGTTCGGAGATGGGCAACATCGGCCAACTCCTTCTGGTACCTCCCCCATAAAAGGTAGAAACTTTCAAAAAAAATATTTTTTCTGCACTGAAAGAGAAAGGATAATCCGATTTTGCTTTAACTTTGCGTCAGTGCTACGTCAGGTGCGAAAATGGGCAACATCGGTCCACTCCATCAAGTACCTATTAGCCCACATGGTCTGGTGTTAAGATTGAATATATCGGTCCACTCATTCTGGTACCTCTCCACAAAAGGTCGAAATTTTTAAAAAGTATATTTTCTGCACAGAAATTGAAAGAATAATCCGATTTTGCTCCAACTTTGCAAATCCTAATATTTGCTCCTGTGCTAGGTCATGTGCGAAAATTGGCAATATTAGTCCACTCTATTAAGTTCCTCCCCCACAAAGGGTCCAAATTTTGAAAAATTACAACTCTTATAAAATTTGATGTAAGAGTCCGTTGTCTTCAAATTTCACACATCCCAAAAATATTATTGGCCCAAGGTCAGGTGTTAATATGGAGTATATCGGTTCACATCTTCTGGTACCTCTCACACAACGGGTCAAAATTTTGAATACCCATGAAGCTCATAGAACGAGAAATTAACATCCGATTCCTTTCAGACTTGTCACATCTCAATATTTCTAACAACACAATGTTTGCTATAAAGATTGTAGAGATCGGAATATTCTTTCTGGTACCTCCCTCACAAAGGGTCAATGTTTTGTATAACCAAAACAATTATAAAATCCGAAATAGGCATCCGGTTCTTTTCATATTTCACACACCCTATTACTTCTACTAACTCAAGATCTGCTATGAAGATGGGATATATCGGTCGACTCCTTCTGGTACCTCCCCTACAAAGGATCAACATTTTGAATATCCATGACCCTCATAAAACGCGAAATTAATATCCGATTTCATTCAGACTTGGTACATCTTAGTATTTCCGTTAATACAAGATCTGTTATAAAGATGATAGAGATCGGATTATCCCTTCTGGAACTTCCCCCATATAGGGTTCAACATTTTTAATAACAAAACGCTCAAAGAAAGCGAAATAAGCAGCGGAATTTCTTCAAATTTCTTGTAAAGATAATACATATCTGCGAGACCCTTCTGTTACCTTTCCCACAAAGGGTCACAATTTTCAATACTGTTATCTGTCATAATTTGCGAAACAAGTCATCGATTCTTTACGACTTGCTATAGCTAAATATTTCTCTCAAACAGAAACCGGAGATGAATATGAAATTTATGATTTCGCATAAAAATGGATATAAATGTTCGATTTTTTTACCAATATTTTATCTCTATTAGACGAAGTATGAACCTGTAATTCTTCGGTCGACTATATCTGCTACCTTACTCACATTTTAACATTTTCTAACAGGGAGGCTTTACATTCTGCACGTGTTTCTTATCAAACTTTTTGTGATATTTCCAAATTAGAACTTTTGGCTTAAATTCTACAAATACCCAACAATCCATTTGCATTGCTCATGAATCCTGAACTAGAACTGGAATATATATATTTAAAAAGCTTCCTTTATTTTGCAACTTGCCTTGGTTTGTGCTTAGTTAAATGAAACCTTTATATCGAATTTCGTGTAATATACAGATTGGACTGATTTTGCTCTCTTTGGAATTCACCCTAATGTCTGTGCACACCTGCAAATTGTTATATATATTTTTTGGCTTTGCATATTTGTTTGTGTGTAGAATTTCATTTTATTAATAATTTAATGAAATTTATTACGTTTTATTTTTTTCTTTCAATTTCTCCAAAATCATTCCAAAATTAGCCATATGATATTCATAAAACTGTATTTTTATTAATATTCACATTCAATTTTTTTTTGTTTGTATATTAATTTTTACATTTAATCGCCTGCACAAATAGCTGTGATTCTCATCTTTGTGAATTTATCTGTTAGCTGACGCCTTCAGTTCAGGTGTTCATTTGTGAGCGATATGAAATTGTTTTTGCCATTGCTTATTATTCCTAATTGTTTTTCTTTTCTCCTTTTTCCAAAATCACACATTTACGATTGAACATTTCTTTGGGGAATAGAATAGAAATGCTTATTCGGAATATTTGTTTACATTTCTACGACGAATGGAATTTGAATTAAATGCCGTTGAAACTTCAAAGTATAGCAAAGTTCGAAAATGTTGTTTATCCTACATTTCAATCAATTGAAACAGTTAGACAGTGAAAATGTTTCACATGTAATTGAATTTCATAGTTTTGTATTTTTTAGTAATGGCATCGATTTGTTTGTATTATAGTTCATCATAATATTTACGAAATATTTTTACATGAATTTCCAGTTCGATTAATAATTTACGGGCATTGGAACTCGAAAAAGTTCTAAAATTTTATAAAATTTTATGAAAAAATTAAATAAGATAATTTGAATAGGGACTTGAAAATACTAATTTTAATTGAAATATGGCATATGCATAAAATACATACATAAACACTAGTCCCTAATTCGGTACACCTATTCCTAAACGTATGAGTGATTTCATGAATGTCATATATTTCATATCACTCATACGCAGAGTATTCATACAAACAATCGGAGTCCATAGGCTAGGTAAGGAATTAGTTCGATCGAACAAGATTACAACAAATCTAATGCGAACAATTTTTTTTAATATATAGAAATTTAAAAACTCTAGGTAATTTCCCAGCTAGTGGACATAAACTATTTAGGGAGGATTTCGTGAAGAAATTAATGAGTGATATTGCATTTTGGAATTTTGTAATAATTTTCTATTCCATTATGTGCATATAATGGGAGGACCTATATCCACGTTTTAGGTATATGTCATATAAGGTTAACATATAGGTCATATAAGGTTATCTCATATATATCAGGGAAACAATTTTTGATCAGTTACAAGCAATTAGACACATTCAAACGTGATTTCTTCGAAGCAGGTAAAATGCATGTTGAATCTTAATAATAACCCCACCGACAATATAGTTATGGAATTTTGTACTTTTAGTGAACATATAGTTGGACATATCTAGTCTCCGCCAATTCTGCAAATGTTATTCATTAAAAGAAATAAAATCTGGAACGTCCTCAAGAACAAATCTGTTCCTACTAAGATACAAATCGATTGGAAAATATGACCAAGTCCAGGGGGTACCTTATATAAGGTTTATATACAGGGTGAGATGAAAAACTACAACCAATTTCAGACTGCTGTCATTTCTAAGCCACTCGTCCGACAGCTGTAAAAATTATTCCAGTGATTATATCGTTTATATTGTTTACATGCGTACAAAAGTCGAAAATGGCTCGTGAGCTGAACATATCGCAATATTCCATTTGGGAAATATTGGAAAATGAGCTCGGGGTAAAGACTTTGAAATTCCAAAAAGTTAAAGAACTTACACCGCAACGGAAAGAAATTAGACTCACAAGAGCTAAAGAGTGCTTCGCGTGGCCGAAAGTAGTGAACTGCCGAAATTGGTTTTCTCCGATGAGAAAAAAAAACATTCGTTGTCCAGCAGTTTGTAAACAAACAAAATGATCGTGTTTACTTGCCAAAGAGGTCAGCTGAAAATGTGCCGGCCACGGCGATGGTGTGGGTCGGAATAACAGCCGATGGTCGCTATCCGCTGCTTATTAATCGACCGTGGCATCTGAATAAATGCGGAATATTATCGCGAAAATATTCTGGAGGGTATATTAAAGCCTTGAGCACGCAAACCTTGTACATTCCAACAGAGCTCAGCACCATCGCACTCAGACGCGCCACCCAAGAATGTTTACAAAATAAGGTTCCTCGCTTTATTTCCAACTCACAATGGCCAACAAAATCTCCGGATACCAATCCATTGGACTATTGTGTCTAAAGTATTTTGGAAAGAAAGATTGACACTAAAAAATACCAATGTGTCCATTACCTTAAGTAAACGCTTCGACGGGAATGGGCCGAAATACCGCAGAGCAACATACGTGCAGTGTGTTACGATTTCATTGGCCGTTTGAAGTCCATAATTCGTGCAAAAGTGACCAAATCGAAAAAATCTAAACTATTCTAAAATTTGATGCTATTTCCGACATTATTTGCTTTCATTCAATAAAATTAAAAAAATGTAATAATTATGGTGTTTCACTTTGTTGCAGTTTTGTGGGGAGGTACTAGAAAAAAGGTCCGATTTCTACCATCTTTATAACAGATCTTGTGTTAATGGAAAAATTGAGATGTACCAAGTCTGAATGAAATCGGATGTTAATTTCGTTTCTTATAAGTTACACAATTATTGAAAATTTTGACCCTTTTTGTGGGAGGTACCAGAAGGGGTTGCCCGATATTGCCCATCTCCGAATTTGATATAAGTTTGGTAATAATATTACAATGTAACCTATCACCTATCAATTGGGAACACTATGACATTTTTTTGGGCTATGTTAAAGGTCTTGTCTATACGGACCCGCTTCACTTGACTCATTGGAAGACATCATAGAAGCATTTATTCGTGAGATACCAGCCGAAATGTTACAAAGATTTTACTAAAATTGAATTAAGCAGATGAACGATTTGAGGCGCAGTCCCGGTTAACATTTGCATGAAATAACCTTCAAACATTAAATTATATGGATCATACTTTCAATTCAAATAAATATTTCATGCATATTCTGAATTGTATGTTTTATTTTTCGTATTCTTTTCTATAGCTATTTTAAATTCACATTTTATTTACTTAACGATGGAAATTTTCAAAACGAGTTTTTTTCAATATATGATCTTAAGTAATTTTTTGTACTGCACCGTGTATTTATCGGAAATTTTACAACCTATTTTTTGAGCCAAATAAAGTAAAAGCGTTACAAGATAACATGAATACATTTTTTAGGAAAAAATGTTGGCTAGTATTTACCAAATGATTTTTCGAATATTTACCATTTGACCCAAAAATTAACTTTATCCTGAAACTGTAGAATAATCTAACAAACAAATGTACGTTATAAACAAATATTCTGTTGAAATGTTTACCGTGCAATGTAAACTTTCAAAGGTTTGGTACAAAATATATATAAGTCGTGCACAAAATAGTAAATTTTTGGATAAACTGAAAGTAAAAAAATATGTTTCAATAAATAAGTTTTTTTATTGTTTCTTTAATAGGATATAAAAGTCAGTTGGAATGGGTAGTTTCAAAAAATATTAAAATGGTGCAAAATATAGCAACAGGTTTGTAAACTCTAAATAGAATAGTTTATTAACTATTATATTTTTGTGTACATCACTGGCATTAACCAATTTGAAAATATTCCCCTTAAAAAAAGCGGTTGGTAAAACGGCTAAGCACTCTCTGACCTATCCATTCATCCACCTCAAATTTCTTTATAAGAGTCTAGTTTGATTGTTTTCTGTATATCTCAAATGTTATGGTATAATTTCGTGTCTCTCTCTCTCTCTCTCTCTCTATGTATATATCGCAGTACTCGTCTACATGTATGTATATACGTACATATGAGTACATATCATTGAAATGCAAGCAGCCTGAATTGATTATCAAACATGTTATGGCACCTCATCGCACCAAACATGTGTACGATGCTCAACTTTACACCACTTTAGGGGTTTTAACGGCTATGTGGTGGTCATTGTTGTTATGCTCTAACACGACAGTTTTCATGGAATCGTGTTAATTTATTCAGAACATAGGCGTATCTATGTGTGTGTATGTCTGCATGTGTGACTCTGGTACTTACCATTAAACTTCCAGATTTACTGAGATTCGTTTGTGGTATCAATTCCAAATGATTGGGCCTTTGGGGTACATTTAAGTCCGGTGTTACAGCTGCAGGTCATGATGTAGATTTAAACGAGAAAAATAAACATAGAGAGACAAACATTTCGATTAGCATGTTATTTCAATGAAGTGTGTATGTATGTAAGTAATATTTGGTAATATGAGATAGATGTATTGAACTTTGATACTAGCATGATATTTCAGTTTATTTTGGGGGGAATTGTGGTTAGGATTTTTACTTGGTTTTGGGATATGGTATTTTAAATTAAAAAAAAGAATAATAATTTGTGTTAAATAAAATAATAGGTATTCGGACGAATTCTGAAGCGCACATGTTTTCATGTGAGGCACAAAGTGTTATTCAGGAGGTAATTCAGAATTGAATTTTCCTGGTCAAAACCCTAATCATCGTCACCGAATTCTTCATTTTATACAGAATTCGACAGTAAAAATATTAAAACAAAGCTATATGGGCGGGGCCGACTTTATTATAACTCTACACCCCTTTGCATATTTAGTAGAGCTTTACACAACAAATAAAAGTTATTATGGGGAATTTGTGAGAATTAATGCCAATTCGGGCTTATATTACCCATTTGGTGCACAATTAAAACTATAAGATCGGATAAATATACATTCTCGTATGGAATCTCTATCCAAATCTGAACCATTCTCGATCAAATATTGCAAAGGTATTTCTGAGCTGTATTTGATATATTTCCTCAAATATCGTTATTACGACTGTGGAGAACAAATAGAACAAATCGGATGAACAATATATATGTTAGCTATAGTTATATTTGAACCGATTTTCACATAATTGGACTTACTTGTTCCTAGGCTTAATTTGGCCGTAAGTGCCAAATTCCATCCCAATTGGGCCAATTTTACACTTTTGGTGCACAATAAAAGACAAATCGGACGAAGATATAGATGGGATCTAGGTCTAAATTTTGACCAATTATCTCTAATTTCAACAGGGTTCGTTCTTGGGTCAAACAAATATTGTTGGGAAATTTTCAATCAAAATCGCAAAATTTTCAAAGAAAATAATTTATGTTATAATAAGTGAAAAATCAGTAAGTTCCGCAAGACCGAAATTCAAATACCCTCCACCATTACGAAGAAATTGGCAAATTTTAAAGAAAAAATCCTGTGAAAAATTCACCTAAAATCATAAAAATACCGAATATATGGAGTTACTGTTATAATATACGACATATACGAAGATGAGGACCTCCATATGCAATTTTTGTCATAGGCCATTACGATACTCAACGAAACTTGAAACAATTCCGGTGAACAATGTCCCTAAAATCATTAAAAAACTGAATATGGAGAGGTACCGTTTTATGGGGGCTATACGTAGACATGAACCTGCACATGAAATTTTCTGTCACAGTCGGTAGAACCTATTAGGAACATCAAATACGAATTTTGATACAATTCGGGTGAATAATGTCGCTAAAATCATCAAAATACTATACGAAGCCGTGGACCTGCATAAGAAATTGTCTGTCATAGACTGTAATACACATTAAATACCACATTTGAAATATTTCCGGTGAAAAGTGTGATAGAAATCATCAAAATACCGAATCTGGAGGTATAGTTAAATATGAACTATACCAAAACTTATTCCTATATTGAGAATTCTATAGAAGGATATGTCTGACATAATGGGAACACATGCTGCCAACTTATAACAAATTCGGGTCGACTAAAACACCCAAAAAACTTTAAATCTTAAAAACCATTTCTCTTAAACCATTTTCAATACGAAAAGCCCTACAGACCTAACACGCATCTGAGTAAAATTTTATCAACCTACTTCAATTTATTCGGAAGCTTGAGTGATTTGCACAGACGGACATACAGACAGACGGCGGAACATGTCTTAATCGACATAGAATTTTATGCTGATCAAAATATATTTATTTTGTGGGGTCTAAAATTTATATTCCGAGGTGTTACGGAATGACAAACTTAATATACCTTCCATAATATGATGTTGGGTGTAAAAAGCGAAGAGGGGAGCCTAACACATATATGATTTGAAATTAAATTAGATGACAAAATTTAAAAGTTCGGCTCCCCCATAAAGGGTCCAAATTTTGAATAGTTAAAAATCTCAATATTTGCGAAATAATTCAGCGATCTTATTTTATATTCGCTTATTCCCATAATTCTACCAACCACAGATCTAAAGAGAAAATGGTATATTATAGTCCCACTTTTTCTGATACCTTCCCCACAAGGCGCCTATATTTTAAAAAAATTAGGGGCCTCATAGTATGCTAAGCAATTAACTGTGCCAAAACAAACATGGAACTTATCGGTCCACTCCTTCTGGGAATTTCCCTCCCTCAGGATTTTAAACATTATGAATTATTACTCTCTTCAATTTATCTATTTTTCTCAAACTTCGTGTCTAGTAACATTTCTAATAAACATAGATCTCTTGCTAATATAAAAATTATGAAAATAGTATACATCAGTCTGCCCTTTCTGGTACCTCCCCCATAATATTTCCACACTTCCCTTTGTTGAAGATTTTTGGTAAAATGATTTAAATCCCTACATATTTGTTCGGCGGGAAAATATTACCATCCTATTGGGGAAATGCAGCGACGTGGAAAAATGATTTCCAAAAAATTAAAATACTGTGCGACGTTCGTCAAATGTGAGTACTTTTGCAGCAATTTCCCAAACCTTTACCCCCCTACGCCCTATGTTTTTGTTCCCAAAACTGAAGAGGCACATGAAGGGCCAGGCTACGCTATGAGAAGAAAAAAGTGGTTGGTGCATATTGTCTGCAGTTGATTACCTCTAAGGCGATAAAAATAGAAATTTACAAATAAACATTTTCATAAAAAAAAAACAATTCATAAAATTGATAGATGCCACCTATGACAAGAGACTGGTACTATTTAAATGGCCCACAGTGTGTGCCTGTTGTGTTCATTCAAATATACGTATTTTATTACAAAAATGTTGTTGTTGTAATACATATAGTTATATATATATTTTTTTTTCTTTTTGACTAATGTTTGTGGTCGAAATATATGTAGGCCCTCGACATATGAATCTCATCAAATTTGTTGTTGTTTCATCTTTGTTGTAACAGTGACGTTGACGATGTCTTTGATTGAAAAGTGTTTGAAATTGTTGTTCTTTTTCTTTCAGTTTTTTTTTCATGAGATTTCGTTTGTAGTTTTTTTTTTTTTTTTTTGTTTTTTGTTCTCATCATGCCATTTGTAAAGTGAAAAGCGCTTTTCTTAATGTAATGCTAAAATACGACCCATTGACCACACACAACAATCACAACATTGGCCAAATGACGTCAACAACCACCTTGTACTCGTAAAAGAAATCGAAACAGAAAAGATATATCACATTTGTCGACCGATTTGGGAGCTGTTGGGGTTTTTTTTTTGTTTTCTACCGAAAAAAATAAGTCAACGGCAAGAAAAATGTTTATTGCTTAATCGTGGCTATTATCAAGTGAGTTTATTTTTAGGTTATGTATGAAAAAATCTGATGTCGTTGATGTCCATCATTATGAATCGAAAAAGAACACACAAGGGACAGAGAGTATCAAGGAAATATACAATGATAACTTCCCATAACTAGAGACAACAGATGTGCAATTTTCATAAGAAAATTATTTGTTGATAATTAATTTTAAATTTAATTCTCTTGAAATTCATGGATACGAAGCAGGTGGGTATGTATAATTCAATATAAGGATGAATATATTAGGTCATTTAAGTTGTGCATTTTATTATGTGATATAATAGTAATATGAGAAATCGCCCTCATGATTTGGGAGTATAAAATCATGTAAAATTGACAAAAAAATTAAATTTGCCAGTGTTAAGATCCCACCTAACAAAGTAAAATTCTAAGACGATTTATTTTTTAAGTCAAAACGAATTAAGAATCGTTTGTCTACAGGAAGGTCAATTTTGAAGATGGGCTGTATCGGTCCACGATATCGTATTGGCCCCATATAACGGTACCAATATTGGTATGTGCCAAGTCTTAAAATAAAAGGTTGTTCTATTAGCACTTTGTAAATTTCATAGGCATTCAAAAAATGAGTTATCCGATATATAACATCTGCTCACCGAATTTTATGTTGTTAGAAATATTGCTATATGTCAATTTTGAATAGAATCGGATGTTCATTTTGCATTTTGTGAGGGTTGCAGGTATTCAAAATTTTAACACTTCATTGGAAAAAAAAAACTTTAGGAGTAGTTCGATTTGATACACCAGATTTCGGGTTGGCTCAATAATGGGATGTGCCAAGTTAGAAATTAATCGGATGCTTATTTTGCATTTTGTGAGGGTTATAGGTATACAAAATTTTGAGCCTTTTTTGGGGAGGTTCTAGAAGGAAAGATACTCCGTATCGTGTATTTACACCATATTTTGTGTTGATATAAATATTGAGATGTGCCATGTTTGAAAAAAATCGGATGTTTATTTCGTTATTGGTATTCAAAATTTTGACCTTCACCCGGGGAGGTAACAGAAGGCGTGGTCTGTTCTATTCCATGTTCATACAAGATGTAAAGTTGGTAGAAATATTGAGACATGAGAAATTCGAAGATACTTGGACTTTTACTTCACATTTTATAAAAGCTATTATTTTTTAAAATTGTGACACATTTTGGGAGGTACCTATTGAGTGCGCCAATATTGTCCATTTTTATACCCTCCACCATACTATGGAGGGTATATTAACTTTGTCATTCCGTTTGTAACTCCTCGAAATACTCATGTCAGACCCAACAAAGTATATATATTCTTGATCAGCGTAAAATTCTAAGTCGATTTGGCGATGTCCGTCTGTCTGTCTGTCTGTCTGTCTGTCTGTCTGTCTGTCTGTCTGTCTGTCCGTCCGTCTGTCTGTCTGTCCGTCTGTCTGTCTGTCCGTCTGTGTGTTGTAATCTCGCTATCTTTCGAATGAATTGAGATAGATGGCTAAAATTTTGCACACATGTTTATTTTTCCAGTAGGCAGGCTAAGTTCGTAAATGGGCCATGTAGGTCCACGTTTTCATATAGCCCCCATATAACGGTACCTCCCGATATTCGGTATTTTGATGATTTTAGCGACATTATTCACGGGAATTGTTTCAAATTTGGTATTTGAAGTTCAAAATGGATACTACACCCTAAGACAGAAAATTGTCTGTGCAGGTCCACGTCTTCGTATAGCCCCCATATAACGGTACCTCTCTATATTCGGTATTTTGACGATTTTAGGTACAATAAAGGAAATTCGTAATGGATGCTACAGCCTGTGACAGAAAATTGTCTATGCTGGTCCAGGTCTTCGCACAGCTCCAATTTAACGGCACCTCCTTATATACGATATTTTGATGATTTTAACTACATTATTCACCGTTTATTTCAAGTTTCAAATTTGAATATGGTAATGGCTTATGACAAACAATGCCTATGTATGTCAACGTCGTATAGACCCCAATATAACGGCTATATTCGGTATTTTTAAAATTTTAACAGAATTTTTTTAGGATTTTATTTTTTGAAAATTTCCAAATTCGTTGCAAATGGTGGAGGGTATCAAAAGTTCGGCCCAGCCCAACTTACTGCTTTTTAACTTGTCACATTTGACGTAGCACTGACAAAAATATTAGGATTTGCCAAGTTTGCACAAACTTGGATT
The DNA here is from genome assembly GCF_030504385.1 of Musca domestica. NCBI lineage: Eukaryota > Metazoa > Arthropoda > Insecta > Diptera > Muscidae > Musca > Musca domestica. The sequence continues at coordinate 18,815,816 of NW_026712435.1, forward strand.
ATCCTTTATTGTTCTATGCAATAGATTATTTTCTGCGAAAATCTTAACCTTTGTGTGGAAGGTGGCAGAAAAAGTGGACTGATATATGTAATCTCCGAACTCAATCTAAGGTTGACAATAATATTACGAGTTTGGATCAAATCTGATACTCCATACGAGAGTTGTCGTGCGCACCGGCCAGCCAGATAGATGGACGGACACCCTTAGATTGACTCCAAAGAGACCTAGGCTCTAAAACCGATATTTCAATGAGGTATGTTTTGAACGCATCAAATGACTGTTGGCATGTGGCTGAGGGTGTAAAAAGGCTATCTATCTTTAAAATATCTTAAATTAGAACGTGCAATTCAATTTGACGAATTTTGCATGGGTGTATTTGTCTTAAACCGAGACCTGGACCTATACTAAAAAAATTGCGAATAGAACCCTAAAAGACAAATTTTAGACACATTGATTGGGAAATGTCTATAATTTCTTTAAAATACATTTTACTTGGCTTTAAAAAAATGTGAAGGTCATCTTAATTCCAGAGCCAATGTTACCCGCTTTTGATGCCAAATATTCTTGATTCAATACCCATGTCTGGGCATAATTTCAAATTTTCTATTTCTGTAGGTAAGGTGCGAATATGGACAATATCGGTCCACTCCATCAAACAAATAATTACAACTCTTATAAAATGTGTGTAAGAGTCCGATTGTTTTCAAATTTCACACATCCCAATATTTCGAGATCGGATCATTCCTTCTGGTAACTTCCCTACAAAGGGTCAACAATTAAGCTCATAAAACGCGAAATTAACTTGTGATTCCATTTAGTCTTGGCACATGTGAATATTTCTATCGGCAAAAGATCTGTTATTAAGACGGTAGAGATCGTACCACTTCTTTTTGTAACTCCGCCAAAAAGGGTCAAAGTTTGATGATTTTAGCCACATTTTTCAACGGAATTCTCTGAAAATTAACACAAAGACTTCCTTGAGAGTACTTTATCCCCTGAAAGAGAATTATCTATATAGGAACACGATATCGTATATCCCCCATATAAAGGTAACTCACACACAAAGGTAACACACACAATAATAAGAGAACTACATAAGTTTGCCATGGCATCGGCCCTGACTTTTTGCATTACAATCGAACGACATTCTCAAAAAAAATTAAAAAAAAAACAAATGAAAAAAGAAAAACATTTATCGCAAATTCTAATCAATGTTAACATGCTTGTGTGTACGCAATGGCAGCAATTAACCCTGAACTAAATTTTTAAGAACCTAATCAAAATGCTATACAATGCGCACTCATTCATTGGCAAGTACGAGCATATTGTCATTGTTAAGGTTGCTAAGAAACTGATGTTTTCCCTACAGGTGTATTCGAAATTTGTAAAATAAAGGGCTTACCGGTTACCAGTTCGTTTCTATATATAATTTAGTTTTTTTAGAATAGTGTTGGCATTTTCGTTTTATTAGGTTTTTAGATACTTATTTTTAGATTCAATATTAACAATACATTAATTCACACTCTCCCAATGCCAATGAAGGCTATCAACGATGTCTGTGATTTAACTGTTCCTTGGGAGTAGATTGTTTTATCCCTCGCATATAGCCATAATTTTCACCTATTGCCGGATATTATGGCCAAACTACACCTGTTAAATTTCAATTTCACTAGAAATATAATTCTATTTTTTTACAATTGTTGTTCTAGCGAATTGCTGCTAAATTAAGAAAACCCCAAAATATCAAAAATACTCTTTGGTATGTTTGAAATCGTATTTCGGTTGCTAGTCGTTGTTTATGTTTGTGTTTTGCTTGAGATCGCCTCGCTCACACGAAACAATTATTGTATGCTTCGATTTGTTTTGTTTCAAATCAATTAATGTGTGTTTGTGCGTGTGTATTTATTTAAAGCCTTGACACAGGCGATAAATATTGATTCCATTCGATTCGATTGAATTTCGTTCGATTCAATTCACATTGTTTTTTTATTAATAAAAAAAGAATAAAATAATTATCTTCGGCATGGCTTATTTAAGAATAATTCGACTATTAAGTTCATTGACGTAAGTGAATTTTACGAGTTTTTCTTTTTGGAAAAAATGGGAACACTGTTTGTTTTAGTTGCTAAAGTGAAACACTTTTGGCAATGAAGGTCATGACCTACACCGCATTGCATGTAAATCCACATTAAATGTGGAACATACAGTGAAAATTAAAGAAATTGAAAATATTAATGAAAAGCTTATCACACACATCGCGATGGGAATAAAAAATTAAACTAGCCATAGGAAGCAGGTACATATCTTAGGAAATCCTCAATACAACACAACTAATAAGCAACAAGCTAAAAAGCAGTAAGTTCGGCCGGGCGGAACTTTGAATACCCTCCACCATTTGCACCGAATTTGGATATTTTCAAAAAATAATATCCCTTAAAAATTCTGTTAAAATCATAAAATTACCGAATATATTAGCGTCTATACTACGTAGACCTACATAGGCTTTGTTTGTCATCAGCCATTACCATATTCAAATTCGAAACTTGAAATAAACGGTGCATAAGGCAGCTAAAATCATCAAAATACCGAAGACCTGGACCTGCATAGACAATTTTCTGTCACAGGCTATAGCAACCATTACGAACTTCAAATACAACATCTCAAGCAATTTCGTCAAAATACCGAATATAGGGAAGTACTGAAGTATGGGGCCTATACGAAGACCTGGACCTGCATAGACAATTTTTGTCACAGACTGTAGTTCCCATTACCGAGTATAGAGAGGTACCATTATATGGGGGCTATACGAAGACGTGAATGATCTAAATTCCGAATATCGGGAGGTACCGTTATATGGGGGCTATGAAAACGTGGACCTACATGACCCATTTACGAACTTAACCTGCCTACTGGGAATATAAACATGTGTGCAAAATTTTAGTCTTCTATCTCAATTCGTTCGAAAGATAGCGTGATTACAACAGACGGATAGGCATACTGACAGAGAGAGAGAGAGAGAGAGAGAGAGGGAGAGAGAGAGACAAACGTCGCTAAATCGACTTAGAATTTTACGCTGATCAAGAATGTATATACTTTGTTGGGTCTGACATGAGTATTTCGAGGAGTTACAAACGGAATGACAAAGTTAATATACCCTCCATAGTATGGTAGAGGGTATAAAAATTCGTCATAGGTGATTTCGAAATAAATTTTATCTGGCCAACACCCTAATGCATTCAAATCAGATCCCTTGTTAAGGGAAATATTAAGATATACCAGATTTGAATGGAATAGCTGAATTGTTTCATAAGTTATGAGAGTTTAAAGTATTAAAAATGTTGATCGTGTGGGGGGAGGTACCACAAGGGGTAGGCCGAAATCTATAATCTTCATACCATATTCTGTGTTAGTAGAAATATTGGGATGTGTGTTATTTTAAGAGAGAGAAGCAGTACGCCGATATATCCCATTTGCACAGCAGATCTTGTGTTATTATAAATAATGGGATGTGTGAAATTTGAAAAGAACTGGACGCTTGTTTCGGATGTTATGCTCGTTTTGGTTATTCGAAATGTTGACCCTTTGCGGGGGCGTTACCAGAAGGAATGGTCCGATCTCTACCATTTTTTAACATATTTTGTGTTGATAGAAATATTGAAATGTACCAAGTCTGAATGGAATCGGATGTTAATTTCGCGTTTTGTGTTTCAAAATTTTGACCCTTTGTGGGGGAGATACCAGAAGGAGTGGGCCGATATATTCCGTCTTCACACCAGGCCTTGGGTTAATAAAAATGTTGTGATATGTGTAATTTAAAGACAATCGAACTCTAACATAACATATTATAAGAGTTATAATTATTCAAAATGTTAACCCTTTGTGGGGGAGGCACTTGATGGAGTGGACCGATATTGTCCGTTTTCGCACCTGACCTAGCGCTGATGCAATATTAGGATTTGCAAAATAGGTGCAAAATCGGATTTACCATTTTCTGTCTGTGCAGTGATATACAGGGTGAGATGAAAAAACTGCAACCAACTTCAGACTGTTGTCATTTCTATGCCACTCTTCCGACAGCTGTTAAAATTAGCCAAGTGACAGCTCATTATATTGTTTACAAGGGTACAAAAAAAGCATTTTAGTGAGAATTTTCCAGAAAAAAAGTTATTCGTGATGAAATTTAGGCGTGATAGTGTGATTTCTTTATATTTGGCTGGAAAACCACAGGTGGCTATCGTTGGAGCACTCCAGCATTTAAATGTGAATAAATCTTTTGTGTCTCGTACTATCTCCCGTTACCGCAATACTGGTGGCGTAACCGGACGTCAAGGAAGTTGACGCAAAAAACACAGCCAAAATGGTTCGAAAAGTAAAAAAGCAACTCGATCGCAACCCGCGTCGCAGTGGCCGAAAAATGGCTCGTGAGCTGAACATATCGCAATATTCCATTCGGAAAATACTGAAAAATGAGCTCGGGTAAAGCCATTGAAATTCCAGAAAGTGCAAAACTTACACCGCAACTGAAAGAAAGTTGACTCAAAAGAGCTAAAGAGCTGCTTCGCTTGGTTGAAAGTGCTGAACTGCCGAATTTGGTTTTCTCCGATGAGAAAACATTCGTTGTCCAACTGTTTGTAAACAAACAAAATGATCGTGTTCACTTGCCAAAGAGGTCAGCGGAAAATGTGAACTTTCGGTTGGGCACCAGAACTCAAGCGCTGGCCATGGTGATGGTGTGGGCCCCCATAACAACTGATGGTCGCTCTCCGCTCGTCTTAAACGACCGTGGCATCAGAATAAATGCCGAATATTATCGCGAAAATATTCTGGAGTCTTGGGCATGCAAACATTTTGGCCGCAGACCTTGGAGATTCCAACAGGACTCGCACTCAGCACGCGCCGCCCAAGCATGGTTATTAAATGAGGTTCCTCGCTTCATTGGCACAATGGCCACCAAAATCGTAGGATACCAATCCGTTGGTCTTTTGTGTCTGAAGGATTTCGAAAAGCTATGTTAGCACTAAAAAATATCAAAGTGTCGATCACCTCAAGCAAGTGCTTGGCCGGGAATGGGCCTAAATACCGCAGAGTAACATTCGGTGTGTGACGGTTCCATTGGCCTTTTGAAGATCATAATTCGTGCCAATGGTGACCAATTCGATCTAATCTAAACGTATTCTAAAATTTTATGCTATTTCCGACATTTTTTGCTTTCATTCAATAAAATTTAAAAAAATGTAAAAATTATGTCGTTTGACTTGGTTGCAGTTTTTTATCTTACCCTGTATACAGCTTAGAATGCTTCAATATGGCTACTATTGTTAAATTAGGTTGAATTTTGGTTCAAAGCCGTAATATGCATTCAATAACGGCCATTGTAGGTATGATTTACTTTACAAAAATTCCCAAAATTTTGCAAATTCCTTACTGGATTTAATTATTGTTGAGTTTTTATAATTCGATTATTAAATTAAAATATAAGAGATTCTATTATTTTATCATTATCCTATTACAGTATCTCCTCGTTGTTTTATTTATTTATTTTTTTTTTTTTTGATTTTTATGTTTGCATAAAAGCTTAACTACAAATTGCTGATTTTGAATATTCTTTACATTAAACATTTTTTCTTTAAAGTATCGTGCCACATAATTCGATAAGTACACATTCTATAGAATTAAACCGAAAAAAATCTCCTCAATCTCGCCAGTTTATGTAAATTGTTGATTTTACGATCAGGTTTTTAAAAACCTATAAACTGATTATTGTGTTAAAAAAAAATGCTGCATGTGTGAAAATTGATTTCGAGCTACTGAAGAGTGTCATGCCATGGCGTGACGTGCAACAAATTACTGCTGACACCAAACATTGCAATAAAAGGACCCAATAGGAGGGTTTTTTATGGCCAGTCTGAGGCGTAAAAAGCCATTAAAATAAAATACAGTCTGTTGTAAAAATAGAAGAAAGCCAGCAACAACAACGAGAAAATTTTGGACCAAAATAAAAATGAAGAAAGAAATATCCTCCCTACATCCAACAATAGTGGGAGTGGTGGGTGAATGTTGAGCTAAAAGCATTCTACTGGTGGTGTTGGTGATGATGATGCTAAAAAGCTGTATTAGTGCCATGCCACTGTCAAATCACTCTTGTGTCTGACATGGTTGAGCTTGTGTTCCTGGTGTTGATTTGACGTGAATAATGTTTTTTTCTCTTCTTTTTTGTATTTCACGTACTTCTAATAAATGTCAGCAGTTAAAAGGGGAAAAGCTATGAAAAATGTCATAATTCGTGTTTAACAAAAGACATGAAAACCGATATTAAACGAAATGTGCATATTTAATGGAGGGGACCATAATTTGTCGTGATCTGGTCTCAGAGAAAACCTTGACGCCAATTTGAGCTTTAAACATCCTCCAGAGATGTTTAAAAATGGGAATAAATATGGGAGCCATTAAATTTAAAAATTGTTTTGTACAAATTGAAAATGTAAGCTATGCCAATTAGTAGTACGGCTTGTATTCGATATAGGTTGTTGTGTGTACGTATCAGTTAGTGTTCAATAAACTGCTTATTGTAATTGCACACAATTAAAGTTGTAAGATTTCCAAATGAGGCAGAAGTTATTAAATTGAAATTCAATATTCATTATTACTGTTATCAATGTCTGGGTAATTGTGGGCCACTTAAAATCGTTTTTAAGACAGATAATGTTGCAGTGAAAGAATTTCGTAAAATTATTACAAAGATTTGAAAATGATAAATTTATCTACTAGAAATTTTATTGTATCAAAACGAACGGGTGGGTCCTATTTTATATTATCCTACACCATTCTCTATATTTAGTACTACCTGTAACAAATATATATAAATATTGAGAATTTTGTGTGAAAGAAATCATACCACCTATGATCGCTATTGGATACGTTCTTTTTTTTTTTTTTTTTTTTTTTTTTTTTTTTTGAATGGAAATAATATATGGTATCTATATTTTAATTTATTTTCACAAATTCATTTTTGTACCGAATTCCGTCACTGATTTCAAATTTCCTTGGAAAAGTACATATATATCGTATTTGGGGCATCAGATATATGTGAAATCGGCACCAAATATGTGAAATCTGTATCCCCATAAATTTTCAAAATTTTGCGAAAAAAATACGAAGGTAAGTTCGGGCCGAACTTTTAATACCCTCCACCATTCCGAAGGAAATTGAAAAATTTCAAAAAAAAAAACCGAAAACTACCACTTAAATGAAAACCGTTATATGGGGACTATACGAAGACGTGGACCTGTATACGACATTTTTTGTCATAGGCAGTAGTACCCATTAGGAATTCCAGTACGAAATTTGAAACGATACCTGTGAATAATGTTGCTGAAATCGTCAAATACCTACTACCAGGAGGTACCGTTCCATGGGGGATATACGAAGACGTGGACCTGCATATAAAAATTTTTGTCATAGGCTGTAATACCCATGACGAACTTCAAATACCAAATTGGAAACAATTCCGGTGAATAATAATGCTAAAATCATCAAAATATGGAATATCGGGAGGTACCGTTATATGGGGACTATACGAAGACGTAGACCAGACAGACAATTTTCTGTATTAGGCTATAGAATCTATTTCGAACTACAAATATTAAATTTGAAACAATTCCGGTGAATAATGTCGCCAACATCATCCAAATTCGGAATATCGTAATATGGGTTCTATATGAAGTCATTTTGTGCACGATGTACCAAAATTCGGATCATTTATAATAAAAACAATAAAACTTATATCGGATAAATATATATGAGAGCTATGTCTAACTTTGAACCGATTCCCACCAATTTCAATAGGGTTCATCTAAATCTCTATCGGATAATTTTGATCACAAAAATACATGGACAGACGGACAAAGACATAATACCCTTACCACATCCGCACAACAACAACACAGCACTTCAAAAATATGGCAATAAATAGAAAAATCTTCCTTTAGCCAAAGGAGGTACTCGATATAGTTCAACATTGGCACATCGGTGAATTTAGATGATGGAAAATACCCAATATTTTTGTTCATTCATTTCTGTGGCTTCCCCAAAAAAGCTAAAAATCTTATATAATTGTCCGATTTTCTAAAGATTTCTCACAACTTATTATTTTCAAAAAAAGGCATACATATATGTGATATAAAAGAAATCGAGTACCTGATATAGTCTATATGTGGCACAAAATCCACTGCGAAAGAAGAAAAAGGATGATTGGATCCGTAAAATGCCGGAAACAAAAAAAGGGCCAACTCTTTACTACTTTGGTTAAAAATTGTGGCTGGGCCTACCGGTTTGTAGAAAAATTCACATATTTTAATGTATGAGCAGTATAGCCCCCATATAACGATACCGCCCTATATTCGGTATTTTGAAGGATTCTACAGCCGATAAAGCTTCTACAGCTGCTAAGATAAAACTATAAATGTGACAGTACCACTCTAACTGTTTGTAAATTCGGATTTTATGTTCCTAGAAGTTGGCCCACTGTGCCCACTTTTCGGTGTATACTTTTTATACAATATTTTTAATTTTATTATAATATTTCCAAATTTTTGACCACTTTTCCATAACAAACTTCATTGGTGATGCTAAATCTCAGCGCTGCTATTTTCAATAACTTGCTTATCCCTCATGGTGGAGGGTATCAAAAATTCGATTTTATGCCGACATTTATGTCATTTTCTCTTGTTTATCCTGAATATGAAGTGAAATATCCTCCACTGTGATAACCTCAAAATATTAGACATTATTGAGATGACCGCATGTAGATATTAGAAAATTACACATTTATGACATGCTTGAGGACATCATTAGAGAAAATGTGTGAATGCATTACAAGATAAATATGACCTCATCAATTTCAGGTTATCCACACACACGTACATTCATAAAATGTATGGAATATCAAGAGATTTGTATATGTAATTTCCTAGATAAGAATATACATACATATACCATATTTCCTATTCGTCATATTTTCCATCTTGAAATTTAAAAGTTCCAAAAACATTGGCGAAAATATGTGTGTGTTTGTGAGTGTATGTGTGTGTGTGTGTGCAATGTACAAGTTCCACACTTCCTGTCTGCATATGAAAACTCGGTAATTACCGCCAAGCGTAATGTAAAGGAAATTTATTTTCTTTGTAATAAGAAGATAAGAAAAAGACGCACAGATAAGTAGATGTAAAACGCATTTTCCATTGGTTAATAAACAGACATGGCATCTGAAGTTATTAACCTTAAGGTTTGGGCTTTTCGATTTTTTGACCCAATAAACAAAGTTTTGCAGATGTGATCTTTTGTTTATATGAATATCAATTATGAGTTGTTTTTGCTATGCATTTCCATATTTATATTAACATTTCGATGAAATTACATCTTACCTTTTTTGTTGTGAAGATCATCATCGCTGACGTGCTGTTCGGAACGCGTCTCAACATCCAGTAGCTCTGACGACGAGATATCGGAACGTTCTTCTGTATGATCCAGGGAATTTTTGTGTATATTAAATTTGTGACATACTTCAAAAGCCTGTCCAACGGTGCGTACAATACGCATGGCCTGAGACTGGAATGAAACATAAGAAAAAGAGAGAGAGAGGAAAATTATTTAATACTTGTAAGGAGTTAATAATGGAAAGTAAATAATAATTTCACCAAAACATTGATTCTAGATTTATTGAATGTTATTGAAAAGACACTGGACAAGTTATCGTATACTCCATATGCCTTTTTAGTACTCAAAATGCACAATTTGTTCAGGTTGACAACATTTTTTAATTAAAACTTCATACGTCGTTCTAAATTTTCAGATTTTGGTTTTTTTATTTTTATTAATATGTTATTCATAAAGTCTTCAAAATCTTTCATTTTTAAGTTTTCCGAGAAGGATATTAATAAAACCATTGCACAATGGACCCAAATCCAATTATAAACCCTAGAAACCAATAGGGACCTCTATATCAAGTTTCGGGATTCCAGCTCTATGATTTTACCCAATACCTCATTTAGAACTTTTTTGTACAATTTTGGTACATATTGCCAAAATCACCTCCTTATCTCAATCCTAGACCAACAGAGACCTCAATATCAATTTTCGTAAGTCCCGCCCAAACACTTCATCCAATTCCCAATTTAGTACCGCTTAGAACTTTTCGAACATTTTCAAAACGAGAACCAAATATCAAAAACAGAAACCAACAGCGACATCTATATCAAATTTTAGGATTTTAGCTCTATTCCTTTACGCAATAGCAAATTTAGTACCACTTTGTACTTTTCGAACAATTATGGTACGCATTTCCAAACCCAGCTCCAATTTTCAACCCCAGCTACCAACAATGACATCTATATCAAATTTCAGAATTTCAGCTCTATTCCTTCACGCAATAACCAATTTAGTACCACTTAGTACTTTTCCAAGCCCAGCCCAAAATATGAAATTTCAGAATTGTATCTCTATCCCTACAACCACTCGTAAATCCAGATATATTCCGTTACTTAATACATAACTTAGTACCACTTAGTACTTTTCGAACAATTATAGTATACACCTCCAGGATTTCACCTCCAGGATTTCAGCTCTATTTCTTCACTCAAACCAAATTTAGTACTATTTAGCAATTTTCAAACCAAGCTCCAAATTTCAATCCTAGATATCAACAGTTATCTAAATATCAAATTTTAGAATTTTATCACTATCCCTTCAACCAATACCAGATTGAGTACCATTTAGTACTTTTGGTACAATTAACATTTCCGAAACCACCGCCATATGTCCAGGCTACACATGAACAGCGATCCTTATACCAAATTTTTAGATTTCAAGAACTACCTATTCACCCAATAGCAAATATAGTACTATTTAGTACTTTTCGTGCACTTGTAGTACAACTTTCAAAACCCATTTCTTTATCACAAAACTACTAGCAGCAGGGTCCCCAATACAAAATTCCAGCATCATCCATTCACCCTAAACCAAACTTTTCCAAATTGAGTTCCATTTATTACTCTTCGTACAAATATAGTACGCATTTTAAAACCCAGCTCCAAATCTTAACCTCAGATACCTAATTTCAGAATTCTATCTCTATTCCTTAAACTAAGACCAAATTTAGTACCATTTTGTTCATTTCGTACAATTATAATACACACTTCCGAAACCACAGCCATATATTCAGACATGAACAGCGACCCTAATAACAAATTCCAGATTTCTAGCACTTTCTGTTCACGCAATACCAAATTGTACCAAATATAGTACTATCTAGTTATTTTCGTGCATTTGTAGTACACATTTCCAAAACCTCTTAATAGCAAACCTAACGCCAAGAGGGACTCCAATATAGAATTTTAAAATTCCAGCTTCATCCGTTTACCCTAAATCAAACTGTCCAAACATTAGTACTATTTAGTACAGTTCGCACACTTAGTACAATTTTCTAAAACCATCTTCATATATCAACTTATTTCCACCCTCAAATTTCAAGTTATTCTCTCTATCCCTTCGCATAATACCAAACGGTACCATGTTAGAAGTTTAGTACTATTTTAGAACTTTTCGTAGTCTTAAAGTTCGAATTGCCAAAACCCCTTTGGGTAAATCCATCCAGCACTCGATTAGTGACTCTCATTCCGATTTCAGAATGCTAGATCAATTCGTTTCACCAATACAAATTATTCAATTTTCAGTACATTTTTATCGTGTTAGTACGAATGGCACTCGTAAAAAATTTCAAGATATATGCACAGGGTTAGATGAGCCAAATACCACAATAGGCACCGCTCATGATATAATTGGCCCCTCCAACATTAATTCTCCCCTCCCTGATATGTTTATTTCCTTACCTGCATTAAATCCTCTTCCGTCGGCGTGGTTACATCATTGGATGGCGTTGAACGTCTACTACTATTAACTAAATTATCACAGCTTGAATTTGATGTGTTGTTATTGGTTTTGTTGGCGGCGGGTTGGACATTTATACCGTTCGTTGTGACGGACACAACCTCTGCACTTTGACGACGTGAACGACGTTTTTCCGCAACTACCGGCTCACGGAAAGACAGTTTCTTGCGGGGTTTATCGGCCCGGGAACGATCGTTTAAAATACCACCTGTTGTACTACCCGTAGCACTGACACCGCTGCCCATACTGCTAGTACTGGAATTGCCGGCAGCAGCACTATCATGCAGTAGGGTGCCGCCGGTAGCGGTATTGGGTAAATCATACAACAGACCTTCGGTCAATGATTTTCGTCGCTGAAAGGGCGGAGAGGAGTAAACACCACCGTTTGTTTTATGTTGCGGATTTTGTTGATATCGTCCCGCCGAAGGAGATCGTTTACGCAACTGTATGGGACTAGTACATGGCTTATAGCCGCTGTAATCTTCAGGATTAGTTATTTGTCTCTGCAAAATACTTCTTCGAGAAGCGGCCATTTTATCCTGGCCTATCACATGATTGTTATTTAAAAGTATTGTGGATTTATAATCCGCATGCGGTGTTGGATCGGAGGATGAGGATATTTTCTTGAATTTCAGACGAGCTTTCAATATGTTTTCGGTATGTGTTTTACGTTCTTTATCACAGTTTTTAAGAGATTTGTTGACCGGTTGGCCCTTCTTGATGAGATATACCGTGTTCTCATCGTTGAACAGGATGTGTTTTGGAGAGGTGTTGCCGGTGTTTGTTCCACTGGGACACTTGCGACCATCACCATTGGGATAGAGATGAGCCAATTCCTGTTGCTGTTGATAGAAATACTCATCTTCGGTGTCATGGAAATCGTCCGCATGTCGAGAGCTGTATCGACCTGCATGCTGCTCTCTCCTACGATTTTCCTCCTCCTCTTGCTGCTCTTCTTCCAGCAGATTCTTTTGATAGGCCTCTTTGGCTCTCATGATATTCTCAATGAATGTATCATCGAGAAAACGATGTTGTGCTTTTTCGCTGCCCATTTGATCTCCAGAACCATTGTTGAGTTCCTTTTCTACACAAGTTATGAGTTCGTGTATGTCCAGACTCTTATTGCGTGAGGTAACTTGGCGGGCTCGACGCAGCGATGATTTCTTAAGCGGTCGTTCATCCTTATTCTGTTTATCGCTTAAGATATCTTTGATAAGGCCACCGCCATTGCGAAAAATATTTCGTTGATAATTTGCCGCATCCTTTTTGTCCTCAGCGGATGTACTGAGAATCGATTTGCCAGCACTTGTGGGTGAAAGATCATTTTTATTTTTACTATCCGTAGATTTGCTTGATTTGTCACTGGATTTTTTGCTTCGTGACCAGGGAAGAAAATCGAATGCCTTCGTCATGGGGCTCTTGGGCGTGGCTGTCTCGGAGGAAGATCGTGATTTCCAAAGGCTCTTTTTCGTTATATCCTTGCTAACACTAACGGGTAGGGGTTTCACCATCACATCATGCTTCATCATGACAAAATAGTTTGGTTTTATTTTAGCTCAGCGTAAAATAATGAAGTTTTGCTGGAAACTTCTCCACCTGGAACGTTGAATTGCTTCAAAGCAAATGAGTTCAACTAGAGTTTAAGGTCACTATTTAGTTTAGATTTCTCTATGGAGTCATTTGTCATTCGGTTGGCTTTTCACACTTGTGGGTGTATACGGAGATTAATTTTATTTTTTGTTATTACCACCTGGGATTTGTTCTATTGAACTTTGAACAAGGCCATTCTAAACCAGGAGGTCGCATTAATTTTTTTTTTTTTTTTTTTTTGGTAGCTTCTTATTAACTTTGTGATAAATAAATTTGATTTTAAATATTCGATAATTTGTTTTTTATCAATTCGTTTGTTTTTTCTTTACATCCTTGTTTCAGGTTATTCACACCATGGAGGTTATGTTTTTTTTTTTTTTTTGCTTTTGTTGAATTTTGACAATGTGAGTCAATATTTGCAAATTAATTTTCAGCGCATTTTTTCACACCCGCCTTACGTGAACACCAAATGTGGCGGGTCCATCCATGCGTTTTAGCTGGCAAATGTTTGTGAAAAAAATCATTTTCACACGCAAAAAAAAAATAAAAAGAAAAATGCGACAGCGTCTGTTTGGTTTTTAGTTTCAGTATTTTTGAGTTTTTTCACTTTCTGGCACAAACAATGTCTTTTTGTTTTGTTTATTATTTTAGTGTTTTTTTATTATTTTTTTTTTGTTTCTCTCAGCAACTCAAATTGATTTTCATTTCAACTGAATAGTTTAAAAATAAATTGATTATTATTTGTTTTGTGTACTACTTCCACCATCCTTCCTGCTACTTTCAATTGCCTTTCAAGGGAACAACTATTTATTTATTCACCACATCTGCTGTCCACAATAAATTGTGACCTGATAACACATTTACACACGGAATAGACATTTTGAGAAGAAAAGTAACATTTCTAGGACACAACACCATGGGTGGTTTTCGCTTTTCATATTTATTTATATTGTAGTAAAAATTGTTTAATATTTTGAATCTATTTCCAGGTCAAACCATTTCGGCACAATGTTATACCGGAAAAGTTATGTTTTCAATAACTAAAAAATCCATTAAATAGCACAATGTATCCCACAAAATTATACAAGCATATTTGCTGTGGAGAAAAGTGATTGGTTTTCACAATATTAAAAAAAAAAAAACATCTAAGTTCGGCCGGGTCGAACTTTTTATACCATTCGGAAGGAAATTGAAAAATTAAAAAAAAAATCCGTCAAAAAAGACCGCTTAAATTAAAACCTTTTTTAGGGTGGCATACAAAGACGTGTTGGTGCATAAGTAATTGTACGAAATTTAAAACAATTCCGGTGACTAATGTCGCTAATATCATCCAAATACCGAATAAAGAGAGGTATTGTTTTATGGGGGCTATACTAAGACGTAGACCTTTATAGACAATTTTCCGTCATAGGCTGCAGTACCCATTACGAACTTCAAATACCAAAACAATTCCGATGAATAATGTCGCTAAAATCATGAAAATGCCGAATATCTGGAGGTACCGTTATATGGTTGCTATGCTAAAACGTGGACCTATATAGACTATTCTTTTCCAGGGCATAAAGTATTCACAAAGAACTGATTGTGTGGATTTTCAGACAATTCAATTGAATACTTTTTTGGGGGGTAAAATGGTCATTAAGAACTTCTTGTGTAGAATTTCAGACAATTCCATAAAAAAAATGTTGCTAAAATCATTAAAATACTGAATATCGGGAGGTACAGTTATGTGGGGATATACGATATCGTGGACATATAAAGACAATTCTTTTTCAGGGGCCACTTCAGGCCACAAAGAACTTCTTGTGTAGAATTTCAGACAATTCCATTGAAAAATGGGACTAAAATCTTCAAAATCGGGGGCATCGTCATATGAGAGCTGTGTGATATCGTGTACCGATATAGCCCATCTTCGTATTGACCTACCTGCAGACAAAACACAGATCACTGCTTCCTATCTTTATTCGTTTTGACTATGGCGTTATTACAACAAACGGATGGACGGACAGGGCTAAATCGTTTTAGGATGTCTGAAATTTGAAGAGAATCGGAAGCTAATTTCTCATTTTGTGAGCGTTTTAATTATTCAAATTTTTGAGTCCCGTTAAAAGTAAAAAGGAGGTAATAGAAGGAGTGGGACCATCTTCACCCCAGATCTTGTGTAAATAAAAAAATTGGGATTTGTTGAATTTGATGAGCATCGAATGCTCATTTCGCATTTTATGAGAAATAATAATTATTCAAAATTTTTATCTGTTGTGGGGAAGGTACTAGAAGCAATGGTCCGACATATTTCATTTTCACACTTGATCTTGGGTTGATAGAAATATTGCGATGTGTTGAGTTTGAAAATAACCGGATGCTCATTTCGCGTTTTATGAACTTCAGGGCTATTCAATTCAACCAGGCTAGATTGTGAAAAATTCCAAGTGGATTTAATAGTACTCAGGTTGTAGATTAAAATTCCATTAGACTATCGGGTTCTTAGACCATACCTGTAAAGGCTTTTATATAGCCTTGACATATATACAAAATAACGTTTATATTTTGAGATATATATCGCATTTAAAACAGAGCCTTCAAAATTGGTATAGAGCTTTGAATTTCTTCAAGAATAATTGGTTTAAAAAATGGTCCACATAGGTAGTTCTTGTTATGAGAAGCGCTAATAGCCAATTTTTTATACCCGACACCACATAATGGTAAGGGTATTATGATTTTATGTATTTGATTGTAACAGGGATCAGATTTAGATATAGCTCCCATATATCTTCAACTGATTTCGGGTTAATTGTGCACCAAATGGCCAATATAAGTCCTAATGGCCTGAATTTTGGTACATCCCACCGAATTCTGTATAGAAGCAAGTACATTAAATTTGTTGAAAATCGGTTCAGATATAGCTAAGGCTCCCATATATATATTTCATCCGATTTGGTTTTTAAGTCGCTCACATTCGTAATATGTATTCGACAACAATGATATTTTGTATCAGAATTCAGATACAGTCCAGAAATACCTTTGCCAAATTTTATTAGGATCGGTTCAGATTTGGACATAGCTTTCATATATTCAACCGATTTCGGGTTAATTGTGCACCAAATGGCCAATATCTGTCAAAAATTCCAATTTTTTGGTACATCCGACCGAATCCAGTCTAGAAGCAAGTACATCAAATTTGCGCCCATATATATGTTTCATCCGATTTGGTGTTTAAGTCCCTCATATTCGTAATATGCATTCGACAAAATCGATTCAGAACAGGATATGCCTCCCATATATTTGTACCCTCTGAAACCAAACTATAACTGCTGTAAAGCCAAATGTTGATAGGATCTACTTCAAAAAATCTTTTGTTACGGAAGCTCCACTAAATTTGCATAGTGGTGTAGGGTATCATATAGTCGCCCTCGTCCGACTTTTGACATTTTCTTACTGGTTTTATTTATTGCAAGGGAGTTGGACATCTTATCCGATCGATTTTTCTTCGGGTGTAGAACAATTTTCGACAGATATAAAAGTATAATATAAAGGGCCCAATAAAACTTTTAAGCTATCAAAGGGTCATAATATTAAAAATTATTCGGGAAATTGAAAACCCTTCTTGGAATACCGCTTTTTCGGTGTTCTATCAGTATATGAAGATATGACTCTGAGTGCCGAAAAGATGTGGTCTTATGCATTTAATCCGTTATAAGTTAATTAAGTTTTGACATTACATTTTTAAAAAAAATTGAAACAGCTCCATAAAATCATTGCATAATTTATGAAATCTCTGCTAAGACCCTAACTAAAGCTAAATTTTGGAGAATCATAGTAAAAGTGGTCCCGTCTTGGTAGCACTGGCAAAATATTTGTTATTCAGGTCAAACCCTTGCTTCCAAAATATATATCACTGCCATGTCTGGGCTATTTTATTTAATTTCTTTTCGCACAGGATTTGGATTCTTTACTTACAGTCGAAGTAAGTTATATTTCCAAACAAGTACGCACATTTATTTGTATACATATCTTTTTCAAAATAATTTACCATTGTCCATAATTCCTAAGATGTCACTAAAGATGTGGTGTTTATGACATGAACGTGTCTAATTGAACGATCCACTTCACCTGTATGTTATGAATACCACACAAGGACTTTTCACATACACACACACACACATTTGCCACATTTCATATATTTCATGTGTCTATGTCGGAATTCGGTTTCTTGTGGTTACCTTAGATAAAGAAACAACATTCATAAGTAGAAGATATGAATATCAGAACAAATGAATTCAAATCCATGTAAACAAGAAAACAAACAAACAAAGGCCAACAAACACACACTCACACACAAAATATGCACATATAATAATGTTGGTAAATATCTTTCGAATGTAAATATCTATAGCAAAAAAAATGCTTTTAACAAAGTTATGAAGATGATGAGAGATTTTATTTTTGTATATGTTAAGGACTAGAAGTCCTTTGGATTTCAAATGAATTCCATTATTGTGTTCATAGACCATACGAATGTCATAACAAAGCTATTTGACAATTGCTTCAAATGACTCTGTTGTTGGCAATTAAATTCCATAATAAGATTGCATATGGCACATATATGTATGAATAATGAGAAAATATTTGCAAAATTTGCTTTAATAAAGATTGGCAACAAAATTGTTTAATGTTACAAAGAAAATACTTATTGAATGTTTTTATAGCCTCAGCCATATGGCTAGAGAGGGTATATATCATTTGATACGGCCAAAACGTGCCTCATTGAAGTAACGGTTCTAGATCCCAGGTACCTTTGGGCTAAATCCGTTTAGGGATATTTGGAGTCTATCTAGAGATATCCGTCCGTCCTTCTGTCTGTCCGGTTGGCTGGTGCGCACGATAACTTTCAAAGGGAGTGACAGATTTGGTCCAAACTTGGTACACCGTAACTTATATCGAGTTCAGAAATGGGCAATATCGGTCTACTCCTTCCGATACCTCCCCCACAAAATATCAATATTTGCAAAGAAAATAATTTATTGCATAGGAATAATCCTATTTTGTTCAAACTTTGCAAATCGTAATATTTCCATTATCGCAAGATTGCGTGCGAACATGGACAAAATCGGACTACTTCTTCTAGTACCCTCTCCACAAAGGGTCCAAATTTGGATTATCTAAAATGCTCATAAAATACGAAATATACTGCAGTTTCTCTTCAGATTTCACACATACCAATATTTGTACCATTACAAAATCTGGTGTGAAGATGGATTATAGCAAACTACTCTTTCTGGTACTACCTCCACAAAGGGTCAAAATTTAGAATAACCACAACGCTTAAAAAATGCGAAATAAGCATCCGATTATATTCAAAATTCGCACATCCAACCAAAACAATAACTGATGTGAAGATGGAATATATCGGACTACTCCTTTGAATACCATCCCCACAAAGGGTCAAAATTTGGAATATTTAAAACGCTCATAAAATGTGAAATATGCATAAGATTCTCTTTGAATTTCGTACATCTCAATATTTTAACCATTACAAGATGGGGTGTAAAAATGGGATATACCGGCTCACACGTTCTGGTACCTCCTCCACAAAGGTCAACATTTTTAATAAGATGAGATATATCGGTCCACTCCTTTTAATACCTCCCCCACAGCGGGTCAATATTTTGAATAAAAAAAGTAGTACAACTTGAAATGGATTACTCAATGGGTAGCTCCCCTATAGAGAGTCCAAATTTTAAATAGTAATAATACATGTCAAAATATAAACGGATAAAGGCAATTTGTCGGCAAAACCGACTGATACTCTTCAACTTATTTTACCCAGCAACACTATGTTTTGGGGGTATTATAAAATATATGTAACACCCCGAAATATCGGTTTCCCACTTAGGAAACTATACACGGATCTTCCTATCTCGCCGAGCTGAGTCGATCTAGCTATGTATGTCCGTCTGTCCATGTTAATTTCAAGCTACAGGTCGCAATAATGTCCCGATCCTCACGAAATTGAAAATGGAGGTGGGGTAAAGGTCAGAATAGAACCCTGTTGTTTTTGGAGATGATCGCGAAATATTATTTATTTTGAAATGGACCAAAAACAGAAAAATTCTTGATATTTCTGTTGTTCTACAGGCAACAATTATGAACCGATCGACGTGGAATTTAGCATGGGGCTAGAGTTTAGGGCTGGACAGAAGCCTACCAATTTGGATGGTCATCAGACAATATTTAACGGGAAAATTAAACCATAACTTTTATGACAAGAAATACGAAAATTTCCACCAAACCTCGAATATTTTTATCCAGTCCAAATCACAAATGCATTAAAAGGTAATTTCTGACCATTACAGTGATGCTGATAGCTAAGATATCGGATACATAGCAAGCTATGTAATATTTGTAGGTAAAAGAAATATATCTTCGTTATTCCACTTCAGACTGATTCTCATCAATTCGGAATTGTCTATTGTCAGAACAAAATCTAAGAAAATCGTATTAAAATATGCCAAAAAACAGTGAATATTTTTTGTAACATTTTTTTTTCAATTTTTGTCATATTTATACCTTCCACCATAGTATGGGGGGTATACTAAGTCTGTCATTCCGATTGTAACACCTCGAAGTATACATTTTTGATCAGCAAAAAATTCTATGACGATTTAGCGAAGTCCGTCCGTCTGTGGAAATAAATCTAGCTTCCGAACGAGTTGAAGTAGATTGATAAAATTTTACTCAAATGTATATTATGCCTGCAGGACTTTTGGTATTAAAAACGGGCCATGTAGGTCCACGTTTTGGTATAGCCCCCATATAACGGTACCTCCCGATATTCGGTACTTTATTGATTTTAGCGACATTATTCACCGGAATTCTTTCAAGTTTGGTATTTGATGTTCGTAGCGGATAGAAAATTGTCTGCGCAGGTCCACGCCTTTGTATAGCCCCAATATAACTGTACCTCCCTATATTCGGTTTTTTTATGATTTTAGCGACATTATTCACCGGAATTGAATAAATTTGGTATTTGAAGTTTGTAATAATTAGACAGAAAATTGTCTGCGCAGGTCTACGTCTTCGTATAGCCCCCATATAACGGAACCTCCCAATATTCGGTATTTTGATGATTTTAGCTACATTATTCAACTATTCTTTTCAAGCTTCGCACTTGAATATTGTAATGGCTTGTGACAAAACTTACCTATGCAGGTCCATGTCGTCGTATAGACCCTAATATAACGGCTATATTCGGTATTTTTAAGATTTTAACAGAATTTTTAAAGATTTTTTTTTTTTTTTTTTTGAAATTGCCAAATTCGTTCCAAATGATGGAGGGCATTTAAAGTTCGGTCCGGCCGAACTTACAGCTTTTTTACTTGTTTTTTTTTTTTTTTTTTTTTTTTTTTGAATATGTAAACTTGTGAACCCCAATGAACCAAAAAATTTTTTTTTTTTTGCAGTCGTTTTACAGGTCGCAGTTGAAAAACAATCGACACGGAATTTTGCATGAAAAGACAGTTAAGGACAGGGAAGAAGTTTACCATTTTGGGTGACCATTGGATTTAACTGTAAAATGGACCACAACTTTCATGTGAAATTGTTTTGAATACCTAACAACACGACGGAGGGCGTAAATATTGGGCCAATGGCCCCGGTCGAAAACATAAGGACAACATCAGACCAGGGCTTTATGACCAAATGGAGTTGGACATAAAGGGGCTAGGGTATAACATGGTCGGCCCCGCACGACTATAGCCTTTGCTTACTTGTTTTGGTATGATTTCATTTACACAAATTCCCAATACGAATATTTGTAGCTCTGCTAAGCTATGCACAATGGGTAGGGTAACATTTAGTCTGATCCCCCCGATTTTTATCTTTCCTTACGGATTGTTTTGTTTGTTTTCATGATAATTGATTTGAAAAGTTTTCCATTTGTTCTAAAACTTGAAAATCCATATGTTTATGTTTCACAACACATAATGAATGACCATATTTATAAGTAGTTTTTAATATATATTAGTACTTGATGTGTGCAGAGTATTGGGAAAAACACTTGAATACTAATTATGTCCATTTGCCTTAATGTGTTCCTTCCACTACACACACACACACTGTCGTATACTTGTATATGTACAAAAACCTTAATTGTCTACTTCAAGAATTTGCCAGGGATTTCGAGACGTAAATTGCCAGAAAATCTCATCTGAAACAAAATCAAGTTATTCCATGTTTTTTGTTTTTGCATTTGCTATTTTGTTATTTGTTTGTCAAAGACAAACAATTTATAAATAGCAAATGGTAAAAAACAATAACTCACAATTTTTCGCGATATTGACTTTCACCTAAACAAAAACAATGAATAACCAAGAACAAGGTAAAACTAAATAATTGTTTATGGTAATTAATTATGGAATTTTTTTGTTTTTAGGCATAATATGTTGAAATAGATTTGAAAATAGAAAATAAATAGAAACTTGTTATGCCAATTAAATGCGTAAGGTTTTTCGGTTGAACAATTTTTCGGTCGGTCGTAAATTCCAAGGTGACTAATTTCTCTATGAACAATTTTCATATTTGTAAGGCAGTTAAGCCACGGCCGAGTTTTCGATACCCTCCACCATTAGGGAATTTTTTATTTTATTTTCAATATATTTTTTCTTATATTTTTATGATATCCAAATTTGAAAAACATAATTGAAATAGGCTAGGGAAAGACAATTCTATAAAAAAAATCACGA
Source organism: Musca domestica (assembly GCF_030504385.1). Taxonomy (NCBI): domain Eukaryota; kingdom Metazoa; phylum Arthropoda; class Insecta; order Diptera; family Muscidae; genus Musca; species Musca domestica. The sequence continues at coordinate 18,838,090 of NW_026712435.1, forward strand.
AAATCATGACAATGCCGAATATATGAGGGAAATATATGCAATCGTATACCTCTTTAAACGACTTTCTCTCAGAGTCATAAGTACCTATTAAGAACTTCAGACTTCGGATTTCAGACAAATCCATTGAAAAATGTGGCTAAAATCATCGAAATAACGAATAGAGAAGGTACTGTTATATGGGGGCTATACGACATCATGGACCTATATAGACCATTCTCTTTCAGGCGGTAAAATACATGAAATTAACTTCAAGTGCAGAATTTCAGACAATTGCTTTAAAAAAAATATGGCTGCAATCATCAAAATATTAAATATCTGGGGGTATCATTATATGGGACCTATATGCAATCGTAGTTCTATTTACACAATTTTTTTGTCAGAATCATACGCAGCTATTAAAAATATATCACATATCGGATTTCAGAAAATCCATTGAAAAACGTGGCTAAAATCATCAAAATACCGAACATCGGGAGGTACCGGTATTGGGCGGCTATACGATATCGTGAATCTATTGATCTTCAAATCTGTAAAGAATCGCTGACATGTTTCGCAAGCTATGACAGATAAAAGTGTTGAAAATCGCGACCCTTTGTGGGTTAGCAGATGTATATCATCTTCACAACAGATCTTTGTGTGTGTGAAATTTGAAGAGAGTTGGCTGCATATTTCGCATTCTTTTTGTTTTGCAAAATCTTGAACCCTATGTGGGGGTGGTACCAGGAGTAAAGGTTCGATCTTTACCATCATTATAACAGCTCTTGTGTTGATTACAATTTTGAAATGTACCAAGTCTAAATGGAATCGGATGTTAATTTCACGAGCTTCATGGATACTCGAAATTTTAATCCTTTGTGGGGTAGGTATCAGAAGGAGTGGACCGGTATATTCCATCTTCACAGCAGATCATGTGTTAGTAGTAACCGAATGCTTATAATCGTTTTGATTATTCAAAACTTCGACCCTTTGTGTGGGAGGTACCAGAAGGAATGGTTCGATTTCTACCATCTTAATAACAGATCTTGTGTTGATGAAAATATTAAGATGTTCCAAGTCCAAATGGAATCGGATGTTAATTTCGTATTTTATGAGCTCCTTTTAATATTCAAAATTTTAACCCTTGGTGGAGGAGGTACCAGAAGGACCGCTACATCTTCATCTTCACGCCAGACTTTGGGTTAAAAAAACTATTGTGACGTGTGTAATTTGAAGACAATCGGACTTTTACATCACATTTTATAAGGCTTATAATTATTCAAAATGTTGACCCTTTGTGGGGGAGGTACTTGATGGAGTGGGCCGATATTGTCCATTTTCGCGCCTGACCCAGCACTGCTGCAAATAATAAGTTTTACAAAGTTGGAGTAAAATCGGATTATCCTTTCAGTTTCTGTGCAGTTAAGTATTTTTTTTTTTTTAATTTCGACATTTTGTGGGGGAAGTACCAATAGGAGAAGGCCGATATTACCCATCTCTGAACTCGATCTAAGTTTAAAAATAATATTACGATGTACCAAGTTAAGATCAAAGCGGATACTTTTTTCGAGAGCTCTCGTGCACACCAGCCAGCCAGTCAGACAGACAAACGTACGGACATCCCTAGATCGCCTCCAATTGATCTGAAACGAATTCGGTCCGAAGAGACCAAGGACCTGAAACGGTTATTCCGATGAGGCATATAACGGTTCCTCCCAAAATTATGTATTTGGACGGTTTAAGCCACATTATATAACGGATTTGTGTACAATTTGGTATTTGCAGTTCAAAATGGAATCTACAGCCGGTGTCAAATCATTGTCCATATTGGTCGATATTTTTATAATCATAGTCTCATTAAGTCACATTCATATTTGGTATTAAAGACCCGCAATAGATAAAAATCGTTCAGGTACTTTTTTTAAAATATATGATTTTGAATTTTAGTTTTAAGGAAACATAGCTTGTTAGCATTACACGGTTATACATCGAGAGTATAGTTTTGATAAAAAAAAACACATTTTTATATATACAAATATGCATATACTCAAAAAAATGGTACACAATATTCTAAAATCGATTCAAAGTGTCTCCTACGGAAGAAAAGAGCAAACTTGAAAACATTTTTGAAATTCTTTCGCCATACACGTTCTAGCCTCCCCATTATTTGTGTCACATCATGTGACTGGCTAATTTACGGCTTCGCACAAAAATAGATGCGAATGAATATATTAATTGGAATTCATAGATAATATATAAAATGGTCTAGCCCATTTGGTAAGTGCATAGACATAAGCTATTGATAAATTCTTCTTTGTGGAAAAAAAAAAAAACTTAAAAAATAATTAACAAACAAAAACAAAAAATGTTTTTCATCATTTCTCATCCAACCAAAACATATGGAAAATGTGAAAGAAAACGAATAAAGTAGAGAAATGAGCAACTCATGCCAACACAATAACAAACCGCTCAATATGGTCTAGGCTAATTTGACGTCACTACGATAACGTTTGCACCATATCTTTTCTGTTCAATATTATAGCTGTATGTAGTGGCCAGTCATTTTTATATATTTTTTTTCTCCTCTTCGTCCAAATTTAAGATTTATGGTCGCCTGAAGTAGCTCATCATCAATATTGATGGTAATTTGCAAATAATGATGATTTGCTGGCCCATTATATTTTATGATTTTTAAATCCCATCTTGAGATGAAATAAATCTGACCATTTTGGAGAGAGAACCATTTTTAAATCAAACAATGTTTGCTTTTAAACTTTTAAATTTATTTGTTTATTTGTTATCGATATTGAGCGTTTAGTTGCAAAGATTGTGTTTTTGTGTTAATTTTAGCATTTGAAAAATGTGAAATAAACAAATACGTTTTTTTTTTCAAAAAAAAAAAAAAAATAACATTGCAATTGGATTTGCTTTAACCATTCTATTTTGGGATAAATGTGAAAATTGAAATTGCGGAAAATTGTTTTCTTTTTATTGATTTTTTTTGGCATATGTGACAAAAACCAAAAATAAAATACAAGGACAAAATAAATCGAAATAAAAAAAAATGCATTAAACTTAGAAAATATATGATTTTTTTAGATTTTATATTATATTTATAGATTCGGAATAAAATTCCCTGTTAATATTTTAAAATATAGTTCAAATAAATTGTAAAATTTTATTTGAAATTAGGAAGAATTATTTGAATCGAGGAAATAATACACCCTACAGATCAATAATACATTTGTATAGCCTCAGATATATGAATATAGGCTAAATTGGTCTGACGAAACAGCTGAAGCTAGAATCTTGAAATTTTGGTACGAGGGTAAGCCTTTGGGCGTAGGAATGTGATAAGGCTGGGTACGAAAAGTACCAGAATGTACTAAAAGCTGAATGCTTTAAAATTTGGAGTGAAAATCACTGTTGAAGTGCAGGATAGATGTACCAAAGGTTTTTTAGAAACTCGAACTTTAACTAAATAAAATGGCACAGAACTTCTAAAATGGTACATCTTGGTATTATGGGCACGGTGAAACGGTTAGAGCTAATAGAGCTTTGGTATGAGAATCAAGGGTAAAACTAAATTTAGATATATGAAGTTGGTTTTAGAAGTAACTACTTAGTGGGCGAACTGTACTAAATGGTACTAAATTTTGAATAATTTGGTTTAGGGTGAACGGATGAAGCTGAAAATTTGTATAGGGGCTATATTGGAAATAAAGACGTTGTATTAGAAATATGTACCATATGTGCACGAAAAGTACTAAACAGTACTATGTTTAAAACAAATTGGTATCGGATGAACAGATAGAGTTTGAAATCTGAAATTTTGTCTGTTCATGTATTGCCTGGAAATTTGGAGGGGGTTTTGGAAATACTAAATAGTACTTAATTTGGTCTTGGTTGAAGGGATAGATATATAATTCTGAAATTTGATGTTTAGATTACTGATAGTATCTGCTTGAGATTTAGCGGAGATTTGGAAATAAATTTGGTATAGGATGCAGGGATAGGGCTGGAATCCTCAAATTTGATATTGAGGTATCCGGAATTGAGTTATGGAGATGATTTTGAAAATATGCACTATAATTGTACGAATAGTACTAAATGTTACTATAATTGATTTTGGTTGAAGGGATAGATATACAAATCTGAACTTTGGTATTTAGATTACTGTTGGTATCTGTTTTTGAGATTTGGCGGTGATTTCAGAAATGTGTGCTATAATTGTACGAAAATTACTAAATCGTACTAAATTTGGTATTGTGTGAAGGCTGGAATCCTCAAATTTGATATTGAGGTCTATATTGGTATCCAGAATTGAGATAAGGATGGGTTATTTGGAAATGTGTACTATATTGTAAGAAAGGTACTAAATTTGGTACAATTTGTTATTGAGTAAACACATAGTGCTTGAAATCTGAAATTTGGTATGAAGAACATGGAAGTGGATTTGGAAATGTGTACTACAATTATACGAATAGTACTTAATGGTAACAAATTCGGTTCTGGTTGAGTCTGCAAATTTAGTACAATGAATGGTGTTGTGATTTAAAAATTTTGTCAAACTGAACAAATTGTGCATTTTGAGTACTAAAAGGGCCTGACACGAATCTAAAATTAGAAGGTGGACTTTTCGCTGACGAAATAGCAGGCACTTGGTTGTGATTATATAATAACTGAACCCAAGGTCGATGAAGGTTGATTTTTTATTTTTCAACTTTTGTTTTCAATATGAAACTAGGCTTATCCAACATTCTCTAGGCTTATCCAACATTCTCGTCCAATCAGCAAACAATCGGATATTGGTTTTACTTTCTAACCCAAAATCGATTTCAATGTTAGAGTTCTTTTAAATAACAAATGCGTTAATAGATTCAAAATTGGTGTCGGCTATAAAAATTAAAGAGCGATTAAAAATTCGAATTCTTATTCCCAAAACCAAAAGTTGACGAACAAATGTCGATTTTTATGTTGAAACCTTTAATAAGAAAATCGAATTGCGTATCTTTAATTAAACCTCCCAAATTTAACAAAGCAATTCAAAAGTTCTTCTTCGGGTCAGTCAAATAATAATACTCGTAAATTTATAGATCCAAAAAATTTCCAAGTTTAATTTAAATTTTCGACCCAGAAAAGAAAAGCGATTTTTTTTTGTTTGCAATAAACAAAAACAACAATAAAATTTAATTTTCAAATTCCAATTGGATTTTTATACGTATGACTTTCTTATTTATGGCTACATAAAATATAAATGCCATTTTTTGCAGCTATTTAGAACACATTTGTAATAAATATAGTGATTATGGAAAAGTTCTACATATTTTCTTTTTTTTATGGGAAACTCTTTGAAGGCCATTTCAGACTGTTACTCTTGATTTTCATCAATTTTTATTGCCCACAATACGGGATTCTCGAAAAAAAAAAATAACATAATAAATTTACTTCTGGAGAAAACAAAGTAATATCAATTAAATTTCATGTATCTGCACCGGGTGTTTTCTGAGCGGTGTTATAAATTAAAAAAAAAACGGCATGTTAGGGTTTGCAAAATCTAATTATAGGTATTTTTTCCATTATAAAAATATGAAAGCAAATATTTTTCAAACTATGAAAATATTTTCCAAAGGGATAAAAAATGATTTTGTAAAATTATAGTTGTTAAAGTAAGTTAAAGTGGTATAAATATTACTGGAAATATAATCTTTTTGTCTCATTTTAAAATATTTAGAAAGCATACTTTTTAACAACACTATGCAACAGGAAAATTATTAACCATATTAAAACATATATCTTAAGCCATCGAAATACTGAGTTTCGGGATAAGTGAACCTGCATAGACATTTACTTTATGAAAAATCATTAAAAAATTATTATAATACTGAATATTGGGGTGTATTGTTATATGGACCTATACGAAAACGTGGACCGGTATAGACAATTGTCTGCCGTTGCCAAAATGGCCGAAATCATCTAAATACCGAATATAGGGAGGTACCACTTCCTCTCCTTTATTTATGATAATTGTACATATATTTTTGGAAAATGTTGAACTTTTGTGGAGGTAGTAAAAAGAGTGGTCCGATGTATTGAAACAGATAATACTAATTCTAACAAGTATAAAAGCAGTAATTCGAACTTTGAATACCCTCCACCATTTGGAACGAATTTGGAAATTCTCAAAGAAATAAAATCTGTTAAAAATTCTCTTAAAATTTTAAAAATACCAAATATAGCCAATCTATTGGGGCCTATACGAAGACATGGACCCGCATAGACAAATTTTGTCATAAGCCATCACAATATTCAATATGAATCTTGAAAAAAAAATCTGGTGAATAATGTAAAATCATTAAAATACCGAATATAGGGAGGCAGTGTTATATCGGGGCTATACGACGACTGGATCTGCGTAGACAATTTTTTGTCACAGGCTGTCACATTTTTCACCAATTTTGGTGAATATTGTACCAAATCATAGCCTCTAGTACCCATTACGAATTCTAAATACGAAATTTGAAACAATTCCGGTGAATAATGTCTCTAAAACCGCCAAAATATCAAATAACGGGGGCACCGTTATATGAAGGCAATACGATACCGGGGATTTATATAGACATTTCTCTTCCAGGCAGAAAAGTGCAAAAGATTTTCTAGAATGGATTTTTAAACAATTTTATTGAAAATTGTAGCTAAAATTATCAGAACACCGAATATAAGGAGGTACCGTTGTAGGGCGGTATAGGATATCGTGTACCTATATAGACAATATTTTTCCAGGGGGTAGAGTACTCAAAAGGAATTCCTTTTGTGGATTTTCAGATAATTTCATTGACCACAATAGTCAAAATACCGAATATTGGGGGTACCGTTACATGGGGGATATACAATTTCGTAAATCGATATAACCCATCTTCGAACTTGATCTTCCTGCAGACAATAGAATGATATGTGCAAAATTTTATCTTCCCATCTTTGTTCGTTTTGACTATAACGTGATTACAACTTATGGCAGACGGACGGACGGAAAGTGTTAAATCGTCTTAGAATTTTACGCTGATCAGGAATATATATACTTTGTTATGTCTAAAATTATAATTTCGATGAATTAATAAAAATATTGAGATGTGCAATAATTACTTATTTCCAGGGTTGTGGCATTTATTGGTAATCAACAATTAATTAGTTTTATATATTTTGTGGGGGAGGGAGGTACTAGAAGTAGTGGACTGGAATATTCCATATACACTTTACATATTATAGAAATATTATTACTTTATCTTTGGCGGTTGAGATACCTGAAAGAATAGACCGAAGAGTTCCATATTTATACTAGAATTATTGTCGATGAAGGTATTGCATTGTACCAAGTTAGAGGAAACAACTAAAAATTATTTTTAATTTTATGACACTTGACTTATTTAAAATGTTGACCCCTTGTGGGGGAGGTACTAAAAGGAGAGGGTCGATATTTACATAAGATCTCGACTTTACAGAAGGAGTGGTCCGATATATTCCATATTTACAACAATTCTTGTGATAATAAAATTATTGGAATGTGTGAAGTTTATAATATATGCGTATAAGTTTCAGGGTTTTTTAAAAATTTGACCCGTTGTAGGGGAGGTACCAGAAGTAGTGGGCCGATAAATGTTTGACGTTTAGAATGAATCGGGTCCTAATTTCACATTGTATGATCGTAATAATTTGTTAACATTTTGACCTGTTGAGTGATTAGACCAACCGGATGGACTATTTCCAGTCAACATTTGCATTTTGATTTCATGCATTTTCGAGAATTTTATGAGTGTATTCTTTACTTGAAAAACTCTTAAAACATCACCCTTTAAATAGTAATGTAGGGTATTACATAGCCAGCCCCACCCGACTTTGTCCGTTCTTTTCTGCTTTAGTTTATTGGCCCTTGAAGGTAGTATGTTAGTCCTATGACATCTCCATGTTGAAGCTGGTGCCAAAATGTACATAATTATCATTGGGTAATGAGATATCTTTTTCTGAGAATATTTACAACTTATTGGTTTTCTGATTTTAAGTGTAATTAATATATTACCCATTTTTTTGAAACTTTAAATTTTTAGTAGGTCGATTCTGGTCGATTTCTGTACTTGAACTATGTGATTCTAATTTTTTTAAATCAGGTGTATATATTTGGATGATATCAAAATAATTGTTATAATCGTCATGTATGAGGTATTAGTCAACGAGACATACATCTACATGCATACATATATAAACACACATAGCCATATATATATATATATATATATATATATATATATATATACGTCTGTATGTTCAATATAAAACTGGTAAAATGTATATATGCTTTAAAGACCAAAAAAGGTGTAAGCCAAAATATGATTGTATATCTGCCAACCATTACTGCAACAATGCGCATATTGAGACAAACAAATATGTATATGCAGATGTGAATGTTTGGTTCTTTAATTCAAATCGCTTTTTCGTAACGTGAAAAGTATTTTATATACTTTTAAGATAATTTCTTCAACAAAATTATGTTATAAATTATTGAAAATAATTTCCTCTCCCAAAACTATGTCTGCATGTCAAAAAAAAAGCATGCGCTGGCATTGCGCTTTAATCACATCCAGATACATCTTTTCAAAATCATCTATAAATTGTCTGCAAACACAAAGTAATATATTGAAATGGCAGCCAAGAAAATTGGAATATTTTGTGCCAGCCAAAAAAATATTTTATTACGTCTCTTCAAGAGCAGAGATGAAAATATGATTTTGAAATTTAGAAAATGAAACAGAAATAAAATATTTAAATCTTAAACAAAGACATAAATATTAATCATGCAATCATGGGAAAAATGTTTCCACTAGTTTTGATTTGATTTTTTTCTTTTTATATTTTTTTTTATTTGGAGAAGAGTATTAGAAAAAATATTTATTTGATATTGCACAAAGAAACAATGCACAAGTTGTTATTGTTTTAAATAAAACAAGTAAAAAAGCTGTAAGTTCGGCCGGGCTGAACTTTGAATACCCTTCACCATTTGGAACGAATTTGGCAATTCTCAAAAACAATGAAATCCGTTAAAAATTCTGTTAAAATCTTAAAACTTCCGAATGTAGCTGTTATATTAGGATCTATACGATGACATGGGCCTGAATAGGTGCACAGGTCATAAGCCATTACAATATTCTAATGCAAAACTTAAAAAAAAATCGGTGAATAATGTAGCTAAAATCATCAAAATACCGAATATCGGGAGGTACCGTTATATGGGGGCTATGCGAAGACGTGAACCTGCACAGACAATTTTCTGTCATAGAGTATAGTATTAATTTCAAACTTCAAATCCCAAATTTGAAAGAATTCCCGTGAATAATGTCCCTAAAACCAACAAAGTACCGAATATCGGGAGGAACAGTTATATGGGTGCTATACGAAGAGGTAGATCTGCATAGACAATTTTCTGTCTTAGGCTGTAGAATTTATTACGAACTTAAAATAACAAATTTGAAACAATTCCGGTGAATAAAGTCGCTAAAATCATAAAAATACCAAATATCGGAAGGTACTGTTATATGGGACCTATACGAAGACGTGGACTTGTACAGACAATCTCCAGTAATAGGCTGTAGTACCTATTACGAACTTCAAACACCAAATTTAAAACAATTCCGGTGAATAAAGGCGCTAACATCATCAAAATACCGAATATCAGCAGGTACCGTTATATGGGGGCTATACAAATACGTGGACGTGCACAGACATTCTCCTGTCGTAGGCTATAGCATCCATTACGAACATCAAATACCGAATTTGAAAGAATTCCGATGAATATTGTCGCTGAAATCATCAAAATACCGAATATCGGGAGGTACCGTTGTATGAGGGCTACACCAAAATGGGGACCTACATGGCCCATTTTCAATACCTAAAGTCCTGCATACATAATATACATTTGAGTAAAATTTTATCAATCTACTTCAATTCGTTCGGAAGCTAGAGTGATTTCCACAGACAGATAGACGGACCGACGGACGGACATCGCTAAATCGACATAGAATTTTATGCTAATATATACTTTGTGGGGTCAAAAATGTATATTTCGAGGTGTTACAAACGGAATGATAAACTTAATATACCCTCCATACTATCGTGGAGGCTATAATGTAAGCAACACAAAAAGAAATTAGAGATAGAGGGTGTGGGGACGATAGAGTTAGAGGGCAACATTATGCAACCAGACAAACACCCTGCAGGGGGGTATTTCTAAAAATTACTTTACTAAAAATAACATTTAAAGTTAAGGCAAAAATACATTAATGAGGCACTTTCATTGCCCCTCACTGACGCCCACCCCTCAACGCTCTCCATCAACAGAAAATACTCTGCATGTGAGTTATGGGATTTTCCATGTGTGTGTGTTCAGTCGATTTTCAATCACTTAGACATATGGTCGCCTCCATCTATGCATGGCGCGATGTGTAAACAATACCCATTGTAATAAATTATAAACAGACAAGCGGCCACAACTTGTGGTTTATTTCCTCTTTTAATTTGCCCTCAATTTTTTGACAATCTTCGATTTTTCTTACTCGCCAGCCAGCCAGCCACCCAACTAGCCAGCATTCATTTGGGGTCCAATATTTAATGAAATACCTTGAAAGCGCATTATAACAATCGGAAGAGGCCAGACATTTTCCATCATCAAATGTCTTTTTTCTTTTTTGTCATATTTGTAATAGCAGGCCACAATTTATTAACAATATTTTTTTAAAAAAAATATTTACGAAAATTAAATGGACAAGGTTGTTGTTGGTCCTCTGATTTAGGCATCTGTTTGGGAAATATTGGTAAAGAGAAATTGTTGACATTCGTTGTCATTACAAATTATTGTTTTTTGTAAATAATTTCACAAAAAAAAAAAACAGTATTTCCCCTCACTATCGCAATTAGGGCCATTGGCAAGAATTTGTGAAACGTTTCGGTTTATGTTTTCTGATTGTGCTCTTGGGTGTAATTTTCATTTGAGGTAGTATTTGTTGGTTTATTGCTCACGTTTTTATTTTTTTTGTAATGACATGTAATTTGTTGTTGCTGTAAAAAATATTGCGTTATTTGAGAACTTGACACCACTTTTACTTGACATATTTGTCTACGAAAAAATTGAAGGTCATTGTTATGAGGAAACTGGGTCATATGAACAAATTTATGAAAAATATGAACGAAAATGTTGCGGAAGGGGTAAAGAAATGCTTTATTACACTCTAATCCTGTAAGAATTCAATATGAAAGAGCTGGGGACACTCATTAGAATCAGAACACAGATTGGCTCATTTGTTCACTCGGGGCGAAACTAGCTTGCGAGCAGGATTGTTCGAAAAGTGGGAGTTTTTGTGGAAGCACTCCCGAGTCTCTCCTGTTTGAAAAATTAGAGTGAGAGAAAAATTGCTAAAAATGAAGAAGAGTTTACTCAAAGTTTGGAAATGAGGGCTAAAAAGTAAAAAAAGCAGATAAGTTCGGCCGGGCTGAACATTTGAAGACGTTGACCTGCATAAGTAATTTTTGTCATAGGCTGTAGTACCGATTCCGAACTTTAAATACTAAATTTGACACGATTCCGGTGAATAATGTCGCTAATATCATCAAAATACCGAGTAAAGGGAGGTACTATTATATCTGGACTATACGAAGACGTTGACCTTCATTTTCTTCAAATTTCTGTCATAGGTTGTAGAACCCATTACGAACTTTGAATACGAAATTTTAAAAAATTCCGGTGGATAATGGCACTAAAATCATCAAAATACCGTTATATGGGGGCTATACGAAAATGTGGACCGACAAACGTGTACAAAATTTTAGCCTTCTATCTCAATTCGTTCGAAAGATGTCGTAATTAAAACGGACAGACAGACAGCAGACAGACATCGCTAAATCGACTTACAATTTTACGCTGATCCGTACAGCGAGCAGCTTCAGCGCATCAAAAATTACACTGGCAATAGCCTTAAACGTAATGCTGAGCATTGCTCGGGCCGAATGTAGCATACAGTACCAGGTTGCAGTAAGTGCGACGAGGCCATTAGAACAGAATATGTTGCGCAAGGTCATAACAGCCTGTTGGACTTTCCAAGAGCTGATGTTAAATTTAACCCTATTGAGCGGATGAGAGATTATATATCTCCAACCATTAGGTTTGACCGAATTGAGATACAGATTCCAAGCAGAGATGAGACAACCTCTAATGGGTCTGCCCATGACGCGTCAAAAATTGAGCAACTGGGAATGGACTACTCCTACAAGTAGGTGTTTTCCAAGCAGGGATCTTTGCTGTGGCAGAATTGATTAAAGCCATGGAGAATGAAATAACTGAACCGGTGACTATTAATGTGAATAGCCCAGCGAATATTCTACAATCACTTCCAATGCAGTCCTGAAATGTAGAATGGCTCTGGGAGATCTGCACACTACTATCCGGCTATGCTGGGTGCCTTGAATGAAATGAGAAAGCCAATGAATTGGAAAGGATGGATTCGACTCATGATCTCAGTGTACATTCAGACACCGTTCCCATTGTCATCTATAACTTCGTAAAATGTCTTTACTGGATCGGACTCTATTCGACACGTTTTTCCTCATCTTTTTTGACCTATTTACCAATGGCGAATATATATATACTTGTATCAATGTTTCCACAAAAAAATGGATCAATTTTTCTTTGGACCATTTTCGAGGTGATGACTGTGAGTGTCCTGAAATTTCTTTTTAGGTAAAATATGTCAAAGGAAGAAATATTTTTTACAAAATTTCACTATAAATCTCAGAATAAACTATATATCTAGGTGCAATAGTTCTTATGAAAATTACATTCAAGGCCCTTATATAGTTTTGACCATATACACAGAGACCCCTATAGTTTGGAGATATATTTTACAATATTTAGGATAGAGCTTTGAAATTTGATAGAGATCTTTAAATTACATCCAGAATTATTACAACAGAAAATGGGTCGTATCGGTCCACCGTTTTAAGTAGCTTTTTACGTTTAAGCCATGTTTTCTATTTACACTGTCTCTGGAAATTTGCGACCTTCATAAAATTCAAATAGCTTCAATATATTCCAATCATACTATATGTCTAATTAGTTGTTCTTCGACAAAGCCTTACCCCTAATTGTATTGTTAAAATTGATTAAATGTCTAGGTAGATCCATTTCATACTTTGATTTCATTCAAGACAAATTGGTCGATATTATAAAAAGGTCACCTTTCTCTCTCATGCGTTTTAAAAATTACGTTGATAACCCGAGGTGCCAAAAAATTGTTAAAAAAAAAAGAAATCCTGCAGATAATTCCAAGAAATTTGCAATATTCAATTAAATATTTATTCTGAACAGTGACGTATATAACACAACAAATATGGAGATACTAATGCAAATGATTTTTAGTGGTTTCAATATTTTTAATACAATAATTTAATGGATTTTATGTTATTTTTTTTCTTTTGATGCTATAATCCAATATATAATCTGTCTAAAGTCCATATTTTGTTTCGAACAACAAAAACAAACAAACAAATAGCATCTATACAAAATAAAATCACACGTTCACTCAACTCCATGTGATTCAAATTAATTTTTCTTTTTCAGAATTTTGTACATCATAATCATCATCATCCGCATCATGATTATAATTCTTCGTCATCAAAATCACATCATCTGCGTCTATATTTACTATTTTGTGGTAATTTATTGGATGGCAATAAATATTATTTGATTGCCTAATCAAAATGAGACAAAATTGTATTATTTGGAATCGAATGATAGATTCAACCCATAAGCATTTTAATACGCTACAACATCCGACGGAGGACCTCTACCATAGTGTGGAGGGTATATTAATCCTTTTGATATAATAAAGAATATATATTATTGATCAGCGTAAAATTATAAGACTAAACAGGATCATCTTTCCGTATTCACTCTAACTTTAGATGGAATTGATCCGGATGGCTAAAATTTTGGCAATACGCATTTTCTATGTGAAAACCTTACGGAATTGAAAATTGGGTATATTGGTCCACAATTTCGGCAGCCACATTTTCAAAATAATTGTTTGAAATTCAATAAAATAAATAATATTTATACTTCGAATACTGTAATTTCGGCGCATACAGACAAAGTCTTTTTAAGGTACTACTTTTTAATTGTTGGACGGTATAAAAAGTTCTGCCAAACCGAACTTAAATGCTTTTTTTCATACCCTCAGTCATATGGCTACAGAGGGTATGTATCATTCATTTGATATGGCCTCATCCATATAATGGCTTTAGATTAGATAGATCTCTTTGGACAGTTTTGAGATTTGGAGTCAATCTCGGGGTGTCCGTACGTCTGTCTGTCTGGTTGGCTGATGTGCACGATAACTCTCGAAGGAAGTATCCAAACGTGGTACATCGTAATGTTATTGTCAAACTTAGATCGAGTTCGGAGATGAGCAATATTGGTCCACTCCTTCTGGTACCATATGGAAAAAAAGGATCACCCAATACCATGCAAACTTTGCAGATCCCAAAATTCTTATCAGTGCTACGTCAGTTGTGAAAATGGACAATATCGGTCCACTTGTACTTGAAGGACCTTCCCCATAAAGGGTCAAAATTTGCAATATTTATTAATCTAATAAAATATGAAACAAGAGTCTGATTGTCTTCAAATTTCGCCCATCCTAATTTTTCTACAAACACACAGACGGAATATATCGAACTATTGCTTCCGGTACCTGGGTCCCACAATGGGTCACAATTTTAAATAATTTTAACTACCATAAAATGCGAAATAAGCTTCCTATTTGTTTTAAATTTCACGCATGCCGATTCCACTTGGCAAATCTCAATATCATTATCAACACAAGATCTGCTGTAAAGAGATCGGAGACCGGACCATTCCTTCTGGTACTTGCCCCACAAAGGGTCAAAGTTTCGAATAACCAAAACGATTATTAAATCCGAAATAAGCATCCGAATCTCTTCATATTTCACACATCCCATTATTTCTACTAACACAAGATCTGCTGTGAAAATGGGATATATCGGTCCACTCCTTTTGATACCTCCCCCACAAAGAGTCAACATTTTGAATAATTATAACTCTTATAAAATGTGATGAAAGAGTCCGGTTCCCCTCGAATTATACACATTACAATATTTTCATTAACCCAAGGTCTGGTGTGAAATTGGGATATATCGGTCCACTCCTTTTGGTACCACCACCACCAAAGTGTCACAATTTTGAACAACAAAGCGCTCATAAAACGAGGAATTAGCATCCAACTCTCTTCAGATTTCACACATTCAAACATTTTTGCAAACTTAAAATCTGTTGTGAGGATGATAGATATTTGCCAACCCGTTCTGGTACCTCTTTAATTACAAAGTGTCACAATTTTAAATACTTATAACTGTCATGACTTGCGAAACAAGTCGGCGATTCTATACAGCCTGCTATATCTAAATAGAAATCTGATATGAATATGTAATTAATCGAATTGCACAATATTAGTTAACTGCTGCGGAACCTTCAACAATTCGAATAATCATAACTTCAGCTGGGGGTATACATCTGTCGGATAAACCGACTGATACTATTTAACTAGTTTTTAATGGTTATTTTAGTAAGAATTTTATATTAGACGTTTTTCTTTTTTTTTTGTCAAAAAATCCTTTAAAAAGAAGAATATATGTGTTTTTCTATTTGAGTTCTTATTGTTTATTATGTGTTTGTACAGCAAATTCCAAATGTCAAACCGCTATGATAAATTAACCAACAAAATAACGTTGTTTTGATTTAATTTTAAAATATATAAAAAATGCATACAGCACTCTCAAAATATTATGTTATTTTAGAAAATTAAAAAAACGACGTGAGAATTTCAGATCACTTTGTTTTGGGATCTTTGAGGAATCTATTCCCCTAGAAACAGGCAATTAAAAGTAGAGGATTGTTTCTTAGACAGCTTTTTCTCCAACAAACGTATTAAAGTATTTCTTTCACTTGTTTTTTGTGGGTGTTCACAATTTAAAATTTCCTTGTTTTTTTTTTTTGAAATTTCTTTCTTCACTTCATTTTTTATGTATTGAAATTAAGAGTAAAATCTTTTGTTTTTGTTTAACTTGTGTTTTGATTTTTTTCTCCATCATAGCTGCGGATTACACCTTTCTTCGATACTATTCTTCTTTTTTTCTTTGGTGTGCTTGAAATTAATCAATATTTTTATTGTATTTTGCATATTTTTTTTCATCTTCTTCACTTTGGAACACAATTTTCGTAGTAGAATATTGTATATATTATATTATTACTTTTGTTTTTGTTACTTTTTTTTTTTTGCTTTCTTTAATATATTTTCATTTCTCTTTGTATATTTACAATTTTCATTTTTAAATATAAATATTCAACATCATCAACACAATCACCATTATCTCTGTTTTGGCTATAATATAAATATGAAAATATATCTATGTATGTGGTATAGTATAGCAACAACAACAACAAGACAGCATTTTATATGTACATCGATTTATCACTATGTTGTTTTTGTTTGAAAATTTTCTTTGATTTTTTTCAACGCGTCTTGGCAATTTTCCTTCGATTTTATTTTGCAACGTTTACGCCGTATAGCACTTGGTATACTGATCGTCCATATAAACGATCTTTGTGTTTTTTGGTAGCTGACTCGATTTTTCCTTGCACATATCTACTCTCCGCTCCGCTCATTGTGTGTATAATTTCTTGGAAAGCTTTCGAAAATTTGCGTAAAAGCTTTGTTAGGTCTATTTTGGAATTCTCTTTAAAAATGAACGGGAAAATTCTCTTAATTAATTCTCTTTTAAGAGATTTCTGTAAGGATGGGATTTATTGAACTTAATACATTCTAAATCAGATGAGTTATGGAACCGAGGGCAATATGATACCTATAACATTTTAAATCTCTTCTATGAATGCGAAACACTTATTAGGTCATTAAATTCCTAAAACTGAGAACTTGGAATACATGTCAAAACCCTGTACTGACAACCACATACCCTCTGCATTACCATGTCTCAAAAACAATGACAGCTACATACCCTCTGCATTACTAATAAGCTAAAAAATGGATTATTCCCATAAAATATCGAGGCAAAATAATTAAGTACAGAATTACGAAAAAACGAAGAGTTTGCCGACGCAAATACACGTGGTTAAAAAATTCGTTTTTTTCTTTTTATGCCCTCCGCCATGGTATAAAGGGTATGACATAGTATATAAGGTTGTCATTCCGTTTCTAACGCCTCGAAATATACATTTTACAAACTATATATATTCTTAATCAGCATCAAATTCTACGTTTATTTAACGTTGTCCGTCCGTCTGTCCGTCAATGGAATTCAATCTAGCTTCTGAACGATCGAACGATTCATATAGGACCCATTAAAACGATAACCCGCATATTTGATTGTTTTTAGCAGTAACGGTTTTTTTTTAAATTTAAAAATTTCTTCCAAGTGGTGGATGTTTTAAACCCTCCACCTTTGAAAGGAGGGTATATTAACTTTGTCATTCCGTTTGGCCCGGCCGAACTTAACGTTTTTTTACTTGTTTTGCTTTTTAACTTGTTCTGTTGTTTTTGTTTTTGAGCTAATATATTGGCTTCTATTGCCCATTTAAGGAGTTTGGATTCTGGTGTTTGTAAATAGTTACATGTTCAGTAAAAAGTAAAATGTGACAAGGAAATTTAAAAACACGTAAAAAAGCGGCCGTGCCGAATTTTGAATACCAAAAAAAGTAAATAAATAATTAAATAAATAAAAAATATATAACATCCGTTAAGAATTCTCTTAAAATCTTAAAAATACCGAATGTAGCTTTTATATTAGGGTCTATACGACGACGTGGACTTGTATAGGCAACATATGCCATTACAATATTCCAACGCGAAACTTGAAAAATAATCGGTAAATAATGTACCTAACATCATCATAATACCGAATATATAATATATGGGAGCAATGCCAAAACGGGGACCTGCATAGACAATTTCCTGTCATAGACTGTAGTATCTGTTACGGACTTCAAATATCAAACTTTAAACAATTTTGGTGAATAACGTCGCTAAAATCATAAAAATACCGAATATCGGGAGGTACATTTATATGAGCGCTATACGAAGACGTGGACCTGCACAGACAATTTTCTGTGATAGGCTGTAGTATCCATTACGAACTTCGAATACCAAATTTAAAACATTTCCGGTGAATAATGCCCATTCAATAAAATGCCATTATACGGGGCCTATACCAAAACGTGGATCTACATGGCCCATTTTCAATACCAAAATTCCTCCAGACATAATATAAATTTGAGTAAAAATTTATCAACGTACTTCATTTCGTTCGGAAGCTAGAGTAATTTCCACTGACGGACATCGCTAAGTCCACATAGAAATTTATGCTTTGGGGTCTGTTTATATATAATATTATTATCAAACTTAGATCGAGTTCGCAGAGTGGCAATATCGGTCCACTCCTTCCGGTACCTCACCCACAAAAAATATATATTTTGCTGAAAAGAAAGAGAAAAGATAATACGATATTGCTCCAACTTTTCAAATGCTTATATTTGCATCAGAGCTAGGTCAAGTGTGAAAATGGACAAGATCGGTCAACTTCATAAATTACCACCACCACCCCCACAAAGGGTTAACATTTTGAATAATTATAATTATTATAAAATGCGGCATAAACGTCCGATTGTCTTCAATCACAATACTTTCATTAATCCAAGATCTGTGATGAAGATGGAATATATCAGTCCACTCCTTCTGGTACCTCACCCACAAAGTGTCAAAATTTTGAATATACATGAAGATCATAAAACGCAAAATTAAGATCCGATTTCATTCAGACTTGGTACATCATAATATCTTCATCAACACAATATCTGTTATAAAGATGTTAGATATCGAACCATTTCTTCTGGTACCTCCCCTACAAAGGGTAAAAATGTTATATTACCAAAACAATCATAAAATTCGAAATAAGGTTCGAGATCCCTTCATATTTCACCCATCCGATTATTTCTGCTAACACAAGATCTGCTGTGAAGATGTATATATAGGCGCACTTCTTCTGGTTCTCCCCACAATTTTGAAAAACAAAACGCTCTTAAATCGCGAAATAATCATCAAACTCTCTTCAAATTTCACACAACCTAACATTTTTTGCTAATTAAAGATCTGTTGCAAAGATCATAGATATCTGCCAACACCTTCTGGTACCTCCCCTACAATGGGTCATAATTTTCAATACTCATAACTTGCGAAATAACTCAGAAATTCCTAAGAACTTGCTGTATTTAACTATTTTTTTTTAACAACCAGAAACTTTTTGATCCGGCATACATTTGGATAAAAACTCTCGATTTTCTTTATCTGCATTAGATGAAGTGTAAAACGAAATACTTCGCGAATAGAGTGAAGGTAATAGTCGATATAGTCCAAACATGGCACGTCGCAATATATATATTATATTTATTTAGGTCCGATACGAAATGGAAAATATTGGCCAACTCCTTCGGCACCTTCTACATAGATGGTCAACAGTTTGAATAATCATAACAGAAGTCAAAATACTTTTAAATTATCGAACATTAGCTGAGGATATGCATCTGTTGGCAAAACAGACTGATACTTTTTAACTTGTCTGGATGCATATTATGGCTTTAGGGCAGTTATAATTTAGAACCGGAGGGAACTAATATATGTGAGGAATATTCAACTCTGAATCGATTTCCACGAAATTTGATGTGTCTCATCAAATCTGACTTCGATAGGGATTATATTAAAAAAAATTTTTGGAAAAATAGGGAACCGAACCATTTCGGGTTATCAGGGCCCACCCTACGTGCGTCCGTGATCTGGGAGTTATATAAAAATGTATATAAAATTTTTTGTAACCCCTCTAGGAGTCCGAAATGTGAAATTATAGCTGACTTCTAATCAGAAATGGGGTGTAAACCCGATATTTGTATGAGGTACTATTTGGCCGTTGCAAATGATTCGGAATAAGTAGAGATCGGTTCAGATTTGCATATAGCTCTCACATATATCCTTTTCCAATTAAAATACTCTAGAAGTATCTCAAATGTCGATTCATTTAAAAAACAATGCAAACACATTTAACTCAATAACTTATTAAGGAGACAGATGAAAAGAGCGAAAACAATCAACACGTGTATCTGTCTGAATCCCGAATCTCTCTAATGATGTTTTCTTCTTAAGAACGTTTCGTACACAATGTAGGAGCATGTTCTTAATATTATTTATTGTATTGAAGATGTACTAATTGCAGAAAATCAATAAATCCAAGTGACGTCACACCAACGTATTTTTCCGAAAAAAAACCAAGAGAAATAATAAACAAAAACAAAACGAATTATTTGCCAAAGTAGAATACGTAAAAACTGTATAATCAAATAATGGCTTAAATGCAATGAGAAACAAAAACAAAAAAAAAAACAATACATATTGTTTCTTTCATTTGGTAGGTATATTAAACAAAGTAACATATGACTGTATTCTGTGGTTTACGGAAGTAAAGTGTGTCTACACGCGGCAACTATTAAATACTAGATTGAATTTCCACTATTTTCAAGTGTTTGAATATTCATTCTGGCGTGGGGACATTATACAATTACAAGGTGGTATAGTTTTCAACTATTTCAGTACGGACTTAAGGTTATACAAAATATATTAAAATCAACGAAGTCAGTACATTCGAATTTAAGCCACCGATTTGCTTCGGTATCATTTCCGTTAGAAAATGTGTCTAATACTATCAGAATAAAGAATAACCGGATGTACCTTTATATTCGGGCTATAGAAGAACGTAGACTTATGCGGACATTGTTATGCCACAAAGGAAGAACCCAACGAGAACTTAATACCGAATTTCAAACAACTTTTGTTGAAACTTAAGCTCAAATCGTAAAAATACCGAATATTGGGAAAATGTGGACCGATGTCGCTTATGCAATTTTACCGTTTTCATAGAATTTTTATTAAACACGAATGATTTTGAAAAAATTATTTATTGGGGATATATTTGCTAAATAAGACATTTTAAATTGATAACATTTTGCTTTTCAGAAATCATATATAACGTTGGAATATCAAGTCTCAATAATTGTGGAGGATATCAGAACTTCCTCCCCCGAAACTCGAAAAAAAGGTTAGGTGCCAAAGTTTACAATATTGTTCTGATACCACCTAAAGAATAAGCAAATAATAGTCGTGATAATAGTTAACGATGGTCCAAACTTTTTATGTTTTTATACCCTACACCAAATAGTGATAAGGGTGTTCTGTCTTTGTGCGTTTTTTTTTTGTAACATCGAGAAGGAAGTGAGATAGACCCATAGTTACTCATGAGGATCTTCATAAAATCACTTTCTGAGTCGATTTGCGCATGTTAGTCCGCCTGACCGTCCGTCTGTCCATATATTATTGTGAACAAAATGCAGGCCCTATTGAAATTGGTGATAATCGGATCAGATATATCTTCAACCGATTTCGGATTAATTGTGCACCAAACGGCCAATTTCAGTCCAAATGACCAAATGAATTTTGGCACACCCGACCGAATTCAGTCTAGAAGCATATATATATATATATATATATATATATATATATATATATATATATATATATATATATATACAACACAAGAATGATATTTGGATTCAGATGTCAGATCGGTTCAGATTTGGATATACCACCCATATTTGGCAATCTTCAAACGATTTCGGGTTTATTGTGCATAATTTGAAATGACCTGAATTTTGGCCCATCCGACCGAATTCAGTGTAGAAGCATCAAATTTGGTGAAAATAACTTCAGATATATCTTTAGCATTATAAATTCAGACAAAAACAAGGGAACTGATGTCTCTTTCCGAAACCTAGGTATTCCCTGCCTTACTCCCTGGTAAACATTACCATCGTTCTCCACTAATAAACAAACGTTGTTTTTATAAAACCAGTAAAGAAAGTCCTAAAGTTGGGCGGGGTCGATTTTATGATACCCTACACCACTTTGCTAATTTAGTTGAGCTCCACATACACCCTATGATTATAATTATAATTTAAAATTCAAAGGACTAAATATGCCGAAGCATTCGTATCTTTTAAATTCGGACTTGTATTGCCCATTTGGTGCAAAATTTATTTAAAATCAGATAAAGATATTCATGGGAGCTATATACAAATCTGAACCGATCTCGATAAAATTTGGTAAACATATTTCTGAGCTGTATTTGATATATTTCCCTGAATATCGTTATTACGGAGTGCATATTACGGCTGTGGGTAACAAATACAACAAATTGGATGAACAATATATATATAGCTATATCTGAACCGATCTTCAACAAATTTGGCATACAACCTTCTAGACTCAATTCGGTCGCATGTGCCAAATTCCATCCCATTTGGGCAAATATTAGACGTTTGGTACACAATAAAAGGTAAATCGGACGAAGTTATATATATGCACAATAAAATGTAAATCGGACGAAGTTATATATATAGGAGCTATATCCATATTTGAACCGATCTCGATAAAATTTAGCAAAGGTATTCCTGAGCTGCATTTGATATATTTCCCCAAATATTGTTGTTACAGAGTGCATATTACGGCTGCGGTGGACAAACATAAAAAATCGGATGAACAATATATATGGGAGCTATAGCTATATCTGAACCGATCTTCAACAAATTTGGCATACTTATTTTCAGGCCTAATTTGGTTGTATGTGCAAAATTCCATACTATTCGGGCTGATATTACACGTTTGGTGCACAATAAAAGGCAAATCGGACGAAGATATATATGGGAGCTATATCTAAATTTTTACCGATTAGCCTCAATTTCAATAGGGTTCCTCCTTGGGCCAAACAAATGTTGTTTGGAAAATTTCATCTCAATCGGATAAAAAATGCGACCTGCATTTTGTTCACAAAAATTTATGGACAGACGGACTGACATGCATAAATCAACTCAGAAAATGATTCTATGCAGATCATCAAAAGGAACTATGGGTCTATCTCGTTTCCTTTTGCCTGTTACAAACAAATGCCCAAAGACATAATACCCTGACCACATTGTGGTGTAGGGTATTTTGCCATTTTGCAACAACAGAATGTTAGTTGGTATAAAAGATAAGAATGTCCCGTCAAATTTAGTGAAAATCGATTAAGAATTTCGAATATGCCTCCCTATGAAACCAAATTCAAACTTCCCTAAATCCTAATGTTGATAGGTGGTATGATCTACTTCAATTCGTAATTCCTAAATCTAATTGTGTATATGTGTCGGTAAACCCGGCTTAAACTTTCTAACTTCTTTACATTTATCCCATTGACTTTGTAGTAACCTTACATGGTCGTCCGAGTTCCTAAGGGCCTCACAACTATCTTGGGGTATAATCCTGGTATATCAAATTTTCTCCCGCCTAATTTAATTTGCCAAAAGTAATTTCTCACAAAACCGTTTTATTATATACCTTGGAAAATATACAGTTAATGAGGTTTAAGACTAAAGATAACACGTCAAATATGAGAGGTGACCACAGAGCGATGTCTGAGCTTTGCCATTGTTTTTGGCATTATTTCAGCAAATGTATGAATATTCAAATATTAAAACAAAAAAAAAAACATTTAAAAGAGTATGTTGTTGCAAAAACCGACTCACTAGAATACGTACATATTTATTAATCTTAAGTAAAGAAACGTGTGTAAGTTATATATAAACATTTGAATTTGTATGTATATTTTTGTAGACCTCAACTAATTAATCATTATTTCAGCGTATTGTCTATGTCGTTTTGCTACTTTTGCTTTAAGCGAGAGAGAAAGTGAGAGAGGAGAGAAATATGAACAAACAAACACACAAACAATTAAAGATAATATGGTGAGCAATAAGTATGCCGCTACAATACGACATCTTCTGTCCCGCTTTCAAATGGGAGGATTAGCTGTGGTAATTGTTATTTTGACCTAAGTTCATAAACAATAATTTGGGGGGTATTAAAGCGGATTAACGTTACCATGAATATTTATATTGTCAGCAAACGCTTGTTTCTAAAGGGGTTGAAGTTTTCAAATAGATATTTGAGGAGTCTGTCTAATTGTCGAAGAATTCAAAAAAATAATGCAAATTTAATCCCACAAATGTCTATATTTCAGGTTGTTCTCTTCAATACGGACATCGAATTACAGTGAAATTGAATAATGCTTTTTGGCATGTTACCCTAATATGTTTTGGCAGAGATGCTATTGGGATGGAGATTTGAACCACAAGTGGAAGCAATTACAAATAATGGGTTTCCAACAAGAGGTGTTACTGTGATATATTCTTCTAAAACACATTAAAATTCACATCACATATCAGAAAGTTTCACTCGATTCTCCGACAGACAAAAACCCTCAGCATTTGACTACTTGTTTATGTATAAACTTTCTGGGGGTCGTTCGAAAGTTGGGACCTACATATCCCAACTTTTTATATAAGATCTAATTTTAGCTCAGATATTTTTCTGTGCGATGTTAAAAGAGAACTTGATAATAAATTCGCGTACAATGGAGGGTATATGAAAAACTCCGTTTGCAATCCCTCGAGACATTTGTCGGATACCTTAAAAAAGTATATATATTTCTGATCAGAATAAACTTATAAGACGATATAGAGTCCACATTATTTAATCTAGATCTTTGAGATTTGGCATAAAGCTTTATATTATATGCAGGCTGGTATTGAAGGTATATAGTTGATTGGTTATAGCGCCCATATATCGCTACCTCCAGATTTTTGGTATTTTGAATGTTTCTGTCACAATTTCCAACCAAATCCATCTCTCTTTCTCTTTCTGCAAAAAATATTCGCTACTGGCCCAAAAATTTGTATAGACTCCATATAACGGAACCTCCTGATTTTCGGTATTTCTAAGGTTACTGTCACAATTTCCAACCATCGGGTTTTCGCTATTTGGGTTATTTTTAAACCCTCGGTCATATGGCGTTTCAGGACATTTGAAGTCGATCTAGCGATGTCTGTCTGTCTGGCTGGTGCGCACATTAACTCTCGAAGGGTGTACCCGATTTGATCCAAACCTGGTACATCGTAATAGTATTGTCAAACTTAGATCGAGTTCGGAGATGGGCAATATCGGACTAATACCTCCCACACAAAATGTCAATATTTTTAAGGAAAATAATTTACGACAAAGGAAGAGAAAGGATAATCCGATTTTGCTCCCACTTTGCGAATCCTCATATTAGCATCACTGCTAGGCCAGGCGCGAAAATGGACAATATCGATCCACTCCATCAATCCATCAATTTATAGGAATTTATGATTTGGTATAAAATTGGACATAAATGCTCGATTTCCTTCAAATTCTGCACAATCCTAAATATTGGTCTACATTGAAAAATGTCAGCGATGTCTATCCTCTTAGAAAACAAGATGCCCAAAAAGGGACTGAAATTACCAAAATTTGCCGAAATTAGTATAAACAAGTTGGTGTTGAGTGGTTCCGAAGGAGTGGGTCAGTATAATTTTAAAGGGTGAAGTGAAAAATCTGCAACCAACTTCAGACTGCTGTCCCTTCCAAGCCACTCGTCCGACAGATGTTAAAATTATTCCAGTGACAGCTCATTATATTGTATACAAACGTACAAAAGCATTTTGGTGAGCACTTTCCAGAGAAAAAAGTTATTCGTGATGGAATTCAAGCGTGATATTTGGCTGGAAAACCACAATTGGCTATCGTCAGAGCACTACAGCATTTAAAATCCGAATACATCTTTTGTGTCTCGTACCATTGCGCTTTACCTTGATACTGGTAGCGTAGCCCGGCGTCAAGGAAGAGGACTGAAGAAAACAGCAACATCAGCAGAAATGGTTCGAAGAGTAAAGATGCGACTTGATCGAATCCCGCGTCGCAGTGGCCGAAAAATGGCTTGCGAGCTGAACATATTGCAATATTCCCCTCCATATTGAAAAATGATCTCGGGGTAAAGCTATTCCAAAAAGTGCAAGAAATTACACCGCAACAGATAGAAAATAGACTCAAAAGAGCTAAAGAGTTGCTTCGCTTGGCCGAAAGTGATGCACTGCCGAATTTGGTTTTCTCCGATGAGAAAACATTCGTTGTCCAGCAGTTTGTAAACAAACAAAATGATCGTGTTTACTTGCCAAAGAGGTCAGCTGAAAATGTGCACCTTCGGTCGGCCACCAGAACTCAAGCGCCGGCCATGGTGATGGTGTGGGTCGCCATAACAGCCGATGGTCGCTCTCCGCTCGTATTAATCGACCATGGCATCAGAATAAATGCCGAATATTATCGCAAAAATATTCTGGAGGGTGTATTAAGGCCTTAAGCACGCAAACATTTTGTCCGCAGCATCAGAATAAATGCCGAATATTATCTCGAAAATATTCTGGAGAGTGTATTAAGGCCTTAGGCACGCAAACATTTTGTCCGCAGACCTTGGACATTCCAACAGGACTCAGCACCATTGCACTCAGCACGCGCCAGCCAAGAATGGTTACGAAATAAGGTTCCTCGCCAAAATCTCCGGATACCAAAATCTCCGGATACCAATCCGTTGGACTATTGCCTGGAGTGTTTTGGAAAGCAAGGTTGGGACTAAAAAATACCAAAGTGCCGATCACTTCAAGCAAGCGCTTCGCCGGGAATGAGCCAAAATATCGCAGAGCAACATTCGGGCAACGTGTGACGGTTTCATTGGCCGTTTGAAGGTCATAATTCGTGCCAAACGTGACCAATTCGAACAAATCTAAGCTTATTCTAAAATTTGATGCTATTTCCAACATTTTTTGCTTTCATTCAATGAAATTTAAAGAAAAATTTAAAAATTATAGCGTTCGACTTTGTTACAGTTTTTTTATCTCACCCTGTACATTTTTTTCTTAAGCAAAAATAATTACGAAAGTAGTCACAATAAGAAAAAAACAGAATTTCCTGAAACAAAGACATTATCTTTTCTTATTATTCGTTTTCTTGGAATTAATATTGCTGGCTGTGTGCACGAATGATTGGCGCGTTTAGCCAAACAAATGCCAGACAAATTGTCTATCCAATGATATATGAAATTTGAACGGCAAAATAGCCATCGATATATTAATTAAGGGTTTCCAAGAATTGTATTTTTCAATGCAAACGCAAACTTCTCTCCCTTGTCATAAATTTTATCTCGAATAGTATGTTTGAAATCGATCTTAATAATAAAATCAAAACCAGGACAATAATATAAAAACCAAATTTATTTTAGGCTCAGCGGCATTACTCAAGGTCATCGTACCTAAGTATCTGTACTTCCCCAGAGTTCTAATAGTAAACTTTATTGAAGCAATGACAATAAAATACGACTGCAGTAAAACCAAAGAGACAGCCGCCGTGGTCTGGGCCAAAGCAAATAACAGCATCATCAGCAGCCCACATCAAACAGCACATGTTTGTTGGATTACACCGCAATTGTCCATTGTTGAACAACAGCGCTGCGGTCTGAATAGTTCTTAGGATTTAGCCATAATAAAAATATGCTTCATGATATTTACGAGATAAATACATATACACATGCAGACACACACGAGTGTTGCTCGTGGCCAAGAGACGTCCATACAACTGCAACAACTACTATAAACAGTGCCATAATTTGCAACTGATTTAGAATTGGAATTGCTTGAAAGATTTACTACTTGGAGACTAGTATTCTTGGATTGTTATTTTTATTTTCGAAATGGGAAAAGACACACAAAACAAAATATAAAAATGAATACGGAAATGTTTTGTTTTTCTTTTATTTTCCACACTTTCTTAATCTGTATCTATATTAGAGAGCAGACAGAGAAAGAGAGGACCAAAGAGACAAAATGGATGGTCATATCTCAGTAATTGTCAACATCTATCCACAACAGTTTCCACGCAAGATGTTTTGGCCAAATTCACACGAAATTTAGGAATTTTAATTTAAAAATAATCCAGTTATATTTTTCCTTAAAAGGGAAAGGATATTTTCCTTAAGCGGGACAGAAAATAAAATGGGCCAAGTTTGAGCCAAATAACTCAATAAAGGGTACTGTAAACGAACTATATATATTCTGAATTACAGAGCAAAATTGCTTAATTTTCTTATTACGATGTAACCAGTTACGTCAGCAAATACGGATTGTAAGTTGAATACAAGGCATTGCCAAATGAAAACAAGTAAAAAAGCAGATAAGTTCGGCCGGGCCGAACTTTTAATGTCCTCCACCTTTAGCAAGGGACTTGACAATTTTCAACAAAAAATTCCGAAAAATATGGTTGAATTTTACACGAAGACGCGGACTTGCATAAGTATTTTTTGTTGTTGCAAAATGGTCATGCTTTATCCCTTTATTGTTGTTTTTATAAAAACAACGTTTGTTTTTTGTTGTTCAAACGGGAAACTTGAAACAATTCCGGTGAATAATGTAGCCAAAATCATCAAAATACCGAATAAAGGGAGGTATCGTTAAATGGGGACTATAAGAAGACGTGGACCTGCATACGAAATTTTTAGGCATAGGCTGTAACACACATTACAAACTTCGAATATGAAATTTTAAAAAATTCCGGTAAATAATGTCGCTTAAATCATCAAAATACCGAATAAAGAGAGGTACCGTTATATGGGGGCTATACGAAGACGTGGACCTGCATACGAAATTATTAGGCATAGGCTTTAGTACCTATTACGAACTTCGAATACGAAATTTGAAACAATTCGGGTGAATGATGTCGTTAAAATCATCAAAATACGGAATACCGGGAGGTAACTTTATATGGGAGCTATACGAAAACGTGGAATCCGTTCGAAAAATAGCGTGATTACAACAGACAGCCATACGGACAGACAGACTGACGGACATCGCTAAATCGTCGTAGAATTTTACGCTGATCAAGAATATATATTAACTTTGTAGGATCTATCATGAATACTTCGAGGCGTTACAAACGGAATGATAAAGGTAATATTAATGTTCCTAACGGTAGCGCACTGTAGGGCGTTTAACTAGTACATGGAACTATTGGAGTATTGGGGTGTGTAGGAGGCTTTGGAAATTCGTACTTATGTGTACTAAATTTGGTACTTATTGGAATTGTGGTGAACCGAGAAAATTTTGAAAAAAGATTTATATAGGCTTGTACGATTGAAGTATAGAGGTAGTTTATTTGGAGTGTAGAATTGTAGTATGTAGGAAGTTTTGCAAATGCGTACCAAATTTAGTACAAATTGGATTTGGGTGAACCTATAGTTCTGGAGTTCTGAAATTGAGAATTAAGTTTACTGTTGGAGTATAGGAGTGGGTTATGTTGGAAGTTTTGGAAATTCGTACGTATGTGTACTAAATTATATTAAATTAAGTACAAATGAAGTCCTGAAAGTTGAAATTATTTTTTGGAACAAGGTACTACAAGAGTACCAAAGCTCATCAAATTGGAAAAAATCAAGTATTGATTGTACGTGTAGTGTTAGATTCCTGAATTTTGGTGTTGGAGTGGGAATTAGTGTGTAGTGTTGAGATATGGAGATGGTTTTGGAAATAGTACGAAAAGTACTAAATGGTGCTAAAATTTGAATTATCGTCCATGATTCTCAGTCTGACACCAAGACTGAGAATCAACCCCTTGACAAAACGGTTGAAACTAGAATCTTAAAATTGCACGGTGTCTGTCTTGGTGTGTAGGAACGAAGTACCAACGGGTTTTTAAAAATTCGAACTTTAAGGTTGCAAAAAGTTCTAAAATGGTACAAAACTTTTAAAATTATTCGATTTGGTATTATGTGAGCGGATGGAGCTAAAATTGATTTGAGAATTAATGTTGGAAAGTAAGTTAGATATGAGAAAGTTGTTTCGGAAATGTGTACTAACTTCTCGAAGTTTACTTTTATTGGGAGAACAGATAGTGCTTGAAACCTGAAATTTGGTATTAAGGTCTTTGTTTATGTGTTGCCTGGACAAATGGAAGCAGTTTCGGATATGTGTGCTATAATTGTACTAAAAGTACAAAATGGTACTACATTTGGTATTGGGTGAAGGAATAGAGCTGAAATCCTGAAATTTGATATTTAAATTACTGGTGGTATCTGTGTTTGATATTTAGCAGTGGTTTGGAAATGTGTCCAATATTTGTACGAAAAGTACTAAATGGTACTAAATTTGGTATTGGGTGAAGGAAAAGAATTGAAACCGTCATATTTTATATTGATCTGTTGGCATCTGGACTCGAAATTTGTAGATTTTTCGAAAAGTACCAAGTGGTACTACATTGGGTATAAAGGTTGAGATATCTGAGGTTGAGATATGGTGCTGGTTTTGGAAATATGTACTATGTAGAAAAAACAGTAAATGTTACTAACTTTGGTATTGTGTGAAGGAATAGAGATAAGATCCTGAAACTTGATATAGATAACGCTGTTGGTGCCGGTTGTTAAGATATGGAGGTGGTTTTGGAACTGTGCACTAAAATTGTTTGAAAAGTATCAGGCGATAATAAATTGAGTATTGGATGAAGGGAAAGGATTGGGATCCCGAAATTTGAGATTGAGATCTCTGTTTGTATATGGTGATAGTTTTGCAAAAGCGTACAAAAATTATTTGAAAAGTATTAAATAGTACCAATTTTTGGTCACTGTTGGTGTCTAGGATGGAGGGATGTCGATTTTTTTTTGGATATGCCTACTAAAGTTTATTATTTGGTTCACCAATGATCGGTTCCATCTTCATACTAGACCTGGAGTTTGTAGAAATATTGAAATATGTGGAATTTGAAGGCAGACACTTCTTTCACATTTTATAAGAATTATGATTATTCAGAATTTTGAACCTTTGTGGGGGAGGTACCAGAATAAGTGACCCGATATTTTGCATCAGTTCTTGTGGTGGGAGAAATATTGAAAAGAATCAGAAGCTTATATTGCTTTTTGAAAAAGTGTTTATCATTAAAAATGTTGACCCTTTATGTGGGAGGTACCAAAAGGAATGGTCCAATATATTCCATTTTTACACCAAATTTCTTCAATCCCCGTGTTTTGTGATTTCACTGCTCTGGGTTACGGAGCTAAGAGTACAGATCATATCCCGAAAAGGTATGATCGATTATGGTTAATGTTGAAGATGTCATCCGATGTGATAATTCCCACCATAGGGCCCATAGAGAGTCGGTAGTCAAACACCTCAGCAAAGATCTAATTCAAATAGTAAGTACTCGTAGTCATATTATTCATTAGGCCTTGGACAGGATGGTCACGTTAATGAAACCAATTCGATTTTCCTTTTACTTAAAGATGATCTCCGAGGTCTTCTATCTGTTTTTGACCTATAATTTTTTTATAAGTAAAATATCTTTAAGGCATTCCCTTCATAGAAGATCTCTCTGAGGTTTTCTGTCTATATAAGAACGCTATGATAAGCTGATAAGCTTATACATAGAGCTTATCAGCTTATCATAGCGTTCTTATATAGACAGAAAACCTTAGAGATCTTCTATGAATGCAAGGCCTTAAAGATTTTTTACTTATAAAAGACTTTATACCTCTAAGGCAGTCTACTTCTAGAAAACTTTCCTCCTAAATTCCCATCATGTTCAACGATTTTTTTCTCACCTGAAATCAAGCGCAATTTTTTATCGGTCATTAAAATAACAGCACAAACATCTTTATAAAATATTCTGTCTACACTAAACTCTTAAGTTGTTGATATGCAAAAAAAAAAAAAAAAAAACGTTCATGTCGACATCTTGTGGACGGTGACTGCTACAACTACAACGAAACAGCAACGGAAGACCACTGGAACGCTGCCAATATAATTAACGAATAACGAATACAATGAGACTGAACATTACTTGTCTCAGGCAAATCCATTTACTTGGCGTCTACCAATGCAAAAATAACCCAAAAAAAAAATCACATGAAATTCTGCAAAAGTCAAAACCTCATTTATGTGAGATTTCATGTATAAAAATATACATTTATTTCGGAAAAATTGTAGGAAAAAACGAGGACGAAACAGCGGGGACCAACAGTGAAAGAGAAGAAACGACCAGACATGCAAAATTTCGTTCGCATACACTTACCTTTTTATGACTTTTAAAAACCGAACATTTAAATGTGTCCGTACTGGCATCTCGGGCAATATAACTAAATATTTTGAGATCACTGCTGTCGTGGGACACATAAAATATTCGATAGATGGGATGATTTAGTAATTCAATTTCCTCGCAATCATTGGTCCAATTCTTTTTCTAAAATATAACGGGAAAAGACGGGAAGAATACACATTAAAGGGATGATGTTTTTCCAAAAAGTTCACCAGTTTGACTTACTTTTCTCCTGCGCTTTTTCAGGACCACACGAACTCCATTAACGGAAATGTGTATGGTAACTTTGCGCTTTTTCAGATTTTGGACTTTGCATTCGTACTGAAACGGAAAGAATAAGGAAAAGCAAAAAATGAGAAAATTATTGTTTATGGCTGTCATTAGTGTAGCAAAAGTATAGTTAGTGTTGTTGTCGTAGTTTTCCAACTTGTTAAGCAAACAAATAACAATTTCCGTTGAATAGCTTAAAGTTTGCACTGTAAAAGTTAGAGCTGTGTGTTTGTGTGTGCTTATAATTGGTTTGCGAACACTGCTGTGATTTTTTTTATTAGTTACCTAATATGGTACATACAGGGTGAGATAAAAATACTGCAACAAAGTCAAAAGCCACAATCTTCATATTTTTATTTTTAAATTTTATTAAATGAAAGCAAAAAATTTCGGAAATAGCATAACATTTTAGAATAAGTTTAGATTTGTTCGAATTGGTCACCTTTGGCGCGAATTATGGTCTTCAAACGGCCAATGAAACCGTCAAATGCTGCCCGAATGTTGCTCTACGGTATTTTGGCCCATTCCCGGCGAAGCGCTTGCTTGAGGTGATCGCCACTTTGGTATTTTTTAGGTGCCAACCTTGCTTTCCAAAATACTCCAGACACAAAAGTACAATGGATTCCTATCCGGAGATTTTGGTGGCCATTGTGCGCTAGAAATGAAGCGAGGAACATCATTTTGTAACCACTCTTGGGTGGCGCGTGCTGAGTGCGATGGTGCTGAGTCCTGTTGGAATGTATAAGGTCTGCGACCAAAATTTTTGCGTGCCCAAGGCTTTAATACACCCTCCAGAATATTTTCGCAATAATATTCGGCATTTCTTCTGATGCCACGGTCGATTAATACGAGCGGAAAGCGATCATCGGCTGTTATGGCGGCCCACACCATCACCGTGGCTGGCGCTTGAGTTCTGGTGGCCAACCGAAGGTGCACATTTTCAAATGACCTTTTTGGCAAGTAAACACGATCATTTTGTTCGTTTACAAACTGCTGGACAACGAATGTTTTCTCATTCGACACTTACGTCCAAGCGAAGCATTTCTTTAGCTCTTTTGAGTCCATTTTCTTTTTGTTGCCGTGTAAGTTCTTGCACTTTTTGGAATTTCAATGGCTTTACCCCGAGCTCATTTTTCAATATTTGCCGAATGGAATATTACGATATGTTCAGCTCACGAGCCATTTTTCGGCCACTGCGACGTGAGTTTCGATCAAGTAGCTTCTTTATTTTTCGAACCATTTTTGCTGATGTTGCTGTTTTATTCCGCCCACTTCCTTGTCGTCGGGCTACGCTACCAGTATCACGGTAACGAGCGATGGTACGAGACACGAATAACTTTTTTTCTGGAAAATTCTCACCAAAATGCTTTTGTGAGCATGTAAACAATATAACGGGCTGTGAATGGAATAAATTTAACAGCTGTCGGACGAGTGGCTTAGAAATGACAGCAGTCTAAAGTTGGTTGCAGTTTTTTTTATCTCACGCTGTACACTGTGGGCATGCCGGGTGGTATTTGTATTTTTTTTTTTTTTTTTTTTTTGTAAATTTGAAAATTGTGTAAAATTTAAACATAGTTTGAAAATCCAAAAAAAGGAATTTTCAAAGTTAAACACAGTGAGTTAATGAAAAAAAAATATTTTTCCAAATTGTCAATGGATACGAATTTAGCGTAATAGCCATTTCAAAGTCATATCATGTCATTTATAGCAATGATATTTGGAGGATACATCTTCTTCGTCTATATCTATAAAAGAGGAAAATGTTTGTAGGTTTGATTGTTTGAAATTTATATACTCAAAAGCCGCTGAACAGATTTTCCTGAAAAATTCCAAATATATTATCACATAGCCTGAAAGTAACATAGGCTATATAAATATTAGAAATTCCATTTGGTACTGGAGATATAGCATCAGAGCGGAGGTACCTTCGAAATTTTAAGATTTTGTATGCACATATATATTAATTGGTTATATATAAGCCTTCAAATTTGGATTGTGTCACGGAATTCGGTAAAAAAATAATAATTTGGAATGTGTAACGGAATTTGTTACAAAAATAAATTTTCCAAATTATATTGAAATCGGTTCAAAGAAAAATATAGCTTCCATACATATTTTCGTCCGCTTTCATGTATGCACCAAACACGCTACGTAGCTCCAATTTCAATGAAATTGGGAATGAAAAACGGAATTTGGTACAAAAAAATAGCAAAATTATATTGAAATCGGTTCAGATTTGGTTATAGCTCCCATATATATTTTTTCGCCCGATTTCATTTATTTGATGCACCAAACACACTATAAATCTCTAATTTCAATAAAATTTGGAATGTGTGACGGAGTTTGGTCTAAAATTCCAACAGTAAAAAAGTACACAAGAATTTATTTAAGACTACGATTATCAAGGGGAAGTAGGTTCATATGTATTGCTATATATACTTTGACACAGCCAAAAATAACGTTTTTAGACCCTAGGTCTCTTTGGACGTTTCAGGGCATTTGGAGTCGATCTAGCGATGTTCGTCGGTCTGTCTGGCTGGCTGGTGCGCACAATAAATCTCGAAAGAAGTATGCGGGTTTGTCGAAACTTGGTAGAACTTAGACTATTGTCAAACTTAGATCGAGTTCGGAGATGGCCAATATCGGCTCACTCCTCCTTCTACCTCACCCACAAAAGGTCGAAATGTTCAAAAAATATTTTACTGCACAGAATGAGAAAGGACTTATCCTTTGCATATCCGAATATTTAAATTAATGCTAGGTCAGGTGCGAAAATGTACAATATCGGTCCAATCCATCAACTACCTCCCCCACAAGGGTCAACATTTTGAATAATTATAACTCTTATAAATTGTGATATAAGAGTCCGATTGTCTTTAAATTACACAAATCACAATAATTTTTTTTTAGCAAAAGATCTGGTGTGAAGATGGATCAAATTAAACTCATCATAATATTTTTATTATCCCTAGATCTGGTGTGAAGTTGGGATATATCGGTCTAACCTTTCTGGTACCTCCCCCCACAAAAAGGTCAACATTTTGAATATCCAAAAGCTCACAAAACGCGAAATTAATCTCCGATTTCATTCAGACCTGGTACATCTCAATATTTCTGACAACACAGGGTATGTTATACAGATTTTAGAGATCGAACCATTCATTCTTGTACCTCCCCCACAAAGGGTCTAAGTTTTGAATAACCAAAACGATTCTAAAATCCCAAATTTCACATGTCCCATTATTTCTACTAACATCTGTGAAGATGGGATATATCAGTCTACCCCTTCTGGTACCTCCCCCACAAAGGGTCCACATTATGAAACTCATAAAACGCGTAATAATATCCGATTCTATTCATTATATTCTATTCAAACTTGCCACATCTCCATAATTTTTTCAACACAAGATCTGTTATAAAGATGGTAGAGATTGGACCATTTCTTCTGACAACCCCTCCACATAGGGTTCAAGATTAAAAAAAAAATAAAAAAGGTGTAACTTCGGCCGGACCGAACATTGAATACCCTCCACCATTTGGAAGGAGCTTGAAAAATGTCAAAAAAAAAACTTCAAGACGTGGACCTGCTTACGAAATTTTGTCATAGGCTGTAGTACCCATTACGAACTTGAAATACCAAATTTGTTACAATTCCGCTCAACAAATCATCAAAATACCGAATATCGGGAGGTGCCGTTATGGGCTATAAGAAAACGTGGACCGACATGGCCCATTTACGACATCGTTAGATCGTCTTAGAATTTTACGCTGATCCAGAATATATATACTTCGTAAGGACAATTATAAATTTTTCTAAGAGTCACAAACGGAATGACAAAGTTAATATACGCTCCATAGAATGGTGGAGGGAATTTTAATTAAGAAAATCAAATATATGAAAAACGTATGTGGAATAGTGTTTTTCTTCATCTTGCAAATGTATGTTATGTTAGAAGGTCAATATTCACAAAAGCCATAAGGTAGCCATGTTGTGTGATTAAATTTTAATATTCCAAATTTTATTAAAATCAAATTTCTATTCTCGTAGATAAATTAATTTTACATACAATAGTTTCCAAGCACTTCCTACAAAAATTAAATCATATTTTTGGCATAAACTTCATATTCCCGGTTAGGTCCTGTTTACGATTTCCTGCGGTATATTTTTATTTAAATATTTCCTAGGGAAATATTTACAACATTTGTCGCAGCCATTTATCTTTATTACGCACCGGAAAAAATATAAACAAAAAGCTTTACAAAACTTGCTCCCTTAGAAGGAGACTAAAGTAACCACAGTAAAGATTATCACATCCATTTTATAAACGAACTTGACTTTATCATCGCCATTTAGCTGTCGCTTTAAATAAATTCATGATAAATATACCAACATCAGGCACAATTTAAAGTTTGGCGAAAAGTGAGAATGGGCGTAGCAGTGATTATGCCACCCCTGATGAATTACAAAGAAATACCTCCAGCAAGCCCTCATAGAATTTGTGGTTATGACAATATAAGTACTGTGATAAAATATGGTATTTTATGTTGGGTTTGCCTAAAACAAGGTCTGAAAAAAACAAGCTAAATTGTTTAAAAATGACTTTGGGAATTTATGACAATATAGCTACGCAGAAAATGTAGCGGAATGAGTAAATGTACTTTATGATATTTATTGGAATTGAAAGAAATTTCCAAGAAAATCGTCTAACAAAATTGTTCATGCCTCTCTTCTCTTTTGGTTTGAAATATTACTAAATACGTACGATATACTGTTATTGTCTTTTATTTAAATTTAACTCATTTTGACGTCACATGGAAGGTTACAGTGAAGTAATGCTATTTTTAGTGTCATGCACTATTAAACGTACCAAATCGGAAAAGGCTCATTGAAGAACACATACAAATAGAAAGTTATTGAAAAAAGTGAAAACCCCAGATCCACGTGTTTATTTGAATTCAAAGGCTAGTTCACACGTGTTTCAGTTGTAATTCAAACGATTTTAGTTGTGGTTCATAAGATTTGATGCGATGTGCCAAGTTTAGACTATATCGACTACTTCCTTCACTTTATATGAAATATGTGATAATCTTTAGAAAATGTTGAAATGTGCGCGAGGTACCTGATGTTGTAGACCGAGGTATTCTATTTTCACACTTCATCTAATACAGATAAAAATACTGGTATGGGCAAAATTACAAGAAAATCCAACATTTATATCCAATTTTACTCGAAATCATAAGTTTCGATAAATTTCCGTATTCTTCTCAAATATTTAGATATAGCAAGTTATAAAGAATCTCGCAAATAAAAGTATTAAAAAACCCTTTTTGGTGAAGTACCAGAAGGGGTTCGCAGATATATTTCATATTCACAACAGATATTGTGTGAAAATAATTGGATGTGTGAAATATGAGGAGAACCGGATGCTTATTTCGGATTTTATATTTGTTTTGGTTATTCAAAAAGTTGACCCTTCTTCGGGGAGGTACGAGAAGGAATGGTCCGTATCTACCATCTTTATAACAGATCTTGTGTTGATAGAAATATTGAGATGTACCAAATCTGAATAGAATCGGATGGTAATTTCACTTTATGAGCTTCATGGTTATTCAAAATGTTCATCCTTTTGTGGGGGAGGTACCAGAAGGAGTGGACCGATATATTCCATCTCCAGACCAGGCCTTGAGTTAATAAAAATAATGTAATGTGTGCAATTTAAATACAATAGAACTCTTACACCACATTTTATAAAAGATACAATTATTCAAAATTTTGAACTTTTGTGGGGGAAGTACTTGATGGAGTGGACCAATATTGTCCATTTTCGCACTTGACCTAGCACTACTGCAATTTTTAGGATTTGCAAAGTTTGCACAAAAGTCGAAGGAACATTCTCTTTCTATGAGGTAAATTATTTTCTTTGAAAATTTGGAGTTTAAAGAACGTCATAAAATGATTTGAAATTTTAATCAATTAATTTTGGCCTCCTGGGGAAGTGCAAGAAAAAATGTATCCACATATTCCATGTTTGCAATTTATCGGAGACTTATATGAGACTAACAAGTGCCTACCACTTCGTCAGCGAAAAGTCCATTTTAAAATTTTAGATTCGTACCAACAGCTTGTGTTTGGCCTTTGTTAATCAAAACTTTATACATTGTTTTAAATATTTAGACCTTCAATGTTAGTTATATTATTCAAGTTTTTCCTTGTCCGGAAGGAATAATAGGAAAATGTTTACCTTTTACACCAAAAAATTCTCAAAATCTTCCTTATTCAATTTTACCGTGAAGGATATTAGTATTACCATCACAGAATCAACACATATCCAATTTTTCTGTCCAAAATCATGTCATCGTCTACATATGTAAACCCCAGAAAACAACAGTGCCCTCAATATGAAATTTCAGAATTTCAATTCACTCAATAACAAATTTAAGAACATTTAGGCATACCCAAAAGAATCTACACCTCTTCATCCAATTATAGTACGCAATTCCAAAATCACAACCAGATAGCAACATACCTCAATGTCAAATTTCCACACTCCAGCTCTATTTCTTCACCCAATACTGAATTTAGTACCATTTAGTACTTTTCGAACAAATACAGTACGTATTTCCAAAACCACCTACACATAAACTACAGACACCAACAGTGACATCTATATCAAATGTCGAGATCCCAGCTCTATTCCTTCACCTAATACTAGATTCAGTACCATTTAGTAGTTTTCGCACAAATATAAGACCCATTTCCAAACCACCGCCAAATCTCAAACACAGATACCATCAATAGTCTAAATATCAAATTAAAGAATTTTATGCCTATCCCTTCATCCTATACCAAATATAGTACCATTCAGTACTTTTCGTACAATTATAGTGCTCGAATTTAGTACATCTACCATACACTCCATCAGTTACTCTCATTCCAAATTTTAGAATTCTAGCTCCTTCCGATTGTCCAATACAAAGTTTTAAATTTTTAGTACATTTCACTACTTTTCGTACACTTTTAGTACGAATTTTCTAAATTCTTTTTTTCTTTTTTTTTTTGGAAAATCTTTTTTTTTGTGGGCGATTTACTGGAAAGAATAGTCCGATATTTTCTATTTTCAGGCTTTCTCCAACGTAGACAAAAATATTGGTGTAGGAAGAAATGAAGAAAATCGTACAGTGATTTCCCACTTTTAGGTTGTTATAATTATTTAAAATTTTAATATTTTGTGAGAAAATGGCAGGAATTAAGAGTACCAATATTATCCTTTGTCAAAAGTGACCTAAACCACAATCGGTCGACATTTTCACTCCATCAAGTGCCTCCCCCACAAAGCGACAACATTTTAAATAATTATAACTCTTATAGAAGGTGATGTAAAAGTCCGATTGTCTTTAAATTATACACATCACAATATTTTTATTAATCCAAGGTCTGACGTGAAGATGGGATATATCGGTCCAATCCTCCTGGTACCTCCCCCACAAAGTGTCAAAATTTTAAATATCCATGAAGCTCATAAAACGGGAAATTAATATCCGATTCCATTCAGACATGGTACATCTCAATATTTCCATCAACACAAGATATGCTATAAATATGGTAGAGATCGGACCATTTCTTCTGGTATCTCGCGCATATAGGGTTCAAGATTTGAAAAAACAAAACGCTTAAAGGCAGCAAAGTAAACATCCAAATCTCTTTCGCATAAAATTGGATATAAATGTTCGAGTTTCTTGTAATTTTGCCCATACTAATATTTTTATTCGAATTAGATGAAGTATGAAAATGGAATACTTCGTACGACTATATCTAGTAACTCACGCACATTTCAACATTTTCTAAAGTGAAGAAAGTAGTCGATATAGTCATTTAGGTCCGATGCGAAATGGACAATATTGTCCTATTCCTTCGGAACTTATTCTATAGCGGGTCAAGAATTTAAATAATCACAACAGAAGTCAAAATATATTTAAATAATCGAACATTGGCATACCCTTAGCCAAATCAAAATACCGCATATCGGGAAGTGTCGTTATATTGAGGCTATACAAAGACATGGACCTGCATACGAAATTTTTTGTCGGAGGCGGTATTACCCATTAAGATCTTCCAATACGAAATTTGAAACAATTCCGGTCTCTAATACCATAAAAATACAGAATATTGGGAGGTACCTTTATGTGGGGCTATACGAAAACGTATATAGACATGACTAATTTACGAACTTGCCAATAGTCAGGCAAAATACACATTTGTGCAAAATTTTAGTCTTCTATCTCAATTCATTTGAAATATACCGTGATTAAAATAAATAACCAGGCGAATTTAGAATTTTACGCTGATCAAGAATATATATACATTATTGGGTCATGAGTATCTCGATAAGTTACATACGGAATGACAAAGTTAATATACCATCCATAGTATGGTGGAGGGCATAACAATTTAAGCTAGTAATAAGACTGGCATAAGACTTAAGGTCTTTTACTTGTTTTAATATCTTTACATTTTTCTAAATCAGACTTTTCTCCATTACTTTACCATATTATTTTCTGACATTATCAAGGATAATTTAAAGCTAATTTTTTTCCACATAGAAAATATCCAAGTCTTGTAACAAAATAACATACAATAACATTGTCCTGGGAAACAATGATTGCTAATTATCCTGATGGCTATCTATTGCTACACACATCCGTATATTGTTAATTTTGGGAAAAGTTTCGAAACTGAAGACAAAACTTCACTCTTATATATGAATATAATGAGTATGGTGTTGTGAACGACAATTATTGCCATGTTAAGAAAACTACCAAAGTTTTGCTGGCCACTAATAGCTGTTTCCCCCATTGTTTGTGGATCCTTGAAATTATTTTGACACACATTGTAATTATTTGTTAATAAAAATATTTGTTGCTGTTTTATCCACAGCAAGGACTTTATGTGGCACAAACATTTAATTGAAATAGAAATTCATATGCCATTTCTTTGCCGGTTGTTAAATAAGTTAGGGAAAAAGTAATTATGGTTTTATATGCAGTTACTTAAATGTTATTGCCAAGGAAAGGCCAATACTCATTCAAACAGGCAGACAGACACAACACCAGGCCAACTGAAGCCAACAGATGTTGCAAAGCTTAATTTTATTACCCTTCATTATCCTTGTGAATTAGGATCCTGCTTCATGTTGATGAGAAATAATTAAATGAATGGTTGCAAATGTATACATATTTATCTTATTTTTACAAATACATAGATACTAATTTATGTTTATACACAACTACTCGAACATATGTTGGAAGATATTTTAGACTTAAAAAGCAATTCAAAAGGACTAAATAAATTAATACTTAAAAAGTTAAAAAGGTCATGTCTTTGTGTAAAATATATATGTAAAATAGTGATAAATATGTCATGCTGTGTGTATCTTAGAAGTTTGTAAACAAGAAAATATAATCTGAGCTTGTCACACAATTTAAATTTGTAATACGGACAATTTTTTTTTCTTTAGGGATTAAATGTTGATAGACGTGTTTTATTAAAAGATCGCTTTTAAAAAATTCCAATATATGGATAAATAATGACATGAATTAGAATATAAAATTTTTTTTAATTCCTGCTTTCAAAATTATTCTGCATAAACCTATTTTAAAGGACTAGATCCATGTTTCAATAAAGAAAATTCACCACTTTACCAGCTAGCACGTTCCCTGAAATGCTCCCACACTATTATCATGACAATACGATGTTAGTGAAGCGTCTCAAAACTAGCTTCATTTATATAACATTTATAATACCCTAGAGAGGGTATATA
The DNA here is from genome assembly GCF_030504385.1 of Musca domestica. NCBI lineage: Eukaryota > Metazoa > Arthropoda > Insecta > Diptera > Muscidae > Musca > Musca domestica. Next base: position 18,880,400 of record NW_026712435.1, read on the forward strand.
TCATATGATACGGTCAAAACGTGCCTAGTCGAAATAATATTTTTATCAACCCAAGGTGTGGTGTTAAGATGGAATATATCGGTCCGCTCCTTCTGGTAACTCCACCACAAAAGGTCGAAATTTTCAAAAAAAAAAAATTGCACAGGAAGAGAAACGATAATCCGATTTTGCTCAAACTTTATAAATCCTAATATTTGCGCCAGGTGTGAAAATTGACAAAATCGGTCCATCAAGTACCTCTCCCACAAAGGGTCAAAATTTTGAATAATTACAACTCTTATAAAATGTGATGTAAGAGTTCGACTGTCTTCAAATTTCGGACATTAACATATTTTTATTAACCCAAGGTCCGCTATCTCCCCAAAAAGGTCGAAGTTTTCAAAAGAAAAAAATATTTTCTGTACAGAAAGAGAAGAAATCATCTGATTTTGCTCCAACTTTCCAAATCCTCATATTTGCGTCAGTTCTAGGTCAGGAGTAAAAATGAATAATACCGGTCCACTCCACCACAAAGGGTAAACATTATGAATAATTATAACTCTTATAAAATCCCAATATTTTTATAAACCCAAGATCTGGTGTTAAGATGGAATATTTTGGTCCACTCCTTGTGGCATTTTGAATATTGATTAAGCTCTTAAAACGCGAAATTAACATCCGATTCCATTTAGACTTGGCACATCGGAATATTCCTATCAACACAGGATCTGTTATAAAAACGGTAGAGATCAAAATTTTGAATAACCAAAATGTTTATAAAATCCGAAATAAACAATCGCTAACTTGTGTCGAAAGTTAGATAAAAGTATTGACGATTGTGATCCCTTGTACGTGAGGTACCCCAAGGGGTTCACAGATATATATCATCTCCACAACAAATATTGTGTTAGCAAAAATGGTTGGGATGTGTGAAATTTGAAGAGAGTATGATGCCTTATTTGCTTATTTTTCAAAATGTAGACCCTCTGTGGGGGGAGATACCAAAAGAAATGGTCCGAACTTCATGAATATTCAAAATGTTGACCCTTTGTGGGGGAGGTTAACCTTGGGTTAAAAAAAATTGTGATGTGTGTGGTTTGAAGAATATAGGACTCTCACATCACATTTTATAAGTGTTATAGTTAATGGGGGAGGTATCAGAAAGAGTGGGCTGATATTGTCCATTGTCGCATCTGACCTAGAACTGATGCAAATATTAGGATTTGCAAAGTTGGAGCAAAATTGGATCATCATTTCTCTCTCTCTGTGCAGTACAATATTATCTTTAAAAAAATCGACCTTTTGTGGGAGAGGTACCAAAAGGTGTTGACAGAAATTGCCCATCTCCGAACTCGATCCAAGTTTGATAATAATATTACGATGTACCATGTTTGGCCCAAATCGAGAGTTATCGTGCATACCAGCCAGGCAGATGGACGGACATCGCTAAATCGACTCCAAAAATTGTCCTGAAACGGATTTGGTGAAAGAAACGTAGGGTCTAAGACCGTTATTTCGATGAGGCACGTTTTGGTCGTATCAAATGATATATATCATCTCTGACCATTTTGCGTAGTGTATAAAAAGATCTGCTAAAAAATTTGGCTAAATTCACAAAAATACCAAATATTCAGAGGAACCGGCTAGCGAGCAATAAAAGGAATAATGAGTCTATTCCAACAGTCTCCTGTCACAGAAGATAGAACCCATTACAAACTCTTCATACTAAATTTTAAACGATTCGAATGTTTAAAATATCAAATTTAGAAAAGTGCAGAACATGAGGGGCTATAGCAAAATGTGAATCTATATAGGCAATAATCGGAACCAGGAGGTAGAAGCCGTTGCGAATCTTAAGTACCGAATTTCTGGGCGAGGTACAGTTATATGGGGGCTATAAGAAAATTGGACCTATATTGACCACAGTTAAAAACGTTATGTATCGAATTTCGGTAAGTACCGTTACATGAGATCTACAGGAAACCGTGGGACTACATGGACAATGTCACAATGCCACAAGAAGTAGAACCCGTTATAAAATCTATGAACTGAAATATAATCAATTCCATTTAGACATGTGGTTTAAGTTCCTAAAATATCGAGAAATACTGTTATATGGGAGCTATACGAAAACGTGGACCGACATGGCCCATTTACGAACTTTACAAATGTGTGCAAAATGTTAGCCTTCCTCCAAAGATAGCGTGATTACAACAGAGAGACGGACATTGCTTAATCGACTTAGAATGTTGTTTACGTTAAAAATATATACCCTGTTGGTTGTAATATGAGTATTTTGAGGAGTTACCAACGGAAGGACAAAGTATATATACCCTCCATAGTATGGTGGAGGGTATAACAAATTAACTGCTCTAATTGACACCATCCAATTGTAATTGAAAATTCATTTCCTAATCATCAACTTGATTTTTGATATTTCAAAAAGCGTATATATTTATTATACCCTACACCACAAGGTGGTCAGGGTATTATGTCTTTGTGCATTTGTTTGTAACAGGCAAAAGAAAACGAGATAGAACCATAGTTCTTTTTGATGATCTGCATAGAATCACATTCTGAGTCGATTTATGCATGTTCGTCCGTCCGTCTGTCCATGTATTTTTGTAAACAAAGTACATTTCGTATTTATTGCCCTATCCAGATGAAATTTTGCACAAATCATTTGTTTGGCCCAAGGACGAACCCTATGGAAATTGGAGATAATCGGTCAAAATTTAGATATAGCTCCCATATATATCTTCGTCCGATTTGGCATTTATTTTGCACCAAACGTGTAATATCAGTCCGAATAGTATGGAATTTTACATGTACGATCAGATTGGACCTGAAAATAAGTATGCCAAATTTGATCGAAATCGGTTCAGATATAGCTATAGCTCCCATATATATTGTTCATCCGATTTGTTATTTTTGTCCTCCGCAGCCGTAATATGCACTCTGTAACAACGATATTCAAGGAAATATATCAAATACAGCTCAGAAATATCTTTGCCAAATTTTATCGAGATCGGTTCCGATTTGAATATAGCTCCCATATATAACTTCGTCCGATTTACCTTTTATTGTACACCAAACTTCTAATATTTGTCCAAATGGGATGGAATTTTGCACTTACGACCTAATTGAGTCTAGAAGCTAGTATGTCAAATTTGGTGAAGATCGGTTCAGATATAGCTATAGCTCCCATATATACTGTTCATCCGATTTGTCATATTTGTTACCCACAGCCGTAATATGCACTCCGTAACAACGATATTCAAGGAAATATATCAAATACAGCTCAGAAATATCTTTGCCAAATTTTATCGATATCAGTTCCTTTTTGGATATAGCTCCCATATATATTTTTATCCGACTTCAAATTAATTGTGCACCAAATGGGCAATACAAGTCCGAATTTAAAAGATACAAATGCTTCGGCATATTTAGTCATTTGAACTTTGAATTATAATTATAATCATAGCGTGTATGATTGAATTCTCCCATTAAAACTTTTAATTGTTATGTGGAGCTCCACTAAATTAGCAAAGTGGTGTAGTGTATCATATAGTCGGCCCGACCGACTTTAAGACTTTCTTTACTGGTTAATATGTTCCTATGTCTAGAAAAAATAATCTTAGACACTGCAAGGCACTCAAAAATATGCTATGCGAAAAATATATAAAATAATTTAAAATTTATTAAATATGCTTGCCATAAATTGAGTTTTGACACATATTCATTCAGGGTTTACCCGACAATCTACATTGAGGAGGCGTTAAATGAAAATTGCACAAAAGTCTGAAATGTCGTAGCATACTTGGTACACAACTTGGTTTTTTTTCAAATTTCTCAACTCGATGCCAAAGGTGTAATAGACGGCAGGCAATAAAGAATGTGGGCTCAGATGTCAGCTAAAACCATAGGGAGGGTAAGAGCTGCTTTTATTATTCTCGCCCAGCTCGTAACTTTATGATAAACGCATGAATATGATAAAGTGTTGAAAGTGAAACTTACTTTCGTCCTTCCATAGCTTAAATGGAGGTTTTATGGTTTTGAATTACGCAGAAGGATGAAAAGAACGAAATATGTACATGCGAAGTGATGTCAGAATTTATTTCGAAACTTTTATCAATAGAACAACACAGTGGAATAAGTAATTGAAAAAAATTGTTGCATTTTTTTTTTTGGTTTGGGTATTTAATGATTGTGGGTGATTTCGAAGAAAATGTTTAATGAAATGTTGATATTTACAGGACATCGGGATAAATGGGACCAATGCCATAAATATTGTTTTATTTTCTTTTTTAAAAATAAAACATTTTAATATTGGTACAATAATAACAAGGTAGGACAGAATGAATTAATTTGAAAAAACACAACCCTGAAGCTAGAGTCCTGTAACAAATTTACCAATATCATATACAACAAGTTGTTTTTATATCCTCCACCATACATAGTATAGAGGGTATATTAAGTTATATTCTTGATCAGTGTAAAATTCTAAGATGATTTAGCCCTGCCCGTCCGTCCGTCTGTTGTAATCACGCCACAGTCATAACGAATAAAGATGGGAAGTTAAATTGTTGCACAGATCAGTCTTTTTTTCTGCAGGCAGGTCAAGTTCGAAGATGGGCTATATCGGTTCACGATATCGTATAGCTCCAAATATAACGGTACCCCCCGATATTGGATATTTTAATGATTATAGCCAAATTTTTCAAAGAAATTGTCCGAAAAATCCAGAAAAGACGTTCCTTCTGAGTATTTTACCCCCTGGAAGAGTATTGTTTATATAGGTCCACAATATCGTATATAATGGTAACTCAAAATATTCGGTATTTTGATGATTTTAATTACATTTTTTAAATGGAATTGACTAAAAATCATATTAGAAGTTCTCTCTAAGAACTAGACTCCCTGGAGAGAAATGTCTATATAGGTCCACGACATTGTATAGCCTCTATATAACATTACCTTCCAATATTCGGTATTTTGATAATTTTAGCGACATTATTAACCGGAGTGGTTTCAAATTTTGTATTTGAAGTTCGTAATGGATGCTACAGCCTAAGACAGAAAATTGTATGTGCAGGTCTACTTCTTCATATAGCTCCCATATAACGGTACCTCCCGATATTCGGTATTTTGATTATTTTAATGGCATTATTCACCGGAATTGTTTCAGATTTCGTATTTAGATTTTGTAATGGGAACTACAATCTGTGCCAAAAAATGGCCTGTGCAGGTCTTCGTATAGGCCCCATATATCAGTACCTGCCTATATTCGGTATTTTGACGATTTTAGGTACAATATTCATCGAAATTGTTTGAAATTTCGTAGTTAAAATTCCTAATAGGTGACAGAAAATTGTCAATGCAGTCCAGATCTTCGTATAGCCCGATATAACGGTACCTCCCTATATTCGGTATTTTAATAATTTTAGCTACATTATTCACCAGATTTTTCAAAGTTCCGTATTTTAATATTGCAATGGCTTATGACAAAAGTTTCCTATTTTCGAATTTTTAACGGATTTTATTTTTATTTTGCAAAATATAATATAATAAGGAATAAAGCTGAAATCTTTCAATTTGATATAGCTGTCACTCATGGTGTATGTGGTTAATACATGGAGGTGGTTTTGGAAATGTATAGCATAATTTCCCGAAAAGTATTAAAATGTACTAAATTTGGGATTGGATAAAGGTATAGAGCTGAAATCCTGAATCTTGAAACAGATGTCACAGTTGTTGTCTGTGGTCAAGATATGGAAGTGGTTTTGCAAATCTGCACTATTATTGTACGAAATGTACCAAGTGGTATTAAATTGGTTATTGGGTGAAAAGAATGAAGCCACAATCCCAAAATTCGATATTGAAATCTCTGTTGATATCTGGGGTTGAGATATGGAGGTTATTTTGGAAATGTGTACCATAATTGTACGAAATGTACTAAATTTGATGTTGGATGAAGGTATAGAGCTGAAATCCTTCAATTTGATATAGATGTCACTCTAGATGACTCTGTTTAAAATTTGGCGGTAGTTTGGAAGTGCCTCCTATATTTGTATGAAATGTACAAAATGGTACTAAAATTGGTATTGGGTAAAGGCATAGAGGTGGAATCTCGAAATATGATATTAGGGCCTTCCTTGATATCTGATATCCGCAAAGAAAGGTCAAAATTGTCAAGGAAAGTAAATATCTTCAAACTTCATATATTTTTAAATATTTTTTCAGCCCACAATAGGTCAAAATTCTGGTTAACAGTAATAATTAATTATATACATATCCGATATTTTTATACCCTACACCACATAGTGGTAAGGGTATTATGTCTATGTGCATTTGTTTGTAACATGGAGAAGGATGCGAGATAGACCCAAACTTACTTTTGAGGATCTCCATAGAATCACTTTCTGAGTTAAATTATGCATGTCACTCCGTCTGTCCATGTATTCTTGTGAACAAAATGCAGGTCGCATTTATTATTCGATTGAGATGAAATTTTCCAAATAACATTTGTTTGGCCTAAGGACGAACCCTATTGAAATTGGAGATAATCGGTAAAAATTTACATATAGCTCCCATGTATATCTTCGTCCGATTTGCCTTTTATTGTGCACCAAACGTGTAATATCAGCCCGAATTGTATGGAATTTTGTTCCCATATATATTGTTCATCCGATTTGTAATTTTTGTCCTGCCGCAATATGCACTCTGTAACAACAATATTTGGGGTAATATATCAAATGCATCTCAGAAATACCTTTGCTAAATTTTATCGAGATCGATTCAGATTTGGATATAGCTCCCATATATAACTTCTTCCGATTTACATTTTATTGTACACCAAATATCTAATGTTTGCCCAAATGGGATGGAATTTGGCACATGCGGCCGAATTGAGTCTATAAGGAAGTATGTCAAATTTGGCGATCGGTTCAGATATAGCTATAGTTCCCATATATATTGTTCATCCGATTTGTTGAATTTGTGCCCCACAGCCGTAATATGCACTCCGTAAAAACGATATTCAGGGAAATGTATACAAATACAGCTCAGAAATATCTTTGTCAAATTTTATCGAGATCGGTTCAGATTTGGATATAGCTCTATATATCTGATTTCAAATTAATTTTGCACCAAATGGGCAATACAAGTCCGAATTTAAAAGACACAAATGCTTCGGCCCATTAAGTCCTTTGAACTTTAAATAATAATTATAATCATAGCGAGTATGATTAAATTCTCCCATAAAAATTGTTATGTGGAGCTCTACTAAATTAGCAGAGTGGTGTAGGACTTTCTTTACTGGTTATTAAATGAAGCATATTGTATTATTTTTATCATATCATCATATTTTGTTTTAAAATGCAATTTATAGGATGACTTTTCTGGGTACAAATTTGCCACATCGCAATTTTTATATCAGACTTTGATCAGGTGCCAATACGGGCAATATTGGACCTCTCCTCGCCTTTGAGAAGAACATTCCACTGGAAAATATACTGAAAAGCATTGCAATACCTCAAATCTGTACAGATTAAACGTAATCAATGTGAACCCTAAAATACAAATTATTGCCTCATTTTGTTAAGAAAAGTGGTCAAATCCTTCAAAATCCTTTGATTTGGGAAGTGCCGTTATTTTTATGTTTATGGGTCTTTGTTGTTCTCTAACGATCAAGAAAACTTCATCCAGGATTATTTCTTCAATTTAGTATGAGTTTCTTATAGGGATAGGATCCTCGACATTCACATTCTTATTCAAATAATCGAATTCACATCAATTCAACCACTGTACGCTGGCGTTGCCTCGAATAACAAGGGTATCATAAATTTCTATAAATCCATAAGCCCTTTATTGAAATACCAAAATTTCTTCGAATGTTTGTCAAAGAAAATTTTGAGAATGTTTTCAACAACAAAGTTCAATCTGACTACAATTAAAAAGTTTGCCACTTTACCAAGAGCTTCGTATGGGAAAACTTGTTATAAATGATTAAAAATATGTATGCTCGCGCACACATATGTATGTGTGCATAGCCGTGTAATGGCAAACAAAACATATGGCACACAGACTCAAACACATATGCGCAATACATATCCTTCATATCCTCTTTGGCGTAGTTATGCAAAGATGCGGATGTGTGGGCTCACTTGTGGCATATACGATTTTGTATCAAAAGCCTGGGAGTAATTTCATTTAAGATATGCCAAAGATTAACTCTTGATTGTTGCCATTATGGTACGCCCAACCATCCTCATAAAATTCTACGAAGGAAATAAAATCGAATGCGAATGTGATTGTGAATGTGAAGAGAGTCACAAGAGTCTTGGCAATACAATCATCGGATTGTGTCAACATTGACATTTGCTACTTAAGCTTTAAATCGCTTTCGTTGGCTTTTTCGTTCTTCCAGCATCAGCAATTTCAGCAGTTCGCCATTTTTTTTTTTTTTGTTTTTTTGTCTTTTTTTTTTTTTTTTTTTTTTGTAAATTTGCTTTTCATGAAGATTTTATATAGCCATTTGGTAAGCGCCTACAATTACACCCGGCAAAGAAGTTTCTGCAGGTCATAACGACAGTGATCAGTGTAAATGTTGACTTTTGTGACACATTTGATTACAATTCTCATTGGTATTATTTTAAGAGCTTAAGATTTGTTCGTCTTAATTTTTTTAGTCGTGCGATTCAATCTTTTGTGAGCATATTTTCCTTTATGGTAATTTGAAATCTGCTTGTTCTTCTAATGGCAAGAATAAATGATGTCAATATTTAGTATCTGCTTTTAGGAGGCATGAAGTCAGCAGTATATGTTGCCTACCATGTTTTGTAGTGATATGGGAAATTTAAAAAAAAAAATCTACATAAATCGGCCATAAAATGCCTGAAAAATTTGTTGGAAATGTTAAAAACACATAAAGGCTATGTCTTTATATTGAACGCCAGCAACAATTTGCATTAGCAATTATTTGGGTAATACATTGTCACATACATATATACTAAATACTACGACATGGTTTCATTTCAGTAAGTTATCAATCCATTGAAAATATGTGGCGGGATATGGAGAACTCTGCAAGGTATGGAGAATTTGTTATATTGGATAAGTTTAAAATGTAAAATAATGTTATACCTCTAGTGGTAAGGGTGTGGGTCTTTGGGCATTTGTTTGTAAAATGCAGAAGGAAGCGAGATAGACCCATACTTACTTTTGAGGATCTTCATAGAATCACTTTCTGAGTCGATTTATGCATGTCAGGACGTCCGTCCATGTATTCTTGTAAACAAATTACAGGTCGCATTTATTATCCGATTGAAAAAAAAAATTTGCGAACAATATTTGTTTAGCCCAAGGACGAACCCTATTGAAATTGGTGATAGTCGGACCAGATTTAGATATAGCTCCAATATATCTTCAACCGATTTCGGGTTAATTGTGTTCCAAATAATAAAAATGACCTGGATTTTAGCACATCCAACCGAATTCAGTCTGGAATCAAGTAAATCAAATTTGGGGAAAGTCGGTTCAGATATAGCTATAGGTTCCATTTATATGTTTCATCCGATTCGGTGTTTAAGTCCCTCCCATGCGTAATATTCACTTCACAACAATTATACTTGGTACCAGATATCAGATACAGCCCCGAAAAACCCCTGCCAAATTCTATCGAGATCGGTTCAGATTCGGATATAGGCCCCATATAAATCTTCAACCGATTTCCAATATCACTCCAAAAGTTCCGAAATTTGGTGTATGCCACCAAATTCAGTCTAAAAGCTAATACATCGAATTCGGAAAAAATTGAGTCAGATATAGCTATAGCTCCTATATATAGGTTTCATCCGATTCGGTTTTTAAGTCCCCCACATTCGTAATATGAAGAATGAAGTTTTGTAGAACTCTGTTGTAACTCTGTCTAATTGTATCAAGATCGGTTCAGAATTGGATATAGCTCCCATATATATCTTCAAACGTTTTCGGGTTATGTGCTCCAAATAGCCAATATAAGTCCAAATGACTTGTATTTTGCTACATCCCACCGAATTCAGTCTAGAAGCAAGTAAATAAAATTTGGGGAAGTTCGGTTCAGATATAGCTCCCATATATATGTTTCATCCGATTTGGGTGTTTAAGTTCCTCACATTTTCCAAGTTTTATCGAGATCGGTTGAGATTTGGATATAGCTCCCATATATATCTTTATATCTAACATCAGCCCAAATGGACTGAATTTTGACAATTACGACTGAATTCAATAAACCAGTACTTCAAATTCGGTGTAAACCGGTTCAGATATAGCTTTAGCTCCCATATATATGTTTTATCCGATTTGGGGTTTAAAGTCCCTTGCAAGCGTCATATGCATCCCACAACAATGATCTCAGATTACGACTGCTCTGAAATAAGTGCATTAAATTTTGTCATATATCTCCCATATTTACTTTTTTTGGATATAACTCCCATATATATCCCCAACCGATTTCGGGTTAATAGTGCACCAAATGACCAATATAAGTCCAAAAGTTCTAAAATTTGGTGTATCCGACCGAATTCAGTCTAAAAGCTAATACATCGAATTCGGAAAAAATTGGGAGCTATAGCTCCCATATGTAGGTTTCATTCCCCACATTCGTAATATGAAGTTTGGTATAAGATTTCAGATACAGCATAGAAATAACTCTGCCAAATTGTATCAAGATCGGTTCAGATTTGGATATAGCTCCCATATTCGGACAGATGTAACAAAATTCAGATATAACTGATTTCGGGTTAATTGTGCACCAAATGGCGAATATCTGCCGAAAAGTCCTGAATTTTGTTACATCCGACCGAATTCAGTCTAGAAACAGGTACATCAAATTTGGATAAAATTGATATATCTTTTAATAAACTCCTTCTCATGCACTCTGTAGCAATATTATTTGGTATAAAATATTAAAATGTCTCCATCAAATTTAGTGAAAATCGACTCAGAATTAAATATGCCTCCCATATATTAGTTCCCTCCGAAACCAAGTTATAACCACTCTAAAGCCAAAGGTTGATTGGTGGTATGGTCTACTTCAAAGAAATTCCCAATATAATTTCTTTTGTTACGGGAGCTCTACCAAATATGCATAGCGGTGTAGGGTGTCATACTTTCGACTTTTTCTTACTGGTTAATTTAAAAAATGTTTTTTTTTTATTTATTTTTTTCTTTTTAATTTTCTATTCATATTAAACTTTCACCTTTAAAAAACAACCACTCAAATGAGTACATGTCATTTACATCCATATGACATGTTATAATTTGAATTTGTCTCCAAATGACATGTGACATTTCCTCCCCCAAAAAAGTATACCTTGCAAAAAAGCACACAACAGAGTTCCAGAGTATCATTTCAATTAATAAAGTTTGTAGATGAATGTGTTTTTTGTTCCTTTTTTCCATTTTCTATTGCGTTGTCGAACGAACAACCAACAATGAAATGTTTACACATGTCAGGTTTTTCTATGGAAGCCTGGTAAAATTACAAAAGAAGCTGAATACAGAATGTGAAAGAAAAACAAAAGGAAAAAAATACATACATATGTATATATACAGTGGTGGCCAATACATATGCAACCTGAAATATTCTTTGGAAAAGGTTTTCATTGGCAAAGCTTCCCTTAAAGGCTTAGCATTTAGATAATGTAAACACAAAAATTAGTACTCCAAATGCACAATTTGTTTAGATTGACAACATTTGTTAGTCAAAACTTTTTACGTCGTACTAAGTTTTCAGTCCTTCAAGGTTATATACATTTTTCAGGTTTTTCCCTATTTCCAAATGAATAATCGGACAATATTTACCTTTTACACCAAAAAGTCTTCAAGATATTTCATTTCGAAGTTTAACATATGTAAACCATAGAAACCAACAATGACCTCAATATTAAATTTCGGAATTTCAGCCCTGTGATTTCCCCCATTACCAAATTTAGTACCATTTAGTACTATTATGGTACTCATATCCAAATCAAGCTCCAAACCTAGATCTCTAAAATACAGATACCAGTAGCGACATTCATATAAAATTGTAGGATTCCAGTTCTATCCCTTCACCCAATACCAGATTTAGTGGCATATTTCAGCTCCTTAATTTCCCCTACTACCAAATTTGGTACCATTTTGTACAATTATAGTATGTATATCCAAAACAGGATCTTCGTCTCATCCACAGAAACTAACAGTGGCATCCCTATCAAATTTCAGGATTTCACCTATATTCCTTTACCCAATACTAAATTTAGTAATATGTAGTACTTTTCGTACAATTATAGTACATATTTCCGAAACAAGACCCATATCTTAACCACAGTCACCAACAGTGATATCTTCTTCAAATTTCAGGATATGGGTTCTATTCCTTTACCCAATACTAAACTTAGTACTATTTAGTACTTTTCGTACAATTGTAGTACACATTTCGAAAACCAATTCTATATCTTTACCTCAGATTCAACAGAGACTTCAATATCAATTTTTGGAATTCCAGCTCTTTCCCTTCACCCAATACCCAATTTAGTACCCCTTATTACTTTTCGAACACTTATAGAACATATTTCCAAAACCAACTCCATATCTCAACCACAGACACCAACAGCGACGTGTATATCAAATTTAAGGATTTCCGCTCTAATATCTCCTGTTACCAAATTTAGTACCATTTAATACAATTATCCAAAAACCAGCTCCTTCTCCCAACCGCAGACGCCAACAGAACGCATATCCAAAACGATCCACATCTCTCCCTCCTAGACACCGATAGTAATCCAAAATGAGTACAATTGAGTACACCTCAAATCAGGACCTCAAAATCAAATTTTCTGATTCCAGCGTTATACATTTACTCAATATCAAATTTAGTAACAATTAGTACTTTTTCGTGTAATTTTAGTACTAATTTGTCATTAGTCAGTCATCGCAATATAAAATTTTACTGTTTGAAATCTATCCCTTCACCCAATACCAACTTTATTGGCATTTAGTACTTTTCGAACAATTATAGTACGTATTTTTATAACAATTTCTCTTTCTCAACTACAGACACCAACATAAAATTTTAGGATTTCAGGTCTAATTTCTCACATTACCAAATTTAGTAGCTTTATTACAATTAGTGGCATCCGTATCAAATTCCAAAATGTCGGCTCTATTTCTTCACCCAATATCAAATTTATTGCTATTTAGTGCACGTCGCTCAATTATAGCACCTCCATATCTCGATCCCAGATACCAACGGAGACCTCAATATCAAATTTCGGGATTCCAGCTCTATCACTTCACCCAATATCCAATTTAGTACCACTTAGTACTTTTCGAAGAATTATAGTGCAAATTTCCAAACCCATCTCCATATCTTAACCTTAGATACCAACAGTGGCATCTATATAAAATTTCAAGATTGCGGCTCTATTTCTCCAGCCAATACCAAATTGAGTACCATTTAGTACTTTTCAAACAATTATAGTACACATTTCAGAAACAACCTCCAAAAGTCCAGGCTACACACGAACAATGATCGTCAGATTTGAAGCACTACCTATTCAACTAATGTCAAATTATACCAAATATAGTTCTATTTAGTACTTTTCGTACATTTGTAGTACACAATTCCAAAACCACCTACCTACACAAAACAAAATTTCAAAATTTCAGCTTCATCCGTTCACCCAAACCGTTTCAAATATAGTACCATTCAGTACAGTTCACAAACTTAGTACACACTTCCAAAACCACCTTCTTATATTAAAATTATTTTCCAACTTTGATTCTCTTACCGAATTTATAGTTTTTAGCTCATATAATATCCAATGGTACCACTTTTGAAGTTTAGTACAATTTTAGAACTTAACCATAAAGTTTGAATTTCCGATAACGCTTTGGTACATCTATCTCTTTATCTATTTAAATATAGATATTTTGATGTTTTCATCACGTTTTTACATTGAGTTTTTTAAAGCAAAGAAATAGTCTATTTTAAAATAGCCATAACTCCTTAAATATTGACATTTCGGTATTTTCAGCACGTTTTTGCATTGAGTTTTTAAAGCAGAGAAATAGGCTATTTCAAACTGACCATAATTCCTTAAATATTGACATTTCGGGGGTTTTAGCAAGTTTTTACATTAAGTTTTTAAAGAGGAAAAAATAGGCTATTTCAAAATGGCCATAACTCCTTAAATATTGACATTTTGGGATTTTAAGCACGTTTTTACATTAAGTTTTTAAAGAGGAAAAATAGGCTATTTTAAAATGGCCATAACTCCTTAATTATTGTCATTTCGGGGTTTTTTATATTGAGTTTTTTAAAGAAGAGAAATAGGCTATTTTGAAATGGCACTTCATCAGTGTCTCTCATTCCAAAATTTTGAATTCTAGCTCATTCTGTTTGTCCAGCAAAAAGTATTCAGTTTTTCGACATTTTAAAATTTTTCGTATCATTTCCAACTCATTTCAAAAAACTTGCCTTATCACACGCCTACGCACCAAGACTCACCCTCATTGGAAAAAGTGGAGGGTGGTATAATGTCAAAACTTATTGGCAGGACATTGATAAAAGACAACCTGACGAGAAGAATCTGGAAGCTGCAACAGTGAACAACAAATTGCTAATTTACATTAATAGTGACACACTATTTTCAGAACGTTTAACAGTTGGTCCAAGGATTGCCCATATTTTTCCCAGGTGCTGCTTGGACTTTCTACTGGCAATCTATCCTAATTTTACCTGAAGAGGCAATATGCGAATTAATTAGTTTTTGAAACATATCTTTTAAATATCTATAGTGGCCCTAACCGATTTTATTATTTCCTCGTAGGTTTCTTTTGAAATACAACTAAAGCAGTTATAAACAAATAAAAAAATTATAGATATTTATTGATTATGATATTTCCAAAATGATTTAAAACTTGTATCTATATGTGTTCAAGAACATATTTGAGAAAGACAAACAATACAGAGACCATTGACAATATTGGGATATTGTCAATGGAAAAAATACTAATTTGATTGTAGCAAATTCGAAGGACTACCAAAGAAATATTTGCCATTTTTTGTGGCTTATTTTTAAATCACCACCCCCCCCCCCCCCCCCCCCCTATGTCAAACATTTTTTAGGGCCACAGACAAAGAAATTGATTGTCAACGATGTGTATAAATATTTCATCATTTATTGGTCCTACAAAATATGACAAATGTTCAAAGCTAATCATTACACCCAAAGGAACCGTAATCAAATAAGAAAATTGCTATGGGAAACAGTATGCATTCTTTTGAGTAGCCAACAATTCAATAGAACAAATCAATATGTAATACCCTTACCTATTTCAAACTTTAATAAAGTTTTGAGGAAATAATAAATATATAAAGTCTTTTAATTTTCAGTAATTGAAGAAGAAATTTGAATTTACAGGAAAAATATGCATTGGCTGTCTGGATCCTTTATAAAGAAACCCAGTAAAGAATGTCCTAAAGTTGGGCGGGCCCGACTTTATGATACCTTACACCACTTTGCTAAGTTAGTAGAGCTCCACATAACAATTAAAAGTTTTTTATAGGAGAATTCAATCATACCCGCTATGATTATAATTATAATTTAAAGTTCAAAGGACTAAATATGCCGAAGCATTTGTATCTTTTAAATTAGGAATTGTATTGCCCATTTGGTGCAAAATTAATTTGAAATTAGATTAAGATATAAATGGGAGCTATATCCAAATCTAAAACGATCTCGATAAAATTTGGCAAAGATATTTCAGAGCTGTATTTGATATATTTCCCTGAATATCGTTGTTACGGAGTGCATATTACGGCGTTTGGTAAAAAATACAACAAATCGGATTAACAATATATATGGGAGCTATAGCTATATCTGAACCGATCTTCACCAAATTCGGCATACTAGCTTCTAGACTCAATTCCGTCTTATGTGCCAAATTCCATTCCATTTGGGCATATATTCGACGCTTGGTGCACAATAAAACGTAAATCGGACGAAGTTATATATGGGAGATATATCCAAATCTGAACCGATCTCGATAAAAATTAGCAAAGGTATCTCTGAGATGTATTTGATATATTTCCCCAAATATTGTTGTTACAGAGTGCATATTACGGCTGCGGAGGACTAAAATAACAAATCGGGTGAACAATATATATGGGACCTATAGCTATATCTGAAGCGATCTTCACCAAATTTGACATACTACCTTATAGACTCAATTCGGTCGTATGTGCCAAATTCCATCTCATTTGGGTAAATATTAGACGTTTGGTGCACAATAAAAGGCAAATCGGACCAAGATATATATGGGAGCCATATCTTAATTTTTACCGATTATCTCCAATTTCAATAGGGTTCGTCCTTGGGCCAAACAAATGTTGTTTGGAAAATTTCATCTCAGTCGGATAATAAATGCGACCTGCATTTTTTTCACATGAATACATGAGCAGACGGACGGACGGACAGATGGACTGACATGCACAAATCAACTCAGAAAGTGATTCTATGGAGATTCTCAAAAATAACTATGGGTCTATCTCGCTTCCTTCTCCATGTTACAAACAAATGCACAAAGACATAATACCCTTATCACTATGTGGTGTAGGGTATAATGAAACGTATGGGAACTAAATTTTTTTCTTTGTGGTGTAGTGCACATTACTCATGTGAGGGACTTAAAACCCCAAAACGGATGAAACATATGTATAGGAGCTATAGGTATATCTCAACCGATTTTCACCAAATTGAAAGTATTTATTTGTAGGATGAATTCAGACGGAATTTACATAGATTCAGTTCATTTCATTTAGTTAGTAGCTGTGGTTCGGTATTCTTTATTTTAGCACCTGAACTTGAACTGAACCCTTTCTTGTTTTATACGGAAAATTATTTTCTGTGAAAATTACGC
This sequence comes from Musca domestica, assembly GCF_030504385.1. Lineage (NCBI taxonomy): Eukaryota > Metazoa > Arthropoda > Insecta > Diptera > Muscidae > Musca > Musca domestica. The sequence continues at coordinate 18,897,326 of NW_026712435.1, forward strand.
ACTTTTGTGGAGGGGGAACATGAGGGAGAGGACCTATATTGTTCATTTTCGAACTCGATCTAAGTTTGACAATAATTTTACCAAGTTTGGACCAAATCGAATACTCCCTTCTAGAGTTATCATGCGCACCAGCCAGCCAGATAAACAGACAGACGGACTGACGGACTACCCTACATCAACTACAAATGTCCTGAAACGGATTTGGTTTAAAGATACCTAAGGTCTAAAACCGTTATTTCGATAAGGCACGTTTTGGCCGCATTAAATGATATATACCCTCAGAATCGGTTCAGTTATAGCTATAGCTCCCATATATATGTTTCATCCGATTTTAGGTTTCTTGTGCACCAAATGATTAATTCAGTCCAAATGGCGTGAATTTTGGCACTTCCGACTGAATTGAGTATAGAAATAAGTACATTAAATTTGATGAAAATCGGTTCAGATATAGCTTTAGCTCCCATATATATGTTTCATCCGATTTGGTGTTTAAATCCCTCAAATTCGGAAAATGCAGGGTGCAAGAATAATATTTGGTACTAGATATCAGATACAGCCAAGAAATAGCTGTTTTCAATTTTATGAAGATCGGCTCAGATTTGGATATAGCTCCCAAATAGCTAATATTAGCCCAAATGGAGTGAATTTTCGCAATTCAACCGAGTTTAGCATAGAAGCAAGAATTTCAAATTAGCTCCCATATATATGTTTCATCCGACTTTGTGTTTAAATATCCAACTTTCGGAATATGCACTCTACCATAATCATAGAGCTCAGAATTGCGAAAACTCTACTGAAAATGAATAGTGGTGTAGGGTATCATAAAGTCGGCCCTGACCGACTTTTAACCATTCTTTACTGGTTTACATCAGGGATCAATTATTTCAATTACATGTCTTACAGTTATGTCCATATAAGATGCAATTTGGTTTTGATTGCATGGCAACTTTTGGCCCAACCTGTATATTATCGGCGTACTTGGTTCTCCATACTCTTAAACTGACATAAAACGAAATTTAGATTTAAACTTGCCTTACAAATTGGATTTTGGCAGAATTAACATTTATTTCATTTATGTGATCAAGTAGCTTGTTGTCAAGTGATAACAGCATTCTCAAAAGGAGTGTTGTCATCTAGACAACTGCCGAAAAGGGGAAAGAAAATACAATGGTATCAAAGATTAATCCACAATTCACCAAAAAAAAATCAAATCAAAAAGCGAAAAGGGAAATAAAAGGTTGTTGATAAACGAAAACGGTATCCCAATAAGAAACAACACAGAACTTCTTCACAAAGATCAGAATATAAATCAAGGTATGTAATCCCAAGTAAACTGATGTTATGCCTCCACACACACACACAGAGAGACCTTTCTATTTACACACAAATTTATTTGCCGAAGGTATTAGCCAATAACTTTGATATTCAAACAGAACAGCAAGGGTCCTGCATAATTTTGCGGCAAATGAATTCAAGTATCGAACAAAATAAAATGAATGTTCAAAGGTCTACCTGTACGAAATGAACTTAATAATATTAAATTCATTTAGTTTATCGATATGCCTGTATGTTGGCCGGCCATTGTCCCTGGGTTTTGTTTTGTTGAAAAATAATATTAACATCCTTTTTGGGGATATTTGTGTATAACGCCCCGGAGGCAACATTTAATATACAATGGAATTTACAACAAATAAACTTACCCGAATTCTTCGCATGGCCTGTACAATCTCAGCACGTGTGTTTGGGCGGGGTACCTCCTCCCAACCCACAAACTGTAAAAGAGAAGAAAAGGAAATAAAGATTTTAAATTAAATTTATAGTTCGTTTTGGGGGGGGGGAGGTGTGTTGGTGCGGCAAAATGTAAAATTTCAATACGCTACTGAGTTAAGATTTTATTCAAAAAACGGGTCTGACAATTTTTGCTTGTAGTCGACCCGCAAAAACCACACATGTCAAACATAAATCTTTAGAAATGCTAATGTTAGATAAGAGAATAACAGGGCAATCGGTGGTGGTGGCATACAAAAGTTATGGAAATTTAAGATAAGGCCATAACTATTTGCAAGAATATAAGAGAATGAATGATATACAGGAGAATAACAGGTAAACATACTCAACTTTATGATTAATTAAAACTTGTGTAAATTAAAACCTATCTGAATTCAAATGCTGACAGAGTTTGACAGTCATTGAAAGTAGCCGTCCTGTTGATAACCCAGCAAGAATATCGTAACAAAAGGAAGCATTGAAAAAGTCCATAGTTTTAATTGCGTATTCATTGATTTTTATACCCTCATCCATATGGCTAGAGAGGGTATATATCATTTGATACGGCCAAAACGTGCCTCATCGGAAAAACGCTTTTAGACTCTAGGTCCCTTAGATCAAATCCGTTTCAGGACATTTGGAGTCGATCTGGCGATCTCCGTCCCTCCGTCTGGCTGGCTGGTGCGCACGATAACTCTCGAATGGAGTATCCGATTTGGTCTAAACTTGGTACATCGTAATATTATTGTCAAACTTACATTGAGTATTAAGATAAGCAATATCGGTCCAAACCAAAGGTCGAAATTTTCAAAAAAAAAAAAAATTATTTTTCTGCACAGAAAGAGAAAGGATAATTCGATTTGGCTCCAATGTTGCAAATCCTAAGTGCCTAAATGGAAAAATTAATTTTGAATAATTTTTACTCTTATAAAATGTACTATAAGAGTCCGATTGTCTTCAAACTGCACGTATTAAAATATTTTTATTAACCTTAGATTTAATGTCAAGATGGGGAATATCGCTCCATTCCTTCGGCTACCTCCTTCACAAAGTATCAAAATTTTGAATATAAATGTCGCTCATAAAACACGAAATTAACATGCGATTCCAATCGGACTTGGCACATCTCAATATTTCCATCAATTCCATTTCCATTTATATCATATTTTTTAGTTCCGTTACGAAGCGGTCAATATTGGCCCATTCCTTCGGAACCTACGCCATTGAGGGTCAAAAATTTGAATAATCATAGCAAAAGTCAAAATATGTTTAAATAATTCAACGTTGACTGAAGGTATACAACCGTCGGCAAAACCGACAGATACTTTTTAACTTGTTCGATTAAGAATTCGTAGCTCTTTGTAGGCTTTTGATTTGGGATTAGGTAGAAGCTAAGAGTTGGCACAGAGCTGCTATTTTTCTGCAATCAGGTCTTGGTTACACCAGTCCATCGTCACAGCATCTTTGAATACGTACGGTTCAATGACACCACCAGCTCATAAACCGTCGAAATCTGTAACATTTTCTGGATGCATTTGTAGCTCTTCCAATACTTCTGGCTGACCTTCACTCTAAAATCCACAATCCACGCTGAACACAATTGAGATGGAAGAAGCGCCCGATTAACTTGTATTTACTTTGGGATGTCCATCCTTTGGCAGAGGATTTATAAAGTCCATTAAAACTTAGCAAGAAGATCGAATTCAAAATTTGGAATCTTTTTTTTTATACCTCAATTTATATAGGCTGCGAGTATCAGAAAAATGTCTGTTCCTCATTGGAATCGATAAAAACCATGTGGTGAAATTTGAAAATTTTCAAAACAAAAAAAAAAAAAAAAACTTTGAAAATACTTTTCAAATCATAAAAATACCTTATATAGAGAGTTACTATTATAAAGCGGCCTATACGAACGCGGAGACCTGCATAGGCAAATTTTGTCACAGCCCTTTATAATATTCAAATACGAATCTTGAAAAAAATACGGTACATAATAATATCTCAAAAATATCGAAATACCGAATAGAGGGAGGTACCGTTATATGGGGGCTATATGAACACTTGGACCTGCACAGGGAAATTTCCGTCACAGGTCGTAGTACCCGTTAGGAATTGCAAATGCGAAATTTTAAACAATTCCGTTGAATAAAGTCACTAATATCATCAAAATACCGAATATAATGAGGTTCGGTTATATGGGGGTATACGAAAATGTGGACCTGCATACGGAATTTTCTGTCACAGGCTTATAGTACTTATGCAACTACGAAATTTTAAACAATTCCGGTGGATAATATAGTTAACATCATCAAAATACCGAATAAAGGGAGGTACCGTTGTGTGGAGACCCATACGAAGACGGGTTTCTGCGTAGGCAAATTTTGTCATCGGCTATTACAACATTCAAATGCAAAACTTGAAAAACATCCAGTAAATAATGTCACAAAAAAAACAAAATTTTAAATATTGGGAGGTACCGTTTTATAGGGGCTATACGAATTTTCCGTCACAGGCCGTTGTACCCGTTAGGAACTGCAAATAATAATTTGAAACCATTTCTGTGAATAATGTCGCTATAATCATCAAAATGCCAAATATAGGCAGGTACTATACAAAGATCTGGACCTGCATACGCAATTTATTACCTAAAGTACCTTTTAAGAAGTGCAAATACGAGATTTGAAACAATTCCGATGGATAAAATAGTTAAAATCATCGAAATGCCGAATACAGGGAGTTGCCGTTAAGTGGTACCAAAATGTGGACCTATATAGCCCACTTCCAAAACCAAAAGTAAAAACATACATCTGAGTACATTTTTATCACCCTACTTAATTTTGTTCGGAAGCTACAGTGATTTCCACAGACGGACAGATGGACAGACAGGCGGACGGATGGACATAGAATTTTATGCTAATCAAGAATATATAAACTTTGTGGGGTCGAAAATGAAAAAGAATATTTGGAGATGTTACAAACGGAATGACAAACTTAATATACCCTCCATACTATGGTGGAGGGTACACAATATGATCAGGTCTATAGGTTTTATAACCAAAATGTTTCTTCATGTCATATTTCAAAATGTTGGCATGCAACAGCATGCAAATCATCATCACCATCGTTCAACACAAAAAGGGCTTACCGCATTCACCTCTTGTTCATTCATCCGACTTTTTGGATTGTGGTCTACTGGGCTAATACCGTAACAAAACTGACCAAATATCAGCTCCAACTACGGCCGTTTCGACCCCTAACCATCGACCTAACTGTGAATTGTCCATTCATGGGAATGAATGTACTGCCCTGATTCATTGCATAATCTGAGTAAAACTCATCACACAAAGCCTTCAACCTGAACCAAAAATAATTAAGGAAAATAAATACCGACCTTAGCACTATCACAATGGCCATTGTGGTTGTATTCATTTTTTGAAAGTATTGTCAAAGGATTCTATTGGATTTAATGGATATTATGGAAAGGATAATATATAAACCGAAAAATTCAATCAATCTCCAGGAAAGCGGAAAGCCTAAGAACAATCGAAAATAAAACAATAGGAAAAACTAGAAAAAAGGAAATCAATCAAAGGTTATGCCAGCCTTTTCTTAACCAAAATCTTGGTGTTAAAGAAACCATGAATAGTCCAATACAAATGAACAAATCTTGGGATTAAGACAACTGAACTGAACTGAACAACAACTAAGGCTGTCAATTGTAATTTCCTCTTTATCCCCTGTTCATTCACCATGGGTTTCATTCAAATCCTTTGAGCAGTGGCAGCAGCAAGTGTTCAGGCATAGAGGCGTTAAGTGGTACAACAATGGCGAGCCCGATGATGATGATGATGACGATGATTCATCAATGGTTCAATGATTTCATTCACTGTGAAGGATTTCTCCATTCTTTCCTTTTTCTTTCGGCGTAAGAATTTTTGTTCTCTCGCTTGAAGAGCTTTAAAGAAAATGTTCAAGTGTAAATCATTGAAATCATGGTGTGCTTTTTTCGTAGACATTGAGTCCTTGGCTTAGATGATTTACCACTCAAGGTCTGGGTGGAAGGAAGAGAACATTCACACCAATTCTCTACCAAAATAAATGGCTATATCATGTTGTTATGAAATTCGGGATTATATTTCAAGTGCCTAAAAACATCTGTCATTGGAATATTCTCCCAAACACTTTAAGTAATGCCCTCTTAAGCAATTTAAAACTTTAAGGATATCATTTTGAAATAAATTGTTTTTGGTTTGATGTTGTAATTTTGTTTGCCAGATACAATTGTAGGAATTTAAATAAGTTTTCCACTTTTTTTGCACACAGAGCTCTTGGGGGCTCTTTTGTTAAAAATGTTGTTAACATGTTAACATTCGAATAACAAGAAGTTAAAAAATTCACTCTTGATATATTAGGAAACTCTTAAAATATTTGGAAAATTTAGATTAAACAGACAGATTGTAAAGAGTGACTTTTTGGCAACTCTGGCTTAAATAGCTCACACATGTTTCATGTTTTGTTTCACTGTCAAACATCATCAGTTTGGTCTGTAATTGAACCATATATTGTCTTTAAAACGAAGAATGCTGGCAAATCATTAAATTTTACTAACACAAGTAAAAACGTATCAGTCGGTTTTGCCGACAAATATATACCCTCAGTCAATGCTCGATTATTTAAATATATTTTGACTTGTGTTATTATTATCCAAATTTTTGAACCTCTATGGAGTAGGTTCCAAAGGAATGGGCCAATATATTCCATTTCGTATCGGACCTAAATAAATATGATACAAATATAGCGGCATGCCTGGTTTGAACTATATTTTTTGAATTGAGGTCTCTTTATGTGACATATGTTAAAATGTGTGTGCCTGGTACCGGATATAGTCGACAGAAGTAGCAATTACACGAAAAAACATTTATATCTAGTTTTATGCGAAATCGTAAAATCCATATTCATCTTCAGGTTTCTGGCTGAGAGAAATATTTAGATATAGCCAATTGTAAAGAATCGCTGACTTGTTTCGCATGTTATGACAGATACATTAATTGAAAATTCTCACCCTTTGTGGGTGAGATAATAGAAGCGGTTGGCAGATATCTACTATCTTCCCAACAGATCTCGCGTTAGCAAAAATGTTTGTATGTGTGAAATCTGAAGAGAACCGGATGCTTATTTTGTTTTTTTTTAGCGTTTTATTTTTTAATCTTGAACCCTATGTCCGGAGGTACCAGAAGAAATTGTCCGATCTCTACCATCTTTATAACAGACCTTGTGTTGATAGAAATATTTAGATGAACCAAGTCGGATTTTAATTTCGCGTTTTAAGAGTGGAACGATATATACCATCTTCGCAGCATATATTGGGTTTATAAAAATATTGGGATGAGTGAAATTTGAAGACAATCGGATTCTTACATCACACTTTATAAGAGTTATGTTTTTTCAAAATATTGACCCTTGATGGAGTTGACCGATATTATATATTTTTGCACCCGACCTAGAACTGACTCAAATATTATGATTTGCAAAGTTGGAGAAAAATCGGATTCACATTTTTTTTTTTAATGTCGGCCTTTTGTAGGGTAGTTATCAGAGGGAGTAGGCCGATATATTCCATCTTAACACCAGCCCTTGGGTTCATAGCAATATTATGATGTGTAAAATTTGAAGACAATCGGACTCTTACATCATATTTAATAAGAGTTGTAATTATTGACAATTTTGACCCCTTGTGGGGAGGTACTTGATAGAGTGGACCGATATTGTCCATTTCCGCACCTGGCCTAGCACTGACGCAAATATTAAGATTCGGAATTTTGGAGCAATATCGTATTATTATTCTCTTTCTGCGCAGAAAATATATATTTTTAAAATGTCGACCTTTTATGGAGGAGGAACCAGAAGGAGTGAATTGATGTATTCCATCTTAACGCCAGATCTTTTGTTTATAAGAATATTGGTGTGTATGAAATTTGAAGACAATCGGAATCTTACATCTGACTATATACGAGTTATAATTATTCAAAATTTAGACCTAGAACTCACACAAATATTAGGATTTGCAAAGTTGGAGCAATATCGGATTATTTCTTCTCTTTCTGTGCAGAAAATTTATTTCTTGAAAATTTCGGCTTTTGTGGGGGAGGTACCAGAAGGAGTGGACCGATATTGTCCATTTCCGAACTGACAAAAATATTACGATGTACCAAGAGTTATTGTGCCCACCAGCTAGCCAGACAGACAGACTGACAGACAGTTAACAGACTTGGCACATCGCAATATTTCCATCAACTCAAGATCTGTCATAAAGATGGTAGAGATCCGACTATTTCTCATGGTACGTTCCCCATATAGGGTTCACGATGTTGAAAAACAAGACCTTCAAAGAAAGCAAAATAAGCATCTAACTCTCTTCAAATTTCATACATACAAAAATTTTTCGCAAATATAATATTGGCCCATTCCTTCAAAACCTACTCCATACCAACCATTTGAATAATCATAACGGAAGTACAAATATTTTTCATGTATAACCTGGACTAATGGGGGTTATTTTGGAAATGTGCACTATAATTGTACGAAAAGTACTGAATGGCGTTAATTTTCGATCACTGTGTCTAGGATAGAGAGATGTAGATTATTTTGGATGTGGTTTTTGTATTAGGTGAAGGATATAGATAAAATTCTAAAATTTGATATTAAGGTCACTGCTGGTATCTGAGGTTTAGATTTGGAGCTGAGTTTGGAAATCCATCCTATATTTCTTCTTCTTTGTGCGTTTCGTTTTTTTTTTTCAAATCTTGAACCCTATGTGGGACAGGTAGCAAAAGAAATGGTCCGATCTCTACCACCTTTATAAGAGATCTTGTGTTGATGAAAATATTGAGATGTACCAAATTTGGAATGGAATCGGACATTAGTTTCGCTTTTTATGAGCTACGTGGATATTCGAAATTTTGAACCTTTGTGGGGGAGGTATCAGAAGGAGTGAACCGATATATCCCATCTTCACAACAGATCTTTTTTCACAATGAAATTATAAGAACATTTTTCAGAAAATTTGGGAAACGAACTAATTTTTCTTGTCCCTTCTATTTGGGTTACTTTGTGATGTTAACTTTCAAAACGCCGATACAAGACACATACTTCAATCAATTGTTATACTTCTTCAAATACTTTGCAATGCATTCGAAAAAAAAAACATTTTAAATTAGTTGTGTGTTCGTTGTTCAGTATTTTGACATTGATGAAAACTTGCCGTTAATAGACGGTGATTGATCTCCAACAGACGCAAATAGTATTTTGGTTGATTATTTGCAATTTGTTTCATGTTTTCAATTAAAATTTATTTAATTATTTACGAAATTGCTAAATTGCTTCTGCGAAGAGGGAGGAGAAGGTTTTATTTGAACAGGTATTGTGTGGATCCGTAAAATGGTTCAGTTTTCATGTATTTTGAAATACAAAAAAATATTCGAAGCGACGTCCGCCCGTTCTCCTGTCTGTGGAAATAACTCTAGCTTCCGAGCGAAATGAAGTGGATTGATAAAATATTACTTAGATGTGTGTTTTTGGTATTTAAAAGGGTGCACGTTTTGCCATATAGCACTCATATAACTTGACACAGAGATTTAGTTTTTTTTTTTTTGGGTGGGCGATTTAGTCATAGTTTTATTCCGAAATTGCTGTAAAATTGGGAATACATGCTTCCCATTATATAAGAAACATCCTTGTATAGAAGTGTCAATATGGGTTTAATTTGTGGTGTAGTCTCCACATAACTGCACCTCTATATAAGATGAATTTAGAGATATTATTCACCAGAATATATCCATAACATAAATTGCATATACAGGTCCATGTCGTATAGGCTATAATGTAACGGTAACTTACTATATTCCTTATTTTTATGATTTTTAGCAGTATTTTTCAATGGCCTTTTTGTTAAAAAAATTGGCGTTCCTTCCAAATGATGGAGGACATTCAAATTTCGTCCCGTCAAAACATACTAATTTTTTACTTGTTATACCCACAGCTATATGGCTACAGATTATATATATCATTTGTTACGACCAAAATGTACCTCATCGATATAACGGTTTTATGCCCTAGGAATCTTTGGACCTTTACTCCAGTAAATTTGGAGTCAATCTATGGGTATCCGTCCGTCCATCTGTCTGGCTGATGCGTACGACAACTCTCGAATGGAGTAACCGATTTGTTCACAAGTTGGCACATCGTATTATCGGCAAAACGTCAATATTTTATACCCTCCACCATAGTATGGAGGGTATATTAAGTTTGTCATTCCGTTTGTAACACCTCGAAATATACATTTTAGACCCCAAAAAGTATATATATTCTTGATCAGCATAAAATTCTATGCCAATTAGCGACGTCCGTCCGTCTGTTAGTCTATCCGTCGGTCCGTCTGTGGAAATCACTCTAGCTTCCGAACGAATTGAAGTAGATTGATGAAATTTTACTCAAATGTATATTATGTCTGCAGGACTTTTGGTATTGAAAACGGGAAATGTAGGTCCACGTGTTGGTATATATGATTTTTGCGACAATGAAGTCCGAAATGGATACTACAGTCTATGACAGAAAATTGTCTGTGCAGGTTCACGTCTGCACAGACGTACCTCCCATATAACTGTATCTCCCGATATTCGGTACTTTGTTGATTTTCGCGACAATATTCATCGGAAATGTTTCAAATTTGGTATTTGAAGTTTGAAGCGAATACTACATTCTATGACAGAAAATTGTCTGTGCAGGTCCACGACTTCGTATAGCCTCCATATTACGGTAGCTACCGATATTCGATACTTTGTTGATTTTAGCGACATTATTCACCGGAAATCTTTAAAATTTGGTATTTGATGTTCGTAGTGGATACTACAGCCTAAGACAGTAAATTGTCTGTGCAGGTCCACGTCTTCGTATAGACCCTAATCTAACAGCTGCATCCTGTATTTTTAAGATTTTAACAGATTTTTTAACGGATTTGATTGTTTTTGAGAATTGTTGTTGCTTTATCCCTTTTTTGTTGTTTTTATAAAAACAGCGTTTGTTTATTAGTGGAGAACGATAGTAATGTTTACCAGGGGTTAAGGCAGGGAATACTTAGGTTTCGGAAAGAGCCACCAATCCTCATCACTTCCCTTGTTTTTTGTCTGGGATATTCTCCCCAGAAGTTATTTTAAAAATAACTTCTATGACAAGAATTTCGTTTTATCCAAGTGACGAGATCGTAAGCTCAGTAGAAGAGGAACCAAAGAATTTAATAAAACTAAAATTTTTTTGGAAAGTCTTCTAAATCTTACAACCGCACTTATAAACACTTACATCTTTCTTCACTTGTTATGCTTTCGTTCAACCTGATCGAAGTAGCATAACCATGTAGGCTGGTTTTGTCTGTTACAACAAAAACCCCTTCGTCGACCGTGCCTTGTCTATTAATAGAACATTGTGGATTGCTAAATTCGTTTGGTATTCAAAGTTCGCCCCGGCCGAACTTACAGCTTTTTTTACTTGTTTTACCAGACATGTCAAACAAGAAAGGATCACCCAATTTTGAGCAACTTTTCAAATCCTAATTTTTTTATCAGTGGTACGAAAATGGAATATATCGGCCCACTCCATCAAGTACCTCCCCCTCAAAGGGTCAACATTTTGAATAATCGTCTCTAATAATAAATACTATAAAATGTAAAAAATACGTCCGATTATCTTCAATTTTTTTACCAACACAAGTTATGGTATTAAGATGAAATATATCGGACCTTCGGGTATGCACAGCTTGTCAACATTTTGAATAATTATGTCACTCAGAAAATACGAAATATCCCCCAGATTTTCCTTGAATTTCCACATGTCAATATTTTTATTAACAAATAACATGGCGTGGAAATGGGTTATCGGTCAACTCCTCTAGTACCTCCCCCACAACTAGTCAGAATGTTGAATAATTACATCTCTTATATCTCGCACAAAATTAGAAGTAAATGTTCGATTTCCTTTATATTTTGCACATACCAGTATTTTTTTATCAGTATCACCTGATTTTATGGTGAAGAAAATAGTCGATATGGGCCAAATTTGGTACGTTGAAACACTCACAGGGTGAGATAAAAAACTGTAACAAAGTCAAACTCCATAATTTTTACATTTTTTTTAAATTATTGAAAAAAAGCAAAAAATGTCGGAAAAAGCATCAAACTTTAGAATAAGTTTAGATTTGTTCGAATTGGCCAATGAAACCGTCACACCCTGCCCAAATGTTTTGGTCCATTCCCGGCGAAGCGCTTGCTTGAGGCGATCGACACTTTGGTATTTTTTAGTGCCAAACTTGCTTTTCAAAATACTCCAGACACAATAGTCCAACAGATTGGTATCCGGAGATTTTTGTGGCCATTGTGTGCTGGAAATTAAGCGAGGAACCTCAGTTTGTAACGATTCTTGGGTGGCGCGTGCTGAGAGCGATGGTGCCGAGTCCTGTTGGAATGTCCAAAATGTTTGCGTGCCAAAGGCTTTAATACACCCTCCAGAATATTTTCGCGATAATATTCGGCATATATTCTGATGCCACGTTCGATTAATACGAGCGGAGAGCGACCATCGGCTGTTATGATGGACCACACCATCACCATTGCCGGCGATTGAGTTCTGGTGGCTAACCGAAGGTGCACGTTATCAGCTGACCTCTTTGGCAAGTAAACACGATCATTTTGTTTGTTTACAAACTACTGGACAACGAATGTTTTCTCATCGGAAAAAACGAAATCCGGCAGTACACCAATTTCGGCTAAGCAAAGCAACCCTTTGGATCTTTTGAGTCCATTTTCTTTTCGTTGCAGTGTAAGTTCTTGCCTTTTTTGGAATTGAATGGCTTTTCCCGGAGCTCATTTTTCAATATTTGCCGAATGGAATATTGGGATAAGTTCAGCTCGCGAGACATTTTTTCGGCCACTATGACGCGGGTTTCGATCAAATCGTTGTTTTTAAGTTTCGAACCATTTCTGCTGATGTTGCTTTTTTCTTCCATCCACTTCGTTGACGTCGGGCTCACGGTAACGAGCGATGATACGAGACACAAAAGATTTATTCACATTTAAATGCCGGAGTGCTCTAATCATAGCCACTTGTGGTTTTCCAGCCAAATATAAAGAAATCACACTATCATCCTTGATTTCCACCACGAATAACTTTTTTTCAGGGAAATTCTCACCAAAATGCTTTTGAACGCTTGTAAACAATATAATGAGCTGTCACAGGAATAATTTTAATAGCTCTCCAACGAGTGGCTTAGAAATGACAGCAGTCTGAAATTGGTTGTATTTTTTTCATCTCACCCTGTATATCAGACTTAGGCCAGATACGAAATATACAATATTGGCTCACTTCTTCCGAACTTTCCCCATAAAGGGTCAACAGTTTACATCTGCCAAGGTATACATCTATCAGCAAAACCGACTGATTCTTTTTAACTTGTTTTAAATAATTTATGTTCAACCATCAATCGTCGTTGAATTTTCCTCCGATCTAAGGTATATACACTTTATAAGATATAAAATTGGTAAACAAATGAAATGACAAATTCCATATACCCACTCTGTATGGTATACCCCCTACCAAACAAATTGTTTATTTTTCATTTGAACCCAAGTTAAGGTGGATAAGTGGTTGGCACGTGTTCTTCGTAAATTATATTGCCAATGGATAATTGCCTATCTTTCGGGCTAATTTTCACACGTACGAAATAAAAATATATCGTTGAAAAAAAATGTAGATAAATGGACACATTTATGTTTCCCTGAGAGGGGGATGTTTGTTTCTTTCCACGTCTGTTGTCGGATATTTACCGATGCTATTTTATTCATGGTTTGTTTTGATGTCATTTTTATTTTTTTTATTTTATTTTTTTGTTTGCTTATTTTTGGAAATATGATTTATTGACAGGCGAACATTTAAACAATTTAAATTAATTTAAAAATGTTATAAATAAAGGCGTTTTTTCTGGTTCCGTGTATATTTTTCCTTATAGATGAAACAGCATTAAGTTCGATGGCCAAGCCATGCTACAGGAAGTACCATACACAACTTAGTTCGAAATACTAATTTTACTATCCTTTAACTTCCAACTCCACCAGTCTTTCAGCATAATAAGGAACGTTTAACAGTTTCACCTATGGCGACAATGTCCTGCCATGTTTCCAGGGTAATTGACAGGGTAATGGTTGTTTGTCTCTTTAAACGTCTAACTCTGCTATAATTTTCCACACAAATGTTTAAGCACCTAGCAAAAGCGAATGAAAGTGAAAATGTATTCAACATTTCAAATGAAATTAAAATTATATCTGATCTTTTTCACTGTTTATTTTCGTTCAAATGTTAAAAATACTTCAGTTTTTTTCTGCAGCATTTAGACGCGAAGCCAAGGAACAGTTGATGCCAGAAAATATATATATTTATACGTACATATGTTTTTGTTACACTGCAATTTATGTGCGCGAGACAAAGGCCTATCACCGCAAAGGCCTTCTATAAAGGATGGGACAGCTTTGAAAATAGTTTTGAGTTGTTTAAAACAAAATATGTCCACAATTCCGCAAACCTGGCTAAAATGAAGTGGGAATCATGTAAAAAATAAAAAAAATACAAAAATCTGGGGGTATTATTATATTGAGCATATACCGAAAATTGGACTCATATTGAATATTTTCTGCGATAAGTAAATCTACCCATAAAGCACCCTAAATGTACGTATACAGATGATTTGATTGGTAATTGGGACGGAAGCCTTAAAAATAACGAAAATCAGGTGGTAACTACCTTTGGACGAAATCCGTTTTAGGATATTTGGGGTCGATTTAGCCATGTCCATCCTTTTATCTGTACAGATATGGTATGGTTTAAGATTGATGCGTTTTAATATTTTTTCAAAACTTAGATCTAGTTCGAAGACGAGGAGGTCCGCTACTTCTTATACCTCGTCCACAAAAAAAAATTAAGGAAAAAAATAATATGAGCGATATACAGGGTTGCCCATATTCGACGGACCTTTGGACCCTTTGGGCCCATTCCAATCGACGAGGCTTGTCCGCAGGCAACATTCTTTGCGTCAATTGAATTTTGTACGGGAACAAATGCAAATCAATGCGAATAATCCGTTGTAAAGTGGACCGAGCCATGCCCAACTGCTGAGAACGGCGTTTTTGGGATGTTCTTGGGGACCTCTCAACACTGGCTCGTACGGCAGCGATATTCTCGGCCGATCGCCTTGGTCGACTTTTATATGGCCTCTTCGGATTAGAAAGAGCCTTACCAGTCGAAAGTTTTTCGTATAAACGCTTAATGGTGTTCACCCTGAACGAAATAGTTCCAAATTTAGTACAGTTCGCACACTAAGTAAATATTCCAAAATCACCTTTATATATCAAACTTATTTCCAACTTGGATTCTCACTTTGTTTGTAATCTTAAACTTTTTTATTGTAAACTTTTCCAAACACTTTTGGTACTTCTAACCTACACTCTCATCGCAAATTTTAGAATTTCAGCTCAATCTGCTAGAAAAAAAATCTATTTTTAGTACATTTTAGAACTTTTCGTACCCTTTTTGTACAGATTTCCAAAAACCCAGACTTACGCACCAAGACTGACTCTCGTGCAAAATTTCAAAATTTCAGCTTTATCCGTTCACCCTGAACAACACTGTTCCAAATTTAGTACCGTTTAGCACAGTTCGCACACTTAGTAAACACTTCCGAAACTACCTTTATACACCAAACTTATTTTCCAATATTGATTCTCTTATCGACTTAAAAGTATTTAGCTCTATGCGTTCAAACAATACCAAATGGTACTATTTTAGAAGTTTAGTACCGTTATAGAACTTTTCGTAGTCTTAAAGTTCAAATTTCCCTGCACTCCACTATTATTCCAATTTTCAGAATTTTTTCTTTCGCTTGTCCAATATAAAGTATTCATTATACCCTCGGCCATATGGCTACAGAGGGTATATTTCATTTGATACGGTCAAAACGTGCCTAGTTGAAATAACGGTTTTAGATCCTAGGTCTCTTTGGACCAAATCCGTTTCAGAACATTTAGAGTCGATCTAGCGATGTCCGCCCGTCCGTCTGTCTGTCTGGCTGGCTAGTGCGCACGATAACTCTCGAAGGGAGTATCCGATTTGGTCCAAACTGGGTACATCGATAATATTTTTGTCAAAGTTAGATCGAGTTCGGAGATGGGCAATATCGGTCCACTCCTTCTAGTACCTCCCTTACAAAGGGTCGAAATTTTAAAAAAATATATTTTTTGCACAGAAAGAGAAAGGATAATCCGATTTTGCCCAACAATCCTAATATTTGCCTTAGTGCTAGGTCAGGTGCGACAATTTCACACATCCTACTATTTTTATGAACCCAAGATTTGGCAGTAAGACGGAGTATATCGGTCCACTCCATCTGGTACCTCCCCCACAAATGCTCAAAATTTTGAATATCCATGAAGTTCATTAAAAACGAAATCAACATCCGATTCCACTCCAGACATGGTACATCTCAATATTTCCATCAACACAAGATCTGTTATAAAGATGGTAGAGATAGGACCATTTCTTTTGCTACCTGCCCCACATAGGGTTTAAAATTTTGAAAAACTTAAAGCTCAAAGAAACCGAAATAAGCATCCAACTCTCTTCAAATGTCACACATACAAACATTTTTGCTAACACAAGATGCTTTATATCTGCGAACCCTTTTACTATATACAATACTTTTATCTGTCATAAATTGCGAAATAACTCAGCGATTCTTTAAAATTTGCTATATCTAAATATATGTCTCCCATCCAGAATCCTGAGATGAATATGGAATTTATGATTTCCCATAAATTGGATATAAATGTTCGATTCGAAATGGGCAATATTGACCCATTCTTTCCAAACCCACTCCATAGAGGGTCAAGAGTTTGTAAATTCATAACAGAAGTCAAAATATTTTAAAATAATCGAATATTGGCTGAGGGTATACAACTGTCGGCAAAACTGACCGATACTTTTTTTACTAGTTTTTTAGTACATTTTAGTACTTTTTGTACCATTTTAGTATAAATTTCAAAGAACCCAGCCTTATCACAAACACCAAGGCTGGACGTTGTGCAAAATTTCAAGATTCTAGAAGTTTTGTCTGGGCGCATTTGGTAAACTTTTAGATTTGTAATATGTGCAAAATGAGGTTTTAGGCCTAAGAATACACACTGTATGGATATATAGAGTCGAAGGGAAATGTATCGAAAACTTTTTAAGAATACACAAAATATATAACTTTCTGCGTTTTAGGCCCTGTTTTCAAAACAACCTCCTAATACTTGCCTGCAATCAAACGAACACCATTACCTCGGCAAAGAAACTAAAGAAACAAATCATTTGCATCTTAACACGAGATGCAACACCAAATGTGCTCATTTGTCTGTCTGTCTTTTGGCGAATGACGTCAATGAAATTTATTTTTATATTCTCCTAAGAGAAGAATAGAAAAATCAACAAAAAATGGATTTTTTCATAAGAACTGCATACGCATCGTGCGGCACAAATTTGTGGTACTTTTTCACAGAATCTTTGTGGCAAAAGAAAACAAAAAACACATACACACACACACACACATGACCAACCTCAAAGAGTCAACAAGACTGGCCACGTTGGTGACCAGGGTGAACAAATGCGATAGAATACAGACACTAAATTTCGAACAATACTCGTGCATCGCGTTTATGCATCCCAGAGTCAAGAGTCGTCAGGCCACATTCGCCGAAAGTCAGGTTGCATTGGGCAGCAGCACACTTTGTGAAAACACTTTTATTGCCACTTCATGTTTATTTTGTAGTCCAAAAGAGAATACATTTAATTTTATTTGATGTTTTCAAAGTTTTTCATTCGTTGTGCGAGTGTGTGTGTGTTTTGAGCAGTTGTGGAATAGGGAAAACGTTTTTCGTTTGAACTCACAATTGTGTGATTTCAGAGTTCATTCGTCTATGAAGTTTTGTGAGAGTATCCGATTTTAAATACATACATGTGTATGCGTGTGCGAAGTTGGTTTTTCTTTTTTCTAAATTTAAAAATTTAATTTTTTGTTGCAACTTTGTGGTTTAGAAGTGAAATACTCTGGGTGGACATGGAAGAAAATTTTGTTGCAACGAACTTTTATGCGAGCAGCAACAAGTGATATTTGACCCATAAATCCAAGTCCAAGACCCGGGTTAGACCCGGATCTCCAGAAACCGATATGGACAATATAGGTATCATTTGAAAGTTGATGAAAATACCTACCAAGTGATCACATGATTGGGTTATTTATTTAACGGTTCGGAAGTTGTTTAAAAAAAATTTTGGATCCGGATTTTTTAAAAAAATGTCGAAAAAGGCCCTTTTTTGGGAGTTCACAAAATTTATGCCAAATTCTAGTTGACACTATAACCTTTCAAAAATGCTACAATATGTGTAATTATCTTTCTTTAATCCAGAGATTTGGGTATTTGAATCCGGACGAGTCGATTATGTTCAGTAAATAATATTTTCAGAATAAAAAAAATTTTCTCGGGCTACGCGAAGTTGGATATACTCAGAGCAGAAAATCACAAGCCCTGGTCGAAGGCCGGCTACTAAATAGGAATATGAAAGTTGCAAGGTCTTTGGTTCGCGTTGCCGGTGTTGGACGTAGCCAGAGGAGAAAATCCCAAGTCCCGGCCGAAATTAAAAATCAAAAATAGAAAAACTTTCGATCGCGAAGCCGGTCTTGGACATATCGAGAAAAGATAATGTCAAGCCTCGATCGATAACCGGCTACTTACGTAGACAGAGTAGAAAATCTCAAGTCCCGGCCGATGGCCTGCTACCTAAAAAAACATACCATTCAGAAAAACTGAATAGAATCTACTGTCCGAGCTTAAAGACCCATATATCAAGGAATGATAATAACACAAATTGTAGAATTTTGGAAAGGTTTGAGTGTAAGCTATAAATTAATATGTATTTTTTTTTACTTTTGGGAAAAATTTTAAAAAACCATTTTTGTACAACTCCCAAATTGTCTATATCGGAACCAACCCGATCTTGGATCCGGACTTTTGGTTAAATATCCGGGTGCGTCCACTAAGAAGAAATACTTTCCCGGAATCAGGGGAAAAACACCTACCTTTAGGTGTTCAAAGAAATGAGTAAGGAAATTATGTACGTGCTTCTAGACTGAATTCAGTCGGATGTGCCAAAATTCAGGACATTTGTACTGATATTGGTCATTTGATGCACAATTAACCCGAAATCGGTTGAAGATATATATGTGAGCTATATTATTTGCAAAATATTGTTTGCAAAATTACATCACAATCGGATACTAATGCGACCTGCATTTTGTTCACAATTCATTTTGTTCATAGACAGACGGACGGACGGACGGACAGACGAAGTTACACTCATAAATCGACTCAGAAAGTGATTCTATGAAGAACCTCCAAAGTAACTATGGGTCTATCTTGCTTCCTTCTCCACGTTACAAACGCACAAAGATATAATATCCTTACCATTATGTGGTGTAGGTTATAATTACATTTAGTCCAGAAATTTAATACCAATAAGTCTTCAAAATATTTCATTATGAAGTTTACCGAGGAGGATATAAGTAAAACTATTGCACAATGGACCCACATCTAATCTGTCCAAAATTTTAATTCTAGACAAAACTATTTCAATGCCTCTTCATTAAAAAATATTGAACAAATACTAATCAAACAGTTACCTCAATATCAAATTTCAGAATTAAAGCTCTATCCATTTAATCAACAGCAAATTTAATACCATTTAGTTTTTGAAAAATCTTAGTCCGCATTCCCAAATCCAACTCCTTTCCTCAAAAGTATATACCAACTGTGGCCTCCATATCAAATTTCAGAATTTCAGCTCAATCCTAAGACTCGATCCTAACTATTATCCTACCTTTCCTATTACCCTACTTTTCGTACAGTTATGCACGCATGCCCAAAACCACCTGTTTCTTTCCACCCTATACACGAGCAGTGCCTTCGATGCCAAATATCAAAATTCCATCTCTATCCCAACATCCAACGGCACATTTTGTGACATTTTGCACTTTTCGTACGTTCATAGTACTCATACCCAATAACCAGCTCCCTCTCTCAACCACAAATATATGACACGCTACCACAAATATATGACACGCTACTTTTCTTTTCCCACAAATATATGACACGCTACCATAACCACCGTTAAATCTCAAACAAAGAGACCATAGTAATGTAAATATCAAAATTCGGGATTTCTGCTCTATTCCTTTGGCCATTACCAAATTTAGTACATTTCTTACAATTAGAGTACACATTCCCCAAACCACCTCTAAATCTCAATTCCACATACCAACTGAGACTTCAGCATCAAATTTGAGAATTCTAGCTCTATTCTTTCACCCAATACCAAATGCTGTACCTTCGCATTTCCCTACCTCCGCCATTCTCAAATACAGATTTCATCAGTAATCTAAATATGAAATTTCAGAATTTTATCTCTATCCCTTCACCCAATACCAAAAATAATACTATTCAGTACTTTTCGTACAATTATATTACACATTCCCGATACCAACTCCATTAGTCCAGTCTACACATGAACAGAGACCCAAATCTCAAGTTTTAGATTTCAAGCAATATCGATTTACCCAAATCAAATTTAGTACATTTTAGCGCATATAAATCAAAAAGTCCAAAACTACCTGCATATTCCAATACACTCCGATAGTAATCTAATTTCCAAATTTACAATTTAGTACTTTTCGTGCACATAAGTACACATTTCTATTGTGGTTTGTGAAACTTGAGTGGAACTTGATGCTTATTTCGCATTTTATGAGAGAGGTGCCAGAAGGGGTGCTCCTATATATTCCATCTTCACACCGAATTATGTGTTAGTAAAAATATTGGGACATATGCAATTTGAAGTCAACCGGACTCTTATTTCATATTTTATGAGTTATAATTATTCCAAATTTTGAATCATTGTAGGCGAGGTACTTGATGATGGGCCGGTATCGCCTATTTTCACACGTTGCAGTACAAAAATATTGGTATTTGCAAGTTCGCACAAAATTGAATTGTACTTTCTCTTTCTATGCGGTAAATTATTTTCATTGAAAATTTTGAACTTTTGTGGGGGAGATACTGGAAGAAGTGGACCGATATTGCCCATCTTCAAACTCGATTTAAGTTTGACAATAATATTATGATATGCCGAGTTTGGGCCAAATCGGATACTCCCTTCGAGAGTTATCGTGCGCACCAGCCAGACAGACAGACACACGGACGGACGGACACCCCTACATCGACTTTAAATATCCTGAAAAGGATTTGGTTCAAAGAGACACGTTTTGGCAGTATCAAATCTACCTCCTGCGAACAAATGGCGGAAGATATAATCAATGAAGATATTGGGCACTTCCCTGTCTTACCCTTTGGTAAGCAATTATTTTATACAAACAGCAATGTTGATATTAAATCTTACTTTTTTTTAACAAAGTAACAGTGGTATACCACCAAATAGACCCCAACATGTTGCAAGAAAACATTTTATTTAACAAATAAAAAACCTGACCTATTACGTTAACAAAAAAAAAAAACACTATGAAATAAATTAAAACAATTAAAATTGCCAACTGGAATTCATTTACTTGTAAAATCCTGCAATTCCATCATCAAAGAGCTTTTAATTTAATTTATATAAAAGAGCTTAATCGAACGTTAGCAAATAGAAATGAAAAACTTTTTGATGGAAAGTAAAATTTAATAAAATAAAATGTTTGTGAAAAAGTTCAACCCGTTTTTTTTCTTTCTTTATGGTTTAGAGCGTAAAAAAGGCTTCGTGTGAACAGAAGCATAAAATACAAATACATATTTCCCAGAGAAATTGCAAACAAACATTTTTTGTTTTCCCTCTTTTTTCCCACTATAGGTACACAAAACCACAACGTTGCATTGCAGCAACACTTGTGTGTGTATGTATGTATATATAGCCAATATACTGTTATAAAGTTGTGAGTTATTCTAAAAATTTACAAACAAACAAGTTAACATCGGCCAGGATGAATTTATTATGCCCTCCTTGGAGGTTGTGTTTGCCACTTTCTTTACGTGTAATTAAATAATATACTGACTGACCTAGAATCAACGCCCAGACGGAAAGGCTGAAACTGGAATCTTGAAATTTTTCACGAGGGTCAATCTTGATGCGTACTAACACAAAAAAGAACTAAAATATCAGAAGAAATTAATACCTTATATTGGACAAACGGAATGAGGTAGAATTCTGAAACTTTTAATGAGATGTACTAATGGAGAGTAGATTAGATGTACCACAGGGTTTCGTGGAAATTTGAAATTTAAAGTAACGAAAAATTCTAAAATGGTACTAAACATCTACAATGGTACCATTTGGTATTATGTGAACGGATAGAGCTAAAAACTTGAAATTTGGTTTGAGAATCGATTTGATAAGAGATCAACTAAATTTGGAACAGTTTAGTTTAGAGTGAAGTGATGAACCTGGAATTTTGAAATTTTGTATTGGGGACCCAGTACTAGGAGTTTTTGGAAATGTGTACTGCAAGTGCACGAAAGGTACTAAGTAGTAATATATTTGGTACAATTTGGTATTAGATGAACAGATAGTGCTTGAAATGTGAAATTTGGTATTGGGCTCGCTGTTCACGTGTAGCCTGGACATGTGGAAATTAGTACTATAATTGTGTGAAAATTATTGAATGGTACTATATTTGGTATTGGATAAAGGGATATGGTTGAAATCCTCAAATTTTATGTTTGGGTATCGGGAATTGAGATATGCTAATATTGTATGAAAAGTACTAAATAGTAAATAAAAGTAGGATTGAGTGACGGAATAGAACTGAAATCTGAAATATTATAGAGATGTAACTATTCTGAGTCTGTATTTTAGATATGGAGGTAGTTTTGGAAATGTTTACTAAAAGTGTTCGAAAAGAAATAGGTGGTACTGAATTGGGTATTGGGTGAAGGTATAGAGTTGAAATCCCGAAATTTGATATCGAGATCTTTTTTTGTATCTGGGATTTGGTTGTGGTTTTGGAAATGTACTAAAAGTACTGAATGGAACTACATTTGGTATTTTGTGAAGGGATAGAGATAAAATTCTGAAATTTGATATTTAGATTGCTAATGGTATCTGGGTTTAAGATTTGACGGTGGTTTGCAAATGCGTCCAATATTTGTACGAAAAGTACTAAGTGGTACTAAATTTGGTATAGAGTGAAGGGATAGAGCTGGAATCATCAAATTTGATATTGAGGTCTCTGTTGGCACCTGGGATTGAGATAGGGAAGTTTGTTTAGAAATATACACTATAATTACACGAAAGGTGCAAAATAGTACTAAATATAGGATTGGGGGAGGAGTAGAGCCAAAATCCTGAAATTTCATATTGATGTCCCTGTTGGCGTCTGTGATAAGGATATGGAGGTGGTTTTAAAAGTATGTCCTATAATTGTTCGTAAAGTACTAATTGGTTCTAAATTGGTTATTAGGTGAAGATGAAATCCTGAAATTTGTTATTGAAGTCTCTGTTGGTAGTTGTGGATAAGATATGTAAATAGGTTTGGAAATGCTTACTATAGTTATTCGAAAAGAACTAAAATGAACTAGATTTGGTAATGGGAGAAGAAATAGAACAGAAATCATGAAATTTTATATTGCGATGACTGTTGGTATCTTGAATTGAACGGCAACATGGAATGGTTTTGCAAATGATTACTGATATTATACGAAAAGTACTAAATGTTACTAAATTTGGTATTAAGTGGTCTGATACTAATTGGCACTAATTTTGGATCGCTGTTGGTGTTTAGGATGGAGAGAGGTAGATTGTTTTGGATATGTGTACTAAATGCTACTGAATTTGCTATTGGGTGAAGAGATAGAGCTCGAGTCCTGAAATTTAATATTGGGGTCGCTGTTGGTTTCAAGGGTTTACTTATGGAGACGTTGAAATTGCGTTGGACAGAAAAAATGGATGTCTGTCCATTGTACAATGGTTATACTAATATCCCCCATGATAAACCTCAAAATATACGATTTTTAAGACTTTTTGGTGTAAGAGGTGAACATCTTCCAATTATTCTGTCCGAAAAGGGAATAACTCAAAATAATATATAAAACCTTGAAAGTCTGAAAATTTAGTACATTGTACGAAGTTTTTGTTAAAAATTTTGTCAAATTAAACAAATTGTGTATTTTGAGTACTAAAAAGGTCTGACACGAACTGTTAAAACCAATCTAAAACTGTAAGGCTGAATTTGGCTGATGAATTATCGGTAACTTGTTAGTATTGAATAATTTTTGCAAGCAGTTAACCCACCCATTGGGAACCGTAAAATCAAATAACAGATAATTTGTTTTTAGATTTGGAGCACGCATCTATATAATACGAAAAACGGAGGAATATAACTTAACGAGATGCAAATATATGTCTGTGCAAAGTTTCAAAGCACTATTATTAATTGAACGTGATTTTACTTGATTTGAGCACATGGGCAACCCATCAAGTACCTCTCCCCCAAAAGGTCAAATTTTGGAATAATTATAACTTTTATAGATTGTGAAATAAGAGTCCGATTATCTTCAAATTTCACGCATCTTAATCATAAGATCTGGGGTGAAGATGCAATATACCGGTCCACTCCTTGTGGTACCTCCCCGAAAAACGCGAAAAGAGCATCCAAGTCCTTTCAAACTCTACAAATCTCAATATATCTGTCAACACAAGATCTGTTTTGAAGATGGTAGATATCGGACCACTCCTTCTGGTAACTCCCCCACAACTGGACAAAATTTTGAATATTCATGTATCTCATAAAATCCGAAATAAATATCCGATTTCATTTAGATTTGGTACATCTCAATATTCCTATCAGCACAAGATCTATTATAAAGATGGTAGAGATCGGACAACTTCTTCTGGTACCTCCTTCACAAAGTCAAAGTCAAACGATCATAAAATCTGAAATAAGCATCCGGTTCTCTTCATATTTCACACATTGAAGATTGGAAATATTGGTCCACTCCTTCTGGTACCTTCCCCACAAAGGGTCAAAAATTGTAATAACAAAAACGATCATAGCATGCGAAATAACTCCAAATATTCTTCTTTTACTAATGAATTATGCAAATCGGCGCTCCTCGTTTTGGTACTTCACGTACAAAGGTTCACAATTTTCAATAATTACATCTCTGATAATTTGCGAAACAAGTCAGAGATTCTTGGAGTATAAAAATATTTCTCTCAACCACAGATTTGATATGGATATGGAATGTATCGGCAACTCCACCTGATACGAAATTCAAAATATTGGCCCACTCCTTCGGTACCGGCCCAATAAAGGGTCATCATGTCAATAAAAATAACGCAACACAAGACGTATTTTAATGAACTGATATTGACGATACATAGTACATTTTAGAACATTTTAGAACTTTTCGTACCTTTCTAGTACGAATTTCCAAAAACCTTGATTTATCACATGCCTACGCAACAAGACTGAATCTTGAATTTTTGCACTAGGTTCAGTATATACACATATACAGGGTGAGAAATAAACTGCAACAAAGTCAAACGCTATAATATTTATCAAAGTGGGTGGATGAGTATTTGCTATCCACCTACTTTTATTAATACCCTCCACGATGAAAGGAAATCAAAACATTCGTCCGTTCTATATATTTACAAGTCATTTTTGGATTGCTGCAAAGGGTATGACCAATCTAAAATGCCCTATAGTGAAGGGTATCAAAACAACAACAATCATACGCTGTAGAGGCCACTGCTATTACTAATTTAAATGATTCAATTAAGAAAGACATTATTTTTTAATGTAAATTAAAGATCTACAGAAACATTAAGTTGTATTCATTCATTCATTTATTCACTGTGTGTAATATTGTTCTCCTCGTGCAGTCTCATTATGTTTTTACAACTTAAGCCGTAATAAAATTACAAAGTAGAGCAATAAAAATTAAGCACAGATCACCCCTTTCTCCCTCTCTCTCTCTCTCTCTCACACACTCTTCTCCCATTTCTGGCCAACAACGTTTAAACAATAACCTCATTTCTCCAATTGCTGTCCATGACGAGGACATTTATCGTTTCGACTTTTTCGCCACGCAATGTGTCGCCGTTCGACACACAGTTGACACAATTGCGCCACATCAATTATAAAACGTTTTTTGTTTTTTTGCAATTGCACTTGGCCCGAACCAAATGAATGAGAACAGCAACAGTAACAACAATAATGCCAGGACACCATTACATGCGTACGAAAGAGGCAAAACAGAACAAACAAAAAAAATACTAAAACGGTTGACACTTCAATAAGTACTTGACTCAACCAACCGCCAAATGACGGTTGCCCTCAGGGGGCACAATGCAGTTGTTCGCTTATTGTCGTTGTTAAAACACTTCCCATCAAGTTGGATGGCAAAAAATGTTGCGAAGCCCCATAGAGGAGTAGAGAAGTTGAAGGGGAAAATGTTAACTGACTTGTTGCTGGTCAGAAAACGTTTAGTTTCTTGTTTTTTTTTTTTTTTTTCAATGCCTATATACAAAAAGAAAGTGCGTACCGTATAAGGCCCAATTCGATTGATTTTTATTTGGAACTATAGACATTGATAAAACAATTAAATGGGTCATAAAAACGTTAAGTAATTGTTTTGGATTTTCAAGTTGCAGTATTGAAATATCATACAAACAGTCTTCGAAATATTGCAGAGTGGAAGCATTTTTATAACGTTCCCTTTAATTCCGTTTGAACACCTTTAAATATACATCGTAGACCCGTAGATTTAACGATGTCCGTCTGTCTGTCCGTCGTAATGTTTGTATGTTGAAATCACGATACAGCCCACAATATTTGACATAGAGATTTCAAATTTGGCATAATAGGTTAGGTTAAAGGATGTGCTCTTCCGTATAACAACCGCTCCGCTGGGAGACTTGGTGGACCGTTGTGTTCTTCTTAATTTATAAAGAAGAGAACAATGAGGAATATTATTATAATATTATCGTGTCGTCTTTAGCGATTTTAGTATACTGGCTAACGAAAGAATAACTGCTGGTTCGGTTTCGGAGAATGAAGACAAGTCATGCAGAATTAGCTTGCCCATGAGTCTCCGTCTAACACCAAAACGAGTTGGACATTAGCAGAGTAAGTGCTCCTCTGCCTCCATACATAGTATGGAGGGTATACTAAGTTCCTGATTCCGTTTGTAACTCATCGAAATAAAAATTTTAGACCTAACAAAGTATATATTATTAATCAGAGTAAAATTCTAAAAAGATATCAGCCTTTTGTCTTCAGGCAGGTCAAGATCGAAGATGCGCTATATCGGTCCACGTTATCATATAGCCCCCATATAACGGTACTTCCCAATATTCGGTATTTTTCTGATTTTAGCCACATTTTTCAATGGAATTGTCTGAAAATCCACAAAAGAAGTTCCTTTTAAGTAATTTACTCCCTGAAAGAGAATTGTCTATATAGGTCAACGAGATCGTATAGCCCACGATATCGTATAGCAAGGGGGGTACCAGCAATCCACCGGAATTGTTTCAAAATTTGTATTTAGAGTTCCTAATGGGTACTACAGCCTATGAAAAAAAAATTGTGTATTCAGGCTCACGTCTTCGTGTAGTCCCCATATAACGGTACCTCCCTATTCGAAATTTTGATGATTTTAGCAATATTATTCACCGGAATTGTTAAAAATTTCGTATTTAGAGTTTCTAATGGGTACTACAGCTTATGTGTATGCAGACCCACGTCTTCGTATAGTCTCCATATAACGGTAGCTCTCTATATTCGATATTTTGATGATTTTAGCAACATTATGATTTAGCAACATTTATTGGAATGGTTTCAAATTTCGTATTTGAAGTTATTTTGGGCACTACAATCTATGACAGAAAATTGTCAATTCAGGTCCAGGACTTCGTATAGCCCCCATATGTCCATACGTCAGTATATTCAACATTGATTTCACAGTTCAAGAAAGATTTAAGTAATCAAAATTTGGACCCTTTAGTGGGGAGCAACGAAAAGCAGTTGACCAATATTTGCCATCCTCGCTCCAGAGAAAAATATAACCAATGACAAAATGTGGAGACTATCGGATAGTCCTTATTGCAACGTTTTTTTCACCCCACAAAGCTTCCACCAATAGGGACCCCCAATACAAAATTCCAGCTTCATCCGTTCACCCTACGCTGTTCCAAATTTAGTACACTTCCACACTTACTACAAAATTTCAAACCCACCTTCACCTCCCTATATTCTGTATTCTGATGTTTTTAGCTACATTATTCACCTAAGTTTTTTCAAGTTTCGTATTTGAATATTGTAATGTCCTATGACAATCGCTGCCTATGAAAGTCCACGTCTTCGTATAGACCCCAATATGACGCCGACTTCTTATATTTGACATTTTTAAGATTTTTAGAGTATTTTTAAGGGTTTTTATTATTCTTTTTTTTTTTTTTGACAATTTCCATATTCATTACAAATGGTACAGGGTATTCAAAGATCGGCACGGCCGAGATTACTGTTTTTTTACCACTTTGTCCTTGTCTTAACAGTTCCTACAATATTCAGTAGTCCCTTCCAATTTACCAGGTTTGTTTAAATCGTTCAGAGAAATGTTTATGTATTACTCGGAAAAATCACACAATTGACTCGGAATCACGTCTTGCCAATTCATCTGCTGATTCATTGCCAGAGATATTTAATGGTCATGTACCCAACAAAGCCTGAAGAACGACTTAACTGCACTTCAGAACTGTCATAGATTTAATGGTAGATGAATTGAGCACTTTCAGAGCGGCTTGGCTATCGACATATATATAGTAACCTGTCCGTTAATTTCTATTTACCAGCAATTCTATGGTTTTCCTGTCAGAAAAGATCTCTGCCTGGAATACGCTACAGTCGTTGTAAAGTTTAAGGAATTCCCGATATCCAGGCTTTCACAAAAGACTCCAGCGCTATACCGCTGAATTGTGGGGTATTCCAGGTCCAGATATCCCTTCTAGATATGTGGATGTCCAGTGATTCGAAGTTAAGACTAGGTGATATATCGTCACTGGTTATATCCCCAACTCCTGTTTTCAACATACTTCAAAATGGCAGAATGTCCAAATAATTGATTACGCCACTGGCCAAGTTCATTGAGTCTCAGGGTGAACCTTGCTGCCTGTTTCTCTACATAGAGATTTCAGGGATTGAAGTTGAGTAGGGTGTCCAATGAAGATGCTACTCTTTGACTTTGTCAAAGTTATTTTTTTTTAAAGAAGCTTTCCCCAAAGAGTGCAATCAGACTAGTTCTCCATAAGTTAGAATCGGACAGACAATTGACTCATATAACCATTTAATTATTTGCGGTTTAAGCCCCCACATTTTCCCATGGAATTTTTGGAAGAGTAGACTGCGATTAAACCCCTCTTAGCGCGCTGCTCAACATTCCTCTTTAGTCGTTAGTCGAGGACAGAACCGAGATACTTGGCATCCGAGGAAAGACTCAACGTGACTCCATCCAGCAAAAGTGAAGAGAACTTAGGAAGTTTCCGCTTCCTCGTGAAGACAACGAGCTAAATTTTAGATGGGTTCACGCAAAATCACATTCGGCATGCCAGAACTTAGAAATGTATAACTTCTTTACATGCGTGGCTAAGTTTCAATACCCTACACTACACTTCGGACAGGGTATTATGTCTTTGTGCATTTGTTTGTAACATGGAGAAGGAAACGAGGTAGACCCATCATTACATTTGTGGATCCTCATAGAATCGATTTCTTTCTGAGTCGAATTATCGATGTCTGTCTCTCCGTGCATTTGTGTGAAAAAAATGTTGGTCGCACTTATTGTCCGATTGAGAAGAAGTCTTCCATATATCATGTGTTTTTTCCAAGGAGGAACGCTATTAAAAGTAGTGATAATCGGTCCAAATTTAGAAATATCTCCCATACATATATTCGACCGAGTAAGGTTTAATGTGCGCTAAATGTGCAATATTCTTCCAAATAGGATGTATTGCTTCACATTTGGTGAACATCAATTTAGATATGTATATATAGCTCCCATATATACGTTTCATCCGATTTGATATTTAAGTCCCTCATATTCGTAAAATGCTCTTCACTAGAATAATATTTGACACTGGAGATTTGGTACCTTATCGAGATCGGTTCAGATTTGGATATAGCTCTCATATATATCATTATCCAATTTCAGGTTTATTGTGCACCAATTTGCTAATATCAGCCCAATTGGAGTGTGTTTTGGCAGTTGTGGCCGAATTCAGCCTAGAAGCAAGTGCTGTGTTTAAGTTCCTTATATCCGTAGTATACTCTCCACGAGAATAATATTTGGTACCAGATATCAGAAATACCAGTTTAAAATATTATATGTAGATATCGGTTCAGATTTGGATATAGCTTTCATATATATCTTTATCCCAATATAACCTTTTTTTGTTACGGGAGTGGATGGTGATTTAGGGTATCATATAGTCGGCTCGCCCGACTTTTGCCTTTTCCTACTGGTTATTATTAAAATTCTAAAATTAAACTTCTAGACGTTGCTATTGCAACCCCATTGTCATAAATATCGGATGCAAAATTCCGACTATATACGTCACATCATGGGCGTTTGCGTACCGATACATGGCTCCCCACATACAAGCATATATCGTCAGCGTCAGTACAAACAAAACTTCCATAACATGCTACGATTCTGCCTTTTCTCATTCGATGATGACATCCTCGTGTAATAAACAATAATTGCTCGGTCATTGGGTCTGCTCAGCACTTGTAAATGCCACAAATGCTATGGGAGGGCATGGGGGAAATGGCTTTAAAATGCAATAATAGCCTGCAATTTTTCTGTTTTTCTTCACAACAGAAAAACTTATGCCTGGCCGGACGTCTGTGCTTTAACGCCAACGTAAAGTGCTGGTGACACTTTTATGTCTTGTTCTCGTTCCTGTTTGCGGTTGATGGTGCCACAAGGTGGTGGCATAGAATACTCAACCATACATTGAGAGTACGGGCGATGCAGTCGTTGTTGTTGTTGCTATTGTCACTACATTTCGGTGTCTTGTCTTGTATAATAAATTTTAAATGTAGGTCCATATCTACGCAATTATTATCCTTGAATGGGTATTTTTACGTGAGAACAACAACGTAAGCTAATGGTCAGTAACAACAAATCGAATAAGATAACGAAACAGAACAAAACAAAAGCGAGCACAGCGACATTTAATTTTACATCAACTATTTAAACAATTCGATTTTTTTTTTTTTGTATTTTGAATTTTCTGTTATTTTATGCCTCTCCTTGTGCGAACGCATTGTCAACTGCATGAAAGCATCGGTTTGAACTTTGTATGAAATCGAAAACCAAAAAAAAATGTCTGTTTGATATTTTTTTAAAGAAATAATCTTGTTCTTGCACTTGTTTGTTCGAATTATTCATAGAGTTTGGGGAAAATTTTCGATAGCACTAAGGTCAATAATCGGACATCAATGTGGTATTACTGATATTGTAGAAGTAGCCCATCATGGATAGGATCTACGTCGGCCGGAGATAATCATATGATGTTAGTTATGTATTGGATATATATTCTCAATATATCCCCAAATAGAAAAACACAGAGTCCTAAAATTCGAAAATATATGACAAGGACAGACCCGTGTTACTACTACCTCGGCGGTATTTCAAGGATTCTTGCATTGGGACAGGTACCTACAAAGAGAAGCATTAACTGGTAAAAATTTTCAAGGACCACGTTTTGGTTAATTGGATTGTTATGCAAGTTATGACAGATATAAATATTGAAACTGTGACTCTTTGTGTGGGAGGTAGTAGAAGGGTGGACCGATATCTATTTTCTTCTAACTAGATTTTGGGTTAGTAAAAATATAGAGATTCATAGAGAATATGAAGCTGATTTCACTTTTTTGTTATTCAACAACATTTTCCCTTTGGGGGAGGGGGGAATCACCAGAAGGAGTGAACCGATTCACAACATAACTTGTATTTGTAGATATATTAGAATGTGTGATGTTCAGAATGTATCGGAAGCTTATTTCGTATTGTATGAGCTTCATGGTTATTCAAAATGATAACCGTTTGTGGAGGTGGACCGAATCAGAGGTTCATTTCGCATTTTGTAAGAGATATAATTGTTCAAAATTTTTATCCGTTGTGGGCGAAGTACCAGAACCTTCTTCTTATAGAAGAAGTGGTTATATTAGGGTCTATACGACGACGTGGACCTGCATCATCAAAATACCGAATATAGGGTGGTACTATTACGTGGGGGCTATACCAAAACGTGGACCTGCACAGACAATTTTTTGTCATAGGCCATTACGAACGTCTAACGCCAAATTTGAAACAATTCCGGTGAATAATGTCGCTAAAATAACGGAGGTACCCTTAAATGGAGGATATAAGAAGACGTGGACCTGCTCAGACAATCTTCTGTCATAGGCTGTAGTATCCATTACGAACTTCTAATACCAAATTTGAAACAATTCCGGTGAATAATGAATAGGGAGGTATCAGAAAGAGTGGACCGATAAAGCCTATCTCCGAACCGCATCTATGTTTGATAATAATATTATGATGTTCTAAGTTTGGACCAAATCGGATACTCCTTTCGAGAGTCGTACGGACACCACTAGATCGACTATAAAGTTCCTGAAAGGGATATGATCCAAAGAGAACTTGGATCTAAAACCATTAGTTGGACGAGGCATGTTTTGGCTGTATCAAATGATATAAACTTTCTGAGGGTATAAATATATACAGGGTGAGATGAAAAAACTGCAACTGCTGTCATTTTTAAGCCACTCGTCCGATAGCTGTTAAAAATAAAAACATTTTGGTGAGAATTTTCCGGAAAAAAATGTATTCCTGATGGAATTCAAGCCTGATCGTGTGATTTATTTATATTTGGCTGAAAACAAAAAGTGGCTATCATTAGAGCACTCCAGAATATAAATGTGAATAAATCTTTTGTGTCTCGTACCATCGCTCGTTACCGATACTGTGATACTGTTAGCGTAGCCCGACGTCAAAGAAGTGGACGGATGAAAACAGCATCATCAGCAGAAATGATTCGAAAAGT
The DNA here is from genome assembly GCF_030504385.1 of Musca domestica. Classification (NCBI taxonomy): domain Eukaryota; kingdom Metazoa; phylum Arthropoda; class Insecta; order Diptera; family Muscidae; genus Musca; species Musca domestica. The sequence continues at coordinate 18,930,377 of NW_026712435.1, forward strand.
AAAGAAGCGACTTGATCGAAACGAATCGAAAAAATCGAAAAATGGCTCATGAGCTGAACTTATCGCAATATTCCATTCGGCAAATAATGAAAAATGAGGTTACACCCAGCCATTCAAATTCCAAAGAGTGCAAGAACTTACACCGCAACAGAAAGAAAATAGACTCGCTCTCCACTCGTATTTATCGACCGTGGCATTAGAATAAATGCCGAATATTTTCGCGAAAATATTCTGGAGGGTGTATTAAAGCCTTGGGCACGCAAATATTTTGGCCGCAGACCTTGGACATTCGAACAGGACTCAGCACGCGCCACCCAAGAATGGTTACAAACTGAGGTTCCTCGCTTCATTTCCAGCGCAAAATGGCCAACAAAATCTCCGGATACCAATCCGTTGGAGCAAGGTTGACATTAAAAAATACCAAAGTGTCGATCACCTCAAGTAAGGGCTTCGTCGGAAATTGGCCAAAATACCGCAGAGCAACATTCAGGCTGGTTTCATTGGCCGTTTGAAGGCCATAATTCGTGCCAAAAGTGACCAAATCGAACAAATCTAAACTTATTCTAAAATTTGATGCTATTTCCGACATTTTTTGTTTTCGATCAATAAAATTTAAAAAAAAAAATGTAAAAATTCTGATTTTCACCAAATTTGAAGTCCTTGCTTCTATGCAGAATTTTTGAGATGTGACATTATTTGAAAAACAGAGCAACCTTTCTCGATTTACCATTTGAAAAAAATGTGTATAATCATTTTTTTTTTTCAAATGGTAAATCGAGGAATATGATTCATGTGATTCAAGGATATAAATAATTTCTTATGGACCAAAATCACTTTTTAACTAAACAAATTATAGGTTTCAAAGCATACTTTCAGGCGTAATATATTAATGTGAAGAAATTATTTACGTTTTTGTGCGGCGAATTGCAGTTAGCAAAAACTACAACCAAATTAGATTCCTATTCGTCCCGTGTATATCCCACCAAGTAGATACGGGTATACAAGCCATGACCACATGTTTTATAAGCTTTTTGTAAAAGATAAAAGATAAATTAAATTCATTATCGTGCAAAACATTTGTAATTTTCAACACAATACTTTGTAATTAACAAAGTTAATAATTAATTAATATTTAGAGCAACGTTTACTTTTTTACAACTCACGAACATTTGTTTTCTCATTTTTTTCCATTTCAGCACTAAAAAAGTCGAACGGTGGCGTTGAATCCACCAATTGGATCGAATGGCTTGCAAAGAAGATGCTGCTGTTGAACTGCTGAATACAATGATTAATTATAATCAGACATCAGGCAGCCAGCCAGTCAGTCAGCAAGTCAGCCAACCATGCGTTTCAAGTGCCGGCAACAAACCAGTTGTAAATTCAAATGTCGACACCACAACCACACAGCCACCGTCATTATCATCATCACCGTCTACTCTTTCCCTTTTTCTTTTATTGTGTACATTTATTGCGTTGAGTGTGTTTACCATACATTTTGGTTTACATTTAATGATTGCTATTCTATTGTGTGTTGTTGTTGTTGCTGTTTTTCCAATAAACAATGCCGTTTTCATGTGAGCAATTTTCTTGGTGCTCTTGTCGAATTTCGTTTAATGTGCTCGTAATTATTTTCATTTCAGTTTCAATATTCTGGATAATAGCATTTATTTTTGTTTCTTTTTTTTCAACTACATAATGGCTTCTTGTGCAAATTGATCGCTTTAGAAGAAAATGTATAATCGAAACATTTTTGGATTAGAAATAATTAAGAAAATGTGTTGGCCATTTTTGAGGCAATTTTCTAATTCAATTTCGACTGTTTATTCCGATAGATTTCCAAAACGGTCCACAGAATGCTATTTGATATTAAAATTTGTAAAATTATATAAGTTAAGGAAAATATGAAACAAGTTAAAGAGTATAAGTCGGTTTTTGGCGACAACCTTTATCCGACATGTTTTATTATTATTCAAAATGTTGACACTCTATAAGAGTGCTACCGATGGAGTGAAACAATATTGTCAATTTCGCTTATGGCCTTAGTCTGATATAATAATTGGAGGTAACAGGTTTGGATAATGTGTATATACTTTTTGAAAATGGCCAACTTTTTTGGAAAGTTACCAGAAATAGTGGTCAACATACCCCATATATACGATTTTTAAAGAAAATCTCTGATTTATTTCGCACGTATAAGGGTTATAATTATTCACGATGTTAAAAAGTGGAGAAGTTACAAGGGGAAGTGGGCTCATAAATTTCATATTCAGATCGGATCTCTTGTTGGTATCACTCATACCTGATCTTGTGTGCGTGTAGAAATATTGGGATGTGCGAAGTTTGAAGACAATAGGACTCTTATTTCACATTTTATTATAGTTATTATTATTCTAAATGTTTACCCATTGTAGGGGAGGTATTTGAAGAAATGGGCCGATATATCCCATCTTATTCAAAATGTTGACCTTTGTGGAGGAGGTACCAAAAGGTGTTAACTTGTATATCAAATTTTGACATCCTATCTTGTAATGGTTAAAATATTGCGAAATTTTAAGAGAATCTGATGAATATTTCGTCTTTTTTAAGAGAGTTTTAGATATTCAAAGGAGTGGTCCGATATATCCCATCTTCACATCAGATCTTGTTTTGGTATGAATTTTGGGATGTGCGAAGTTTGAAAATAACCGGGTGCTTATGAGCGCTTTGGTTATTCAAAATTTTGCCCCTTTGTGGGGAGGTGTCATAAAGAGTAGTCCGCTATACTCCATCTTTACACCAGATTCTGTAATGGTAAAAATAATGGTATGTGTGAAATTTGAAGAGAATCGGCAGTATATTTCGAATTTTATGAGCGTTTTAGATATTCCATATTTGGACCCTTTGTGGGGGAGGTACCAGAAGGAGTAAAAAAATCAGATTATCCGTTCTCTTCCTATGTGGTATATTATTTTTTATGAAAATGTTGACCTTTTGTGGGGGAGGTACCAGAAGGATGGGACCGATATTGCCCATATTCGAACTCGATCTAAGTTTGACAAAAATATTACGATTTAAAAATAATACGATATTACGAGACTACATCGGATACTCCCTTCGAGAGGTATCGTAAGCACCAGCCAGCATACAGACAGAGAGGCGGACGGACGGTTAAATCGACTCAAAATGTCCTGAAACGGATTTGGTCCAAATAGACCGGGACAGGTGCAATAAAAAAATTCCGCTGCCAAATAATGGGTTCCCTAAAAAATTCTTGTTTCACTTTCATACCTTCCCTCATACTATGGAGGGTTTATTAACTTTTGTCGTTCGTTTGTAACTTCCCGAAAAAATCGAGTTAAAACTTATGAGAGAATATTGTCTATATTGGTCGCGTTTTCCTCTAGATCCCATATAACGGTACCTCCAGGTATGCAGTATTAAAATTATATTCTTATTATATTTTGAAAGAAGTGTTCCAAATTTGGTATTTAATGATTGCAAAGGATACCAAAGATTCCGTTCTCTTTCTGAACCTATACAGGGTGAGACAAAAAAAGTGCAACAAAGTCAAACACCATAACTTTTACTTTTTTTATTGAATGAAAGCACAAAATGTCAGAAATAGCATCAAAATTTTGGAAAAAGTTTAGATTTGTTCGAATTGGTCACCTTTGCCTTTTAAACGGCCAATGAAACCGTTACACGCTGCTCGAATGTTGCTCTGCAGTATTTTGGCCCATTCCCGGCGAAGCGCTTGCTTGAGGTGATCGACACTTTGGTATTTTTTAGTGCCAACCTTGCTTTCCAAAATGCTCCAGACACAATAATCCAACGAATTGATATCCGGAGATTTTGGTGGCCATTGTGCACTGGAAATGAAGCGAGAAACTTCATTTTGTAACCATTCTTGGGTGGCGCGTGCTGAGTGCGATGGTGGTGAGTCCTGTCGGAATGTCCAAGGTCTGCGGCCAAAATCTTTGCGTGCTCAAGGCTTTAATATACCGTCCAGAATATTTTCGCGATAATATTGGGAATTTATTCTGATGTCACGGTCGATTAATACGAGCGGAGAGCGACCATCGGCTATTATGACGGCCCACACCATCACCATGGCCGGCGCTTGTGTTCTGGTGGCCAACCCAATGTGCACACTTTCAGTTGACCTCTTTGTCAGGTAAACACGATCATTTTGTTTGTTTACAAACTGCTGGAGAAAACCAAATTCGGCATTTCACCACTTTCGGCCAAGCGAAGCATCTCTTTAGCTCTTTTGAGTCTATTTTCTTTCTGTTGCGGTGTAAATTCTAGCACTTTTTGGAATTCCAAAGGCTTTAGCTCGAGCTCATTTTTCAATATTTTCCGAATGGAATATTGCGATATTTTCAGCTCACGAGCCATTTTTCAGCCACTGCGACGCGGGTTTCGATCAATTCGCTTCTTTACTTTTCGAACCATTTCTGCTGGTATTGGTGGTTTTCTTCTGTCCACTTCCTTGACGTCGGGCTACGCTACCAGTATCACGACAACGAGCGATGGTACGAGACACAAAAGATTTATTCACATTTAAATGCTGGAGTGCTCTAACGCTTGTAGTGGTCCCGCCAAATATATATAACTCACACGATCACGCTTGAATAACTTTTATTTCTGGAAAATTCTCACCAAAAGGCTTTTGTACGCTTGTAAACAATATAATGAGCTGTCACTGGAATAATTTTAACAGCTGTCGGATGAGTGGCTTGGTTGCAGTTTTATCATTTCATCCTGTATTTCTGATTTTATAAGAGTTATAATTATTCCGAATTTTGACCATATGTGGGTCAGGTACTTGATGAAGTGGGCCGATATTATCCATTTTCACACCTTACTTGGCAATGAGAAAAATATTGGCATTTACAAAGTTTCCACAAATTGAATCATGCTTGCTCTTTCTATGAGGTAAATTATTTTCTTTGAACATTTAGGGGGAGGTACCAGAAGGAGTGGACCGATGTTGCCCATCTCTGAACTCGAACTAAGTTCGACAATAATATTACGATGTATCAAGTTAGGATCGAATCGGATACTCTCTTAGACTGTTATCATATGCACCAGCCAGACAGACAGACGGACGGACATCGCTAGATCGATTCCAAATGTCGTGAAACGCATTAGGTCCAAAGAGACCTAGGTTGACTTATGTTGGATACAATACCTTGTGCAATTTTTAAACGTGTACGAGAGTGAGTGAGTATTTCCAACAAGGGCCCCCTATAGGTCCATGGTTTAATACCTCCCTGAAAGTAGTGAATATTTCCAATAAGTCCGCCGGGAACATGTCAAAATTTTCAAAAAGAGTCCCATATGGATCCACGTCCCCTATGGGTTCACATTTTCGTAACTCTCCCAGAACTAGTCCAAGTTTCTAAAAAAAGGTCTATACCGAGCCCCTGTTGTCTTACTTATCACGAAACTGGCCAAAATGTCCAAAAAGAGGATGTAGGTAACGTAGGTCTTATTTCCAAAAAGGTCCATATCTCAACTGAGTCCACGTTGTCGAACCTCCCCTAAATGTGGTAAAAATTTCCAAAAATGGGCCATAGCTCACCTAGATCCACGTTTTCGTAACTCCCCCCAACACTTTTCAATATTGAACATGTTCACCTTTTGTAAAGAAGATACGAAAACGAGTGTCCATTTTCCGCCTGGTATAAATATTAGAATGTATCAAGTGCGGACAGTATCGGGTACTCACTTCGCTTATCCATAATTTCTAACAGATATTGATTTTTGTGAGGGAAGTATGAGAAAGAGTGGACGGATTTCCTCCATTTTCTTAACTGAAATAACTCAATGTTTGATGATTATTTCACACAAATTTGACCGCGTTATTTTGATAAGGCACGTTTTGGCCGTATCAAATTATATATATCCTCTGTAGCCATATGGCCGGGTGTATAAATATCACCCTTTATCTAAACTTCTCTTGCAATTCAAAATAAAAAATATCTTTACTACTGCCCATTGTCCATCTCGTGCTTGACAAACTCCCGCGACTATATTCGAATTTCTCCCCTAAGGTACATGTTGCCTTTAGTTGTTTACAACTTAAAGAAAATTACTACCATTTTCATCTCAGCTTGTTGGCCACGACATTTCAAACCAAATTTAATAATCTCTTCTTGTTGTTGCTGTTTTTCTTCGTAACTTTTTTAAGTAAACATATAATAAACATAATAATAAAATATTACTTTCATGGGTATGATGTGAGCGTAGCAACTGCTTCATTTCTCCCTAATTTATGAGGAAACCCACAATATCCAAGTGGTACTTGAACGAAAGGCACAAGAAGGCAAAGGAGGAGCAGAGAAGTAACAAAATTTCTAAATGTTATTTTATGGGTATTTGCCACAAGGGCAACTTAAATTAAAATAACAACAACAATTGTACGACAGAAGTAATGTGCCCAACTCTATTCAAGCGAACTAAATGTTGGGAATGTTGGGGCTACGAAAACCACTTCCTTGGTAGGGTCAGAGCCATAACCATTGCTATGGAGGTAGTTAATTGTTTCTTTCATATTTGGGATGGACGGCTCGAAGGGAATTTTCTCATTGAAAAAATATTTGGAGAATGATTTCAATGAAAAATAAAGTCGGGATAATTTGGAGTGAGTTTTTTATGTTATAAAAAGAGTTAAATCAAATTTATATTATCCATGTCAATCTAGTCCTGTTTGCTGGATTGAAAATAAGATATATAAATAGAGTGTCACTCTAGGTCTACATTTATTTTTTTTCTGATACAAGGCCTCTTGCGTTCTTCATAAAAAAAGTCTAGGTCTCTTTGAACCAAATCTAGCGATGTCCGTCCGTCTGTCAGTCTGGCTGTTGAGCACGAAAACTCTCGAAGGGAGTATCCAATTTGATCCAAACTTGGTACATCGTAGTATTATTATCAAACTTAGATCGAGTTCGGAGATAGGCTCCTTCGAAGGTCGACATTTCCAAAATATCTTTTTGTGTACAGAATGAGAAAGGATAATCCGATTTTGTTCCAACTTTGTAAATCCTAATATTTGCATCAGCGTTAGGTGTGAAAATAGACATTATCGGCCCACTCCATCCAGTAAATAATTATAACCCTAATAAATAGTGACATAAGAGTCCGATTGTCTTGAATTATCATACATCTCAATATTTTTATTAGTCCAAGGATTGGTGTGAAGATGGAATATATCGGTCCAATCCTTCTGGTACCTCCCACACAAAGGGTAAACATTTTGAATATCCTTGAAGCTCATTAAACGCGAAATTTACGTCCGATTCCATTCAGACTTGGCACATCTCAATATTTATATCAGCACAAGATCTGCTCTAAAGATAGTAGATCTCAAACCATTCCTTCTGGTACCTCCCCCACAAAAGGTCAAAATTTTGAATATCCATGAAGCTTATAAAACGCGAAATCAACATCCGATTTCATTCAGACCTGGCACATCTCAATATTTCCATAAACACAAGATCTGTTATAAAATGGTAGAGATCTGGTACCTCCCCCACAATGGGTCATGAATATCCATTAAGATCATAAAACTCAAAATTAACATCCGATTCCATCTCAATATTTCTATCTACACAAGATCTGTTATATCTACCATATTTATAACAGATCTTGTGTAGATAGACAATTCCTTCTAGTACCTCCCCCACAAAGGGTCAAAGTTTTGAATAACCAAAGCAATTATAAAATCCGAAATAAGCATCCGGTTCTCTTCATATTTCACACATCCCATTATTTCTACTAATACAATATCTGCTGTGAAGATGAGATATATCCACTCCACTCATTCGCTACCTTCCCCACAAAGGGTTAATATTTTGAATAACCATGAAGCTCATAAAATACGAAATTAAAATCCAATTGCATTAAGGCTTGGTACATCTCAATATTTTCAACAACACAAAATCTGTTATAAAATCTGTAGCGATCGGACCATTCCTTCTGGTACCACCCCCACAACGGCTCAAAGTTTTAAATAACCAAAACGTTTATAAAAGCCGAAAAAGCATCAGTTTCTCTTTATATTTCACACAACCCATAATTTCCAATAACCAAAGATTTGTTTTGAATATGGGATAAACTCAAAATTTTGAATATCCATGAAACTCATAAAAAGCAAAATTAACATTGGATTCCATTCAAGACTTGGTACATCTCAATATTGCGAGCCCCTTCTGGTACTTCACACACAAAAGGTAAAAATTGTCAATACTTGTATCTCTCATAAGTTGCGAAAGAAGTCAGAGATTCTGTACAAATTGCTATATCTAAATATTTCTCTCAACCAGAAATTTGATATGAATGTGGAATTTATAGGAATTATTGATTTCGCATAAAATTGGATATAAATATTGGATTTTTTATACCCTCCACCATACTATGGAGGGTATATTAATTTTGTCATTCCGTTTGTAACTCCTCGAAATACTCACGTCAGACCCAACAAAGTATATATATTCTTGATCAGCGTAAAATTCTAAGACGATTTAGCCATGTCCGTCTGTCTGTCTGTGTGTCTGTCTGTCTGTCTGTCTGTCTGTCTGTCTGTCTGTCCGTCTGTCTGTCTGTTGTAATCACGCTATCTTTCGAACAAATTGAGATAGAAGGCTAAAATTTTGCACACATGTATATTTTACCAGTAGGCAGGTTAAGTTCGTAAATGGGTCATGTAGGTCCAAGTTTTCATATACCCCCCATATAACGGTACCTCTCGATATTCGGTACTTTGATGATTTTAGCGACATTATTCACCGGAATTGTTTCAAATTTGGCATTTGAAGTTCGTAATGGATACTACACCATAACACAGAAAATTGTCTTTGCAGGTCCACGTATTCGTATAGCCCCCATATAACCGTACCCCCCGATATTCGGTATTTTGATGATTTTAGCGACATTATTTAACGGAACCGTTCCAAATTTGGTATTTGAAGTTCGTAATAGATACTGCAGCAGAAAACAGAAAATGGGCCATGTAGGTCCACGTCTTCGTATAGCCCCCGTATACCGTACCCCCCGATATTCGGTATTTTGATGATTTTAGCGACATTATTTACCGGGATTGTTTTAAATTTCGCATTTGAAGTTCGTAATGGATACTTCAGCCCATGCCAGAAAATTGTCTGTGCAGGTCCACGTCTTCGTATAGCCCCCATATAACGGTACTCCCTATATTCGGTGTTTTGATGATTTTAGCTACATTTTCTTCAAGTTTCGCATTAAAATATTTTTATAACTTATGACAAATGTTGCCTATGCAGGTCCACGTCGTCGTATAGGCATTCGGTATTTTTAAGATTTTAACAGAATTCTTAACGGATTCTGTTTTTTTTTTTTTTTTTTTTTTTTTTTTTTTTTTTTTTTGGAAATTGTCAAATTTGTACCAAATGGTGGAGGGTATTAAAAGTTCGGCCCGGCAGAACTTACAGCTTTTTTACTTGTTTAACTTAAATGAAACTTTGGTTTTACGTTTAACCTATAATTTTGATAATGACTACTAGGATAAAATTTTTTCTCACTCTTCTTGGCTAGAGCAAAACAAATAGATACCTTTGCCACAATCAGCTACATCAATACTAACAAGAGTTGTTACTTGCATCATGTTGTACGACAACGTGTTGTAGGTCAACTTATGTCCTGCAGCCAAGTTATTTCCAAGTATCTGCAACAACCAATTATTTACAAATAACAAGGGTTCGTGCTAATGCTTAAAGCGATAAAACAAATAATGAATATACGGCAAATAAGTTTTGAAAATAAATTATACATAGGGCTTAAAGAAAATTACACTCTATTGAGTGGAATTGAACAAAAAATTTTCATTTTTTATTTTGTAATAAAATTTAAAAAATAAATTGAACAAATCCAATTTATTTTTTGAAAAGTGGTTTTGATAAAGCGAAAATAGTAAGCAGCTTCCAAAGTTAAAGCAGTAGGGAAAGGACAAATACAGCACACCATATGATACCCTACATCACCCTGCAGATTTGGCAGAGATTCCCGTAAGAAAGTTTGTGTAAAGTAAGTCAGACCAACTCTGATTGGAGGTTTTTTTTTTATACCCTACAACATTAGGTATTGGAGGTATTATAAGTTTGATTGGGCCAAAAATTATGTAACACCTCGAAATATCGGTTTCCCACATAGGAAAGTATATATGGATCTTCCTATGCCGCCGAGCTGAGTCGATCTAGCTATGTATGTCCTTCCGCCCATGTTAATTTGTAATCATTCTACAGGTCGCAATTATGGTCCGATTCTGACGAAAGTTAGCATGGAGGTGGGGTTATAGTCAGGATAGAAGCCTATTGCTTTTGGAGATGATCGCAAAATATTTGGAACCAAAAACTGTAAAATATCCTGATTTTGCATTTGCTCTTCAGGTCACAATTATAGACCAATCGACCCTGAAGTTGCCACGGGGCTAGAGCTTAGGGCTGGGCAGAAGCTTTACAATTTGGATGGTCATCGCGTAATATTTAGTGTGTGAAATAGACCATAACATTTGTGTTAAATAAAATGGTTTCACAAATGGAAACCAAAGGACACGAAATCTCGCATGAAGTTACGGTGTTGGACAACGGGTAGAATGGACCACTACTTTTGTGCAAAAAAAATGCCAACATGTATATTTTACCGAAATGCTGAAAATAACTTACAGGCGAAATACAAAATACCCAAGAGGCGAACTTCTGGATTTTTATACCCTCAACCATACTATGGAGGGTATATTAACTTTGTCATTCCGTTTGTAACTCCTCGAAATACTCATGTCAGACCCAACAAAGTATATATATTCTTGATCAGCGTAAAATTCTAAGTCGATTTAGCGATGTCCGTCTGTCTGTCTGTCCGTCTGTCTGTTGTAATCACGCTATCTTTCGAATAAATTGAGATAGATGGCTAAAATTGTGCACACATGTTTATTTTTCCAGTAGGCAGGTTAAGTTCGTAAATGGGCCATGCAGGTCCACGTTTTCATATAGCTCCCATATAACGGTACCTCCCGATATTCGGTATTTTGATGATTTTAGCGACATTATTCACGGGAATTGTTTCAAATCTGGTATTTGAAGTTCCAAATGGATACTACATCCTAAGACAGAAAATTGTCTTTGCAGGTCCACGTCTTCGTATAGCCCCAATATAACGGTACCTCCCTATATTCGGTATTTTGATGATTTTAGCGACGTTATTCACCGGAATTGTTTCAAATTTGGTATTTAAAGTTCCAAATGGATACTACACCCTAAGATAGAAAATTGTCTGTGCAAGTCTATGTCTTCGTATAGCCCCCATATAACGGTACCTCCCGATATTCGGTATTTTGATGATTTTAGCGACATTATTCACGGGAATTGTTTCAAATCTGGTATTTGAAGTTCCAAATGGATACTACACCCTAAGATAGAAAATTGTCTTTGCAGGTCCACGTCTTCGTATAGCCCCAATATAATGGTACCTCCCCATATTCGGTATTTTGATGATTTTAGCGACATTATTCACTGGAATTGTTTCAAATTTGGTAATTGAAGTTCCAAATGGATACTACACCCTAAGACTGAAAATTGTCTGTGCAGGTCCACGTCTTCGTATAGCCCCCATATAATGGTACCTCCCCATATTCGGTATTTTGATGATTTTAGCGACATTATTAACCTGAATTGTTTAAAATTTGGTATTTGAAGTTCGTTATGGGAACTACAGTCTGTGACAGAAAATTGTCGGTGCGGGTCCAGTTTCGAATTTGAATATGGTAATGGCTTATGACAAACAATGCATATGTATGTCCACGTCGTATAGACCCCAATATAACGGCTATATTCGGTATTTTTAAAATTTTAACAGAATTTTTTAAGGATTTTATTTTTTGAAAATTTCCAAATTCGTTGTAAATGGTGGAGGGTATTAAAAGTTCGGCCCGGCCGAACTTACTGCTTTTTAACTTGTTTATGCTGATTTCGATGACGAATATAGACAAATATCGTAGACAAACAAATCATATAGATGAGTCTAAATTTGATTTTGAAATTTGATATGATCGGAAAATATTTTGGAAATGATCGCAAAATACTAAGGGGTTCAAATGAGTCAAAAACACAAAAATTTTCTTGATCACACAATTGAAACCAATCGACACGGAATTTTGCATGAGAAAAGAGTTAAGGGCAGGGAAGAATTTAGCTGTAAAATGGTCCACAACAACTCACAGCAGGACGGGATGCTTAAATATTGGGCAAATGTCCTTGGTCAAAAAGCTAAGGGTAATATGTGGGCAGAGCTCCATGACATAATTTCAAAAGAGAAATCTTCCAAAATGGATTTGGACATAATGGGGCTTCTAACATATTGTAGTGTTGTATGGTATCACATGGTCGGCCCCGCATGACTATTGAATCAGTAATGTTTGTATAAAGGAGAGCTATCATAATCTAAGAAGATTTATACCAAAGTTGTCAGAGGTATTTCTAGGTTGTACATGATATTTTGTGCCAAATGTCATTAGTTCGAGTCAGAAATTTATTGCATAATCCAAAATGTATTGCACAATCCACATGGTCAAAAGTGCTTAATTTGTCAAAATAAATAAATGATACTCATTCATGGTACATATTGAATATACAAATTTTTTTGGTTCAGAGACTCACAATAAAATTTGATCTAGAATAATCTTTTTTTACTACTTTCCCTAAAAAATTAAGTACAAGGAAGATTTTGACAAACACATAATTTTCACTCGTAGAACATAAATTTTGAATATATTTTGCTTAAATACTATTGTAACTAGAGTTGTGGTTTATTTTGAGCTTTATAGTGAAATTTTGTAAAAAATAATTCTTCTTTTGACAGATTCTACCTTGTTTTTTAGAATATAGATTTTTTTGGATGTACTATCAAAATAGAGATCTTTTTTCTTTGGTGACTTATAGTGACATTTTATGAAGAATATTTTTGCCTTCGAAGTCATCCTTCCAACATGATGTTTTATTGGAGATTTTTGCAAAATTGCACATAAAGTACGGCTTAATCGCTAAAATGTGCTTATAATATATTCGTGGTACTAAGGTAATATTTACATTTTTGATGCCTGTTGGAATTGTATGACAAATAAAATTTAAGAATATTTCCCAGATTGAGGGAGTTGGAAAAAAACCAAAAAGACATCGTTGGTGACTAGATTGCTTACTAAACAAATACCCGCATTGTTGTTTGTCCCATTGCCAAAGATGCTGTGTACATACATAATGAACGGATTTTACGGAATCTTAATCTGAAATTTTCATAAAATATGAAAACTTGCGCCCCTCTATATAGGTTACTATACGATGTAAACTGTGAAAACGCCGATGAACGTGGCTTCAAATATTAGCTCTACTTTCATAACTTTTTATACCCTACACCACAAGGTGGTCAGGGTTTTATGTCTTTGTGCATTTGTTTGTAACAGGCAGAAGGAAACGAGATAGACCCATATTTCTTTTTGATGATCTGCATAGAATCACATTCTGAGTCGATTTATGCATGTCCGTCCGTCTGTCCGTCCGTCCGTCCGTCCGTCTGTCCGTGTATTTTTGTAAACAAAGTACAGGTCGCATTTATTGCCCGATCCAAATGAAATTTTGCAAAGATCTTTTGTTTGGCCCAAGGACGAACCCTATTGAAATTGGAGATAATCGGTGAAAATTTAGATATAGCTCCCATATATATCTTCGTCTGATTTGCCTTTTATTGTGCACCAAACGTGTAATATCAGCCCGAATTGTATGGAATTTTGCATATACACCCAAATTAGGCCTGAAAATATGTGTGCCAAATTTGATCGAAATCGGTTCAGATATAGCTATAGCTCCCATATATATTTTTCATCCGATTTGTTATTTTTGTCCACCGCCACCGTAATATGCACTCTACAACAACAATATTTGGGGAAATATATCAAATACAGCTCAGAAATACATTTGCTAAATTTTATCGAGATCGGTTCAGATTTGGATATAGCTCCCATATATAACTTCGTCCGATTTACCTTTTATTGTACACCAAACGTCTAATATTTGTCCAAATGAAATGGAATCTGGCACATGCGACCGAATTGAGTCTAGACGCTAATATGCCAAATATGGTGAAGATTGGTTCAGATATAGCTATAGCTCCCATATATATTGTTTATCCGATTTGTTGTATTTGTTACCCACAGCCGTAATATGCACTCCGTAACAACGATATTCAGGGGAATATATCAAATACAGCTCAGAAATATCTTTGCCAAATTTGATCGAAATCGGTTCAGATTTGGATATAGCTCCCATATATATTTTTATCCGATTTAAAATTAATTGTGCACCAAATGGGCAATATAAGTCCGCATTTAAAAGATACATATGCTTGGGCATATTTATTCCTTTGAACTTTAAATAATAATTATAATCATTGCGTGTATGATTGAATTCTCCCATAAAAACTTTTAATTGTTATGTGGAGCTCTACTTAATTAGCAAAGTGGTGTGGGGTATCATAAAGTCGGCCCCGCCCGACTTGAAGACTTTCTTTACTGGTTTTTAATTTTGTCGGTTGGACGATGTCTGTCTTTTTGTTGAAAACAAGTATCATATTGTTGCTGATTTTGAAAATGGGTTGAATGTCATATCATACCTAAACGTGGACCGATAAAAATATTTCTCCAGCTATCGGTATTTATATCCTCAGCCATATGGCTATGATATATAATATCATTTCATACGACCAAAACGTGCCTCATCTGAATAACGGTTTTAGACCCTAGGTTTCTCTGGATCAAATCCGTTTCAGGATATTTGTTGTCGATCTGGGGGTTTCAATCCGTACGTCCATCCATCTGTCATTCTGGCTGGTGCGTACGATAACTCTCGAAGGGAGTATCCGATTTGGTCCAAACATCGCACATCGTAATACTATTTTCAAACTTAGATCGAGTTCGGAGATGGGCAAAACCGGTCCAAAAAATGAAACGATCACCCCATTTTGCTGCAATTATGCATATCCTAATATTTGCATATCCTAATATAGTTGTTCTCCATCAAGGACCTCCCACACAAATGACATAAGAGTTCGACAGTCTTCAAATTTCACAATTCTAAATATTTTTGCTAACAAAAGAACGGGTGGGAAGTTGGAATGTATCCGTTCACTCCTTCTGGTACCTCCCCCACAAAGGGTCAAAACTTTGAATAACCATGAAGTTCTAAAAACGCGAAATGAGTATCTGATTTCTTTCAATCTCGGCACATCTAAATAATTTATCAACACAAGGTCTGTATCGAAGATGGTAGATAACGATCCACTATTTCTATTCCACAACGGGTCAAATTTTTCAATAACCATGAAGCTCATAAAACACGAAACGAAAAGTATCCGATTATTTTCAAACTCGGCACATCCCAATATTTCTATAAACAAAAGGTGCGACCATGGGATATATCGGCCCACTCCTTTTGACACCACCTTGTGGGTCGAATATTTGAATAATTATGACTCTCATAAAATACGAAATAAACATCTGATTTTCTTCAAATTTCACATATCCCAATATTTTTACTAACGCAAGATCTTGTTTGAAGATGATATATATTTCAACTTACACCTTTTGGTACCTCTCTCACAATTTCAATATTTATATCTCCCATGAAATTCTTCCTGATACAAGTCGGGGATTCTTTCAAACTTGGTATATCTACATATTGTTTTTTAACCAGAGATCTAATGTGAATATGAATTTATCGGCACTCCTCCGCCCAAAAGGTTAAAATTTCAACATTTTCCAAAATTTATCACATACCTCCTATAAAGTGAAGGAAGTAGTCGATATTGCCTAAATCTGGGACGTTGTAAAATTTTTATCTGATGTAGGTCAAATACGAAATGGAAAATATTGGCCCACTCCTTCGGTACCATGCCAATAAAAGATCGCCTTAATAATTATAACGCAAGTCAAAATTTATATAAACGGACATTGGGGAAAATTATGCATCCGTCGACAAAACCTACTCATACTTTTAAACTTGTTTTAATTTTAATAAGCTACATTTTCCAACAGAACCAGCTGCAAACTGACATTTAGGTTTCTTATTAGGTGGAATTTCTCGCCGCAAAAAGATTCCATACATGGCTAGCTTTTGCTAAAGGCCTCATAAAACTATATCTCCTAGTTTAGGGCATTTTAAAGATATCTTAAATATTTTCCAACAATATTAGGCTGAAACTATACGTTTTGAGTTCGAATTCGGCATGTTTTCTGATTACAAAAGTGTTCGGAATATATTCTTCATTTCTTATATAGCTTTTAAATAAGTGTACCTCATGATTTTCTGTTTTTATGAAGTTTTATGTCTTAATTTCATGTGGAACAAGATGTAATTTTTTATTTCGGGATTTCATTATTTGTCCGACACCAAGTCGTCTGCTTACCTGCAATGAAAAAAGGATAACAAATATTTAGTACAAAGTTGAACCACAATCAATCAAATAAGTAGTTAAATGCGTTTTTTTCGAAACTGATTTTTTTGAGATATGACTTTGACTTCAACTTTAAATTTATTTTTGAAACTATAAAAAATATAAAATGTTGAGTCTCTTATAAAAAATATATTGATATATTTTAAGAGAACTTGTTTGAAATCAATCTAATTATCAAATTAAGGAAGATTTAAACTTTTGAACTTAAACAACATAGACTCTTCATAAAAGGAGATTAAAAATTCAAAAACTCTTAGAATGAAAGAAAAAAAGTGCTGCAGATTGCAAATAATGTTCCTAGCTTTTTATACATCGTCAACACAATTAACATCGTTAAAAATCTCTACAAAAATCAGAGATAGAAAATCTATTAGAGAAACATGTCCATGAACATCTTGTTTACCTTGCAAAATAATTTCAATCTTCTACTTCTTCTTAAGGCCAAAGTGAAGCCACCTTAAGTAGAATGCAACACTACTGCACTTTGACACAAAAACGGAAACGGATGTGTCTTATAAAGCCAGTAGTAAGTAGTAGTGCTCAACTATGTTTGTTGATGGCAGGCAGCCAGTAGTTTTCCTTTTTTTTTTTTTGTTTTCTTTTCTCCAACATGCCATGGCATGTTTTGTTTGCATTTATGTATTTTTTTTTTTCATTTAGGACCTCGTTTTATGGTCTTAGCGTCATGGCAAGTGTTGTACAGCTGGCTTTTCTAAGAACACAACCGTATGACCGAACCAACGCCTTCACGAAAAAAACTAAAACAAAGAAGGTGCAAAATGTGCAACTGAATTAACACTGGCAAAGCTGTAGATGTGTGTGTGTGTGAGAGAGAGTGTTGGCGTTTCGCAGGGTGCACCAACAAGTGGAAACATTTTAAATTTAAGTATTTGGCTTTTTAGCTCGTCTCAACTTGTTGTTGACTTGTTTTCTTGGTTTTGTTGTGCTATTTAGCATACAGCATGGCTGAACTGCAAATTTGCCTTGTCATCCATCCTTGTGGTCTGGAAAATATTTACACAGTAAAGAAGAGTTGTCTGGAAAACGGAATAATGGGCAGTTTTGTGTGTTAGGTATTTCATTAAAGCAGATATGAAATTCTTAAAAGGAGAATCTTGACCTTATGGAAACGGGAGCTTTTCCTTGTCCTATGGAATTTTCATTGTATATTTTTGAAATCACGCGCCACCCAAGAATGGTTACAAAATGAGGTTCCTCCCTTCATTTCCAGCGCATCATGGCCACCAAAATCTCCGGATATCAATCCGTTGGACTATTGCGTCTGGAGTATTTTGGAAAGCAAGGTTGCCACTAAAAAATACCAAAGTGTCGATCACCTCAAGCAAGCGCTTCGCCGAGAATGGGCCAAAATACCGCAGACCAAAATTCGGACAGCGTTTTTTTTTTTTATTTTTTATTTTTAAACTTTTCAAATTTTTGTGTAAGCAAATATATGTGTATGTGTGGAATATTAAAAGAGTAGGATGCTTCATTCATAACCTTTGAGCGTTTCGGTCTTCCAAATCTTGAACCCTATGTGGGGGAGTTATCAGAAGAAACACTACGATCTCTTCCATCTTTAAAAAAGATCTTGTGTTAATGGAAATTTTAAGATGTACCAAGTCTGATTGGAATTGGATGTTAATTTCGCGCTTTATGAGCTTCATGGATATTCAAAATTTTGAACCTTTGTGGGGGAGGTACCAGCAAAATCGGATTATACTTTCACTTTCTGTGCAGTATTTCATATACCTTCCACCACAGTATGTAGGATATATTAAGTTTGTTATTCCCTTTGTAACACCTCGAAATTTACACTTTAGACCACTTTGTGGGGTATATATTCCTGATCACCGAAATGAAGAAGATTGATAACATTTTACTCCAATGCATATTATGTCAGCAGGACTTTTGGTAAATGGTACCTCCCTATTTTCGGTATTATGGTAATTTAAGCGACATTATTCACCGGAATTGTTTCAAATTTGGTATTTGAAGTTCTTAATGAATACTACTGCCTATGACAGAAAATTGTCTGTGCAGGTCCACGTCTTCGTATAGCCCCCATATAACGGTACCTCCCGATATTCGGTAGTTTGATGATTTTAGCGACATTATTCACCGGCAATAACAGAAAATTTTCCGTACAGGTTCGCGTTTCAAATTTGATATACAGCCTATGACAGAAAATTGTCTGTGCAGGTCCGCGTCTTCGTATAACCCCCACATAACGGTAGCTCCCTACATTCGGTATTTTGATGATTTTAGCGACATTATTCAACCTTTTTTTTAAGTTTCGCATTTGAATATTGCATTTTTTTATTTTAAGATTTAAAGAGAATTTTTAACGGTTCTTATTTTTTTAAATTTGCTAAATTCGTTCCAAATTGTGGAGGGTATTCAAAGATCGGCCCGGCCGAAATTAACTTTTTTTTACTATTTTTTTTTTTTTTTTTTTTTTTAATTTCGATCTTTTGTGGGGAACGTACCAGAAGAGTGGACCGATGATTCCCATCTCCGAACCCGATCTTAGTTTGATAATAATATTAGTTTGATAATAATATTAATAATTATAATCATTGCGTGTATGATTGAATTCTCCCATAAAAACTTTTAATTGTTATGTGGAGCTCTACTTAATTAGCAAAGTGGTGTGGGGTATCATAAAGTCGGCCCCGCCCGACTTGAAGACTTTCTTTACTGGTTTTTAATTTTGTCGGTTGGACGATGTCTGTCTTTTTGTTGAAAACAAGTATCATATTGTTGCTGATTTTGAAAATGGGTTGAATGTCATATCATACCTAAACGTGGACCGATAAAAATATTTCTCCAGCTATCGGTATTTATATCCTCAGCCATATGGCTATGATATATAATATCATTTCATACGACCAAAACGTGCCTCATCTGAATAACGGTTTTAGACCCTAGGTTTCTCTGGATCAAATCCGTTTCAGGATATTTGTTGTCGATCTGGGGGTTTCAATCCGTACGTCCATCCATCTGTCATTCTGGCTGGTGCGTACGATAACTCTCGAAGGGAGTATCCGATTTGGTCCAAACATCGCACATCGTAATACTATTTTCAAACTTAGATCGAGTTCGGAGATGGGCAAAACCGGTCCAAAAAATGAAACGATCACCCCATTTTGCTGCAATTATGCATATCCTAATATTTGCATATCCTAATATAGTTGTTCTCCATCAAGGACCTCCCACACAAATGACATAAGAGTTCGACAGTCTTCAAATTTCACAATTCTAAATATTTTTGCTAACAAAAGAACGGGTGGGAAGTTGGAATGTATCCGTTCACTCCTTCTGGTACCTCCCCCACAAAGGGTCAAAACTTTGAATAACCATGAAGTTCTAAAAACGCGAAATGAGTATCTGATTTCTTTCAATCTCGGCACATCTAAATAATTTATCAACACAAGGTCTGTATCGAAGATGGTAGATAACGATCCACTATTTCTATTCCACAACGGGTCAAATTTTTCAATAACCATGAAGCTCATAAAACACGAAACGAAAAGTATCCGATTATTTTCAAACTCGGCACATCCCAATATTTCTATAAACAAAAGGTGCGACCATGGGATATATCGGCCCACTCCTTTTGACACCACCTTGTGGGTCGAATATTTGAATAATTATGACTCTCATAAAATACGAAATAAACATCTGATTTTCTTCAAATTTCACATATCCCAATATTTTTACTAACGCAAGATCTTGTTTGAAGATGATATATATTTCAACTTACACCTTTTGGTACCTCTCTCACAATTTCAATATTTATATCTCCCATGAAATTCTTCCTGATACAAGTCGGGGATTCTTTCAAACTTGGTATATCTACATATTGTTTTTTAACCAGAGATCTAATGTGAATATGAATTTATCGGCACTCCTCCGCCCAAAAGGTTAAAATTTCAACATTTTCCAAAATTTATCACATACCTCCTATAAAGTGAAGGAAGTAGTCGATATTGCCTAAATCTGGGACGTTGTAAAATTTTTATCTGATGTAGGTCAAATACGAAATGGAAAATATTGGCCCACTCCTTCGGTACCATGCCAATAAAAGATCGCCTTAATAATTATAACGCAAGTCAAAATTTATATAAACGGACATTGGGGAAAATTATGCATCCGTCGACAAAACCTACTCATACTTTTAAACTTGTTTTAATTTTAATAAGCTACATTTTCCAACAGAACCAGCTGCAAACTGACATTTAGGTTTCTTATTAGGTGGAATTTCTCGCCGCAAAAAGATTCCATACATGGCTAGCTTTTGCTAAAGGCCTCATAAAACTATATCTCCTAGTTTAGGGCATTTTAAAGATATCTTAAATATTTTCCAACAATATTAGGCTGAAACTATACGTTTTGAGTTCGAATTCGGCATGTTTTCTGATTACAAAAGTGTTCGGAATATATTCTTCATTTCTTATATAGCTTTTAAATAAGTGTACCTCATGATTTTCTGTTTTTATGAAGTTTTATGTCTTAATTTCATGTGGAACAAGATGTAATTTTATATTTCGGGATTTCATTATTTGTCCGACACCAAGTCGTCTGCTTACCTGCAATGAAAAAAGGATAACAAATATTTAGTACAAAGTTGAACCACAATCAATCAAATAAGTAGTTAAATGCGTTTTTTTCGAAACTGATTTTTTTGAGATATGACTTTGACTTCAACTTTAAATTTATTTTTGAAACTATAAAAAATATAAAATGTTGAGTCTCTTATAAAAAATATATTGATATATTTTAAGAGAACTTGTTTGAAATCAATCTAATTATCAAATTAAGGAAGATTTAAACTTTTGAACTTAAACAACATAGACTCTTCATAAAAGGAGATTAAAAATTCAAAAACTCTTAGAATGAAAGAAAAAAAGTGCTGCAGATTGCAAATAATGTTCCTAGCTTTTTATACATCGTCAACACAATTAACATCGTTAAAAATCTCTACAAAAATCAGAGATAGAAAATCTATTAGAGAAACATGTCCATGAACATCTTGTTTACCTTGCAAAATAATTTCAATCTTCTACTTCTTCTTAAGGCCAAAGTGAAGCCACCTTAAGTAGAATGCAACACTACTGCACTTTGACACAAAAACGGAAACGGATGTGTCTTATAAAGCCAGTAGTAAGTAGTAGTGCTCAACTATGTTTGTTGATGGCAGGCAGCCAGTAGTTTTCCTTTTTTTTTTTTTTTGTTTTCTTTTCTCCAACATGCCATGGCATGTTTTGTTTGCATTTATGTATTTTTTTTTTTCATTTAGGACCTCGTTTTATGGTCTTAGCGTCATGGCAAGTGTTGTACAGCTGGCTTTTCTAAGAACACAACCGTATGACCGAACCAACGCCTTCACGAAAAAAACTAAAACAAAGAAGGTGCAAAATGTGCAACTGAATTAACACTGGCAAAGCTGTAGATGTGTGTGTGTGTGAGAGAGAGTGTTGGCGTTTCGCAGGGTGCACCAACAAGTGGAAACATTTTAAATTTAAGTATTTGGCTTTTTAGCTCGTCTCAACTTGTTGTTGACTTGTTTTCTTGGTTTTGTTGTGCTATTTAGCATACAGCATGGCTGAACTGCAAATTTGCCTTGTCATCCATCCTTGTGGTCTGGAAAATATTTACACAGTAAAGAAGAGTTGTCTGGAAAACGGAATAATGGGCAGTTTTGTGTGTTAGGTATTTCATTAAAGCAGATATGAAATTCTTAAAAGGAGAATCTTGACCTTATGGAAACGGGAGCTTTTCCTTGTCCTATGGAATTTTCATTGTATATTTTTGAAATCACGCGCCACCCAAGAATGGTTACAAAATGAGGTTCCTCCCTTCATTTCCAGCGCATCATGGCCACCAAAATCTCCGGATATCAATCCGTTGGACTATTGCGTCTGGAGTATTTTGGAAAGCAAGGTTGCCACTAAAAAATACCAAAGTGTCGATCACCTCAAGCAAGCGCTTCGCCGAGAATGGGCCAAAATACCGCAGACCAAAATTCGGACAGCGTTTTTTTTTTTATTTTTTATTTTTAAACTTTTCAAATTTTTGTGTAAGCAAATATATGTGTATGTGTGGAATATTAAAAGAGTAGGATGCTTCATTCATAACCTTTGAGCGTTTCGGTCTTCCAAATCTTGAACCCTATGTGGGGGAGTTATCAGAAGAAACACTACGATCTCTTCCATCTTTAAAAAAGATCTTGTGTTAATGGAAATTTTAAGATGTACCAAGTCTGATTGGAATTGGATGTTAATTTCGCGCTTTATGAGCTTCATGGATATTCAAAATTTTGAACCTTTGTGGGGGAGGTACCAGCAAAATCGGATTATACTTTCACTTTCTGTGCAGTATTTCATATACCTTCCACCACAGTATGTAGGATATATTAAGTTTGTTATTCCCTTTGTAACACCTCGAAATTTACACTTTAGACCACTTTGTGGGGTATATATTCCTGATCACCGAAATGAAGAAGATTGATAACATTTTACTCCAATGCATATTATGTCAGCAGGACTTTTGGTAAATGGTACCTCCCTATTTTCGGTATTATGGTAATTTAAGCGACATTATTCACCGGAATTGTTTCAAATTTGGTATTTGAAGTTCTTAATGAATACTACTGCCTATGACAGAAAATTGTCTGTGCAGGTCCACGTCTTCGTATAGCCCCCATATAACGGTACCTCCCGATATTCGGTAGTTTGATGATTTTAGCGACATTATTCACCGGCAATAACAGAAAATTTTCCGTACAGGTTCGCGTTTCAAATTTGATATACAGCCTATGACAGAAAATTGTCTGTGCAGGTCCGCGTCTTCGTATAACCCCCACATAACGGTAGCTCCCTACATTCGGTATTTTGATGATTTTAGCGACATTATTCAACCTTTTTTTTAAGTTTCGCATTTGAATATTGCATTTTTTATTTTAAGATTTAAAGAGAATTTTTAACGGTTCTTATTTTTTTAAATTTGCTAAATTCGTTCCAAATTGTGGAGGGTATTCAAAGATCGGCCCGGCCGAAATTAACTTTTTTTTACTATTTTTTTTTTTTTTTTTTTTTTTAATTTCGATCTTTTGTGGGGAACGTACCAGAAGGAGTGAACCCATGATTCCCATCTCCGAACCCGATCTAAGTCTGATAGTACTATTACCATGTGCCAAGTTTTGACCTTTCGAGAGTTTTCGTGCGCACCTGCTAGACAGACGGACGAATGGTCACCCCTAGATCTTTCTTATTATTTCGTTGTCCAATAGTCAGTTTAGGTTATAGAAAAGTCCAAAGGTGTTTCGAGTTTTTTGGTAAACTTTGTTAAGGCATTTATCTAGTTTTGACCATATAAAAGGAGATTCCTATGACTTGGAATATATTTCGCAACATTTGGGCTTGAGCTTTGAAATTTTATAGGGATCTTTGGATTACCTCCAGAATTATTTGTACAGAAAATGAAGCATATCGATCCACTTTTCGATACAGCCCCCATGTAAGGATAATTCCAATTTCTAGTATATTTTACGTTTTAGCCTTATTTTCCATTTTCTTATTATGTAAAAACCCTTTACACCAAAAATATATTAATGTACATAGGTACACCAAAAATATCGGTATTTTAGTTAATCATATCACATTTTTCGACCGAAGTGTTTGAAATGTAGTATTTAAAGTTCGTAAATGGTACTATTTCCTATTACGGTATATTACCCATGAAGAATGTTTCCTTCCAATATTCGTTACATTTCCGATTTCAACCACATTTTCCTACAAAATTATTTCAAAATTGGAGTTCGCCTACATAATTGGCTTAAGAGGGTCATGTTTCCCTATATCCCAAATATAACTGTACCACCCCATATTCTGTGTTTCGATCATTTTTGAGACATTTTTAAACGAATTTTCTACATTTTTTCCAGCTCCTTTCAAATGGTGGAGCTAGATAATTTTTTACTTTTTTATTTCCAAAAAATTCATCACCCACATATTTTATGATCTACACAGACTAGATTTTTTTCACCACGACGAACTTTACAAATTTCGCTATCTTCATTACAACAATTAAAATGCACTCGAATTAAGAGATTCACGGTATTTTAGTACTTTATACTAAACAATTACATAATTTCCACTTTAATTTCCAAAAACTATTTACTTTCACCATTTTCATTTAGCTGGTATCCTTGGTGTGCCAAAAAAAGGCTAAATCTTAATTAAGGTGTCATCAGTAAAGTACCATAAACTAGGTAAGTGTGTGTGTGTGTGTGTGTGTGTGAAAAAGTTGTAAGAGTTCTTTTACTGCCATAGGAGCAATGGTGAAATATGTACGGAATTGCTTCCCAAGCCAGATGTCAATTTCACCAGCCAACTTCCAAGCAAAATATTTCGAAGTGCTTTTGCAAAACAGTAAGGAGAAAGAGAACACACAAATTTAATAAGGCTCTGAACCAACTACAACTGGAGCAGCATCAGAAGTGCCAAGGAATATCGTCGTTAAATGGCAGCAATTAAGGAACTCAGCGACTGTTAAAATTTGCAACACAAAATTGTGACGGATGTTAATGAGTTTACAAAAAATGGGAAAAAACGTAATGCAGCTCCACCATCATAATCAGTCGCAAAGATAAGTTGCACAAAAAGGTTATAAGGCATCAAGTTGACGTAGAAGTGAGCTCATAACTTTAAATACTTGGAGGAACGAAAAATCGTTCGCTAAGCGGTAGATAATTATGTCGAATATTCTGTATGTGGAAATAATTGTGGTTGAAGTTTTTTCTATGTGTAAATGGGAAGGAGAGGTATGTTCAACGTCGATCACATTACATATTTGCTTGTAACCTTTAAAATGTTAAAAATATGAGGCCATAATTGCAATGAAAATTGAGGATAAAAGTCATTCGAAGAAATTAAAGTGGTGGATTTCAATTGGATATAAGGCGTTTCTGTATATAGCAAGAAAAGATTCAACCTAATACTAATATTCCCATGAAAGTTGAGATCCGAAACGACCCGGATTATAATCCGTCAATTATTGGCACATTTGTCAATTCTGCGGACTGCAACAAAAACAACATGAGAGAACACAAAATACCTAATTCCGATAGAAAATTTGAATTGAAACCAAAAATATGTCAAAAATCCGTAGGAGCTGCAATAAAAGTTCTTTACTCTAAAGTCGGCCCGTAATTGTCACCAAAACCTACAAACAATACTAGTAAGAGCTATGATAAAAATCGGTTAGGATTAGCTTCGATATATATGTTTCAACTTATTTCCATTTATGTATTTCGAAAGCCATAACATGGACTCCATAGCAATGATATTTTGCACGAAAGTAAGGAAAAGTCAAAACCAGAAAGGAAAAGTCAAAAGTCGGGCGGGGCCGACTATATGTTACCCTACACCACTATGCAAATTTAGTAGAGCTCCCGTAACAACAAAATTTGTTTGAAGTCGACCATACCACCTATCAACATTTGGCTCTAGAGCAGTTATAATTTGGTTTCGGAGGGAACTAATAAATGGGCGGCATATCTAATTTTGGATCGATTTTCAATAAATTTGATGGATATACTTTTATCTTTTATACCAAATAACATAGTTATAGAGTACATGATATCACTTCGAGAAGGATTATATTATAAAGTATATATATCGGGACCTAGTTCCACCAAAGGGAAACGTACGTCCCGAAAATCACACCATTTGGGCTGATATTAGCCATTATTTCCACAATAAACCTGAAATCGGATTAAGGATATATATGGGAGCTGTATCCAAATCTTAGCCGATCTCGATAAAATTTGGCAAAGTTAATTAAGAGCTCTATAAGATACATGGTTCTAAATATCTTTGTTGTCGAATGCATATTACAAATGTGAGGTTTAAGTCCCTCAAACCAAATCGGAAGAAATATACAGTTGACTGAAACAAAGTCAACCGCCATATTTTTTACATTTTTTTTTTTAAATATTATTGAATGTAAGCAAAAAATTTCGGAAATAGCATTAAATTTTAGAATTAGTTCAGATTTGTTCGAATTGGTCACCTTTGGCACGAATTATGGCCTTCAATCGGCCAATGAAACAAACACTGCCCGAATGTTGCTCTACGGTATTTTGACCCATTCCGGGCGAAGCGCTTGCTTGAGGCGATCGACATTTTGATATTTTTTAGTGCCAACCTTGCTTTTCAAAATACTGCAGACATAATGGTCCAACGGATTGGTATTCCGAGATTTTGGTGGCCCTTGTGCGCTGGAAATGAAGCGAGGAACCTCATTTTGTAATCATTCTTGGGTGGCGCATGCTGAGTGCGATGGTGCTGAGTCCTGTTGAAATGTCCAAGGTCTGCGGCCAAAATGTTTGCGTGCCCAAGGCTTTAATATTTTCGCGATAATATTCGGCATTTATTCTGATGCCACGGTCAATTAATACGAGCGGAGAGCGACCATCGGCCGTTAGGGCGGCCCACACCATAACCATGGCCGTCGCTTGAGTTCTGGTGGCCAACTGAAGCTGCAGATTTTTAGCTGACCTCTTTGGCAAATAAAGACGATAATTTTGTTTGTTTACTAACTGCTGGACAACGCATGTTTTCTCATCGGAAAAAAACCAAATTCGGCGGTTCACCACTTTCGGCCAAGCGAAGCAGCTCTGTAGCTATTTTTCTTTCTGTTGCGGTGTAAGGTCTTGCACTTTTTGAGATTTCAATGGCATTACACCGAGCTCATATTTGCCGAATGGAATATTGCGATATGTTCAACTCACGAACCATTTTTCAGCCACTGCGACGCGGGTTTTGATTAAGTCTCTTCATTAATTTTCGAACCTTTTCTGCTGATGTTGCTGTTTTCTCCCGCCCACTTCCTTAACGTCGGGCCAAGTTACCAGTATCACGGTAACGAGCGATGGTACGACACACAAAACATTTATTCACATTTAAATGCTGGAGTGCTCTAACGATAGCCACTTGTGGTTTTCCAGCCAAATATAAAAAAAATCACACTATCACGCTTGAATTCCATCACGAATAACTTTTTGTCTGGAAAATTCTCACCAAAATGCTTTTGTACGTTTGTAAACAATATAATGGGCTGTCACTGGAATAATTTTAACAGCTGTCGGACGAATGGCTAAGAAATGACAGCAGTCTGAAGGTGGTTGCCGTTTTTTCATCTCACCCTGTATATACGTATAGATTTATTGGAGTAGTTTTTTGTTGCTTACCTGGCCTACAAGTAATGCAGAGGTTATGTTATTGTCGCTGGAAGTTACACCTGTGTTTACCAAATTTTGGCTGAATAGTTCATCCCGAAATGGCTCAATATTTAATTTATGGAAGTGGCGAGTGCAACACAACCACAACTCAGCAAAACAAACTCGATACAAATCGAACCTTTAACTTGAAGGTTACATTTACATTAAAGTGAAATGCAAAATATTTTTCAATTCTTTGAATCTCATTCCTGAATTCTCCATTCATGAAAACTAACTTTGGCAACCTCATAAAACTTAAATAACTTTAGGTTATATTTTTGCTGGAAAATTCTGGACAGTTACCGCCTCCTAGTCATGCATTGTGTTCGAAGAAGCAAATCATAAAAACTAATGAAGTAGAACGAACACACACACAAAAAAATTGAAAGGTTCTACAACATTGGCATAACGTCAGCAATGGCATTTCCTGTTCGATTGAAATGACAGTCGTACCGGGCATGTTTTGAATTTTATATTCGCGCATAGGTCGGTCGTCGATAATAATTTGGTATTCTTTTCTTTTTTAATGTTCCAGTCATGTCCATAAACTTGTCAACGGAACCACACCATCGTCATATTGCCAACTAGTGAAGAGATGATCATTTATTTTGTGCTAAAGACAAAACTGTGATAATCACACTAACGTCAGGACAATAGTGGCAATGGTTAGGATTAGAAATAGGGCGATGATTAGAAATATCTTTCTAGAAAAGTTTATCGCAATATCATACCCTATGAAAATTTTTTTTCCTCCACCATATAATATTCGTCGGAGACCCCAAACAGTATATATGTTCCTGATCAGAATAAAATTGTAAGGCAATTTAGCGATGTCCGTCTGATGAAATTACGATAGAGTCCCATTATTATACCCTACCCTTGAAAATAAGGATATAATATTCATAATCAGCACAAAATTCTTTGTCGATTTAACGATGTCCATCTACCTTTCTGTCTGCTGAAATCACAATACAGCCCACATTATTTGTCATAGAGCTTAAAAAATTGGCAGAACAATTTGTATTGTGTCTAGGATGGTTGGTATTGATCGGTTCACGTTTTGGAATATTGATTGATGTTCTTCGCCACATTTTTCCACGGATTTGTCTAAAAATTGGTATTTGTCGGTAATAATTGGTATTTGTCGGTAATAATGGTTTCTAGCTCAGGTAGCGAAACATAGTATGTATAGGCCCTCATATTTGTATAGCCTTCATATAAGGGTACCTCCCGATTTCGGTATTTTGATGATTTTTACACATTTTTTAAGGTTT
Organism: Musca domestica; assembly: GCF_030504385.1. Taxonomy (NCBI): domain Eukaryota; kingdom Metazoa; phylum Arthropoda; class Insecta; order Diptera; family Muscidae; genus Musca; species Musca domestica. The sequence goes on from NW_026712435.1 coordinate 18,959,450, forward strand.
CTGCCATAATTGTCAACCAAGTTGGATAAGTCTTGACAATTGGGTTTCTCGGTAAGTCAGTTCTCCCATGACAAACAACATTTGATTTAGGTTCACTAATTGGTATAGGCCCCATATAAAGGTACCTCTCGATTTTTGTTATTTTTAATTTATTTTCCCGATTTCCAACGAAATCAGTAGAATCTTTACATTTGGGGTTCTTAGTAAGTCAGTTCTCCCCTTGCAAAAAACTATCGATTGGGGTCCACTAATTGGTATAGCCCCCATATAATGGTGCCTCCCGATATTCGGTATTTTGAAGGTTTCTGCCACAGTTTCCAAACAAATTAGGTGAAACTTGACAATTGCGGTTCTCGTTAGGTCATTTCTCTCCTTACAAAAAATTATCGATTGAGGTCTACCAATTGGTATAGTCCCCATATAACGGTACCTCGAGATTTTCGTTATTTTGAAGGTTTCTGCCAAAATTCTTAACCAAAATAGCGGAAACTTGAAATTTGGGGTTCTTGGTAGGTCTGTTCTCTTTTTGCAAAAAATAATCGCTACAGGTACACTAATTGGTATAGTCCCCATATAATAGTACCTCCTGATTTTCGGTATTTTGAAGATTTCTGCCACAATTTTTAACCAAATTAGGTTAAATTTTACGTTTGGGATTTTTGGTAGTTCAGTTCTCTTTCTGCAAAAAATAGTCGCTACAGGTACACTAAGTGGTATAGCTCCCAAAAATACGGATTTTCGGTATTTTCAAAGTTTTGCCACAACTTCAAACCAAATCAGCTGAAACTTTACATTTGGGATTCTTGAAAGGTCTGTTCTCTCCCTGCAAAAAATATTCGATTCAGGTTCACTAATTAATACAGCCCCTATATAATGGTTCCTCTCGATTTTCGGCATTTTTGAGGTTTTTGGCCACAATTTCCAACCGAATTAGTTGAAACTTTACATTTGGGGTTCTCGAAAGGTCTGTTCTCTCCCTGCAAAAAATATTCGCTACAGCTTCACTAATTGTTATAGCCCCCAAAAATACCGATTTTTTGGTATTTTGAAGGGCTCGGCCGAACCTAAAGTCCTTTTTACTTGTTTTCAGTAATTCTGAAAACTATTCAGTAAAATCATTGTCCTCTGGAAAATGTATTTCTTGACAGCGAAATCGTGGCAAAGATATAAGTCTTTCACGGATTCAAGCGATTGAAAACGTTATTTAAATATTTTTTCAATTCACTGTTCACGATACACGACGGCACTCCTTAATGCTGAGACGTACAGTGTACATTGTCCGTTGCCCTGGCAGTGACAACAACGAATAATTATGCAAATTATGGAAGGAGAGACGGACATACCGGCAGAGAGGAGCAACATAACGATTCGAAATATTCAATTGGCATTTAAAAATAGATAAGCGTCTGACAGTAGAGACAGGCAGGCAGGCAGGCTATGACTATAATGATGTTGTTGCTGTTGCTGACCAATTAAAAGAGACGGAGGTGTTGATGAACTCCTGTTTAGTGTTTGAACAGCTACGAATATTGATGACTTCTGATGATGACTTGATAACTTTCCACCGCGGAGGCACATTTCCGAATACAACATCTTCAGCAAAAAAAAAAAAAAATCCCATTAACATTTAAACTTTGCCGACCGGCTCATTTATTAAAAGCTTCATTAATTTTAAGTGTCACTTCGTTTCTTTGTCTTTGCATATTTTCCAATATTCTTAATTTTCTTGTTTCATCTTACATTTCAGTTGCTTTGCCATTCGAATTTCCTTAACATTGTTGCTTATTGTGGATTTTCTGAATAAGCACTTCGAGTTGGATTTTTGTTATGTAACACATTCCCGTGGCATTGTATTTTCATTTCTCTCACGTTTTTGTATTTTTCAATTAAATATCTCATAGTTTCAGAAATAAATTATCTCAGTTTTTGTTCTTTTCGTTTGCTCGGTTTCACTTGAACTATTTCCGTAAGTCACTGTTAAATCATCCCTTACTAATGGATTGCAATTTGTCCAGCGAAAATAATTGACAAAAAATCGGGAAATGTTTCAGAGTTTTTGTTGTTAACTGCTTTGTGACAGTCGTCCTTTAACATTTAACCACTTGACGGTGCTTAAAATTTTTCAATTTACCAACAAATGGTTGAACATTTTTCAATCGAGCGAAGTCTGTAATGAAATATTTTCATTAAAGTTGTTACTTTCTTTGTTTTGTGAAAAATCTTTATTCTTTTTGCGAAACTTACTTTCTTATTGATGATTACAAAATTGATAGAAATACTTTTTTAGAGGAAATACAAACAAAGTCATTTGGAGCGAATTTTATCAATCAAGGACAACTTGTGTGGTCTTAGCAAGTGAGGAGTAGTTATACAGGGTTGCCCATATTCGACGGACCCATGTTTTTTTTTCTTAAATCAAAGAAAAAATAAAAATTTGGCGGTTGGCAATGTTAATCATTTAATTTGTTCCAAGTAGATTTGTTTACATCAATTTTTGAATATGATATCTCTCAAATGGCCGCCTCTGGCGTTGATGACGTATTGTGCCCTCTTTGCTGCATTTTCCATCGTTTTTGGCAACATTTCGGCCGGAATAGCAGCTATTTCTTCACGAATGTTGTCCTTGAGCTCTTCTACGGTCCTCGGCTTGTTAACATAAACCTTTGACTTCAAATATCCCCACAAGAAGAAGTCAGGCAGCGCGTCAAATCGGGCGAACGCGGTGGCCAGCCCAAATCACCACTTTTCGACATCAAACGGTCCGGAAACAAATTCTTCAGAAAATCGATTGTTATGCGACTTGTGTGCGGTGGAGCGCCGTCTTGTTGAAACCAGAACTGCCTCATACACTTTCGACGAATAATTGGCATCACAAAATTGGTCATCATGTCGCGATAACGCTCCTGATTGATGGTAACAGCATGGCCATTTCCATTTTGGAAGAAAAACGACCCAATGACTGTTTTCGCACTAACGCCGCACCAAACTGTGACTTTTTCGTCATGAAGAGGCACTTCTTGAATCTCCTGAGGATTTTCAGTGGCGTAAAAACGGCTATTTTGCTTATTTACGGTCCCATTCAATGTGAAATGGGCTTCATCGGACATGATAATTTTGTTCCAAAATTGCTCGTCATCTTCGGCCATTTCGATGACTCTTTGGGCCCATTCCAATCGGCGAGGCTTGTCCGCAGGCAACATTCTTTGCGTCAATTGAATTTTGTACGGTAACAAATGCAAATCAATGCGAATAATCCGTTGTAAAGTGGACCGAGCCATGCCCAAAAGCTGAGAACGGCGTTTTTGGGATGTTCTTGGGGCCCTCACAACACTGGCTCGTACGGCAGCGATATTCTCGGCCGATTGCCTTGGTCGACTTTTATGTGGCCTCTTCGGATTAGAAAGAGCCTTACCAGTCGAAAATTTCTCGTATAAACGCACTTCTCACATTTTTTAATGTTTTAAAAGCACAATGAGTTTTCACAATTGACTTCTTGTAAATTTCAACTATTTCAGAGCGCTCGCGTGGCGTGTATTGGTTCATGGTAAAAGTCTGATTGGACTGACGCTTCAAACGCGGTATGTCATTAAGCGATGTGACATCTCTGTCAAAAGTTATGGCGTTGCCAGATGGGTCCGTCGAATATGGGCAACCCTGTATTAATTTTGGTGGGTCTTAAATATATGGTTGATAAGAACCTAGAACCTTTATCAGGAACGATTTACCAAGACGTGGATGTGTGAGGAACCGAGTTTCACCAAATATTGTATTGCTTCCAGGGAAAATTCGGTCCAATGTGTCGAAAAATCTATACAATTTGAGCTGATATTACCAATTTCGTACACAACAAACATGAAATCAAATCCAGATATTTATGGAAGCTATACCCAAATCTGAACCGATCTCGATAAAACTTGGCAGAGATATATCTGAAATGTATGAAATATCAGGTATCAAAAACCATTATTGTGGAGTACATATTACATATATGGTGGTCTAAAACACCAAAACAGATAAAAATATATACAAGAGATATAGCTATATTAAAACCATTTTTCACCTAATTTGAAGTACCTGCTCCTAGGTCGAATCTGCCGAAATACATCCGACATGAACGAATCTAACACATATGGCGCATAATTAAATTGAAATCGGTTGAAGATATATATGGGAGCTACATTTAAATTTAGATGGATTATCACTAATTTCAATGGGGCTCGTCCTAGGACAAAACAATTGATTTTTTTTTTTTTTGGAAAATTTAATCTCAATCCGATAAAGACTTGCACTTTGTTTATGGACGGACTGACATGTATAAATCGACTCAGAATGTGAGTGTATGAAGATCATCGAAAGAAACTATGGGTCTATTTCCTTTTCATCTGCGTGTTACAAACAAATGCACAAAATTATAATACCATGTACCACAGTGTGACGTAGGGTATAAATATACAGGAAGTTCTTACAGAACAATAATGACGAATATTCGGTGACGTATACACTCTGATCCGGCATAGTTTATCTAAAAAAAAGAAGAAGCTTTTAGCACATTTCATCTGCTTGAAAAGGAAATCGCTGAAGATCCCATGCTGGTTACATTAGAGTTTTCCAGATCTATCTTATCACCCAATACCAATATTACTATCATTTAGTATTTTCCAACACCAGTTCCATATCTCAACCCCAGATACCAACAGAGACCTGAATATGAAATTTCGGAATTCCAGCTCTATACCTTCATCCAATACACAATTAAGTACCACTTCGTGCTTTTCGATCAATTATAGTACACATTTCCAATCTCATTTCCAGATACCAACAGAGGCCTCAATATCCATATCCTTTCACCCAATACCAAATTTAGCAAATTTAATGCAATTACAGTACGTATATCCAGAACGAGCTCTTTATCTAAACAACAGACATTAACGGTGACATCCATATCAAATTGCAGGATTCCAGGTCTATTTCAATGCCCAGTACCTTTTAGAACATTTCGTACAATTATAGTACACACTTCCAAACCCACCTTCAAATCTCACCCTCAGACACCTACAGTTATCTGAATATAAAATTTTATAATTTTATCTCTATGCCTTCACCCTTTACCAAATTTGGTATCATTCAGTACTTTTCGTACAATTAAGGTACACATTTCCGAAACAACCTTGATATGACCAGGCCACACATTAACAGCAACCCTAACACAAAATTTCAGATTTCTGTTAGCCCAATATCAATTTCTACCAAATCTAGTATTACTTAGTACTGTTCGATCACTTGTAGAACATATTTCCACCAAACCACCTCTTTATCAAAAACCTTCCGGCAACATGGACTCCTATACACGATTTCAATCGAAGCTTCATTCGTTCACCCTCAACCAAACTGCTCCAAATTTGGTACCATTTCGTACAATTTGCACACTAAGTACATATTTCCGCAAACCACCTTCATACATCAAACTTACTTTCCAACCTTGATTCTCATACCAAAATTCAAGTTTTAAGCTCTAACCGTTCACATGACACCTAAATGATACCTTATTAGTATTTTTCTTAATCTTAAACTTCGAATTTCCAAAAGTTCTTTGATTTCAAATTTCAGTTCACTCCATTTGTCTAGTATTTAATTTGTAGTCCAATTAAGTACTTTTCGTACAATTGTAATACGAATTTCCTAAAACCCAACATTATCACAAGCCTACCCACCAAGATGGTCCCTCGTGGAAAATTTCACGATTCTAGCTTCATCTGTTTAGTCTGGGCATTGATTCTCGTTCAGTCCATCAGTCAGTTATTTCACAAATATTTTCCCTCAGCCATATGGCTAAAGAGGGTCATAACAGAGGGTATATTTGATGCCACCAAAATGTGCTTCATTGAAATAACGGTTTTAGACAATAGGTCTCTTTGGGCCAAATCCGTTTCAGGACATTTGGAGTCGGTATAGGGGTGTCCGTCTATCTGGTGCGTACGATAACTATCGAAGAATGTGTCCAAATGGGTTCAAACTTGGTACATCGTAATATTATTGTCAAACTTAGATCGAATTCGGAGATCTTTACTCCGTCTGGTACCTACGCCACAAAACGTCAAAATTTTCGAAGAAAATAATTTACCTCATACAAAGAGAAAGGATCATTTGATTTTCTGCAAATTTAGTAAGTCCCAATATTTTTGTCAGGTGTGAAATATCAGTCCACTCCAACAAGTACCTCACCCACAAAGGGTTAAAATTTTGAATAATCATAACTTTTATGAAATATGAAATAAGAGTTCAATTGTCTTAAAAATTTACACATCCCAATATTTCTAGTAACACAAGATCTGGTGTGAAGATCGGATATATTGTTCTACCCCTACTGGTACCTCCCCCACAACGGATCAACCTTTTGAACAGCCATGAAGCTCATAAAATGTGAAATTAGCATCCGATTATTTTCAAACTCAGCACATCCCAATATCTCTACCAACACAAGACTAGGCGTGAAGATGGAATATGTCAGACCATTCCATCTGCTACCTTCCCCACAAAGCGTCAACATTTTGAATAATTATATGTCACATAAAATGGGAAATAAGCATCGACTTCTCCTCAAATGTCATGCATCCCAATATTTCTATCAACAAAAGATCAGGTGTGAATATGGTAGACATCGGCCCACCATCAGAAGATATCTGGCCACCTTTCCCAAAAAGGGTAAAATTTTAATTTTTTTATATCTCTCATACATTGCGAAACAAGTCAGCTATTCTATTCAAATTTGGTAGAGATTTGGCGTGAATATGGAACATATTTCAACATTTTCAAAATGTTATCACTTATCTCATATAAAGTGAGTCCAAATCTGGCACATTGTATATTCATGTGAGGGACGTTAACACCAAATCGTATGAAACATATATATGGGAGCTATAACTATATCTGAACCGATTTTCAGCTACATTTCAAGTACTTGCTTCTGGGCTGAATTTCATTGGAAGTGACAAAAATTCAGTCCATTTGGGCTGACATTAACCATTTGGTGCACAATAAACCTGAAATCGGATGAAGATGTATATGGGAGCTATATCCAACCGATCTTGACAAAATTTATTATATCTGGACTGGTAAGGCTCTTTCTAATCCGAAGAGGCCATATAAAAGTCGACCAAGGCGATCGACCGAGAATATCGCTGCCGTACAAGCCAGTGTTGAGAGGTCCCCAAGAACATCCCAAAAACGCCGTTCTCAGCAGTTGGGCATGGCTCGGTTCATTTTACAACGGATTATTCGCATTAATTTGCATTTGTTCCCGTACAAAATTCAATTGACGCAAAGAATGTTGCCTGCGGATAATCCTCGTAGATTGGAATGGGCCCAAAGAGCCCAAAGTTCCGTCGAATATGGGCAACCCTGTATGGGACCTACATCTAAATTTCAACGAATTCTCACCAATTTCAATAGGGTTCGCCCTTGGGTCAAACAAATATTTTTTTGGAAAATTTCTTCTCAATCGAATAATAAATGCGACCTGCATTTTTTCACAAAAATACATGGACATACGGACAGTCTGACATACATAAATCGACTCAGAAAGGTCTATCTCGTTTCACCACTATGTGGTGTAGGGTATAAATAGATAATACAATATACTCAAATCTTTTTAAATAGAATGACACCCGTAATGTATGCTACGTTTTTATCAAGTCAAATTTTCCAACTTAAATCCCACAGCATGTGGTGGCAATATATTTCTTGTATCATTTTCCAAACTTTGGAAAACTTTTCCTATAATAGCTGTCGATCAGGGAAAACAAGTAAACTTTGTCTTGTTTTTAATCTTCCGAAAAAAAGAGAAAAGAAAACGAATAGTGGAGAATATCCTTGGACAAAGGATTTCAAGCGCCATGGCCGAAAGACACTTTCGAATGCAACAATGTTTTAAAATAAATCCCAAAAAAAAGCCAAAGCACAGCGCTTGGCTCGATTTAAGAGTTAAAGTTTTTAAGAGTTTTTTTTTATGATTTCTTGTAGCCATCATCAGTATCTTTAGAATGCACAAACTTAAACGATAGAATAATAACATACAGATGGATTTCTGCAACACGTATTCTAGAAATTATTTTTCTCCTTTTCATTCAGCCACTTTTAATGACATTTCATTTTGGAATTCATGCAACTGCTGGAAAGTTCTCAAAATATTTTTGGTTTCTTAGTTTTGGGTATTTTTCTTTACATTCCCAGTTTTCTTTTCTACTTTTTTCGTCTCACAGCTAAAGTTTTAATAAGAAGTTATGTTCACTTGAAGAACAAATTGGAGACAATGGGAATGGGTAATGCCACTCGTTTTTCATTGTCAGAAATAGGAGAAGAAAAAGCTGAGTCTCTTCCTCAATTTTTATTTTCGGTTGCAAATTTCAGATGGCAACCGTCCACAAAATTCCTTCTGTTCCTCAGCTTTATTAGTTTGCTGGAAATGCCATAAAACACCAAATTATGCTTTGGAATGAATAATAAAAATGTTCGTCGTAGTAAAGAAAGTTATTAAACATCTTGGCTAGGTTATAAACAGGACATAAACACTGGAATTTGCATCAAATATTCCAATGAATTTTTTCATTAAACTTTTTCATTTGTTGGAAATTTTTACGTACCAAAATTATATTTATAATTGAAATATATATGTGAATTGTGATTAGTACTTAATTTAAAATACAGCAAGCGAATTCATTGCATAATTTGATGACAATTTACTCCAGCGTATTTTAATAAATGTATTTATATTAATTTATTTATTTATGTCCTCCACCTTGAAAAGGAAGGTATATTAACTTTACTATTCGGTTTGTAACATCCCTAAATATTCGTCGTAGATCCCATAAAGTATATAATTTTTACATTTTTTTTTAAATTTTATTGAATGAAATCAAAAAAAGTCGGAAATGTCATCAAATTTTAGAATAAGTTTAGATGTGTTCGAATTGATCACCTTTGGCATGAATTATGGCCTTCAAATGGCTAATGAAACCGCCACACGCTGCCCGAATGTTGTTCTACGGCATTTTGGCCCATTCCCGACGAAGCGCTTGCTAGAGGTGATCGACACTTTGGTATTTTTTAGTGCCAACCTTGCTTTCCAAAATAATCTAGACACAATAGTCCAACGGATTGGTATCCGGAGATTTTGGTGGCCATTGTGCGCTGGAAATGAAGCGATGAACCTCATTTTGTAACCATTCTTGTAGTGGCGCGTGCTGAGTCCTGTTGGAATGTCCAAGGTCTGCGGCCAAAATGTTTGCGTGTCCCAGGCTTTAATACACCCTTTAGAATATTTTCGCAATAATATTCGGCATTTATTCTGATGTCACACTATCACCATGGCCGGCCCTTGAGTTCTGGTGGCCAACCGAAGGTGCACATTTTCAGCTGACCTCTTTGGCAAATAAAGACGATTATAATTTTCGTAAGTTTACAAACTGCTGGGCAACGAATGTGCCCTCATCGGAGAACACCAATTTCGTCAGTTCACCACTTTCGGCCAAGCGATGCAACTGATTAGCTCTTTTGAGTCTATTTTCTTTCTGTTGCGGTGTAAGTTCATGCTCTTCTTGGAATTTCAATGGCTCATTTTTCAATATTTGCCGAATGGAATATTGCGATATGTTCAGCTCACGAGCCATTTTTCGGCCACTGCGACGCGGGTTTCGATCAAGTCGCTTCTTTACTTTTCGAACAATTTCTGCTAATGTTGGTGTTTTCTTCCGTCCACTTCCTTGACGTCGGGCTACGTTACCAGTGTCGGTATCACGGTAACGAGCTATGGTACGAGACCCATAAGATTTATTCACATTTAAAGGCTGGAGTGCTCTAATGATAGTTACTTATGGTTTCCCAACCAAATATAAAGACATTATTCATGATCACCATAAAATTCTACGTCGACGATGTCCGTCTGTTTGTTGAAATCACGATGCAGCCCACATTATTTGACGTATGGCTTCAAGGTTTGGCTGAACAATTTATGTTGTGTCTAAAATGATTGGTATTAAAAATGAGTTATATCGGCCATATAACGGTACTTCCCGACATTCGGTATTTTTATGATTTTCGCCACATTTTTTTACGGATTTGTCTAAAAATAGGTATTTGTAGTTCGTAATTTGTTCTAGCTCCGGTAGCAGAATATTTCGCTCAAATGTCAACATGTAAGTAATGTTCAAATTCGAGGACTTTATTCGCTTTGGGTGTGATTCGCATTTTTATACCCTCAGCCATGTAGCTAGAGAGGGACAAAATACGTTTCAGGACATTTGGAGTCGATCTAGCGATGTCCGTCCGTCTGTCTGTACGGCTGGCTAGTGTACACGATAACTAACGAAAGTAGTATCAGATTTGGTACAAACTTGGTACGTCGTAATATTATTGTCAAACTTAGATCGAGTTCGGAGATGGGCAATCTCGGTCCACTCCTTCCGGAACCACAGAAGGTCGAAATTTTCATAATATATATTTTCTGCACAGAAAGAGAAACGATTATCCGATTTGCTCCAACTTTGCAAATCCTAATATCTGCGCCAGTGCTAGGTCAGGTGCGAAAAAAGGACAATATCGGTGCACTCCATCATGTACCTCCCCCACAAAGGGTCAACATTTTGAATAATCTTCTTCTATATCTATAAAAGAGGAAAATGTTTGTATGTTTGTTTGTTTGTTTGTTTGTTTGTTTGTAATTTATGGACTCGAAAACCGCTGAATAGATTTTCCTAAAAATTCCCATATATACTGCAACATCGCCTGAAAGTAACATAGGCTATATACATTTTTGAACTTCCACTTGGAACTGGAGATATAGCAACAGAATCGGAGGTACCTCCCAAAAATTTAGATTTTATATGCACATATCTATTGATCGGTTGAAGATACAGTCTCCAAATTTGGAATACGTAACGAAATTTGGAACAAAAATAAGTTAGCCAAATTATATTGTAATCGGTTCAGATTTGGATATAGCTCTTATATATATTTTCGGCCGATTTCAAGCATTTGATGCACCAAACACGCTATGTATCCCCAATTTCAATGAAATTTGAAACGTGTGATAGATTTTATCTAAAAAATTTATTTCCCAAATTATATTGAAATCGGTTCAGATTTGGATATAGCCTCCCATATACATTTTCGGCAGATTTCATGTATTTGATGGACCAAACACGATATGTATTTCCAATTGTAATGAAATTTAAAATAAGTAACGGAATTGGGAGCCAAAATGAATTTGTCAAATTAAATTGAAATCGGTTCAGATTTGGATATAGCTCCCATATATATTTTCGACCGATTTCATGTATTTGATGCACCAAACACGCTATGTATCTCTAATTTCAATGAAATTTGGAATGTGTAGCGGAAATTAAAACAAATATACATTTGTCAAATTATATTAAAATCGGTTCAGATTTTTTCATATATATTTTCGACCGATTTCATGTATTTTATGCACCATACACGATATGTATGTTCGATTCCAAAGAAATTTGGAATATGTAACGGGATTTTGATTAGAAAATAAATTAGTCAAATTATATTAAAATCGGTTCAGATTTGGATATAGCTCCCATATATATTTTCCGCCGATTTCACATATTTGATGCACAAAACACGATACGTATTTCCGATTCCAATGAAATTCGGCATGAGTGGCTAAATTTGGTTCAAAAATAAATTTGACAAATTATATTCAAATACGCTCAGATGTGATTATAGCTCCCATATATACAGCCGATTTCACATATTTGATGCACCCAAAGTGAGAGAGACAAAATCTGGCACCAGCAAAAATTGCCAAATTATATTGAAATCAGTTGAGGTTTGGATATAGCTAATATATATATTTCGACCGATTTCATACATATTATGCACCAAACACGATATATATGACCGATTCCAATGAAATTCAGAATGTGTGGCGGAATTTGTTTATAATAATAAATGTGATAAATTAATTGGAAATTAGTTAAGATTTGGATATAGCTCCCATATATATCTTCTCGGCCGATTTCACATATTTGACGCACCAATTTCAATTAAATATGAAAGGTGTGGCGGAGTTTGGTGTAAAAGTAATTTTTTTAAAATTATATTTAAATCGGATCAGATTGGGATATGATTTTAATAAGAACCATTGACCCACAACGCCTTAGGCTAACACTAAAAAACAACACAACAATTTATTTGAAATACGCTTATTACGGCGAAGTATGTTGCTATCTCGAATTCACTAATTGCAATAGAAATGCCACACAACTTCAAAAAAATTGCAGTTTCCTGCACGCTTGGTATTTGCTATGAAATAAATAAATCTAAAGGACAAACCCTTCGTGTATGCATGTCATGTTACTGCTTTTGTAATGCTTTTGTTTATTAACGCATTAAATTAGTGCAATATTTTTTTTTTAATTTTTAAATTTGTTTTTCTTTATCCAACATATATTCGTAAATAAAATTTTGAATGCATATAAAATCAAGAGGGGTAGCGAAGCGCACCGGGTTCAGCTAGTAACTCTTATAAAGTGGCATGTAAGAGTCCGATTGTCTTCAAATTTCACACATCCCAATAATTTTATTAACCCAAGGTCTGGTGGCAAGACAAAATATATCGGTCCACGCCTTCTGGTACCCCCCCACAAATGGTCGAAATTTTGAATATCCATTTAATTCATATAACGCTAAATTAAAATCCCAATTCCATTTGGACTTGGCACATCTGAATATTTCTACAAAATATAAAAATATATCTATATCTATAAAAGAGGAAAATGTTTGTATGTTTGTTTGTTTGTTTGTTTGTTTGTTTGTAATTTATGGACTCGAAAACCGCTGAATAGATTTTCCTGAAAATTTCCATATATACTGCAACATCGCCTGAAAGTAACATAGGCTATATACATTTTTGAATTTTCACTTGGAACTGGAGATATAGCATCAGAATCGGAGGTACCTCTCAAAAATTTAGATTTTATATGCACATATCTATTGATTGGTTGAAGATACAGTCTCCAAATTTGGAATACGTAACGGAATTTGGAACAAAAATAAGTTTGCAAAATTATATTGTAATCGGTTCAGATTTGGATATAGCTCCCATATATATTTTCGACCGATTTCGTTCATTTGATGCCTCAAACACAATATGAATGTTCGATTCCAATGAAAATTGGAATGTGTGACGGGATTTAATCCGAAAATAAATTTGTCAAATTATATTGAAATCGGGTCAGATTTGGATATAGCTCCCATATATATTTTCGGCCGATTTCAAGCATTTGATGCACCAAACACGCTATGTATCCCCAATTTCAATGAAATTTTAAACTTGTGATAGATTTTATCTAAAAAATTGATTTCCCAAATTATATTGAAATCAGTTTAGATTTGGATATAGCTCCCATATATATTTTCGACCGATTTCATGTATTTGATGCACCAAACACGCTATGTATCTCTAATTTCAATGAAATTTGGAATGTGTAGCGGAAATTAAAACAAATATACATTTGTCAAATTATATTAAAATCGGTTCAGATTTGGATATAGCTCTCATATATATTTTCGACCGATTTCATGTATTTTATGCACCATACACGATATGTATGTTCGATTCCAAAGAAATTTGGAATATGTAACGGGATTTTGATTAGAAAATAAATTAGTCAAATTATATTAAAATCGGTTCAGATTTGGATATAGCTCCCATATATATTTTCCGCCGATTTCACATATTTGATGTACAAAACACGATACGTATTTCCGATTCCAACGAAATTCGGCATAAGTGGCTAAATTTGGTACAAAAATAAATTTGACAAATTATATTAAAATACGCTCAGATGTGATTATAGCTCCCATATATATACTCAGCCAATTTCACATATTTGATGCACCCAAAGCGAGAGAGACAAAATCTGGCACCAGCAAAAATTGCCAAATTATATTGAAATCAGTTGAGGTTTGGATATAGCTAACATATATATTTCGGCCGATTTCATACATATTATGCACCAAACACGATATATATGACCGATTCCAATGAAATTCAGAATGTGTGGCGGAATTTGGTTATAATAATAAATGTGATAAATTGGATAATAAATTGGAAATTAGTTAAGATTTGGATATAGCTCCCATATATATATTCTCGGCCGATTTCACATATTTGACGCACCAATTTCAATTAAATATGAAAGGTGTGGCGGAGTTTGGTGTAAAAGTAATTTTTTTAAAATTATATTTAAATCGGATCAGATTGGGATATGATTTTAATAAGAACCATTGACCCACAACGCCTTAGGCTAGCACTAAAAAACAACACAACAATTTATTTGAAATACGCTTATTACGGCGAAGTATGTTGCTATCTCGAATTCACTAATTGCAATAGAAATGCCACTCTACTTAAAAAAATTGCAGTTTCCTGCACGCTTGGTATTTGCTATGAAATAAATAAATCCAAAGGACAAACCCTTCGTGTATGCATGTCATGTTACTGCTTTTGTAATGATTTTGTTTATTGACGCATTAAATTAGTGCAATATTTCTTTTTTTAATTTTTAAATTTGTTTTTCTTTATCCAACATATATTCGTAAATAAAATTTTGAATGCATATAAAATCAAAAGGGGTAGCGAAGCGCACCGGGTTCAGCTAGTATGTTATAAAAACGGTGGAGTTCGAACCATTCCTTCTGGTACCTCCCCCACAAAAGGTCAAAGTTTTGAATAACCAAAACTTTTATTAAATGCGTAATAAGCATCAGGTTCTCTTTATATTTCACACATCCCATTATTTCCACTAATAAAAGATCTGTTGTGAAGATAGGATATATCGGTCCACTACTGCTGGTACCTCCCCCACAAAGACTCAAAGTTTTGAATATCCCCGAAGTTCATAAAAACCGAAATTAACATCCGATTCCATTCCAGACTAGGTACATCTCAATATTTCCATCAACACAAGATCTGTTTTAAAGATTGTAGAGATCGAACCATTTCTTTTGCTACCTGGCCCACATAGGGTTCAAGATTTTGGAAAAACAAAATGCTCAAAGAAGGCGAAACTAGCATTCAACACTCTTCAAATTTCACACATACAAACATTTTTGCTAAAACAATATCTGTTGTACAGATGATATAAAGGGTGTTTTTTTAAGTTAGATAGAACTTTAAATTGTAAAAAGTAACACAAAAAATTAAATGTTGATGAAACTTTTTTTATTTGTTTCAGTATACTCTGACAAATCATCATGAATAGACTCAAGCTTGAACAATGCTACGAAATTATCCAAATTTACTTTGAAAATCAGGCTCTATAGCAGTTGGCAAATGACCCGTTGTTTTATCGCAAAATTGTTTTCAGCGATGAGGTGCATTTTTGGCTTAACAGGTTTGTTAATAAGCGAAATTGTAGCATATTGAGTGAGACCAATCCACAAGAGACCCTTCAGACTCCATTACATCCAGAAAAATGAAATGGTGCGGTTTCTTCAAAAATGAGGCCGGAGCTCGCTTTAGGTCAATGGAGATCGTTACCGATCGTTCGGATGGCGCTACGTGCCATACGGCAAACGCAACCATCGACTTATTGAAATCAAAACTTGGCGATAAGTTGATTTCGAGAAGTGGACCTGTCAATTGGCCACCTCTCGATTATTTCCTGTGGGGCTACGTGAAGTCACTGGTTTATGCTGATAAACCAGCAACAATTGACGCCTTGGAGGCCAGCATTATTCGTGTTATTCGTGACATACGGCCAGCAGTGCTCGAAAAAGTGGCCAAAAATTGGACGTCCAGAATGCATTTCGTCAAGAACAGCCACGGTGCCCATTTGCCCGAAATCATTTTCAAATGTTAATGCTTCGTATTGATCTTTCGAATAAAAAAATTGAAAATAAATGTCAGATTTTCTTGTAATTTTGCCCATACCAATATTTTTATCTGTATGAGATGAAGTATGAAAATGAAACACTTCCGTCGACTATATCTGGTACTTCACGCACATTTGAACATTTTTTAAAAAATATCACATATCTCATATAAAGCGAAGGAAGTACCTAATATTGTCCAAGCCAAATATCTAAAATCGAATATTGGCTGAGGGTATACATCTGTCGGCAAAACCGACCGATACTTTTTTACTCGTTTTATAAAATATCAATCACAATTATTCTAACATATCTAACATATATTTCAATAAATCACAAGCAAATTACGAACTTTTCTAATTAGAAATTGTAATTAAAAAAGGTACAACCTTTAATAAATAATTTAGCTACATTTCCTCTTAATTTATTCCCAAAGAAAAAAGTTTACTCCCAGCCAAAAAGCTAATATCAAAAATCATTTTCAAAAGCAAAAAAAAAAAAAAAAGAAAGAAAAGTTTTAAAAACAAATACAAAAGTCAATAAAACTTTTGCTATGACTTTTGCGGGCGTGTATTTTTTTACAAAAAAGGGTATTCACCTCATCCTAAATAAATTACTTTATAAATAACAAAAGCACAAACTTAAATTTAGCTAACAGAATTTAAGAAATGTATATTTCAGACAAGTACTTTCCAACACATTTCGTTCATTGAAGTAAAATACCAACCCCCTTTTTTTGGTACCTCGCCATGGCATTGCCTGGCCATAATGAATGGCGGTGGCTGCACAGCATCCGTCTTTGATCTACCCTATTTCTATTACGTTATTTACACAACGTTTTGCACTTCTACTTTGTATACATTTCCATTTGTGCCTATTCAAACTCATTAAAGTGTTTTCGTTTTTTTCTTCTTCTTCTTCTTCTTCTTCTTCTTCGAAGGCGTCGACTTAATTACTTCGCAAAACAAAGAAACAACAAAACTACGGCAAAAGGATAATATCATAGCAGAAGGGTGGCAGGTAAATTAAACAAACAATGGACAAGTAAAAACGATTTGGATATAGGTTCGAGTCGAATAGTGAATGCCTGTGAGGCTGGTTAATTTGACCCTTAAACCTATGACCATAGCAAAAAGTTTTAATGCATCAGTCGGGTCTTCTTCAGTCCTAATAATGATAGTATTTCCGATTACAGCACTTCAAATACATATATTTGTCCGTCTTTGGAAATCATAAAAGAGCTCGTGCTTTTAAAGTCAGAACTTTGACATTTTGAACAGCAATTGCTATTCTCCTCAAGATGTTAGGTATGGAAAATGCAATATATCGACCATTTTTTATACCGAATTCGAGTCAAATCAACTATAATGAGTGTTTATATTTATCTAAATAAGACCTGGTGTGATGATGGAACGTATCGGCCCACGTCTTCTGGTACCTTCCCCATAAAGTGTCAAATTTTTGAATAATTATAACTCTTATAAAATGAGAAATCCGATTTTTTTAATTTCGTACATGTTAATATTTCGACAATATCTAGTATGAAGACCGGATAGAATGGGCAACTATTTCTGGTACCTCTTGGGGTGTTTGTCAGCTCTCCTACCAGTTCACTCTAATTTGCTCGAACTAGAGCGTCACAGTTACGAAACAAAAAACAAACATAGAAGAAGTGAAAAAAGCTACGGTGCAGGGCACCGGAGGGTGCTTGTAATCCAGCCACGAGTCACACCTCGCCGTTATCAAAAGATCGCGAGCAAATTTCTACACCATATGTGGGTGGCCTTGGCGTCCGTGGTCGAAGGTATTGCTACAAGCACACTTCCTTTGGGCAAAAAGCAAGAGATAAAGTCTGAGGAACTCCGGAGAAGCGTACGACCAACCCAGCCTTCAACGACAGGTAGTGCCTCAGACTCCGAATCTGACAGCAGCAAAATACTACCGTTTTACGATTCCCAATATGGGAGGTGACGCGCAAAACAATAGAAGAAGTGAGCGACAGCTTAGCGAAGCTCACAACTAAAACGAAAAAGTTGTCGCGTACTCCCCCTCCACTGGAGACAGGGCAGATAATCTGATACCATGAGGAACAGAACACTGCGAAGCCGAAAAAGAGCAACGGGAAACCCCAGTCAAGGACTTCACAAAGAAGACTTCACAAGAATACTTTCACGGGGGGTGACGAGGTTGGCTCCAACAACGAACAGGTGAAAACGCGAAATCGACTGCTAGGCCTGGGGTTTCTGAGAAGAAATCCCTGACCTGCCTTCTTACTCAAAAGCATCCCGGAAACATTATAGGGACGAGATGAATCTCGCATTGATCGACACCAATAAAAATTCAGACAATTTACCTAAAGACCACCTGGAAATCATAGAGGGAATGGTCAACAACAACATTTTGGATCACACAATGAAAGGCGGTACACGTCAGAGGATTTTGCAGCAAGTTCGAGACAGAACGTATGCTCGAAGTCAGTGGAAGACAAAACAAGACCTTGGATGTAAAGAGATGAGAAGTCTTCCACAGGAAGGCGGAAGAAGAATGCACTCTCCTTGTGATTGAAGTTGAGGATTTCTCTATAGCCAGTCTGACAAAGACTAAGGGCATTGCTTTTTATGTCTCAAACGCGGTCAGATTTAAGATCAAGAAGGTGAGAACCGGCGTTGAAGATGAAGCCAAATGCGACAGCGAGGAAAAGAAGGAGGAGCTCCTAAGCCGTCGAAAAGTACATCAGCGACTCTCAGGAAGCCCGTCTACTGGAGCACCAATGATCGAGGTCATCCAGATCAACTTTCGTAGGAGCGAGACGGCAACTATAGCTCTGATGGAAGAAATAAACACAGGCAAGATACGCATTGCATTAATTCAGGAACCTTGGGCAGTTAAGAACAAGGTCTCTGGACTAAACCATTTTAACTTCCCATGTCAAAAATATACTTTGTTGGTACAGATGCTTTTTGCTCCAGTTGTTTAAGATACAAATGCAACAAGGGTATGAGAAAAACTAAAAGAGTGATTGGCAAGAGTAGAATCTGCACGTTCTCACTCCTACTATAAAACGAGCGAGGCATGTCCGCTCTTATTCGAGCGAACCCAAAAAATAGAATTTGTTCGTTTTGTTTTTGTTTTTCTACCCCCAGGAGAGGTCCCGCTCGACTTCGAGCGTATTTCACTCTTTACTCGAATTTGAGAGAGTTTTTCGGAAGTCTGGCTAAAATGACTTTTACCTAACAAGGCTTCCAAAATAAACGTTTTTCGGATATTATATGTCTTCCAATTCTCTAAATTTCTGAAAGTCTGGAGATTGGAGCTATACCAAAAATAGGTTCTATCTCGAAAATTTTGGGAAAGCCGTTCTCCTTACAATGATTATTTCATAGAGCAGCAAACTAAACGATAAACATTAAATATCTCTTATCCGAAGAATGGCGATATAATAGCACACCCAAATAGCCCTCTGGCTATGGCGAAGAATGGAAAAAGGTTTTAAAGAGAACCTTAAGTTATGGACTTAGGCAAATAAACAGGACTGCTGTGGGTGGAGGTAATACCAGAAAAAAGGATTGTTATTTAGCGTTTCAAGAAAAAAAATCGCCTCGAAAAAGAAATAAACAAGAAAAGTATTCAAGGTTGTATTATGAAAATGGCAACATTGTGTGTGTCCTTTAACCATTTCACAAACTTTCGCCTTATATTTTGTGTTATCAAAGCTATTTTCGTAGACGATTTTCAAAAGCTATGATACTTTATAACAACCCAAAGAAAAAAAAAAAAACAAAAACTATTTGGGGTTGAAGAATCAAATTAGGTTTTCTTTCGGCAAAATATTAAGGTTCTCCAACGCCTTTCACCATAAATTTTTCTGAGGTGTAAAGAACATAATATTTAAACTCGCACAATTTAACCACATTTGGATGTTTCTTTTTTTGCACTCACTAACTCACATCTGCTGTGCTTCGTTGTCACGCCATGGAGGAAATCAGTTGCAAACAAATGTCTTGGCGCTGGACGTGATTTAAATATTCGTTTCTTTTGCAAGGATAAAAAAATTCCCCAAGGAATGTTTGTGAAATGAATTATGAGCCAGAACGAAACAGTGGCGCGGGTAACACAACATTTTGTTTGGAATATTTTTTTTACACCCTACACCACTCTGTGGTCTTTTGTTTGTAACATAGAGAACGAAGCGAACTATAGGTCTATAGTTCCTTTTGATGATCTGCATAGATTAACATTCGGAGTCGATGTCCTTTCGTTCTTCAGACCATGTATTTTTGTAAACAAAGTAAAGGTCGAATTTATTGCCCCATCAAGATGAAACTTTGTACGAAACCTTTGTTCGTTTCAAGGACAAACCCTATTAAAATTGGAAATAGTCCGTCAAAACTTATATATAGCCTGAGTAAAGCTTTTGTGTCAGTAGAAATATTGAGATGTACGAAATTGGAGACATTCGAACTCTTATTTCATATTTAATAAAAGTTATCATTATTAAAAATTTTCACCCCTTGTGTGGGACTGCTACCTCCCACACAAAGGGTCAAAATTTTGAATAATTATAACGTTAGTGGAGTGGTCCGATATATAGGATAGATAGAAAAATTAAGATGCGAGAATTTTGAAGATTGTCAGACATTTATTTCCTATTTAAAAGAGTTATAATTATTCAAAAAGTTGACCCTTTGTGTGGGAGGTACATAATGGAGTAGGCCGACGGAAGAATTGGATGATAATTTCTTGTTTTATACGGTAAATTATTTTAGGTGACATTTTCGAACTTGTTTGTGGGAGAGGTACTACAGGGTGAGATGAAAAAACTGCAACCAACTTCAGACTGCTGTCATTTTTAAGCCACTCGTCGTCCGACAGCTGTTAAAATTATTTCAGTGACAGCTTATTATATTTTTTACAAGCGTACAAAAGCATTTTGGTGAGAATTTTCCAGAAAAAATGTTATTCGCGATGGAAATCAAGCGTGATAGTGTGATTTCTTTATATTTGGCTGGAAAAACACAAGTGGCTATCGTTAGAGCACTCAAGCATTTAAATGTAAATAAATCTATTGTGTCTCGTATCATCGCACGTTACTGTGATACCGATACCGACGTCAAGGAAGTGGACGGAAGAAAACAGCAACATCAGCAGAAATGGTTCG
The DNA here is from genome assembly GCF_030504385.1 of Musca domestica. NCBI lineage: Eukaryota > Metazoa > Arthropoda > Insecta > Diptera > Muscidae > Musca > Musca domestica. The sequence continues at coordinate 18,980,508 of NW_026712435.1, forward strand.
AAAAGTAAAGGAGCGACTTGATCGAAACCCGCGTCTCAGTGGCCGAAAAATGGATCGTGAGCTGAACATATCGCAATATTCCATTCGGAAAATATTGAAAAATGAGTGCAAGAGTGCCAAAAAAGTGCAAGAACTTACAACGCAATAGAAAGAAAATGGACTCAAAAGAGCTAAAGAGTTGATCCGCTTGGCCGAAACTAATGAACTGCCGAATTTGGTTTTCTTCAATGAGAAAATATTCGTTGTCCAGCAATTTGCAAACAAACAAAATTGCCGTGTTTACTTGCCAAAGAGGTCGTTTAGCAACCAGAACTCAATCGCCGGATATGGTGATGGTGTGGGCGGTCATAACAGCCGATGGTCGCTCTTCGCTCGTATTAATCGACCGTGGCATCAGAATAAATGCCGAATATTATGGGGAAAATATTCTGGAGGGTGTAATATACATTCGCAAACATTTTGACGGCTGACCTTGGACATTCCAATAGGAATCAGCACCATCGCACTCAGCACGCGCCATCCAAAAACGATTACAAAATGAGGTTCCTCGCTTCATTTCTAGCGCACAATAGCCACCAAAATCTCCGGATACCAATCCGTTGGACTATTGTATCCGTATTTTGGATAGCAAGGTTGTCACTAAAAAATACCAAAGTGTCGATCACCTCAAGCAAGCGCTTCGCCGGAAATGGGCCAAAATATCGCAGAGCAACATTCGGGCTGCGTGTGACTGTTCCATTGGCCGTTTGAATGGCCTAATTCGTGCCAAAGTTGACCAATTCCAACAAATCTAAACCTATTCTAAAATTTGATGCTATATCCGATCTTTTTTGCTTATATTCAATAAACCCTGTAGAAGGAATAGACCGATATTGCCTATCGATATTGCACCAGCCAGGCAGACGGACGGACGGACACTTTTAGATCGACTCCAAATGTGCTGAAATGGATTTGGTCTAAAAAAACCTATGGTCTAACCCGTTATTTCGATGAGGCATGTTGGAAGTAGAATTTTGAAATGAGAATTATTGGAGTAGGCAACTCGGAAAGATATTGAAATATTTACGTTTGCCTGGTTTTAAATATAATTACTGATACAGAACAGTTCACCACTGAAGCTATTATACTTTTAATTAGGATTTTCTTTCCCAGTGCTCCCCTTCCAAACATTCCGGTTAGTTCTTCCAACGCTTTTTTTCGCTTCAAGCACTGTATAAGTGAAGACAATGACTTTCCTTGCAAAAAAAAAATCTTACTAGGTTTATGCGAGCTTTGTAAGGCTCGTAGCCTCTAATGAAATATTCCCCCTTTTTTAAAAAAATATCACTTAACTGTCCCTTCGTTTGGCATACAAATGAGATGACACATCCTTCCCCAGAGTCCAGTTGCAGATTAACGTTATTAGTTGTGAACATTTTATGTAAATGCTGGTTTTATTTTTTCACTGCAACAATTACGACCAGTGAAACGGGCAAAACAAAAAGTTTTCACTTATCCACAAATATTCCCCCGTCGGATGCAATTTCATTTTCAACCTTTTTTTTCTTTCTGACTTTGTTTTTTGCTTCCTTTTTGAAAATGATGAATAAATTCTCAAAGGATAATGGCGTCAGAGCTGTTGATGAAGGAAGATGCTGCTGACCAACAGTAGCTATGTTGATTTCATGTGGGTTGAGGTTTTTGGGGCGCTGCAAAAATGTTGAGAAACTCAAGTCGTTTTAATTTATTCCACTTTATTTTCTGCGGTCACAACTCTTCCGTATGCTTCATTAGAGAGATAGATGGGCTGATGGTGCTGTCGCTATCTGCATTTAGCCCGCTCTTTATGCATTGGCGTAGCCGATATGAATGCATATTTCTTTTGCCACGAATAGACGTAATCAAAAGTTGATGAACCTCCATAGTGAAATGTTTTTTAATTATTGTTTTCATTTTCATATATATATTTTTTTTAAATATTTTTTTAATGTTATTGCAAACTTTGCATAAATGAATATTGCTATAAAACTTAGATAAGGTACGAAATTGAGCAAGATCAAACGATCTCCCCCATAGAAAATTAAAACAAGTTAAAAAGTGGTAAGTTCAGCCGGGCCGAAATTTGAATACCCTCCACCATTTGAAAATTTTCAAAAAATAAAATCCGTTAAAAATTCTGTTAACATCTTAAAAATGCCGAATATTGCCGCTATATTGGGGTCTATACGACGTGGACCTACATAGGCTTTGTTTGTCATAAGGTATTACCATTTTCATATTCCAAACTTGAAATAAACGGTGAATAATGTAGCTAAAACCATCAAAATACCGTATATGGGGAGATACCGTTCGGAGCTGTACGAGGACGTGGACCTGCATTTTCTGTCACAGGCTGTAGCATCCATTACGAACTTCAAATACGACATCTCAAACAATTTCGGTGAGTACTGTACCTTAAATCGTCAAAATACCGAATATAGCGAGGTACTTATATATGGGGCCTATACGAAGACCTGGACCTGCACAGACAATTTTCTGTCACAGACTGTAGTTCCCATTACGAACTCTAAATATGTAATTTGAAACTACCCCGGTGAATAATGACGCTAAAATCACCAAAATACCGAATATTGGAAGGTACCGTTATATCGGAGCTACACGAAGACCTGGACCTGCATAAACAATTTTTTGTCACAGGCTGTAGCATCCATTACGAACTTCAAGTACTACATCTCAAACAATTTCGGTGAGTATTGTACCTTAAATCGTCAAAATGCCGAATATAGGGAGGTACTGATATATGGGGTATATACGAAGACCTGGACCTGCACAGACAATTTTCTGTCACAGACTGTAGTTCCCATTACGAACTCTAAATACGTAATTTGAAACTACCCCGGTGAATAATGACGCTAAAATCACCAAAATACCGAATATTGGAAGGTACCGTTATATCGGAGCTACACGAAGACCTGGACCTGCATAGACAATTTTCTGTCACAGGCTTTAGGATCCATTACGAACTTCAAATACGACATCTCAAACTATTTCCGTGAGTATTGTACCTTAAATCGTCAAAATACCGAATAAAGGGAGGTACTTATATATGGGGCCTTTACGAAGACCTGGACCTGCACAGACAATTTTCTGTCATAGGCTGTAATAACCATTACGAACTTCAAATACCAAATTTGAAACAATTCCGGTGAATAATGTCACTAAAATATATATCTATTGATTGATTGAATTCGGAACAAAAATAAATTTGCCAAATTACATTGAAATCGGTTCAGATATGGACAAAGCTCCCATATATATATATTTTCAACCGATTTCATGTATTTGATTTGATAAAAAAACTACACAGCAATTTAATTGAGGCTACGATTATTACGGGCAAGTATATTCCTACCTCGAATTCCCTAATTGCAACAAAAATGCAGTTATCTGCACGTTTGGCGTTTCTTATGAAATTAATATGTTCGAAGGACAAACCCTTTGTGTACGCGGACTAAATTTGGTATGCTCCTGCTTTTCTCATGGCTAGCTGTTCCGGCATGTTCAGGCGTTGCTAGATCGAGTTATATGTCTGTTTATGTATTAAAGTATTACAATAATTACGATTTTTAAATTATTTAATTTTTTCTTAACCAACAAATATTCGTAAGTAAAGTTTTGAATGCGTGTATAATCAAAAGAGGCACCGAAGTGCATCAGGTTCAGCTAGTGTTTTATAAGTTTAAACACCTTTTAAATTGATTAATTCATCTAGGGTGTGTTCATGTAGATTATCGAATGACACAAACAAACTATTCAGAGGTTAATGCAATTGCTTTGAATTCAAAGCATTTAGTCAGCGGAATGGAATGCCATTGAAAATTAAGTAGGCTTGACAATCGAAGAAAAAAAAAAACATAGCCAATAAAATATTTCCTTTGTCACATTGTTTGCGATAATGATTGTCTTAAGTTTAGAGTACACACCTTATTTGAAATAAAATTAATGACAATAAAAACCTAAGCATTATACAATTCCCTCTTGAACATGATAAAAAATATGTATTTCCAGCAATCAATGTCAACAAGAATCGACGCAAGATGAAATACATTAAGACAATTAAAATAACAAAAACAATTTAAAAAGTGTCAGGCACTTTACCTGCAGTTTATTCCAAATTAATATACGCACAAAAATATCAATATACAGATCAAATAGTATGGCCTGTATTATTTACTACTTACAAAAAACAGTAGTTTTCTTGAAAGACTGTAGTTTTTGCCAAAGAACCCTTCCTAACAGATACTCGTTATTTTACAAAAGAATCTTGCAAAATATTGTTTATAAATAATATTAATAATAAATATTTTTTAATTAAAAATAATTTAAAGCTGACATTTATAAAAAAAAAAAACGTTAGAAAGTGATTTTTTATCAAAATTGAGGAGGTATTCTCCAAAAAAAAAAATTCAATGAGGTCCTAACAATTTTCGTAAAAAAAACAAAACATTGTAGCCTTCAATTTTTTTTTTAAATTAACTGCAAATCGAAGATTCTCTTAAAAAAAAAAAAAAAAACTAAAAATAGAGTTAAGTACCCCTCACCATTCAGAAGCAATGTCGTCGAAAAATATCGTTTAAATGAACACCGTTGTATGGGGGCTATACGAAGACGAGGGCCTTCAAATACGAAATTTGAAACGATGCCGTCGAATAATGTCGCTAATGTCATCAAAATACCGAAAAAAAGGAGGTACCGTTATATGTGAGGTAGACCTGCAAATAAAAGTTTCTGTCATAGGTTGAAGTATCCTTTAAGAACTTCAAATATGAACTTTAAAGCAATTTCGGTGGATAATGTCTCCACGTTCATCAAAATACCGAATATCGGGAGGTATATTATATCGTGACTATACTAAGGCCTGGACCTGTATAAGTAATTTTATGTCATAGGTTGTAGTGCTTATTACGAACTTCAAATACGAAATTTGAAACAATTTCGGTTGATAATATCCCTAAAATCATCAAAATATTTTTATACCCTTCATCATTTGGAAGAAACTTGAAAATTTTCAACAAAAAAAAAAAAAAAAACCGTCGAAAATGAAAACCGTTACCGTGGTTCTCCTGCATAAGTAATTTGTGTCATAGGATGTAGTAACGGTCCCGTACTTTATATACAAAATTTAAAATACTGAACATCTGGGGTACTTTTATATGGACGCTATACTAAAACGTGGATTTTTTTAGACAATTCTCTTCTAGGGGGTACTCAAGAAAGAACCCCTTGTGTGGATTTTAAGACAATTCCATTAAAAATTTGGCTGAACTCATCTAAATACCGAATATCGGGGGGTACAGTTATATGGGGACTATGCGATATCAAGAATCTATATATACAATTCTCTTCTAGGTGATAAATAACTCACGACGTACACTTTATGTGGATTTTCAGACAATTCCATTGAAAAATGTGACTAAAATCATCAAAATGCCGAATATCGGAAGGTGTCGTTATATGGGGAATATACGATATACTGGACCTATAAAGACTATTCTCTTTCGGGGGGTAAAGTACCTACAAAAAGTTAGTATAAGCCTGAATTGAATGAATTTTGGAACATTCGAACGCATTTATCCTGGAAGAAAGTATATCAAATTGGGTGAAAATCGGTTTTGATAAAGCTATAGGTCCCATATATAAGGTGAGATAAAAACACTGCAACAAAGTCAAACGCCATAATTTTTACATATTTTGTAAATTTTATTGAACGAAAGCAAAGCATGTCGGAAATAGCATCAAATTTTAGAAGAAGTTTAGATTTGTTCGAATTGTTCACTTTTGGCACGATTTATGGCCTTCAAACGGCCAATGAAACCGTCACACGCTGCCCGAATGTTACTCTGCGGTATTTTGACATATTCCCGGCGAAGCGCTTGCTTGAGGTAATCGAAACTTTGGTATTTTTTAGTGCCAACCTTGCTTTCCAAATTAAAATAGATACAATAGTCCAACGTATTGGTATCCGGAGATTTTGGTGGCCATTGTGCCCTGTAAATGAAGCGATGAACCTCATTTTGTAACCATTCTTAGGTGGCGCGTGCTGAGTGCGATGGTGCTAAGTCCTATTTTCGCGACAATATTCGGCATTTATTCTGATGCCACAGTCGATTAATAAGAGCGGAGAGCGACCATCGGCTGTTATGGCGGCCCACACCATCACCATCGCTTCAGTTCTGGTAACTAACCGAAGGTGCACATTTTCGGCTGACCTCTTTGGCAAGTAAACACGATCATTTTGTTTGTTTACAAACTGGTGGACAATGAATGTTTTCTCATCGGAGAAACAAATTCGGCAATTCACCACTTTCGGCCAAGCGAAGCAACTCTTTAGCTCTTTTGAGACTATTTTCTTTCAGTTGCGGTGTAAGTTCTTGTACTTTTTGGAATTTCAATGGCTTTACCCCGAATATTGCGATATGTTCAGCTCACGAGCCATTTTTTGGCCATTGCGATGCGTGTTTCGATCAAGTCGCTTCTTTACTTTTCGAACCATTTCTGCTGATGTTGCTGTTTTCTTCCGTCCACTTCCTTGACGTCGGGCTACGCTACCAGTATCAGTATCACGGTAACGAGCGATGGTACGAGACATAAAAGATTTATTCACATTTCAATGCTGGAGTGCTCTAACGATAGCCACTTGTGCTTTTCCAGCCAAATATAAAGAAATCACATTATCACGCTTGAATTCCATCACGAATAACTTTTTTCTGGAAAATTCTCACCAAAAGGCTTTTGTACGCTTGTAAACAATATAATTACCTGTCACTGGAATAATTTTAACAGCTGTCGGACGAGTGGCTTAGAAATGACAGCAGTCTGAAGTTGGTTGCAGTTTTTTTCATCTCACCCTGTATATGTTCCATCCGATTTTGTACTTAACTCCCTCACATCCGTAAAATGATATCCACAACAACGATATTTGGTGCCAACTATCAGATAAAGCATAGAAATACCGCTGCTAAATTTTATAAAGTTCGGTTCGGAATTGGATATAGCTCCCATATATATCTTCATCCGATTTCAGTTCAAATAGGATGGATTTTGATGAATGTCGATTCGGACACAAATGCCTCCGTCAAATTTAGTAGAAATTAAGAGAAGAATATACCTTCCAGATACTAGTTGATTTCGGCTTTAAATTATAGTTGTTTTGAAGCCATAAATTCTCTACTAAATATGCAAAGTGGTGTGGGTTTTTTACTGTTTTTTATTTAAAAACCACAAAATATTCATACATAAAATTTTGAATGCATATGAAATCAAAAGGGGTAGCGAAGCGCAGCGGTTTCAGCCATATTACATAAGAGATCATATTGTATTTTCTTAGTGAAACTTTCTAACCGCACGAGAAAAAATCCTTTTTCTATTTTTTTAAGTTTCATGAGTTATTCCGATAAACATCAAATGGAATCTTCCTTTCCAGGCACAGGTCATAAAATATAAAAAGGGTATATCTTTTTCACATTTTGTTTTCATATTTAAAAATTTTTTATCACACGAAAATATTCCCAAAATTCAAAGTACATTTAAAGCATTTAAAATTCAATGATAGCTTAAATGTACGTTGTATATCAATCAAATGTAATGAATCATTGTTAATTGCCTCAATTAATGTTTATTACCCTGCGAGAGTCACGAAATCATCCGAAATTATATTATGAAGATGTACAGACATATGTACCGACACAAATTTCATTCTCTGCTAACCACATTAACTCAACTTAATTACCAAAAATGTATCTTCCCATTAGCGTAGACACCTTAAGCCGCTGTCATAACTCTTGTGGTTTTCATCTTAATGTTTCATGGTTTAGGCTTTTCATGTCCACGAAGATGAGACCGCTGAGTACCAGAGAGAGATCATAGATTTTGATTACTGTAACAAAAACACTTACATTAAAGAGCATTAAGTGGCGCTAGATGATTTACGATTTCAGTCATTCAAATCTTACATCTTCGTTTCAGCTTTTCAGATTGTGGCCGGTGTTAATGTGTCCATTTGTTTTACCAAAAATTCAAGTCTACTCTAAATGGATAAGCTGATATGCTGTAGAAAATGAGAAACGGCATTACAGTGGGTACTTTATATCTGTAGTCTAGTAATTAATCGAACACGTTTTCATTTCTATTTCAATGATTTTCTGCATGTAAAGATCTTTTTAAATGAAATATTTTCTGCAGAGAGAACGCTTCTTAAAAGACCTTCTATAGACTGATGCGTTTTCAAAGAAGACAACATACATTTCATAAAAATGATCTTATATCAGGTGTCCTACAGACAGAAGGCCTTATAGGAGGTCTTCTATGAGAAGAGATTTGGCGATGACCTTCTTTAGTATTCTGTCTATAGAAACGGTCTTCTTTGGACAGAAGACATTCCGAAAAGGGTTCTATTGGTGGAAGACCATTCAAAACCCACCTTTTGAAAGACGGCCACTATATGGTTCCTAGTTAAATAGAAGAATTTTCTAAATGTTTTCTTCAGAAAAAAGACGCTTCTTGGCCTTCTAAGACCCGAAGACTTTTCATAAGGGTTCCTACAGACTGAAGATCTTTATAGGGCCTTCTATGGACAGAGGGCCATTCGAGAAATATTTGGAAAATAATTATTTTCAGAAGTTTTCTCATCTATAGAGATCTTTAAAAAAATTTTAAAAGCAGTCTGTAATTAAGTTATTTCACTACTCTTTCACAGGGTGAGATAAAAAACTGCAACAAAGTAAGCCGCCATCTTTTTACACTTTTTTTTAATTTTATTTAATGAAAGCAAAAAATATCGGAAATAGCATCAAATTTTAGAATAAGTTTAGATTTGTTCGAATTGGTCACCTTTGGCACGAATTGTGGCCTTCAAACGGCCAATGAAACCGTTACACGCTGCCCGAATGTTGTTCTGCGGTATTTTGGCCCATTCCCGGTGAAGCGCTTGCTTGAGGTGATCGACACTTTGGTATTTTTTAGTGCCAACCTTGCCTTTCAAAATACTCCAGACACAATAGTCCAACGGATTGGCATCCGGAGATTTTGGTGGTCATTGTGCGCTGGAAATGAAGCAAGGAACCTCATTTTGTAACCATTCTTGGGTGGCGCGTGCTAAGTGCGATGGTGCTGAGACGGAATATTCCATTGAAATGTCCAAGGTCTGCGGCCAAAATGTTTGCTTGCCCAAGGCTTTAATACACCCTCCAGAATATTTTCGCGATAATATTCGGCATTTATTCTGATGCCACGGTCGAATAATACGAGCGGAGAGCGACCATCGGCTGTTATGACGGTCCACACCATCACAATTGACTGCGCTTGAGTTCTGGTGGCCAACCGAAGGTGCACTTTTTCAGCTGACGATCATTTTGTTTGTTTACAAACTGCTGGACAACGAATGTTTTCTCATCGGAGAAAACCAAATTCGGCAGTTTACCACTTTCGGCCAAGCGAGGCAACTCTTTTGCTCTTTTCAGTCTGTTTTCTTTCTGTTGCGGTGTGCAAGTACCTGCTCTTTTTGGAATTTCAATGGCTTTACCCTGAGCTCATTTGTCAATATTTGCCGAATGGAATATTGCGATATGTTCAGCTCACGAGCCATTTTTCGAACACTGCGACGCGGGTTCCGCGTCTTTACTTTTCGAACCATTACTGCTAATGTTGCTGCTTTCTTCCGTCCACATCCTTGACGTCGGGCTACGCTACCAGTATCACGGTAACGAGCGATGGTACAAAAGATTTATTCACATTTACATGCCGGAGTTCTCTAACGATAGCCACTTGTGGTTTTCCAGCCAAATATAAAGAATTCACACCATTACGCTTGAATTCCATCACCAACAACTTTTTTTCTAATGAGCTGTCATTGAATAATATATACAGCTGTCGGACGAGTGGCGTAGAAATGACAGCAGTCTGAAGTTGGTTGCAGTTTTTTCATCTCATCTTTTAAAAATAGTTGAAACAAAAAGGAGATCTTTGAATAGTCTACTATGACAGAAGATATTTTTTAAGGGTCTGTTATTGAAACAGAAAATCTTTTGAAAGGGCTTCTATAAGCAGACGATCTTACGATAGCTATTTCATAGACAGAAGTAATTTTGTGGAAGGTATCATTTTTTTTTTTTTTGACGTAGTTAAGGGGCCTTTCAAACGATATTCTGAAATTGAAAACTTTTTAAAGAATGGTCAATTTAAACAAAATCTTTAGGGCTTTTGATTCGATCTATAAACCGAGACCTTAATATAAAATTTCAGGATTCCAGCTCTATCTCTTCACCCAATACTCAACACAGACACAAAAGATATCTATGTCAAATTTCTGGATTTCATGTCCATTCCTTCACCCAAGAACAACTTTAGTACTTTTCGTACAACTATAGTACACATTTCCAAAACTGCCTCCATATCTCCATTCCACATACCATCAATAATGTAAATATTTAATTTCAGCATTTTGACTCTATCCCTTCTTTCAATACCAAATTTAGCACCATTCAGTACTTTTCGTACAATTTTGGTATATATTTCCGTAACGATTTCCATATGTCCAGGCTACATATGAACAGCGACCCTAATATCAATTTTCAGATTTCAAGCACTGACTTTTCACCCAATACTAAATTGTACTAGATATAGTAATTTCGAAACCACCTCAAAATGCCACCTTCATCCATTCGCCCTAAGCCAAACCTTTCAAAATTGAATACCATTTAGTACAGTTCGCGCACTTAGTACACCTTTCCAAGACCAAGACAATTTTCATATCAAATTTTAAGTTTTTTAGAAGTTTAGTAAGATTTTAGAACGTGGCGTTGTAATTCAAATTTCCAATAACCCGTCAGAATATCAATCCTGGCCTCAGAATCATAACTTATTATGTTTGTGCAGCGATTGATTTTAACAATATATTGTTCATTCAACACAATCATAAATACACGTTCTTCAGAAATAGTACCCACTGTAGTACAAACATGGCACAGCTGTTCAAAAATATTTTCTTAATTCAAATTTATCTTCATGTTATCAACCAAAAAACTACCGTCATCATAACACTCACTGGCTTGTCAGTGGTAGTCACGACACCAACATCAACCAATGGCCATTGCCTGCAATCATCATTTTGAGATGACAAAAAAAAAGAGAAAAACAAATCCATGATTCAATTACACGCCTGAAAAATACAATCGCAACAACAACAACAAATTAAACGTAAACGCAGCTCTTACTGAGGCCAGGGGGGAATGATGAAAATGAAAGAGGGAAATAAACTAGATTAGTATGTTGGCCAAGAATACGCTGGTCTGACAGGCTGAACAGCCACTATGGCCAAATGAATATTTCCAACGTAAATAGACAAGTATCCGTAATACGAAAATGGTCTCTTGCGTTTGCCAAAGAGTTGGTCCGACAATATTAATGATGGTAATAGTGTCAACGATGAATCACTGGAAACAGTGGTTCGATAAAGTAAACATGTCTTGAAAGTAATATGTAAATCGCACTAAGCTGGAATATTATATAATTACTTTGCCTGCTAGACTCAGTCGATTTCATGACACAAATATACCTTCAAGTATATTTGTGTATATATATACATATGTATACAAATCATTTGAGGCCAAGGTGTACGATTTTTATGAGCTAAAAATATTGAAACTACTTCTTTAAGTTCAGGCTCCAAAAATTCAATGGTATTTTTTGCTCGGGAATTTTCTTTTTTTAATTGTTATATCTTCCACCATATATAGCTTCAGATTTCGGAAAAAAATTTCATGGAATTTATATGAATTTTTTTTTCAATATTTATACTAATGCTACAATATGTTAAATTTTAATTAAAATTACATTTCTAGAAAATTTTTGTACTTTGGTGCGAGAAATATAAATCCGTCAAGTAAGCTAGATAGGTCGATCAATTAACATCTTCGATGAAGATTTTATTATATTACAAATTCCCTACAGTTCTTCAAAACTATACTTAACCGACACTCCACAACTATTTACTTCTGATGCCATGGACCATGCAATAAAATCAAGTAAAAAAGTAGTAAGTTCGGCCGGGCCGAACTTTGAATACCCTCCACCATTTGGAACGAATTTGGAAATTTTCAGAAAATAAAATCATTAAAACACTCTGTTAAAATTTTAAAAATACCAAATATAGCCGTTATATTGAGGTGTATACGATGTGGGCCTACATAGGCATTGCTTGTCATAAGCCATTACCATATTCAAATTCGGAACTTGAAATAAACGGTGAATAATGTTGCTAAAATCATCAAAATATCGTATAAAGGGAGGTACCGTTATATCGGAGCTGTGCGAAGACCTGGACCTGCATAGACAATTTTATGTCACAGGCTGTAGCATCCGTTACGAACTTCAAATACCACACCTCAAACAATTTCGGTGGGTATTGTACCTAAAATCGTCAAAATACCGTATATAGGGATGTACTGATATATGGGGCCTATAGGAAGACCTGAACCAGCATAAACAATTTTCTGTCTTAGGGTGTAGTATCCAATTCGAACTTCAAATACCAAATTTGAAACAATTCCGGTGAATAATGTCGCTAATATCATTAAAATACCGAATATCGGGAGGTACCGTTATATGGGGGCTATATGAAAACGTGGACCTACATGGCCATGACCATTTACGAACTTAACCTGCCTACTGGAAAACTAAACGTGTGTGCAAATTTTTAGCCATCTATCTCAATTCATTCGAAAGATAGCGTGATTACAACAGATAGACAGACGGACAGACAGACAGACGGACATGGCTAAATCGTCTTAGAATTTTACGCTGATCAAGAATAAATATACTTTGTTGGGTCTGACATGAGTATTTCGAGGAGTTACAAACGGAATGACAAAGTTAATATACCCTCCATAGTATGGTGGAGGGTATAAAAACACTAATTTTATAACTGAAAAAAAATTACTATTACGATTTTTGTACCACTGTCTTACCGAAGAAGAAGTTTATGCCGAACTTCACAATAATACTATGGCAATCAGAAAACTAAATTTAAAGCTAAATTCTACGAAGAAGTTTTGTTACTATTTTCATAGCTGATGGACATGGCTTTGATATATTCCAACGTTGATCTGACTAACAACTTTAATGGAAGTACGTGCGTCAAACACTCTTATATGGGATAAGACATCAAAATGTCAGCTGCAGGTGGGCATTCATGTATGTCCGGCAAAAACGTATATTGTGATAAGACAATGGGTAGATATATGTTTATCAGTATGATAAGTGTATGTATATGAACTGCATACATATTTGTGTGTATATAAAGAACATGTAATGCTGTGGGGTTCGTTTGTATGTTTTGCTAATACATCTTTGGATTAATTCATTATATTAAACACATGCTAATTAATTAACAAAATGTTTAATTATTTGTAATGTGATTGTAAATATATGCTACCAGGAACAATCAAGGATCTAAATGTAAATTAATTATCATGTAAGACGTGTTAGTGCTAGAATCCCTTAAGGTTTACATACCAATAAAGTTAAGAAATTAAGTATTCTACGTTATCTAAATCCTCAAATATATCCATTATTCACATTTGATCAAAGGGTGGTAGAAATATTGAGACATGAAAAGAATAGTTAACTTTGTGGCATGTAATGAGAGCTATGATTATTTGAAATTTCAACCCTTTGTGGGGGGTGGAACAGGAAAAAGTGAGCATATTTCATCCTAATCTAACCTAAAATCGATTCCAATATTAAGGTGTGCAAAAAACAAGTTAAAGAGTATTAGTCGTTTTTGCCGATAGATTGAAACCCTCAGCCTTTATCTGTTCATTAAAATATATTATGGCATGTTTTTTTTTTTTGTTATTCAAAATTTTGACCCTCTATAGAAGAGCTACCCATGGAGTAGAACAATATTGTCCACATTATATAAGGGTTATTGTCGCATGTGTAAGGGTAGTAATTATTTATATTGTTAAAAAGTGGGGAAGATACCAGGGGGAGTGGGCCCATACATATCAAATTCAAATCAGATCTCTTGTTGGTAAAAATATCTTAACATACCAGGTTGGAAGAAAATCGTTGACATATTTCGCATGTTATGGGTGTTATAATTATTCAAAAATTTGACCCTTTGTGGGGGAGGTACCCGAAATAGAGGACCGATATATTATGTCTCCAACTTGAAACAACCAGATACGAACAAGATATTATTAGGTTGTTTCAAGTTGCCTAATGTTTGTTTATTCGAAATATATTGATCCGTTGTTGGGGAGTTGTCAGAAGGAAAAGTTCGTTCTATCCGTTCCTCATATATGATCTTGTGTTGGTGGAAATATTGGGATTTGAAAACAAAAGGGCTCTTATTTCACATTTTATAATAGTTATTGTTATTCGAAATGTTGACACGCTGTGGAGGAGGTATCAGAATGAGTGGGCCGATATATCCCATGTCATTCAAAATGTTGACGTTTGTGGAGGAGGTACCAGAAGGTGTCACCCGGTATATGCCATCTTCACACCCTATCTTGTAATGATTAAAATATTAGAATGTGCGAAATTTAAAGAGAATCTGATATTCCAAATTTTGATCCTTTTGCAGGGAAGGTATTCAAAGGAGTTGTCCGATATATCCGATCATCATATCAGTTCTTGATTTAGTAGAAATATTGGGATGTGCGAAGTTTGAAAATAATCGGATGCTTATTTCGCATTTTATGATCGTTTTGGTTGTTCAAAATTTTAAATCTTTTGTGGGGGAGGTATCAGAAGGAGTGGTCCGCTATACTCCATCTTTACACCAGACTTTATAATGGTAAAAATGTTGGTATGTGTGAAATTTGAAGTCAATCAATCCCTTCGTCCGTCCGTCTGGCACTCGAAGGGAGTGTCCGATTTGGTCCAAACACAGTACATCGTAAGATTTTAGTCGAATTTAGATCAAGTTTGGAGATGGGCAACATCAACCTACTCCTTCTGGTATCTCCACCACAAAAGATCATATTTTTCATAGAAAATAAAGTACAGCCTAAGAAGAGAACGGTTAATCTGATTCTGTTCAAACATTTCTAATCGTGATTTTTGCATTACGCGTAAGATCGGGTGCGAGAATGGACTAGATCGTACCATTCATTCAGGTACCTCCCCCATTAAGGGTCCAAATTCGGGACATCTAAAATGTGAAACAGATTTGGTCCAAAGAGACCTAGGATCACCATTTTGAAAAACCAAGAGGCTTTAATGTGGTATGTAGATCTTAATACTCCAAAATGGGTCCATTTTTAACTTATTGGGGGGTTTTTAAAAAGTTCCGGTAAAAATACCAATTTTCCTGTATTGCTCCGAAACTTGTTCAATCAACCCCATTACTTGACCACTTGTTGGATAGGTATTTCCATAAGCATTCCAATGATACCCATTTTCATATTACATTTTTGTAGAAACGGATAAAACCCGGATTTTGTAACCGAACTTGTGGGTCGAAAATCGGGTAATCGGGTATTTTCTCCAGGAAAAATTCTTTACCGTAATCAGGTTAAAAATGCCTACCTGTGATAAAAATGTCCTATAAACCAGAGCATAACCCTTAAACTCCGCTTAGCCTTGGCTTCTCTCTGGTGATTATGTCCGAAAAATGTTCAGACATAATCAAACACAGCAAACGGTCATAATACCCACTTTATTGAACAAAAGACCGGACACAGTCCCTATAAATGCAATGGAGATTATAGCCGATTCACCAAATATAATATAAACAGGGTGAGATGAAAAAACTGCAACCAACTTCAGACTGCTGTCATTGTTTACAAGCGTACAAAAGCATTTTGGTGGGAATTTTCGAGAACAAAAAGTTATTCGTGACGGAATTCAAGCGTGATAGCGTGATTTCTTTATATTTGGCTGGAAAATTACATCTTTAAAGCACTCCAGCATTTAAATGTGAATAAATCTTTTGTGTCTCGTACCATCGCTTGTTACCTTGACTGGTAGCCCGACGTCAAGGAAGTGGACGGAAGAAAACAGCAACATCAGCAGAAATGGTTCGAAAAGTAAAGAAGCGACTTGGTCGAAACTCGCGTCGCTGTGGCCGTGAAAAATGGGTCGTGAGCTGAACATATCGCAATATTTCATTAGGCAAATATTGAAAAATGAGCTCGGTATAAAACCATTTAAATTCCAAAAAGTGCAAAAACTTACACCGCAGCAGAAGAAAAATAGACTCAAAAGAGCTAAAGAGTTGCTTCGCATAGCCGAAAGTGGGGAACTGCAGAATTTTGTATTCTCCTATGAAAAAACATTCGTTGTCCAGCAGTTTGTAAACAAACAAAATGCTCCTGTTTACTTGCCAAAGAGGTCAGCTGAAAATGTGCACATTTGGTTGGCAAGCGCCGGCCATGGTGATGGTGTGGGCAGCTATAACAGACGATGATCGCTCTCCGCTCGTATTAATCGGCCGAATAAATGCCGAATATTATCTCGAAAAGATTCTGGGGGTGTATTAAAGCCTTGGGCATGCCAACATTTTGGCCGCAGACCTTACAATATGAGGTTCCTCGCTTTATTTCCAGCGCACAATGTCCACCAAAATCTCCGGATTCCAATCCGTTGGACTATTGTGTCTGGAGTATTTTGGAAAGCAAGGTTGGCACTAATAAATACCAAAGTGTCGATCACCTCAAGCAAGCGCTTTGCCGGGAATGGGCCAAAATACCGCAGAGCAACATTCGAGCAGCATGTGATGGTTTCATTGGCCGTTTGAAGGCCATAATTCGTGCCAAAGGTGACCAATTCGAACAAATCTAAACTTATTCTAAAATTTGATGCTAGTTCCGACATTTTTTGCTTTTATTCAATAAACTGAAAAAAAAAATAATGAATAAAAATTATGACGTTTGACTTTGTTGCAGTTTTTTCAGTTCTCACTCTGTATTTTCAATATATTACTATTCCCTTGACGCTTTTATACATTTTTCCTTAGAAATAATTTTCCTTCAAACCCCATAAAGCTTCTGTTTGTTTATATAATTAAAGTAGATTTCCGTTTCAATGACAAACCTTCCATGCTTGCGTCACAACAAAGATGTGATTGTGTGCGCTTTGGGACTTCTTACCTGGAAAAATAAACAAAACAAACAAACTTATTAAATAATGCCACAATGAAATCGATAGAATGTATATTAATTTATCTGCAATTATGTAAATTCTAATTTAATAAACGCTCCGTTTCAAGAATTTCGATAATCGACACTACTATTTATACCCTACACCACAAGGTGGTCAGGGTATTATGTCTTTGTGCATTTGTTTGTAACAGGCAAAAGTAAACGAGATAGACCCATAGTTCCTTTTGATGATCTGCATAGAATCACATTCTGAGTCGATTTATGCATGTTCGTCCATCCGCTCGCATTTATTGCCCTATCGAGATGAAATTTTGCACAAATCATTTGTTTGGTCCAAGGGGCGAACCCTATTGAAATTGGAGATAATCGGTAAAAATTTAGATATAGCTCCCATATATATATATATATATATATATATATATATTCGTCCGATTTGCTTTTTATTGTGCACCAAACGTGTAGTATCAGCCCGAATAGTATGGAATTTTGCACATACAACCAAATTAGGCCTGAAAATAAGTATGCCAAATAAGTATGATCGAAATCGGTTCAGATATAGCTATAGCTCCCATATACATTGTTCATTCGATTTGTTATTTTTGTCCTCCGCAGCCATAATATGCGCTCTGTAACAGCAATATTTGGGGAAATATCAAATGCAGATCAAAAATACCTTTGCCAAATTTTATCGAGATCGGTTCCGATTTGGATATAGCTCTCATGTACAATTCGTCCGATTTATATTTATTGTGCACCAAACGTTTAATATTTGCCCAAATGGGATGAAATGTGGCACTTACGACCGAATTGAGTCTAGAAGCTAGTATGTTAAATTTGGTGAAGATCAGTTCAGATATAGCTATAGCTCCCATACATACTGTTCATCCGATTTGTTATACTTGTTACCCACAGCCGTAATATGCTACAGAGTGCAACAATATTTGGGGAAATATATCAAATACAGCTCAGAAATATCTTTATCAAATTTTATCGAAATCGGTTCAGATTTGGATATAGCTTCCATATATATCTTTATCCAATTTCAAATTAATTGTTCACCAAATGGACAATACAATTCCGAATTTAAAAGATACAAATGCTTCGGCATATCTGGCCCTTGGAAGTTTAAATTATAATTATAATCATAGCGTGTATGATGGAATTCTCTCATAACAACTTTTAATTGTTATGCGGAGCTCTACTAAATTAGCTAAGTGGTGTAGGGTATCATAAAGTCGGACCCGCCTGACTTTAAGACTTTCTTTACTGGTTTTATAATGAAATACATATAATCGTAACTTCTTTGTTGCAAATAGCGACTTATATTCAAAGCGTAATTGTTTTTATACTCATTACGAATTTTGTTGTAGTTAAACCAAGAGAAAAAAGAAGTCCTATCGAAAGTTCTCAACAAGGAAACAAAGGAAGAATTTCCTTTCAACTTAAATCAATCATTTTATAGATTACAATAAATGACAACCGTTGCTATTGATCATTTCGTTTCTTATTGGCCAATGTCAGAGCCGGCAGGTTAGATGGAATAGATGGATGTTTGAACATTTGTCTGCCAGCGTATTTGCCATAGCATGGAGTAGCATCAATGCGAATATAAGCATGACTGTAGCTGTAGCAATATAAACTTGGTTAGAGAAACAAGGGCTTCAATTTAATAAAACGTTATTCTTCAATTGAATACTACAGGCGAAATAATATTCAATTTCGTGAAATACCTTTGGGTTTCTATTGAAAATGTTCAATTACGTGTTATAATACAAATAGAGAGAGGCAAAGGAATGGGAGAATAAGTATAATAATGTGTTAGTAAAAGGGATGGCGTAGCCAAATTCCGACTGATGAGGTTTTGAAGAAAAAACATAAATAAAAACCAATAAAGAAAGTCTTAAAGTCGGGCGGGGCCGACTTTATGATACCCTACACCAATTCGCTAATTTAGCAGAGCTCCACATAACAATTAAAAGTTTTTATGGGAGAGTTCAATCATACACGCTATGATTATAATTATACAGGGTTGCCCATATTCGACGGACCCATCTGGCAACGCCATAACTTTTGACAGAGATGTCACATCGCTTAATGACATACCGCGTTTGAAGCGTCAGTCCAAGCAGATTTTTACCATGAACCAATACACGCCACGCTCTGAAATAGTTGAAATTTACATTCAACAGAAGAAGTCAATTGTGAAAACACAACGTGCTTTTAAAACATTAAAAAATGTGAGAAGTGCGCCTTCTAAGAACACCATTACGCGTTTATACGAAAAATTTTCGACTGGTAAGGCTCTTTCTAATCCGAAGAGGCCATATAAAAGTCGACCAAGGCGATCGGCCGAGAATATCGCTGCCGTACGAGCCAGTGTTGAGAGGTCCCCAAGAACATCCCAAAAACGCCGTTCTCAGCAGTTGGGCATGGCTCGGTCCACTTTCAACGGATTATTCGCATTGATTTGCATTTGTTCCCGTACAAAATTCAATTGAAGAATGTTGCCTGCGGAAAAGCCTCGTCGATTGGAATGGGCCCAAAAGGCCCAAAGGTCCGTCGAATATGGGCAACCCTGTAATTAAAAGTTTAAAGGACTAAATATGTCGAAGCATTCGTATCTTTTAAATTCGGACTTGTATTGCCCATTTGGTCCAAAATTAATTCGAAATCAGATAAAGATATATATGGCAGCTATATCTAAATTTGAACCGATCTTGATAAAATTTGGCAAAGATATTTCTGAGCTGTATTTCATATATGTATTTCCCTGAATATCGTTGTTACGGAGTGCATATTACGGCTGTGGGTAACAAATATAACAAATCGGATAAACAGTATACATGGGAGCTATAGCTATATCTGAACCGATCTTCACCAGATTTGGCATACTACCTTCTATACTCAATTCGGTCGTATGTGTCAAATTCCATCCCATTTGGGCAAATATTAGACATTTGGTGCACAATAAAAAGTAAATCGGACGCTATATATGAACCGATTTCGATAATATTTGGCATACTTATTTTCAGGCCTAATCTGGTTGTATGTGCAAAATTCTATACTATTTGGGCTGATATTACCCATTTGGTCCGCAATAAAAGGCAAATCGGACGAATATATATATGGAAGCTATATTTATATTTTGACCGATTATCTCCAATTTCAATAGGGTTCGTCCTTGGGCCAAACAAATGATCTGTGCAAAATTTCATCTGGATAGGGCAATTAATGCGAACTGTACTTTGTTTACAAAAATACATGGACATACGGACGGACGGACATGCAGAAATCAACTCAGAAAGTGATTCTATGGAGATCTTCAAAAGTAACTATGGGTCTATCTCGCTTCCTTCTCCATGTTACAAACAAATGCACAAAGACATTATACCCTTACCACTATGTGGTGTAGGGTATAAACATTGAATTTGGCCGGGCCTAACTTTTAGTACCCCCCACCTTAGGGTAAAAGGTGCCACCAGGCTAGAACCCATTAAGAAATACAAAATACAAATTTTTACACAAATCCTTGGGAAAATGTGTGCGAAAATCATCAAAATATCGAATATCGGCAGGTACCATCATATGGGGGCTATACCAAAACTTGGACCTTTACATACAAAGTTTCGCCACACGTGCTAGAACCCACTATGACGTGAAAAAATGTGGCAAAAATCATCAAAATACCGAATATTAGGATCAGATCTAGAACCCATTACGGACTACAATTATCAATTTTTAGACAAATCCGAGAGGTGCCGTTAGATGGGGACTATACCAAAACGTGAACCGATATATCTCATTTTCAATACCAACCATCCTAGACACAATACAAATTGTTCTTCTATTTTTTTATGAATATATATACTTTATGGGGTCTAAGACGAGTATTTAGGGAGCTTTCCAAGATGGAGGGTATAATAAAAGCCTAACACGAAATGTTGGAACTAATCTAACATTTTAAGATTTTTAAAGACTTTACGCTGCCGAAGAAGCGACCACTTGCATTTTCAGACACAAGGGTCTTCTCAAATAGGGAATTTTTTCCAATACCATAAAACAATGCAACTCTATATGCAAAACTTCTCTGAACAGCCTAAACAGCCTTGCCAAGCTTGTCCAACTCCATTGCATTGGCTTCCATTCCGAGAAAAGTAATAATATTCATAAAGTTTTGTTTCAAAGACCCAACCGAAATTCTCCTTATATTTATTTAAAATTTCTCTCAGAGAAAATCAGAAAACTGTGCTTTTGATCTACTACCACAAACCCCGTGGACCATGTATTCATGCTATTTAACTTTTGAATTTGGCCGAAAGCAGTAAACATTTTCAATTTAATATTGACAGGAAAATTGACAACAATAAAAAAAAAAATAGGAAAGAATAAATATCGACAACGTTTAAAACGAAAAATACATCAAAGGTCTATGACGAGAGTGAAGAGGTAGAGACAATTGATGCTCACAAAAAAAGCCAATGGCAACAAAGACAACAACAACGAAACTCAAAATCACTATAACATTGACATTTGGATAACAACAAATCGAACAAACCGCAAACATGCAATATCACAGCAAACAGTGAAAAACGACATGTCTTATTGGAAAACATTATGGAACAAATTTGATATTTGAAAAAAAAAAGAAATATATATTTTTTTCATTTATTGTTACACAACACAAAATTGTATTGAATTTTTGGTTAGAGACTTTTGATACCTGAAATTCTCCGAAATTGGTAATTTTCCCTTCATCGCCTTTCACTGGCATTGCTTTAAGTCGACACTATACAAAGTCATTGGGAATTCATCCATTATTAAGGACACATGAAATGTTAGAAACGAGGAACACAAATGTTGACATAAAATTCCAAACACCAACTCAGAAATTGCAGTCATAGACATACGGTAGACATTAGAAGATGTCTCAAATATAGGTGAGCAATTGAAGCTAACTTACAAATGCATACAAATGTTTGGAGGATTTTTTATTTGAATTTTTAACCAAATTTTTAAAATGAAATTATAAAAGTAAAACTGGTAAAAAAAGAGAAAGTTATTATCATACAACATTTTGGAAGACTGGACCTATATTTCCTATTTCTCCTTTCCTGTTTCCTTTTGCCTGTTTCATGTGACAAGCTAAGAAATCGTATACTGATAAAATAAACAAGCAGTTGGCCAGAACTTTGCATTCTTGCTCTCGACCTTAATCTGAAGCCAGTAAAGAAAGTCCTAAAGTCGGGCGGGGCCAACTTTATGATACCCTACACCACTTTGCTAATTTAGAAGAGCTTCACATAACAATTGAAATTTTTTATGGGAGAATGCAATCATACATGCTATGATTATAATTCAAAGTTCAAAGGACTAAATATGCCGAAGAATTTGTATCTTTTAAATTCGGACTTGTATTGCCCATTTGGTGTAAAATTAATTTGAAATCGGATAAAAATATATATGGGAGCTATATCCAAATCTGAACCGATCTCGATAAAATTTGGCAAAGATATTTCTGAGCTGTATCTAACATATTTGCCTGAATCTCCTTGTTACGGAGTGCATATTACGGCTGTGGGTAACAAATATAACAAATCGGATGAACAATAAATATGGGAGCTATATCCAAATCTGAACCGATCTCGATAAAATTTGGCATTTTATTTTCAGGCCTAATTTGGTTGTATGTGCAAAATTCCATAATATTCGGGCTGATATTACACGCTTGGTGCACAATAGAAGGCAAATCGGACGAAGATATATATGGGAGCTATATCTAAATTGTTACCGATTATATCCAATTTCAATAGGGTTCATCCTTGGGCCAAATAAATGTTGTTTGCAAAATTTCATCTCAATCGGATAATAAATGCGACCTGCATTTTGTTCACAAGAATACATGGACAGACGGACGGACATGCATAAATCAACTCAGGAAGTGATTCTATGCAGATCATCAAAAGAAACTATGGGTCTATCTCGTTTCCTTTTGCCTGTTACAAACAAATGCACAAAGACATAATACCCTGACCACCTTGTGGTGTAGGGTATAAATATGGACAAGGCGAAATTTAAAGAAAATCGAACATTTATATCCAATTTTATGCGAAATCATAAATTCCATTTTCAGCTCAGGTTTCTGGTTGAGAGAAATATTTAGATGTAGCAAGTTGTAATAAATCGCTGACTTGTTTCGCAGGTTAAGACAAACAAAAGTATTGGAAATTGTGACTCATTGTGGGTGAGGTACCAGAAGGGGTTTTCAAAAATTTGAAGAGAGTTGGGTGCTTAGTTCGCTTTCTGTGAGCGCTTTGTTTTTCAAAATCTTGAATCGTCTGTGCGGGAGATACCAGAAGAAAAAGTCCGAACTCCACCATTTTTATAGCAGATCTTGTTTGGATATAAATATTGAGATTTGGCATGCCTGAATGGAATCGGATGTTAATTTCGGGTTTTATGAGCTTCGTGGATATTCACAGTTTTGACCCTTTGGGGGAGAGGTACCAGAAGGAGTATATGTATTCCATCTTCACAGCAGATTTTTGAAGTAGAAATAATGGGATGTGTGAAATATGAAGAGGACAGGATGCTTATTTCGTATTTTATGATCGTTTTGGTTATTCAAAACTTTGAACCTTAGTGGAGGAGTTACCAAAAGGGATGGTCCGATCTCTACAATATCTATAATAGATCTTGTGTTGATAAAGATATACGGATGTGCCAAATCTGAATGGAATTGGATACTAATTTCGCGTTTTTAATAAAAATATTGTGATGTATGTAATTTGAAGACAATCAAAATCTTACATCACATTTTATAATATTTACAATAATAATAGTATAAAATATTTGTGAAAATTTCGACCTTTTGTAGGGAAGGTAGCAGAAGGAGTGGACTGATATATTCCATCTTCAAACCAGACCTTGGGTTAATAAAAATATTTTGATGTGTGTAATTTGAAGACAATCGGACTTTTATATCACATTTTATAAGAGCTATAATTATTCAAAATGTTGACCCTTTGTGGGGGAGGTACTTAATGGAGTGGACCGATATTGTCAATTTTTTCAGCTGACCTACCACTGATGCAAATATTAGGATTTGCATAGTTGGAGTAAAATCGGATTACCTTTCCTCTTTCTGGGCAGAAAAGTATTTTATTGAAAATTTCGAACTTTTGTGGGGGAGGTACCAGAAGGAGTAGACAGATATTGGCCCTCCCCGAAGTCGATCTAAGCTTGATAATAATATTACGATGCACCAAGTTTGAATGAAATCGTACACTCCCTTCGAGAGTTAACGTGCGCACCAACCAGAGAGACAGACGGACTGACATCGCTAGATCAACTCCAAATGTCCTGAAACGGATTTGATCCAAAGATCCACTCCTTGTGTGGAACGACAACTTCCATCTACCCTATACCTGAAGTTTTCAAGCTAATTTATGTGTAAGGTGCATATACTTTTTGAAAATTCTCAAGTTTTTTTGGGAAGTCGCCAGAAAGAGTGGGTCAACAGGCCTCATATACACGATAAAATAATAATAATATAATATTATTATAATAATATTGTTATTATTATTATTATTATTATTATTATTATTATTATTATTATTATTATTATATTATTATTATTATTATTATTATTATTATTATTATTATTATTATTATATTATTATTATTATTATTATTATTATTATTATTATTATTATTATTATTATTATTATTATTATTATTATTAGTATTATTATTATTATTATTATTATTATATTATTATTATTATTATTATTATTATTATTATTATTATTATTATTATTATTATTATTATTATTATTATTATTATTATTATTATTATTATTATATTATTATTATTATTATTATTATTATTATTATTATTTATTATTATATTATTATATTATTATTCTTATTATTATTATATAGATTATTATTATTATTATTATTATTATTATTATTATTATTATTATTATTATATTATATTATTATTATTATTATTATTATTATTAGTATATAATTATTATTATTAGTATTATTATTTATATTATTATTATTATATTATTATTATATATTATTATTATTATATATATTATTATTATTATTATTATTATTATTATTATTATTATTATATTATTATTATTATTTATATTATTATTATTATTATTATTATTATTATTATTTTATTATTATTATTATATATTATTATTATTATTATTATATATTATATTATTATTATTATTATTATTATTATTTTATATTATATTATTATTATTATTATTATTATTATTATTATTATTATTATTATTATTATTATTATTATTATTATTATTATTATTATTATTATTATATTATTATTATTATTATTATTATTATTATTATTATTATTATTATTATTATTATTATTATTATTTTTATTATTATTTTTATTATTATTTTATTATTATTATTAATATATTATTATTATTATTATTATTATTATTATTATATTATTATTATTATTATTATTATTATTATTATTATTATTATTATTATTATTATTATTATTATTATTATTATTATTATTATTATTATTATTATTATTATTATTATTATTATATTTATTATTTTAACTATTATTTTTACTATTTTTTTTACTATTATAATTTTTAGAGTTAGGCTATTTTCTTAAAAACCGACTCTATGACTATCGTTACACATATGAACAGCATGCATTTTTTTGATCCTTCCTTTGCTTCAACGAAGTGATGTTCTGAAGAAGATTGCAATCAACAGACAATAGATTGACAGACAGACGGACAGTCAGACAGGCAGTCGGACAAGAACATTGACTGATGTGTTTGTGTATGTTCATCGCAAAGAATATGTACACAACTATCACAATGACACAGGCAAAAAGGGAATGAATAAAACTCGGAATATTTATTTACTGTCAAGTACTCGATTGTACATACATAGCTGCTGCTGCTGCTGCTGCTGCTGCTCCTGTCGTTGTTAATGTGTTTGAAGAGTACACATGCATGGAAGAAGGAATATTCAGAGGAGTAGGAACTGTGATTAAATTGACAGCATTCAGTATGTTCTTAAATCGCAATGAATTGTGACAATATTCAAGACATTTTCCTCGAGACTAAATGTAGAAGTGAACTCGTGAAAGAATTTGCACAGATTCTTGTTGTGAAATGTGTATGTAATGTAAGTCATTGCATGTATATGTGTGAAATGTCATGCGTATGTCATTGTAACACTTGAATGCAAGTAAACGTTATTAATATTGGGAAAATAAGCAGAATAGCATTAGGAATTGAAGTTTGGGAGGAATGAGCCACGTAGACACCAAATAATAAAAGTGCGGAAACTTTTTTAATGATAAAAATAGTAATAGTATAATAGCAAATACTAAAATAGTAAGTAATAGTAAGTGAAACAATTGTTAAATTCGCTCTGAGAGAACTCCTTTACCCAGAAAGTAGAGGCAAGGAAAGATGTCAAAATGCAAAACTAAGTGGCAATCCTTCAAATTTATCGTATTTACAAACACTGGCAACTATTCTACTATTTTAATACAGCCAAAATTGCGTAATTAAACGTGGTAGAAGATAACGAGGGTATATATCATTTCATACGGCCAAAACGTGCCTCATCGAAATTACGGTTTTAGACACTAGGTCTCCTTGGGTCAAATCCGTCCCAGGACATTTGGAGTCGATCTAGCGATGTCCTTCCGTTTGTCTGTCTGGCTGGTGCGCACGATAACTCTCGAAGGGAGTATCCTATTTGATCCAAATTTGGTACATTGTAATATTATTGTCAAACTTAGATTGAGTTCGCAGATGGGCAATATCGATTCACTCCACCCGGCACCTCCGCCACAATAGACCGAAATTTTCAAAAAAAAAAAATATTTTACTGCATAAAATGAGCAAGGATCATTCGATTTTGCTCCAACGTTGCAGATCCTAATATTTGCATTTGTGCTAGGTCAGGTGCAAAAATTGAATAATGATAGCTCTAATAATGTGATTATTTTTATTAACCCAAGATCCGGTGTGAAGATGGAATATATCGGTTTACTGCTTCTGGGATCTCTTCCATAAAGGGTAAACATTTTTGAATATCCATGAAGCTTATAAAACTCGGAATTAACATCCGATTCCATTCAGACTTTGCACATCTCAATATATCTACTAACACAAGATCAGTTATAAAGATGGTTGAGAACGGAAAATTCCTTCTGGTAACAATGATTCTGGGTGTACTCCAAAGATCACTATCAGATTTCATAGCTCTCTACTTAATATTGAAAAATATATTTCAAACTAAAGAAGAATACTTTTGTACTTTGTCAAAACTACAGAGTAAGATGAAAAAAATGCAACCAACTTCAGACTGCTGTCATTTCCAAGCCACTCGTCCGATTATTTTATTGTTATTTATATATTATTAAAATTATTCCAGTGACAGCTCATTATATTGATTACAAGAATTTATTTTGGTAAGAATTTTCCAGAAAAAATGGTATTCTGTGATTTCTTTATTTTTGGCTGGAATCGTTGGAGCTCTCCAGCATTTAAATGTGAATAAATCTTTTGTGTGTTGTACCATCGCTCGTTACCGTGATACTGGTAGTGAGCCCGACGTCAAGCAAGTGGACGGAAGAAAGCAGCAACGTCAGCAGAAATGGTTCGAAAAGTAAAAAAGCAACTTGATCGAAACCCGTGTCACAATGGCCGAATAATGGCTCGTGAGCTAAACGTATACCATTATTCCATTCGGCAAATATTGAATAATGAGCTCGGGGTAAAGCCATTGAAATTCCAAAAAGTGCAAAAACAAACACTGCAACAGAAAGAAGAAGAGCTTCTTCGCTTGACTGAAAGTAGTGAACTACCGACAGAAGATGTCAGTTGAAAATGTACACCTTCGGTTGGCCACCAGAACTCAAGCGCCGGCCATGGTGATGGTGTGGGCCACTGTAACAGCCGATGGTTGCTCTCCGCTCGTATTTATCGACCGTGGCATCAGAATAAATGCCGCTTGGCCGGGAATGGTGCAAAATACCGCAGAGCAACATTCGGGCAGCGTGTGACGGTTCCATTGGCCGTTTGAAGGCCATAATTCGTGCCAAAGGTGACCAATTCGCAAAAATCTAAACTTATTCTAAAATTTGATTCTATATCCGAAATTTTTTTCTTTAATTCAATATAATTTAAAGAAAAGGAAAATATATGGCGTTTGACTTTGTTGCAGTTTTTTTTATCTCACCCTGTATACTTTCATAATCTGCCGAACTATTGAAAATTGCATTCTGTCGCACAGTGTGTTCATGAGATATTTTTATACCTTACATTACAACTTGTTTTTGTGCATTTGCTCGTAACATGGAGAAGGAAACGAGATAGAACAATAGTAACTCTTGAGGATCTTCATAGAATCCCTTTCTGAGTCGGTTTATATATGTCAGTCCGTCTGACTGTCAGTATTTTTGTGAACAAAATACAGGTTGCAATTATTATCCAATTGGGATAATATATTCCAAAAAATATTTGTTTGCCCAAGTTCGTTCCCCATTGAAATTGGTGAAAATCGGATAAAGCTCCTATATACATTTTCAACCGATTTCGGTTGAATGGTGCACCAAATGGCCAATATCAGTCCAAATAACCAAATTTTTGGCACATCCGACCGGATTCAGTCTAGAAGCAAGCACATAAAATTGGTTCATGTATCCCATATATATGTTTCATCCGATATGGTGTTTAAGTCCCTCACATTCGTAATATCCATTCGACAGCAATGATGATGAATGATGTTACCAGATATCTTATAGAGCTTGAAAATACCTTTGCCAAATTTTATCGAGATCGGCTAAGGTTTCGAGATAGATCCCATAAACATCTTCAACAAATTTTGGGTGAATTGTGCATCAAATGGCACATCCGACCGAATTCAGTCTGGAAGCAAGTAAATCAAATTTGGTGAAAATTGGTTCAGATATAGTTTTAGCTCCCCTACGTATGTTTCGTCCAATTTGGGGTTTTAAGTCCCCCACATTCGTAACATGCACTCCACAGTAATGATATTTGGTACCAAATATCTTATAGAGCTCGGAAATACATTTGCCAAATTTTATCGAGATAGATTTGGATATAGCTCCCATTTAATATCCTTAATCCGATTTCAGAATTATTGTGCAAATAATGGCTAATATCAACCCAAATGGAGTGAATTTCAGGACGTACGTTGTCATTTGGTAGAACTCGGCTCCGATATATATTTATACCCTACACCACAAGGTGGTCAGGGTATTATGTCTTTGTGCATTTGCTTGTAACAGGCAAAAGGAAACGAGATAGAATCCATAGTTCCTATTGATGATCTTCATAGAATCACATTCTGAGTAGATTTATGCATGTCCGTCCGTCTGTCCTTGTATTTTTGTAAACAAAGTACAGTACGCATTTATTGTGCTATCCAGATGAAATTTTGCAGAAATCATTTGTTTGGCCCTAGGGCAAACCCTATTGAAATTGGAGATAATCAGTCAAAATTTAGATATAGTTCCCATATATATCTTCGTCCGATTTGTCTTTTATTGTGCACCAAACGTCTAATATCAGTCCGAATAGTTTGGAGTCTGGTACGTACGATCAGATTGGACCTAAAAATAAGAATGCCAAATTTGATCGAAATCGGTTCAGATTTAGCTATAGCTCCCATATATATTATTCATCCGATTTGTTATTTTTGTCCTCCGCAGCCGTAATGTGTACTATGTAACAAGAATATTTGGGGAAATATATCTAATACAGCTCAGAAATACATTTGCTAAATTTTATCGAGATCGGTTCAGATTTGGATATAGCTCCCATATATAAATTCATTCGATTTACCTTTTATTGTACACCAAATGTCTAATATTTGCCCAAATGGGATGAAATTTGGCACTTACGACCGAATTTAGTCTAGAAGCTAGTATGTAAATTTGGTGAAGATCGGTTCAGATATAGCTATAGCTCCCATATATATTATATTGTTCATCCAATTTGTCATATTTGTTACCCACAGCCGTAATATGCACTCCGTAACAACGATATTCAGGGGAATATATCAAATACAGCTCAGAAATATCTTTGCCAAATTTGATCGAAATCGGTTCAGATTTGGATATAGCTCCCATATATATTTTTATCCGATTTAAAATTAATTGTGCACCAAATGGGCAATACAAGTCCAAATTTAAAAGATACAAATGCTTCGGCATATTTAGTCCTTTGAACTTTAAATTATAATTATAATCATAGCGTGTATGATTGAATTCTCCCATAAAAACTTTTAATTGTTATGCGCAGCTCTACTAAATTAGCAAAGTGGTGTAGGGTACCATAGAGTCGGCCCAGCCCGATTTTAGGACTTTCTTTGCTGGTTTTTAAATAAAATCCTTCTCTATAGCAATGTTATTTGGTATAAAAGGTAAAAATAACTCCTTCGATTCAGAATTGGATATGCCTCCCATATGTTAGTTCCCTCTGAAACCAAATTATAACTGCTCTAAAGCCAACTGTTAATAGGTGGAAAGATCTACTTCAAATAAATTCAGTTGCTACGGTATCATTTCGTCGCCCCGCCCGACTTTTGACTTTTCCTTACTGGTTATACAACGGATTTACAAAAACGTGAATGTAGAGAGACAATATTTGTTATCCCTAGCAAGTCTTCTATTTTGGCATTGAAAAGTGTGGCGAAAGCAGAAAAACAGAATATTGGGGAGAACGTAGACAGACTTGGCTAATTTACAAACTTGACCGGCGTACAGACAAAATACGCATATGTGCAAAATTTTCTCTCTCAATTGGAAAGATGGAGTATTTACAAGAGGCAAACAGGCGAACCTTACCAAGTCTACTTAGAATTTTAACTTTTAACTTTGTAGGGTCTAAGATCAATTTAGAGATTTTCTACAATGCTCAATACAGTGAAGCACTGTTAAATAGTTACTAAAAGCATACATTTACAATGTTAATGTTGTGTATCGGGTATCGGTTTTATTCGAAGCCAATATCTGATTGTAGAAGTAGGATATATTTGTATTTTATAGAATCTTCCAATCGAAATTCGTCAATCTGTAATTAAAGTGTTCTTTAAGATATTTTATTCAAGCCTGGTTTCATCCGTGTTAACTCTTTTACAGAGTTCTGTTAAATAAATGTGTCTTCGAAATATTGAACAATGCCTAGAATTTTATCTTCATTTTCATGAGTCAATATATCCTCCGTAGTTGGTGGAGGGTATAAAACCACCAATATATTTTTTTCCAAATATATCAGTGATAACATTTTCTCGGATTGCGCGAATATCAAGTTTTAATGTAAACGTCACTCGTACTTGACAATAAATCATGGACGGACATTGCGGACACGACAAATATCCCGCAGGGTTCAGAGAATGGAACAGCGAATTGTAATGCCACCATTATTGCCAATAGAGATGCTGCGAGGAAAGTGTAAATAGACATACGCACAAAATGAAAACAAAACGAAATGGCAAAAACAAAAAACGAAAATGCCATTATCGGCATATCGGCCACTGTCACCAATTGACATATATGTATGTCGTGTTTTTTTTTTTCTTCTTGTTTTTCCATTTTTATTGCATTTCAAATAACGCCACGATGCCATGGCTTCGTAGTGGGAAAATTACCTCTCAAAGTGAAATAAATGGCACTCCAAGCTCGTCGTTTGTTGTTTGGTTTGGTTTTATTTTAGTTTTTTTTTTTTTTTTTGTGGAAGCTTATGTTGTGGAAAATGGTTAAGTGCAAAAATAAATATTGAAGCAGAATTTATGTCAAAAAGCTGAGAGGCATGAATTATGGTGTTATGACAGTAACCAGAATGTGGTTGTGGCTTATGTGTGTGGTGTGGCAGTGTTGATTCCGCAAGGCTTGCATCAAAGGTGTGGAAAAATTACATGGCAGCAGCAAACAGAGATGATAGATCGTGCTCTGTATCGGCGTCAAAGTAGGTAAAAATTTGGTTAGCACATGCGACACTGTCAGCACTACTAGAAATTCAAATACGAACTCTCTGAATTACCAGCAAACTGAAAAATAATAAGTTCTCTCTACCGAATTCATATGAAGAAATAACGATTTTTATATTGCTAAGTAATGAGTAAGAACGGCACAGGGTAAGGACGTTCGACAACAAAATTTAAGGTAGCTAGTCCGAATCTACATACCCAATAAACGTTCATAACAGTGGCCGAGAGCATGGTGTGTCCGACTACCAACAGAAGATCGCAAACTCAAATCCCCTATCAGCAAACAAAATAACACAACAACATATGAAGTTCGGCGAATATGAATGAAAAGAGTAAAAACAAGTAAAACCAGTAAAGAAAGTCTTAAAGTCGGGCGGGGCCGGCTTTATGATACCCTACACCACTCTGCTAATTTAGTAGAGCTCCACATAACAATTAAAAGTTTTTATGGGAGAATTCAATCATACACGCTATGATTATAATTTAAAATTGAGAGGACTAAATATGCCGAAGCATTTGTATCTTTTAAATTCAGAATTGTATTGCCCATTTGGTGCACAACTAATTTGAAATCGGATAAAGATATATATGGGAGCTATATCCAAATCTGAACCGATCTCGATAAAATTTGGCAAAGATATTTCTGAGTTTAATTTGATATATTTCCCTGAATATCTTTGTTACGGAGTGCATATTACGGCTGTGGGTAACAAAAACAACAAATCGGATGAACAATATAGCTATATTTGAACCGACTCAATTCGGTCGTGTGTGCCAAATCCCATTCCATTTGGGAAAATATTAGACGTTTAGTGCAAAATAAAAGGTAAATCGTACGAAGTTATATATGGGAGCTATATCCAAATCTGAACCGATCTCGATAAAATTTAGCAAATGTATTTCTGAGGTGTATTTGATATATTTCCCTAAATATTGTTGTTGCAGAGTGCAAATTACGGCTGCGGAGGGCAAAAATAACCAGTAAAGAAAATCTTAAAGTCGGGCGGGGCCGACTTTATGATAACCTACACCACTTTGCTAATTTAGTTGACCTGCGCATAACAATTAAAAGTTTTTATGGGAGAATTCAATCATACACGCTATGATTATAATTATAATTTAAAGTTCAAAGGACTAAATATGCCGAAGCATTTGTATCTTTTAAATTCGGAGTTGTATTGACCATTTGGTGCACAATTAATCTGAAATCAGATAAAAATATATATGGGAGCTATATCCAAATCGGAACCGATCTCGATAAAATTTGGCAAAGATATTTCTGAGCTCTATTTGATATATTTCCCTAAATATCGTTGTTACGGGGTGCATATTACGGCTGTGGGTAACAAATATGACAAATCGGATGAACAGTATATATGGGAGCTATAGCTATATCTGAACCGATCTTCACTAAATTTGACATACTAGCTTCTAGACTCAATTCGGTCGTAAGTGCCAAATTTCATCCAATTTGGGCAAATATTAGACGTTTGGTGCACAATCCAATGTAAATCGGACGAAGTTATATGTGGGAGCTATATCCAAATCTGAACCGATCTCGATAAAATTTAGCAAATGTATTTCTGAGCTGTATTTGATAAATTTCTCTAAATATTGTTGTTACAGAGTGCATATTACGGCTGCGGAGGACAAATATAACAAATCGGATGAACAATATATATGGGAGCTATAACTATATCTGAACCGATTTCGATGAAATTTGGCATACTTATTTTGAGGTCCAATCTGATCGTACATGCGAAATTCCATACTATTCGGACTTTTACACGTTTGGTGCACAATAAAAGGCAAATCGGACGAAGATATATATGGGAGCTATATCTAAATTTTGACCGATTATCTCCAATTTCCATAGGGTTCGTCCTTGGGCCAAACAAATGATTTGTGCAAAATTCCATACTATTCGGACTGATATTACACGTTTGGTGCACAATAAAACGCAAATCAGACGAAGATATATATGGGAGCTATATCTAAATTTTGACCGATTATCTCCAATTTCAATAGGGTTCGTCCTTGGGCCGAACAAATGATCTGTGCAAAATTTCATCTGGATCGGGCAATAAATGCGACCTGTACTTTGTTTAAAAAATACATGGACAGACGGACGGATGGACAGACGGACGGACGGACATGCATAAATCGACTCAGAATGTGATTCTATGCAGATCATCAAAAGGAACTATGGGTCTATCTCGTTTCCTTTTGCCTGTTACAAACAAATGCACAAAGACATAATACCCTGACCACCTTGTGGTGTAGGGTATAAAAATCGGATGGACAATATATATGGGAGCTATAGCTATATCTGAACCGATCTTCACCAAATTTGACATACTAGCTTCTAGACTCAATTCGGTCTTAAGTTCCAAATTCCGTCCCACTTAGACAAATATTAGACGTTTGGTGCACAATAAAAGGTAAGTCGGACGAAGTTATATATGGGAGCTATATCCAAATCTGAACCGATCTCGATAAAATTTAGCAAATGTATTTCTGAGCTGCATTTGATATATTTCACCAAATATTGATGTTACAGAGTGCATCTTACGGCTGCGGAGGACAAAAATAACAAATCGGATGAACAATATATATGGGAGCTATTGCTATATCTGAACCGATTTCGATCAAATTTGGCATACTTATTTTATTTTACTTATATATACGCAAAATTCCATACAATTTAGGCTGATATTACACGTTTGGTGCACAATAAAAGGCAAATCGTACGAAGATATATATGGGAGCTATATCTAAATTTTCACCGATTATCTCCAATTTCAATAGGGTTCGTCCTTGGACCAAACAAATTATCAGTGTAAAATTTCATCTGGATCGGGCAATAAATGCGAACTGTACTTTGTTTACGAAAATACATGGACGGACGGACATGCATAAATCGACTCAGAATGTGATTCTATGCAGATCATCAAAAGGAACTATGGGTCTATCTCGTTTCCTTTTGCCTGTTACAAACAAATGCACAAAGACATAATACCCTGACCCCCTTGTGGTGTGGGGTATAAAAAGCAAACTTTGAATACCCTCCACAATTTGGAACGAATTTGGCAATTCTCAAAAACAATAAAATCCGTTAAAATCGTCAAAATACCGAATATCGGGAGGTACAGTTATATGGAGGCTAACCGTAGACGTGGACCTTCACAGACAATTTTCTGTCTTAAGCTGTAGTATCCATTATGAATTTCAAATGCCAAATTTGAAACAATTCTGGTGAATAGATTCGCAAAAATCATCAAAATACCGAATATTTGTAGGTACCATTATATGGGGGCTATACGAAGAAGTGAACCTGCACAGACAATTTTCCGCTTTAGCTGTAGCATCCATTTAGAACTTCAAATACCAAATTTGAAAAAAATCCGATGAATATTGTCGCAAAAATCATTAAAATACAGAATATCGGTAGATACCATTATATGGGGGCTATGCCAAAACGTGGACCTACATGGCCCATTTTAAATAGCAAAAGTCTCTCAGAGATAATATATATTTGAGTAAAATTTTATCAATCTACTTCAATTCGTTCGGATGCTAGAGTGATTTCCACAAACGGATAGACGGACGGGCATCCCAATGACATACTTAATATACCCTCCATACCATGGTGAGTGGTTATCCAAAAGTATTGAAAATTGTGACCCTTTGTGAGCGAGGTACCAGAAGGGGTTCACAGATATATATAATCTTCACAAAAGATCATTTGTTAGCAAAGATAGAAGTATGTTTATTTCGCTTTCATTGAGTGTTTGGTTTTTCAAAATCTTGAACCCTATGTAGGGGAGGTACCGGAAGAAATGGTCCGATCTCAACCATCTTTATGACATATCTTGTGTTGATGGAAATATTGAGATGTACCTAGTCTGAATGGAATCGGATGTTAATTTGCGTTCTATGAGATTCTTAGATATTCACAATTTTGGCCATTTGTAGGGGAAGATGCCAGAAGGAGTGGAACGATATCTCCATCTTCACAGAAGATCTTGTGTTAGTAGAAATAATGGGATGTGTTAAACATGAACAGAACCGGATGTTTATTTCGGATTTTATGATCGCATAGGTTATTCAAAACTTTGACCCTTTGTGGGGGAGGTACCTGAATTAATAGTCCGATCTCTACCATCTTTATAACAGATCTAGTTTTGATAGATATATTGAGATGTGCCAAGTATGAAATGGAATTTTATGAGGGTTATGCATATTCAAAAATTCGACCCTATGTGTGGGAGGTACCTGAAAGAGTGAACCATTATATTTCATCCTCACACCAGACCTTTGAACTCTTGCATCACATTTTATAAGAGTTATAATTATTCAAAATATTGACCCTTTGTAGGGGAGGTACTTGATGGGGTTGACCAACATTTTCCATTTTCGCAACTGACCTACCAAGTATCATGATTTGCAAAGTTTGAGCAAACTCGGATTATCGTTTCTCCTTCTGTGCAGTAAAATATTTTTTTTTTATTTGTGTTGAAAGGTCACTTAAAAATATTCCAATGCAACATTAGCTAATGGCTTTAGGGGGTAGATTATTTGGATAAATGGTATTTAAATTTTTTTTGCAAAAATGCCCATTGCATTTGTAATTACCTATGCCAGCAGTGGCATATTAAAATGGATGGACAAAAATTAAAAACATTCAAAATACCCTGGTACATATTATGAATTTTAAACGTGTGAAATGAAAACCGATGGCAATTTGAGCTTTGCGTTTTAATTAAAATTTCAACTAATAGAAGTGATTCTAGTGAGTTGAAGTAATTACAATTCATTCAATTTGTCTGCCAATAATAATGATGATGATGATATTGAATGGGGATAGAAATAACGGACCAAAAACAATATTTGAAATTTTAAATTTGAAGGCATTTTATTATACTATTTTATTGAAGAAATTTATTGATACATTTTTGACTTCGGAAATCGTTTGATGAGCATGTCCAGAGTTCTAGTCTAACGATATAATGATTTGGCGACGCATATGTGAGTCGCCTAATTCTATGTATTTTCTTATTTATTTATTCATTAAACCCTCCACAATACATAGTATGGAGGGTATATTAAGTTCGTCATTCCGTTTGTAACTCATCGAAATAATCATTTAAGACCCAAAAACGTATACATATTTTTGATCAGCGTAAAATTCTAAGACGATTTAGCCCTGTCGGTCTGTCCGTCTATTATAATCACGCTACAGTGAAAACGAATTAAGATAGAAAGATAAAATTTGGCACAGATCTCTCTTTTGTCTGCAGGCAGGTCAAGTTCGAAGATGGGCTATATCGGTACACGATATCGTATAGTCCCCATATAACGGTACCCCCCGGTATTCGGTATTTAGACGATTTTAGCCACATTTTTCAACGGAATTGTCCGAAATTGTACACAAGGAAATCTTTGTGAGTACTTTACCCCCTGAAACAGAATTGTCTATACAGGTCCACGATATCGTATAGCCCCCATATAACGGCACCTTCCGATTATTATCTATATAGGTACACGATATCGCATATCCCCTCATATATCGGCACCTTCCGATATTAGGTATTTAAAAGATTTTAACAGAATTTTTAATGGATTTTATTTTTTGGAAAAAATCGAATTCGTTTCAAATAGTGGAGGGTATTCAAAGTCCGACCCGGCCGAACTTACTGCTTTTTTACTTGTTTTTTTTTTTTTTTGCTGGTTGCGGCGACCTTGGAATTTGTTGTCGGATTATTATAACCTGGGACGATAACGGTAAGTCATATTCCTGGTAAATTTTCTGGAAATAAATCAATATCTTTAGCTTATGGTGAGGTATATGTCATTATTGTTTTACCCTCCACCATAGTGTGGAGGGTATATTTTAAGTTATTCATTCCGTAACCTCGAAGTACACACTTTAGACCCCACAAAGTATATACATTCTTAAACAGCATAAAATTCTATTTCGATTTAGATATGTCCGTCCATCTTCGAACTTAACCTGCCTGTAGACAAAAGACAGATCTGTGAAAAATTTTAACTTCCTATCTTAATTTGTTTTAACTGTATCGTGATTACAACACATGGACAGACCGACAGACAGAAAGGGCTAAATCGTCTTAGAATTTTACGCTGATCTAAAAGATGTATAATTTTTTTGGTCCAGAATTATTATTCCGATGAGTTACAAACGGAATGACGAACATAATATACCCTCCATCCTATGTACAGGGTTGCCCATATTCGACGGACCCATCTGGCAACGCCATAACTTTTGACAGAGATGTCACATCGCTTAATGACATACCGCGTTTGAAGCGTCCGTCCAAGCAGATTTTTAACATGAACCAATACACGCCACGCGAGCTCTCTGAAATAGTCAACGTGCTTTTAAAACATTAAAAAATGTGAGAAGTGCGCCTTCTAAGAACACCATTAAGCGTTTATACGAAACATTTTCGACTGCTAAGGCTCTTTCTAATCCGAAGAGGCCATATAAAAGTCGACCAAGGCGATCGGCCGAGAATATCGCTGCCGTACGAGCCAGTGTTGAGAGGTCCCCAAGAACATCACAAAAACGCCGTTCTCAGCAGTTGGTCATGGCTCGGTCCACTTTACAACGGATTATTCGCATTGATTTGCATTTGTTCCCGTACAAAATTCAATTGACGCAAAGAATGTTGCCTGCGGACAAGCCTCGTCGATTGGAATGGGCCCAAAAGGTCCAAAGGTCCGTCGAATATGGGCAACCCTGTATGGTGGAGGGTATAAAAATGGGCCGTTTTATTCGGTATTTTGATGATTTTAGCGACAATATCCACTGGAATTGTTTCAAATTATGTATTTGAAGATCGTAATGTAAACTGCAGCCTAAGACAGAAACTTGTCTGTGCAGGTTCATGTATTCGTTAGCCCCCATATAATGGTACCTTCATATATTCGGTATTTTTATGATTTCAGCTACATTATTCACTGATTTGTTTTTTTTTTTTTTTTCAAGTTTCGCATTTGAATATAGTAATGGCTTATGAGAAAAGTTACCTATGCAGGTCCACGTCGTCGTATAGACCCTACATTCGGTATTTCTAAGATTATAAAAGCTTTTTTAACGGATTTTATTTTATTATTTTGGTTCAAACTTGGTACATCGTAATATTATTGTCAAACTTCGGAGAGTGGCAATATTGGTCAACTACTTCTGGAACCTCCCCCACAAAAAAAAAAAATAAAAATATTTTACCGCACAAAAAGAGAAAGGAAAATACGATTTTGCACCAAATTTGCAAATCCCAATATTTGCATCAGAGCTAGATGGACGAAAATGGACAATATCGGTTCACTCCATCAAGTACCTCCCCCACAAAGAGTCACAATTTTGACTAATTATAACTCTTATTAAATGTGATGCTTGAGTCCGATTGCCTTCATATTTAAAACATCACAATATTTTTATTAACAGAAATCTGGTGGGAAGATGGAATATATCGGTTCACTATTTCTAGTACATCCCCTTCAAAGGGTCAAACTTTTGAATATCCATGAAGTTCATAAACACACAAAATTAATATCCGATTCCATTCAGACTTGGTACATCTCACCCCTTTGATTGCTATTTTATTAATTTCATAAATACTCAAATTAATTTAACAAAAAATGGAGAATAAATTTCAACAAAATTAACTCCATCCCAGATACCACCATGGCTGTTTTAAATGAGGCCAAAATATAAGAACGACATCCTGCTGTTGTTGTTACAGCTATTATCCTTTATAATAGCTATCATTAATGTTACTGCATCCATTTGACTTTCGGCATTGTTTGTTTTCTTCTTCTTCTTCTTATAATTTGACTTCCCGCCAACAGTTATTACTGATGAGATTCCGCCCGCCCTTGCCAAAAAAAAGCAGCCATAAAATTCATTTCCCCTTTCCAACTATCTAAAAGCTTTTTAATTACATTCGGGGATTCTGGTGTGAATGTGTTCGTGTGCCGCGCTCAGATCGGATGTGAATAGGCGTTTTTCGATTAGCTGGCTATGAATTAATCATTGCTGCGGAAATAAATGTAATTAGAAAAACGTTAATCGTGGAAAATGAACTTTTAATGAATGGTCGAAATAATTAAAAGTGGTGATTTGCAAAAGAGAAAAGGAATTGTTGCTCTTTCGCAACGGCTTCAATCGAATGTCAAGGACATAGACTAAGTAATGGTTTTGTGTTTGTGCCGCCAATATGTGGGCTGATGAATGTCTAGGCCGTGAGAAAAGTGGTTCTAATCTTTTGTTCTGTTTATTTTTCTTTATTTTTCTTTTGCTGTACAGTTTTAGTTAAAGTAATTTAATTCTTCCAAGAATTTCTGCTAAATTTATTCAAATGCATGCAGGGGCCTCTCTCTCTCTCTTACCTCGGTCTCTATAATTTCCTAACAACTGCAACACAGCCATTGTCCAAGTTTGTTTAGGAAATGTTCTTTTGTTGACATTGTCCATTACATTTCCTGCTTCATAGTTCTTCCATCATCATCATCATTCAAAATAGTCAGCCAAGCATTGAAATCATAGAGGAAGATAACCCAACACACTTAATATCGGGTGTATATCAAGACTGTATGAATTGAGCCCATCTTTCGAACGAGGTTGGAGGATTTCTAATATATTTTTTCCAGATAAATATTCTTTCAGCTTCAGTTTGTATGCGAGTTTATACGTATGTAAATATGTACACATGTTTGCATATTGGATTCATGTTAGCATTGACAAAAGTTGACTTAATTAAAGAGGACCAACATTTACTGAAATTTCAGAATTTATCTGCAAATTTTCCATGAACTTAATTCAAAATCTATAAAAAAAAAAACAACTTTAAAAGTATCAGCCGGTTTGGCCGAGAGATTAATACCTCAATGTTCGATTATTTAAACATATTTCGACTTAAGTTATGATTATTTAAATTGTTCACCGAAGGAATGTGGCAGATTTATACCCTCAACCAATGTTCGATTATTTAAATATATTTTGACTTAAGTTATAATTATTCAAATTGTTGACCCTGTATGGAGTAGTTTCCGAACGAATGGGGCAATATTGGCTATTTCATATCGGCCAGAAATAAATATTATATAAATATTGCGACATGTAAAAATATTTGAGTCGTTTCTCAAATTCTGACAAATAAAAATATTAAAAATTGTGACCCTTTGTGGATGAGGTAACAGAAAGGGTTTCGCAGATATATATCATCTTCGCAACAGATTTTGCGTTAGCAAAAATGTTTGTATGTGTGAAATTTGAAGAGAGTTGAATGCTTATTTTGCTTTCTTTGGCCGTTTTGTTTTTCAAAATCTTGAACCCTATGTGGGGGAGGTACCAGAATAAATGCTGCGATCTCTACCATCTTTATCTATATCTATAAAAGAGGAAAATGTTTGTATGTTTGTTTGTTTGTTTGTTTGTTTGTTTGTAATTTATGGACTCGAAAACCGCTGAATAGATTTTCCTAAAAATTCCCATATATACTGCAACATCGCCTGAAAGTAACATAGGCTATATACATTTTTGAACTTCCACTTGGAACTGGAGATATAGCAACAGAATCGGAGGTACCTCCCAAAAATTTAGATTTTATATGCACATATCTATTGATCGGTTGAAGATACAGTCTCCAAATTTGGAATACGTAACGAAATTTGGAACAAAAATAAGTTAGCCAAATTATATTGTAATCGGTTCAGATTTGGATATAGCTCTTATATATATTTTCGGCCGATTTCAAGCATTTGATGCACCAAACACGCTATGTATCCCCAATTTCAATGAAATTTGAAACGTGTGATAGATTTTATCTAAAAAATTTATTTCCCAAATTATATTGAAATCGGTTCAGATTTGGATATAGCCTCCCATATACATTTTCGGCAGATTTCATGTATTTGATGGACCAAACACGATATGTATTTCCAATTGTAATGAAATTTAAAATAAGTAACGGAATTGGGAGCCAAAATGAATTTGTCAAATTAAATTGAAATCGGTTCAGATTTGGATATAGCTCCCATATATATTTTCGACCGATTTCATGTATTTGATGCACCAAACACGCTATGTATCTCTAATTTCAATGAAATTTGGAATGTGTAGCGGAAATTAAAACAAATATACATTTGTCAAATTATATTAAAATCGGTTCAGATTTTTTCATATATATTTTCGACCGATTTCATGTATTTTATGCACCATACACGATATGTATGTTCGATTCCAAAGAAATTTGGAATATGTAACGGGATTTTGATTAGAAAATAAATTAGTCAAATTATATTAAAATCGGTTCAGATTTGGATATAGCTCCCATATATATTTTCCGCCGATTTCACATATTTGATGCACAAAACACGATACGTATTTCCGATTCCAATGAAATTCGGCATGAGTGGCTAAATTTGGTTCAAAAATAAATTTGACAAATTATATTCAAATACGCTCAGATGTGATTATAGCTCCCATATATACAGCCGATTTCACATATTTGATGCACCCAAAGTGAGAGAGACAAAATCTGGCACCAGCAAAAATTGCCAAATTATATTGAAATCAGTTGAGGTTTGGATATAGCTAATATATATATTTCGACCGATTTCATACATATTATGCACCAAACACGATATATATGACCGATTCCAATGAAATTCAGAATGTGTGGCGGAATTTGTTTATAATAATAAATGTGATAAATTAATTGGAAATTAGTTAAGATTTGGATATAGCTCCCATATATATCTTCTCGGCCGATTTCACATATTTGACGCACCAATTTCAATTAAATATGAAAGGTGTGGCGGAGTTTGGTGTAAAAGTAATTTTTTTAAAATTATATTTAAATCGGATCAGATTGGGATATGATTTTAATAAGAACCATTGACCCACAACGCCTTAGGCTAACACTAAAAAACAACACAACAATTTATTTGAAATACGCTTATTACGGCGAAGTATGTTGCTATCTCGAATTCACTAATTGCAATAGAAATGCCACACAACTTCAAAAAAATTGCAGTTTCCTGCACGCTTGGTATTTGCTATGAAATAAATAAATCTAAAGGACAAACCCTTCGTGTATGCATGTCATGTTACTGCTTTTGTAATGCTTTTGTTTATTAACGCATTAAATTAGTGCAATATTTTTTTTTTAATTTTTAAATTTGTTTTTCTTT
Source organism: Musca domestica (assembly GCF_030504385.1). Lineage (NCBI taxonomy): Eukaryota > Metazoa > Arthropoda > Insecta > Diptera > Muscidae > Musca > Musca domestica. Next base: position 19,023,926 of record NW_026712435.1, read on the forward strand.
ATCCAACATATATTCGTAAATAAAATTTTGAATGCATATAAAATCAAGAGGGGTAGCGAAGCGCACCGGGTTCAGCTAGTACCATATATACTTGTGATCATGGAAATATTGAAATGTGCGATGTCCGAATGAAAACGGGTATTAATTTCGCTTTTTATGAGTTTCATGGATATAGAAAATCTTGAACCTTTGTGGGGAGATACCAGAAGGAGTGGACCAACATATGGTGAGATTGTGAGAAGAAATGCTGCGATCTCTACCATCTTTATACCATATCTTGTGGTCATGGAAATATGAAAATGTACCATGTCCGAATGGAAACGGATATTAATTTCGCGTTTTATGAGTTTCATAGATATAGAAAATCTTGACCCTTTATGGGGAGATACCAGAAGGAGTGGACCGATATATCCCATTTTCAGACAGATATTGTGTTAGCAGAAATAATGGAATGTATAAAATATAAATAGAATCGTATACTTATTTCGACTTATAATAATCGTTTCAGTTATTTCAATCTTGAACCCTATGTGTGGGAGGTACCAGAAGGAACGGTCCCATCTCTACCAACTTTATAACAGATCTTGTTTTGATAGAAATATTGAGATGTGCCAAATCCGAATTGTATCGGACGGATGTTAATTTCGCGTTTTATGAGCATCATCGATATTCAAAAATTTGACTCTTTGTGGAGGAGGTACCAGAAGGAGTGGACCGATATATCCCATTTTCTCAGCAGATCCTGTGTTAGCAGAAAACAAGTAATAAGCAGTAAGTTCGGCCAGGCCGAACTTTGAATACCCTCTACCATTTAGAACGAATTTGAAAATTTTCGAAAAAGATAGCATTCGCCAAAAAAAATTTGTTAACATTTTAAAAATACCGAATATAGCCGTTATATTAGGGCCTGTACGACATGGACCTACAAAGGCTTTGTTTGTCACAAGCCATTACCATATTCAAATTCGAAACTTGAAATAAACGGTGAATAATGTAGCCAAAATCATCAAAATACCATACATAGGGAGGTATCGTTATATAGGAGCTATACGAAGACCTGGACCTGCATAAACAATTTTCTGCCACAGGCTGTAGCTTCCATTACGAATTTCAAATACGGCATCTCAAATAATTTCGGTGAGTATTGTACATAAAATCGTCAAAATACCGAATATAAGTAGGTACTGATATTTGAGGCCAATACAAAGACCTGGACCTGCATAGGCAATTTTCTGTCACAGATTGTAGCTCCCATTACGAACTCCAAAGAGGTAATTTGAAACTACTACGGTGAATAATGACGCTAAAATCATTAAAATACCGAATATTGGGAGGTACCGTTATATGGGGGACCTGCATAGACAATTTTCTGTCTCAAGCTGTAGTATCCACTTCGAACTTCAAACACCGATTTTGAAACAATTCCGGTGAAGAATGTCGCTAAAATCATCAAAATACCGAATATCGGGAGGTACCGATATATAGGGCTATATGAAAACGTGGACCTGCATAGACAATTTTCAGCCTTAGGCTGTTGTATCCATTTCGATCTTCAATAACCGATTTTGAAACAATTCCGATAAATAATGTCGCTAAAATCATCACAATACCCAATATCGGGAGGTATCGTTATAAAGGGGCTATATGAAAACGTGCACCTACATGGCCAATTTACGAACTTAACCTGCCTACTGGCAAAATAAACATGTGTGCAAAATTTTAGCCTTCTATCTCAATTCGTTCGAAAGATAGCGTGATTACAACAGACAGACAGACGGACATGGCTAAGTCGTCTTAGAATTTTACGCTGATCAAGAATATATATATTTTTTTGGGTCTAAGATCATTATTTCGATGCGTTACAAAATGAATATACCCTCCATAGTATGGTGGAGGGTATTAAAATGGGGTGTGTAAAATATGAAGAGAACCGAATGCTTATTTCGCATTCTCTAATCGTTTTGGTTATTGAAAACATTTATCCTTTGTGAGGGTGGTACTAGAAGGAATGGTCCGATCTTTACCTCCTTCATAGCAAATGTTGTGTTGATGGAAATATTGAAATGTACCAAGGCTAAATGGAATCGGATGCTAATTTTATGTTTTATGAACTTCATGGATATTCATCTTCACACGAGATCTTGGGTTAATAAAAATATTGTGATATGTAATTTGAAAATAATCGGACACTTACATCACATTTATAAGAGTTATAATTATTTGAAATTTTGATCCTAGCACTGATGCTAATTTTTGTATTTGCAAAATAACATTTTGTAGGGGTGGTACCAAAAGTAGTGATCCGATATTGCTCATCTTTGAACTCGATCTATGTTTCGTAATTATATTACGATGTACCAAGTTTGGACTAAATCGTATACTCCCTTGGAAAGTTATCGTGCGCACCAGCCAGACAGACAAACAGACAGACGGACGGACATCGCTAGATCGACTCCAAATGTCCTGAAACGGATTTGGTCCAATGATACCTAGGGTCTAAAATCGTTATTTCGACGAGCCATGTTTTGGTCGTATCAAATGATATATACCCTCTTTAGCCTAATTGTTGAAGTTACAAATATTAATACTTAGTCCAAATTCGTAGAGGATTCAGTTCGGAAATCAAATTATTCTATATAAATTTGTTTTGCTGGGAATCTCGAAAATCTTTTGCATTTCAAAAAAAAAAAAAATCGTAATTGAGCTTAACACAAATTTGCATGACAATCGCCAGGAAATCAAGGATACAAACAAGTGAATTGACTGAAAATTTTAAATGAATTTCGAACGTACAAAAAATGGACCCCAAAATATAAACGGCCATGAGTTGTATGTTGCTATCTCCTGAAAACAACAATACACATGTCTTTGCCGCTTTACACTCTCTCCCCACGTGCCATTGAACATTTCATAGAGAATTGCAGCTTGATATAACGTTCAACTTAATTGTGTATTCCATTTTTAGAGTAAACAAAAAAAGATTTAAACAAAAAAAAAAATTATTAAAAACTATGATTTTCAACGAAAATGTTGCGCATATATATTCAAATGGTAAAAGTTATGATAAGTCGTAACAGGCATTTAGACTATATACATAAGTTGATCTAATCCCCTCAGTCATATAACTAGAAATGGTTTAGATCATAAAATATATTCATATTGGAGTCGCTCGAGAGATAAAAGTTAATTTGTCTATCTGGCTCGTTTGTAAGCGTCTGGTTGTTAAGTCAAAGGGAGTATGAGATTTGGTCCAATCTTGAAACATGTATAGGGTTCGCTAAATAGTTTTTTTTTTTTTTTTTAATCCAGTGTTTCTTTGGCTGTGTGGTGCATAGCGCCGCCCTGCCAGTGGTCGCTGCCAAAAAACTATATTATTAAAATTTTTGTAACAAAAATTCGTTAACATGTCCCGATAACGTAACAGCCAATGCACAGTGGTCGCTGCCATTGGCCAAAATTCCAAAAATGAAAATCAGATATTTATTGTCAGAAGTGTACACATGAACTCTTAGGAGGTTAAGCTTTTTTAGAAAACATAATAATCTTGGCTTCATTCTAACGGAACACTTCGAAAATAGCATCAAAAAAGAGAAAATGTAGTTAGTTGCTTTTTTCAGTGGGATCAGTAAAAAAAGAGTAAAAATAGATCTGTATTACAAAATTAAATACATTTTAAAATGACAATTCTTGGCATAATTATTGAAAAGCAAGGTATTGACTTATTTTTAGTGCAGTAATTTGTGTGTTTAGTAGTTGTGTATAATACAGACGATGTGAGTGTTCTGAGTTGCTTTAAGATTAATTTTGAAAATAAAATTGGATTTCAGTTAAAGTTTTAATTGTTTCTCCCCCCTGAATCCTCCGATATGATTTTCTTCACGCCATTAGTAATGGTCCTAAGATTCTAGAAGTGCTAATTTAACTTTCAGATTTTGTCAGATTTGTATGTTATGCCCAATATACTGAAGTGACTTTGCTCCAATTTTGTCAGTTCTATGGTGCTAGTGACATAGAATATGTTTTTGTTGTTTGGAATTGATAAGGATATAATTGAGGGGTGTTCAATAATGTTGCCTGCATTGTCTTCTGGGTATAATATTAATGTCCAAAAATTTAAGACCTTTGCACTGGAAACGGGTAAAGAGTTAACAAATAGATATCCATGGCACTATCTTTTACCCACAGCTAATAAAATTTTAATACATATAAATTTGTCATTGTATCGATTGGAGAATTATAGGAGGTGGTCGTGGAGTCTAGAAACAAAGATATAAAAAAGTTTCGACTAAATCATACCCGAAAAAATTATTAATCGTCTTCTTCTGAGCTCTGACCCTTTTATAACGGGACAGCGAACGTTACCAATCAATAAAAAAAAAAACTATATTATTAAAATTTTGTTGTTGCAAAATGGTCAGGCTTTATCCCTTTATTGTTTTTTTTTTTTTATAAAAACAACGTTTGTTTATTAGTGGAGAACGATGGTAATGTTTACCAGGGGGTAAGGCAGGGAATACCTAGGTTTCGGAAAGAGCCACCAATCCTCATCAGTTTTTATAAAAACAACAATAAAGGGATAAATCCTGACCATTTTGCAACAACAAAATACTACGGTATCCCGAACAAACAAGCCACACTGTTCTATTAATAGACAAGGCACGGTCGACGAAGGGGTTTTTCTTGTAACAGACAAAACCAACTTACATGGTTATGCTACTTCGTTCAGGTTGAACGAAAGCATAACAAGTGGAGAAAGATGTAAATGTTTATAAGTGCGGTTGTAAGATTTAGAAGACTTTCCAAAAGAATTTTAGTTTTATTTAATTCTTTGGTTTTTCTTCTTTTGAGCTTACGATCTCGTCACTTGGGTAAAAAAATGTTTTTTTCATAGAAGTTAAAATAAAAATACTACGGTATCCCGAACAAACAAGCCACACTGTTCTATTAAAATCTGCATTTGATTTACTTGAATAACACTGACATTTACATTTATAAATATCCATTAGTAACTTTCATTTAATTTTGTATTGAATTGTTTATTTTGTTTACAAAAAAATTGTCTATTTTGTTTACAAAAAATAATCAAATTTGGAATTTTGATTTGTATAAATAATTCTTCTATTTTTGAGGTACCTTTACAGGGGGATTTGTATAAAAAATACTTATATTTTTGGAGGTACCTTTACAGGGGGACTCTACCTGAAGGTAATTTTCCAAATAATTTTTAGTAAGACTATTTTTTAGCTCTTTAGAACGTAAAATGTCAAATGACAGAACAATCTAGTGTAGAAATGTGACAAAAATTGGGCAAATAACCCTTATTCGGGAGGTAGGTTGTAAGGGGACCATGCCAAAACATGCATCGAAAATATCCATTTTGTCACATTTTTATGGTACCATAACCAAAGAATCATATTGATATCTGCACTGAAAGTATTTTTGGTCGCTGTTCCCATACGACCTCGACCACTGTGCAATGTGGACTAAAATCAGTATCAAATAATGAACTCGTTTTGGAAACATCGCCTTTTCAATGTATGCGTTCGGGTTTTCTGTGCCCAAGGCGATAGACAAGGTAGTGTTGTTGGAAATTAGTCTAAAAAAGGACTCAAAATGGGGCTATAATCTTCCAATTTCGCATGCAGACCTCTCTTGATGCGAGTCGCTATATAAGACGGTGTTTTCGGCGATTCGTACTAAAAAGCTTTTTGGAGCTTAAGTAATGTTTTTGAATATTTATAAAGAATTTAATTCAAGTTGATCATACAACCTATCAACATTTGGCTTTAGAGCAGTTATAGTTTGCTATAGAGTGCATGATAATACTTGGAGAAAGATTATATTAAAAACCAGTAAGGAAAGCTCAAAAGTCGGGCGGGGCCGACTATATGATACCCTACACCACTATGCATATTTAGTAGAGCTCTCGTAAAAAGGTTTATGCAGGGCATTTCGGAGCTCTATGAGATATTTGGTACAAAATCAAAATCTATCTAATTCTATCGTGCATTTTACGAACTATAGCTATCTCTGAGCCGGGTTTCTCCAAATTTTACGTATTAGCTTCTAGACTGGTGATTTGGGCTGATATTGACCATTTAGTGCACATTTAACCCGAAATCGGATGAAGATATATATGGGAGCTATATCCAAATCTGAACCGATTTCGATAAAATTTAAAACAGCTATTCCTGTGCTCCATCTAATACCTGGTACCAAATATCACGGTTGTGGAGTGAATATTACGAATGTATGGGACTAAAACTCTAAATCGGATGAAACATATATATGGTTGCTAAATCTATATCTGAACCGATTTTCACTAAATTTGATATACTTGCTTCTAGGCTGAATTTGGTCCGATGTACTAAAATTCAGTCCATTTGGACTTATATCGGCCATTTGGTGCACAATTAACCCGAAATCGGATGAAGATATATATGGGAGCTATATCCAAATCTGAACCGATTTCGATAAAATTACAAAAAGCTATTTCTGGGCTGTATCTTATATCTGGTACCAAATATCATTCTTGTGGAGTGCATATTACGAATGTGAGAGGCTTAAACACCAAATCGGATGAAAGATATATATGGGAGCTATAGCTATATCTGAACCGATTTTCTCCAAATTTGATATACTTGCTTCTAGGCCGAACTCGGTTGGGTGTGCCAAAATTCAGGTAATTTGGACTGATAGTGGACATTTGGTGCACATTTAACCCGAAATCGGATGAAGATATATATGGGAGCTATAGCTGTTTCTGAACCGATTTTCTCCAAATTTGTTGTATTTGCTTTAAGGCTAATCTCGGTCACATGTGCCAAAATTCGGGCCATTTGGGCTGATATTTGCCATTTGGTGGTCAATTAACCCGAAATCGGATGAAGATATATATGGGAGCTATATCCAAATCTGAACCGATTTCGATAAAATTTAAAACAGCTATTTCTGTGCTCCATCTAATACTTGGTACCAAATATCACGGTTGTGGAGTGCATAGTAGAAATGTGAGAGACTTAAAGATCAAATCGGATGAAAGATATATATGGGAGCTATAGCTATATCTGAACCGATTTTCTCCAAATTTGATATACTTGCTTCTAGGCCGAACTCGGTTGGGTGTGCCAAAATTCAGGTAATTTGGACTGATAGTGGACATTTGGTGCACATTTAACCCGAAATCGGATGAAGATATATATGGGAGCTATAGCTGTTTCTGAACCGATTTTCTCCAAATTTGTTGTATTTGCTTTAAGGCTAATCTCGGTCACATGTGCCAAAATTCGGGCCATTTGGGCTGATATTTGCCATTTGGTGGTCAATTAACCCGAAATCGGATGAAGATATATATGGGAGCTATATCCAAATCTGAACCGATTTCGATAAAATTTAAAACAGCTATTTCTGTGCTCCATCTAATACTTGGTACCAAATATCACGGTTGTGGAGTGCATAGTAGAAATGTGAGAGACTTAAAGATCAAATCGGATGAAAGATATATATGGGAGCTATAGCTATATCTGAACCGATTTTCTCCAAATTTGATATACTTGCTTCTAGGCCGAACTCGGTTGGGTGTGCCAAAATTCAGGTAATTTGGACTGATAGTGGATATTTGGTGCACATTTAACCCGAAATCGGATGAAGATATATATGGGAGCTATATCTAAATTTGATCCGATTCTCACCAATTTCAATAGGGTTCGTCCTTGGGCCAAAAAAATATTGTTTGGAAAATTTCATCTCAATCGGATAATAAATGCGACCTGCATTTTGTTCACAAGAATACATGGACAGACGGACGGACGGACGGACGGACAGACGGACTGACATGCATAAATCGACTCAGAAAGTGATTCTATGAAGGTTCTCAAAAGTAACTATGGGTCTATCTCGTTTCCTTCTCCATGTTACAAACAAATGCACAAAGACATAATACCCTTACCACTATGTGGTGTAGGGTATAAAAATATATGTCGGAGTCGAGTTCCACAAAATTAAAATGTACGTCCCGAAATTCACTCCATTTGGGCTGATATTAGCCATTATTTGCACAATAAACCTGAAATAGGATTAAGGATATATATGGGAGCTATATCAAAATCTTAGCCGATCTCTAAATTTGGCAAAGGTATTTCCGAGCTCTATAAGATATCTGGAACCAAATATCATTCTTGTGGAGTGCACATGTTAGGGACTTAAACACAAAATTGGATGAAACATACATATGGGTGGTTTAGCTATATCTGAACCAATTTTCTCCAAATTTGATGTACTTGCTTCTAGGCTGAATTTGGTTGGATGTACCAAAATTAAGGACTTTTGAACTGATATTGGCCATTCGGTGCACAATTAACCCGTATATCCAAATCTCAACCGATCTTGATAAAATTTGTAAGAGGTATATTTGGGCTGTATCTGATAACTGGTACCATATATCATTGTGGTCGAATGTATATTACGAATGTGAGGGACTTAAACACCAAATCAGATGAAACATATATATGGAAGCTATAGCTATATCTTAACCGATTTTCACCAAATTTAATGTACTTGCTACTAGATTGAATTCGGTCGAATATGCCGAAATTCAGTCCATTTGGGCTGATATTAGCCATTTGGTGCACAATAAACCCACAATCACTTGAGGATATCCGAATCTGAACCGATCTTGACATTATTAATTCACTTATTCCAGAGCTCTATTTGATCAAAGATGATTATTGTAGAATGCATATTACGCTTGTGAGGATCTTTAAACCCTCTATAGCTATATCTAAACCGATTTACACCAAATTTGAAGAACTGGTTTTTGTTCGACCGTCCTTCTGTCTGTGCGCACGATAACTTTCGACGGTAGAGAGGTACCGATATATGGGGTCTATACCAACACCTGCACCTGAATAGACATTTTTCTGTCATAGACTTTAGTTCCCATTAGAAACTTCAAATACGAAATATGAAACAATTCCGGTGTATAATGTCGGCAAAATCATCAAAATACGGAATATAGGGAAGTGCCGTTATATGGGTGCTATACGAAGACCTGTAGCTGCTTAGACAATTTTCTGTCCTAGACTGTAGCTCCTATTACGAACTCTAAATACGAAATTTTAAATAACTCCGGTAAGTAATGTCCCTAAAGTAATCAAAATACCGAATATCGGGGGGTACCGTTATATGGGGCTGTACAATATCTTGGACCTATATAGACAACAATCTTCCTGGCTGTGAAGTACTCAAAAGGAACCCCATGTGTGGATTTTTAGACAATTCCATTGAAAAAATGAGGCTAAAATGGTCAAAATACCGAATAACGGGGGCTACCGTTATATGGGAGCTATACGATATTGTGGACCTACATAGACAATGCTCTTCCAGGGAGTAGAATATTCAGAAGGAATTCCTTGTGTGGATTTTCAGACAATTCCATTGAAAAAGGTGGCTAAAATCATCAAAATACCGAATATCGGGGGTACCGATATGTGGGGGTTGTACGATATCGTGGATCTATACGGACAATACTTTTTCAGGGGGTAAAATACTCAGAAGAAACCCCTTGAAAAACGTGGCTAAAATTGTCAAAATACCGAATATCGGGGGGTACCGTTGTATGGGGGATATACGATATCATGGACCTATATAAACAATACTCTTCGAGAGGTTAAATTAGTTGTGTCGATTTTCAGACAATTATATTGAAAAATATAACTCAAATCATAAAATACCGAATATAAGGGATACCGTTATATCGGGGCTATATGATGTTGTGACCGATATAGCCGATCTTCGAACTTGAACTGCCTGTAGATTGAAATTTTAGCAAAATTTTACCTTCCTATCTTTATTTGTTTTGAATATAGCGTGGTTACAACAGATGGACGGATGGACAGGGCTAAATCCTCTTAGAATTTTACGCTGTACTACGCTGTTAGGTTTATTATTATTATTTCGATGAGTACCAAAAGGAATGACGAACCTAATATACCCACCATACTATACATGGTGGATGGTATGAAAATCAAGGATACAGATAATCCCTTAGCATCACTTCCCTTGCCGCAAATGTATTCCCAAAGCGGATTTAAATTTAAAGTGGACTTATTTTTTACTTTTACATGCCACGGTTTATTAGATTTGCTTTCAATGCAATTTTTCAATTCCTAACCCTGCGACACATGTCACCCGTAAGGATATTCTCAACATCTGTATCAAATAAAATAAAATGACCAATACGGTTTCCACTTTCCTTTTTCTTTGTACAAGATAAAGAAATCAAAATCAAATCATCCGCACACCATAGAATTGAAAATAAACAATGGAGAGAATAGGGTAAAAGGAGGAGAGAGAAAAAGCATATAAGACAGTATATAAACATTAAGTTGGAAATGGTGAAATAACCCTTACGAAAACAAAAAAAAGAAAACACATATTCACTTTCAATGAAGTGTGATTGTGTGCGAGTGGGGTTTTATTTAAGTGTCCTTTTCCGTTTCCGGGGAGAGTCAGTCCATTTCCGTTATGTGTTTACCTCCAAGAAATGAAATGGAATGATTATTATTTGTTGTGTATGCTTTCAGCAGTTTGTTGTTACGACTTTATTAGACCCTTGTTGTTGTCCTAGGATAGTATCATAAATTGTTACCCGAAATCCTTTAGATGCCTGTCCCCCTTCTTTTGGTTCTTGTTAGTGCTTGCCCCCCCAACTTGAAATTAGTTTTATTTGTTTCCACAATTTACTACTGAAAATGCTTTTAAGGTAACTAAGTGAAGTCTGTGAATGTGTGTGCATGAGAAATGTACCAAAGAATGTGTGTTAAATGTGTACTAAATAGTCCCTTTTTGAGGGTAAATAAAATATATTTCCGTTTCCTCCTTTTGCAGAAGAGGAGAGCTAGTATTTATATTTCAATTTCCCTCCCCACACGGCATGTACAAACATGTTGGCCAGCGAAAGAGTATTTACTTTTCGAATAGTTTCTTTTGTTCTGTTTATTCTCCATATTTTCTTAGCTGTTAAGTATGGTTGGCTGGTTGGCTGTTGTTGTTGTTATTTCGTTGATTTTATGTGCACAAATATATGATGTGCTAAATGTTCATTAATATTGTTCACACATTATCAAAATATAATAATTGTTTTTTTTTTCTTCTTTCTTTGGCTATATTTTTGCTAAAATAAAAGAAAATTGTTCTTAGAAAAAAAAAATATTTTGTTGAAAATAAATGTAAGGGTATCGGAAATACTTAGTGAGTATTGAATAACATGTAAAAAATAGTAAATAAAGATATGTGAGTAATATGTGGTGCTAAACTGTACCTTAGTTGTACATCGGCATTCGGGGAGCGCTAATTACACTATGTCCGTGAAAATAAATTTTAAAATATAATAGTAAAGGTACAAACCACTTGCATTTTTTGTTGGTGAACTAGGGGTTAATTGAAAAATATGTACGCCTTAAATTCCCAAATGATTTTAGATAATTTTTGTGCAATTCAGCATTTTCCACATGCACTTTGTGTTGGTGCACTAGGGGTTAATTTAAAAATATGTACGCCTTAAATTCCCAAATGATTTCAGATATTCGAATTTTTCAGATTTTCTAACCAAAGTGGGTGGGCATGGAAAATTCACAGCTATCATAGTTTCTGTGCAATTCAACATTTTCCATGCCAACCCCACTTTGGTAAGAAAATCTGAAAAATTCGAATATCTGAAATCATTTGGGAATTTAAAGCGTACATTTTTTTAAAGCGTACTTTTTTTTTAAGTTCGGTCAGATCATTTGTAACGAATTTGGCAATTCTCTAAAACAATAAGATCCGAATATAGCTGCTATATTAGGGTATATACGACGACATGGACCTGCATAGGTAACATTTGTTATAAGCCACTACAATATTCAAATGCGAAACTTAAAAAAAAAATCGGTAATAATGTAGCTAAAATCATCAAAATACCGAATATCGGGAGGTACCGTTATATTGGGGCTATACCAATCCGTGGACCTACATGGCCCATTTACAATATAATATAATACACATTTGAGTAAAATGTTATCAATCTACTTCAATTCGTTCGGAAGCTAGAGTGATTTCCACAGGAGGACAGACGGACGGACATCGCTAAATCGACATAGAATTTTATGCTGATCAAGAATATATATACTAAAATGTATATTTCGAGGTGTTATAAACGGAATGACAAACTTAATATACCCTCCATACTCTTTTGTGCACCAACACAAAAGTTTGTTTCTTTGCCATAATATTTTCAAATTTATCTTCAGGGGCAAGTTCCCCCCACTCCCACACGTTTGGGCATTTTCAGAATAATATTCATTGGAATATGTGGATTTTAGGTAAATAGTACCTTCAGCAATATTGCAGATAAAAAAAGCGAAATTTATTTGTTGAATCAGCCAAGGGGTATTATTGGTTATTTTTTCACAAACTACCTTTAAACGGGATCGCAGCTAGTCAAAAAATTCTACAAAATTGTTTGTCATAAAATTTTACTATAGATCCTAGATGTCTAAATTTTACCTGAACGTCAGGCATTCGTATATATTAATTATAATATAATATTTTAGGGTTAAAGCCGAACTTTTTGTGAGTTTGTACAAAAATCTCCAACAAAGCATCATTTTTGAAGGATGGTTTCAAAGACAAAAATATTCTTAATCTATGTCACCGAAGAAAAGAAACCCCTATTTCCACTGTACGGGGTGAGATGAAAAAACTGCAACCAACTTCAGACTGCTGTCATTTCTAAGCCACTCGTCCGACAGCTGTTAAAATTATTCCAGTGACAGCTCATTATATTGTTTACAAGCGTACAAAAGCATTTTGGTGAGAATTTTCCAGAAAAAAAGTTATTCGTAATGGAAATCAAGCGTGATAGTGTGATTTCTTAGAGCATTCCAGCGTTTAAATGTGAATAAATCTTTTGTGTCCCATCGCTCGTTACCGTGATACTGGCAGCGTAGCCCGACGTCAAGGAAGTGCACGGAAGAAAACAGCAACATCAGCAGAAATGGTTCGAAAAGTAAAGAAACGACTTGATCGAAACCTGTGTTGCAGTGGCCGAAAAATGGGTCGTGAGCTGAACATATCGCAATATTCCATTCGGCAAATATTGAAAATGAGCTCTGGGTAAAGCCATTGAAATTCCAAAATGTGCAAGAACTTACACCGCAACAGAAAGAAAATAGACTCAAAAGAGCTTGACCGAAAGTGGTGAACTACCGAATTTGGTTTTCTCGGATAAGAAAACATTCGTTGTCCAGCAGTTTGTAAACAAACAAAATGATCGTTTTTACTTGCCAAAGAGGTCAGTTGAAAATGTGCACCTTCGGTTGGCCCCTAGAACTCAAGCCCCGGCCATGGTGATGGTGTGGGCCGTCATAAAAGCCGATGTTCGCTCTCCGCTCGTATTAATCGAACGTGGCATTAGAATAAATGCCGAATATTATTGCGAAAATATTCTGGAGGATGTATTAAAACCTTGGACACGCAAACATTTTGGCCGCAGACGTTAGACAGTCCAACAGGACTCAGCACCATCGCACTCAGCACGCGCCACCCAAGAATGGTTACAAAATGGGATTCCTCGCTTCATTTCCAGCGCACAATGGCCACCAACATCTCCGGATACCAATCCGTTGGACTATTGTGTCTGGAGTATTTTGGAAAGTAAGGTTGGCACTAAATAATACCAAAGTGTCAATAACCTAAAGCAAGCGCTTTGTCGGGAATTACCCAAAATACAGCAGAGCAACATTCGGGTAGCGTGTGACGGTTTCATTGGCCGTTTGAAGGCCATAATTCGTGCCAAAGGTGACCAATTCGAACAAATCTAAATTTATTCTAAAATATGATGCTATTGTCGACATTTTTTGCTTTTATTCAATAAAATTAAAAAAAAAATGCAAAAATTATGGAGTTTGACTTTGTTGCAGTTTCTTTACCCCCCCTGTATAGTCCAAACCTGGCACGTCGCAATATTTATATGATATTTATATAAGTCTGATTCGAAATGGACCACATTGGCCCATTACTTCGGAATCTGCCCTATAGAGGGAAAACAATTTCAATAATCATAACAGAAGTCAGAATATATTTAAAAAATCGAACATTGGCTATAGGTATACATCTGTCGGCAAAACCGACTGATTCTTTTTTACTTTTTTTCTTATACAAAATTGACCATATACATCGACGATTTGGTATAAATCATTTGAAGGTATTTTAAGCGTATATTTCTCAGGCGTATTGGCTGCAAAGCGGCCGTCAAACTTGTCTACCTAGATCCAAGTTGTGGTACATACCAGATATTCTAAATCTTTATTTGGATTTCGCAATAGTTATCACCTTCACTGGCTATTAATGGTCTATCCAGGTTCACGTCGTCGTACAACGCCAATATAAGCACAACAATTTTATAGAAAATTATAAGTATGGCCCTGAATTTTCATATAGCCCTCACATAACAGTACCTCCCAATATTCGATTGAAACAATTTTTAATGGATTTTTATACCATACACCACAAGGTGGTCAGGGTATTATGTCTTTGTGCATTTGTTTGTAACAGGCAAAAGGAAACGAGATAGACAGATAGTTCCTTTTGATGATCTGCATAGAATCACATTCGAGTCGATTTATGCATGTCCGTCCGTCTGTCCATGTATTTTTTGTCCAAATGAAATTTTTCACAAATCATTTGTTTGGCCCAAGGACGAACCCTATTGAAATTGGAGATAATCGGTAAAAAATTAGATATAGCTCCCATATATATCTTCGTCCGATTTGCCTTTTATTGTGCACCAAACGTGTAATATCAGCCCGAATAGTATGGAATTTTTCACATACAACCATATTAGGCCTGAAAATAAGTATGCCGAATTTGATCGAAATCGGTTCAGATATAGCTATAGCTCTAATATATATTGTTCATTCGATTTGTTATTTTAGTCCCCCGCAGCCGTAATATGCACTCTGTAACAACAAAATTTGGGGAAATATATCAAATATATTTTGTTGTTGCAAAATGGTCAGGCTTATCCCTTTATTGTTGTTTTTATAAAAACAACGTTTGTTTATTAGTGGAGAACGAAATATAGCTTAGAAATACATTTGCTTAATTTTATCGAGATCGGTTCGGATTTGGATATATCTCCCATATAAAACTTCGTCCGATTTACCTTTTATTGTGCACCAAACGTCTAATATTTGACCAACTGGGATGGAATTTGGCACTCTGGCCGAATTGAGTCTAGAAGCTAGTATGTCAAATTTGGTGAAGATCGGTTCAGACATAGCTATAGCTCCCATATATATTGTTCATCCGATTCGTTATATTTGTTATCCACAGCCGTAATATGCACTCCGTTACAACGAATAGAAATATATCAAATACAGCTCAGCAATATCTTTGCCAAATTTTATCGAGATCTGTTCCGATTTGGATATAGCTCCCATATATATCAAATGGGCTATACAATTCCGAATTTAAAAGATACAAATGCTTCGGCATATTTAGTTTTTTGAACTTTAAATTATAATTGTAATCATAGCGTGTATGATTGAATTCTCCCATTAAAACTTTTAATTGTTATGTGGAGCTCTACTAAATTAGCAAAGTGGTGTAGGATATCATAAAGTCGGCCTTTCTTCACTGGTTTTTATTTGAATTATTGCATAGTAAGTTCCTAATAATATATACCGTGTAAATATAAGACTTCGGCACTTATAGATATATTGGTAACTTTTTTTATTTTTTTTTAATTGGGATGCTATTAACAGATCTTCATTCCTTTCTTTTCGTGTAGAAATGTACCGTGTAATAAAATGTAGAGAGATAGTTCGCCATCGCTCAATGATTGCAGGTATCATAATTTCTTCTCAAAATATTCCCAAAATAGTATAACAGCATCATTAAACAAATTAATTTTTGTCTCATTCACATAATTACCACACACACACACCCACACACACTCTCGTATTTAGGTACTTCAGAGAACTAATTAAGATTATTAAAGAAGGTTGCTTAACGCTTCATAAAATTCAAATACAAAACAGAATTCTATGACACCACTCAACAAATGCGTTTGTGTGTTAATTACGGCTTACAAATGTACTATTATCCGTGAACAAATAAATAACTTAATAAGGATAAACGAAGGTGTTTAACAGCTTATGGGACTTATTAAAGCTCAAGTGTTTATCTTTTAATGCGGTACCTGCCATGCCATACCAGGAGATTTTCGTCCACAAACCAAGCAGGTTTGTAGAAACCACCCATTGAATAACTAATGAATATGATTATTTTTGTACTTCAGGTGTAGCTAAACCTCAGCGAGGGGAAAGGCATGAAAGGAATCTTTGATTAGTGTAAACACTTGAGTAATTGGAAAAATGCCAGTAGCTGATACAGCAGAAGTCCCCGATATGGCC
Organism: Musca domestica; assembly: GCF_030504385.1. Taxonomy (NCBI): domain Eukaryota; kingdom Metazoa; phylum Arthropoda; class Insecta; order Diptera; family Muscidae; genus Musca; species Musca domestica. The sequence goes on from NW_026712435.1 coordinate 19,040,383, forward strand.
TGTGGAAAAAGTTATTTTTTCCTCCTCGTCGAGTTCATACCATGGCATAGCCGATGGCAACTGTGGGCTACGTACATGTTCGCATTCGGCATTTATCCACACAACCAAAGCCATAATTGGCATCAATAAATGTTACCACTTATTCAAACTAATTCATTAACTTGTATTATGTTTACTGACTGGATGTGGGCCACGTTATGTGTGTGTGTGTATGCATACCAATAACCATTTCATATATACAAATATATACATGTGTGTTTGTGCACATTCACATTTATTTACTTTCGCAAAATAAGTTTGTACATTGGGATTATGCCACAAATGAACACAGAAGTAGGTATACGTATGTGTATATGTATGTGTGTGTGTGAGGAAAGATTAACTTCATCTGCTAAAATTAAATTGAAATGAAAATTGGGTAAAGAATTTCAGTCGAAAATTAACATTTTCAGACTCCATTGGATAAAATCACGCCCAGGACCTTGCCACCCATTTAATCCACTGCCATTGTATATTGAGCCAAAAACAATGTCATTTCATATACCCTCAGCCATATGGCTAGAGTGGGTACATATAATTTGATACGAAATAACGGTTTTAGACCCTAGGTTTCTTTGGACCAAATTCGTTTCAGGACATTTGAAGTCGATCTAGCGATATTCGTCTGTCCATATGTCTGGCTGATGCGCACGATAACTCCAAGGCAGTCCAAATGGTACATCGTAATATTTTTGTCAAACTTGGTTCGAGTTCGGAGATGGGTAATATCAGTCCACTCCTTCTGGTACCTCCCCCACAAACTAACGAAATTTTCAAAAAATATATTTTCTACTCAGAAATAGAAACGATAATCCGATTTTGCTCCAACTTTGCAAATCCTAATATTGTCGTTAGTTTTATGACAGGTGCAAAGAGGTTCACTCCATCAAATACCTCCCCCACAAAGGGTCAAAATTTTGAATAATTACAACTCTTTTAAAATGTTTATGTAAGAGTCCGATTGTCTTCAAATGTCACACATCCCAATATTTTTATTAACCCAAGGTCTGGCGTTAAGATGGAATACATCGGTCTACTCCTTCTGGTACTTCCCCCACCAAAGGTCGAAATTTTTAAGAAAAAAATATTTTCTGCACAGAAAGAGAAGAAAATATCCGCTTTTGCTCCAACTTTGCAAATCCTAATATTTGCATCATTTTTAAGTCAGGTGCAAAAAGGTCCACTCCATCGAGTCCGATTGTCTTCAAATTATACACAGCCCAATAATTTCATTAACCCAAGGTCCCCCACAAAAGGTCAAAATTTTCAAGAAAAAAATATTATCTACACAGAAAGAGAAGCAATTATCCTCTTTTGTTACAACTTAACAAATCCTAATATTTGCCTCAGTTCTCGGTCAGGTGCAAACATGGATAATATCGGTCCACTCCATCAAGTGCTTCCCCCACAAAGGGCCAAATTTTGAACAATTACAACTCTTATAAAATGTGGTGTAATATTTTTGTTAACCGAAAGTCTGGCGTTAAGATGGAATATATCGACCCACTTCTTCTGGAACCAACCCCACAAAAGGTCGAAATTTTGAATGCCCATGAAGCTCATAAAACGCGAAATTGACATCCGATTGCATTCAGACTTGGCACATCTGAATATTTCTATCAACACAGAATCTGTTGTAAAGACGGTAAAGATCGGACCATTCCGTCTGGTACCTCCCCCACAAAGGGCCAATTTCTGAATAACCAAAACATTAATAAAATCCGAAATAAGCATTAGGTTCTCTTTATTTACACACATCCCACTATCTCTAATAACACAAGATCTGTTGTGAATATGGGATGTATCGGTCCACTCCATCTAGTATCTCCACCACAAAAGCTCAAAATTTTGAATATCCATGAAGCTCATAAAATGCATCTAACATCAAATTCCATTTCAGACTAGGTACAAATCAATATTTCCATCAACACAAGATCTGTTTTAAAAATGGTAGAGATCGGACCATTTCTTTTGGTACCTCCTAAGCAAGACTATCAAAGAAAGCGAAATAAACGATATATATCTTCGAACCGCTTCTGGTACCTCATCCTCATCTGCCATAACTTGCGAAACAAGTCAGCAATTCCTTACAACTTGCTATGCCTAAATATTTCTCTCAACCAGAAATCTGATATGCATACGTAATTTATCGGAATTGATGATTTTGCATAAAATTAAATATAAATGTTCGATTTTCTTGTAATTTTGCCCATATCAATATTTGTATCTATATTAGATGAAGTATAAAAATTGAATACTCCGGTCGACTATATCTGGAATTTCCCATTCCATTTTCACATTTTCTAAAAATTATCACATATCTCATATAAGGTGAAGGAAGAAGTCTATATAGTCCATAGCTGGCACGTCGCAATATTTATATCATATTTATTTAGGCCCTACACGAAATTGACAACATTGGCCCATTCATTTGGAACCTACTTCATAGAGGGTCAACAGTTTGAATAATCATAACCCATTTCCAAAATATATATTTAAAGAATCGAACATTGCCTGAGGGTATACATCTGTGGGCAAAACCGCCTGATACTTATTATCTCGTTTTATTTATAGTTCGATAAAAAATATATATTTTCCGGACGAAAGCGAAGCGCTTAAAATTTGAAATCAGGTAGAAGTACTATATGGGAACTATATCATAACCCCAATCGATTTCCAATTCCAAAAAAAAAAAAAAAATGCACAAAGGTAAAAAACCCTGTATCACAGTGTGGTGTAGAATATAAATATTTCAGCAACTCTTCGCTGTTTGGAGACCCACTCTCTACGAAATTTCCTAGTAACTTTATACAACATTTTAAGATAATTTTAAACTGCTTCAATATAATTGCGATATAACATAGAGAACGTATCTACAAATTTTCTTACCAAAAAACGCAAAAATACAAATGGGGTTTTACCTGAAACGAGAAGATATAATATTTGTATTAGCTTTTTTTATATATTGCAAAAATTAGATAAAGAAAATCTATGATTGGGGATCAAATAATACCACCAAAATGAAAGTATAACCAAAATTCTTAATATACAGGGAGAGATAAAAAACTGCAACAAAGTCAAACGCCATATTTTAAAAAAATTTTTTTTTACATTTTATTGAATGAAAGGAAAAAGTTTCGAAAGTAGCATCAACTTTTAGAATAAGTTTAGATTTGTTCGAATTGGCCACCTTTGGCAAGAATTATTGCCTTCAAACGGCCAATGAAACCGTCACACGCTGCCAGAATATTGCTCTGCGATATTTTGGCCCATTCCCGGCGAAGCGCTTGAGGTGATCGACACTTTGGTATTTTTTTAATGCCAAACTTGCTATCCAAAAAAAAAAAAAACTCCAGACATAATAGTCCAACGTATTTGTATCCGCAGATTTTGATGGCCATTGTGCGCTGGAAATGAAGCGAGGAACCTCATTTTGTAACCATTGTTGGGTGGAGTGTGCTGAGTGCGATGTTGCTTAGTCCTGTTGGAATGTTCAAGGTCTGCGGGCCAAATGTTTGCGTACACCCTCCAAAATATGTTCGCGATAATATTCGGCATTAATTGTAATGCCACGGTCGATTAATACGAACGGAGAGCGACCAACCGCTGTTATGGCGGTCCACACCATCACCATGGCCGGTGCTTGAGTTCTGGTGGTCAACCGAAGGTGCACATTTTCAGCTGACCTCTTTGGCAAGTAAACACGATCATTTTGCTTGTTTACAAACCGCTGGACAACGAATTTTTTCTCATCGGAGACGGAGAAAACCAAATTCGGCAGTTCACCACTTTCGGCAAAGCGAAGCAACTCATTAGCTCTTTTAAGATTTGCGTATTAAGAACAAAGACTCAATAAATTTGAATTGAATTGAATTTAGCTCTTTTGAGTCTATTTTCTTTCTGTTGCGGTGTAAGTTCTTTCACTTTTTGGAATTTCAATGGCTTTACCCCGAGCTCAGATTTCAATATTTGCCGCATGGAATATTGCGATATGTTCACGAGCTCACGAGTCATTTTTCGGCCACTGCGATGCGGGTTTCGATCAAGTCGCTTCTTTATTTTTCGAATCATTTCTGCTGATGTTGCTGTTTTCTTCCGTCCATTTCCTTGACGTCGGTCTACGCTACCAGTATCACGGTAACGAGTGATGGTACGAGACACAAAAGATTTATTCAAATTTAAATGCTGGAGTGCTCTAATGAGCTGTCACTGGACAAGTGGCTTAGAAATGACAGCAGTCTGAAGTTGGTTAAAGTTTTGCATCTCACCCTGCATATGTACACTCCCCGACACATGAATAGGACAATGCAAATATTATTTAAGAGACTGCTGGTTTTTACAAAAGAAAGGTACAATTGTATGTTATTTGTTACTGTTTTTTCTTATTGATTATCGCTCATTATTTGAGTGTAATTTAATGTGTTTTGTTTTGGTACTGTGGTAAAAGTACAGTATTTTTTCGCGACACTTGAATAAGACACTGCTTTAAATTCCAGTTTTTTCGTACAAGTTAAAATGTGAAGGTCAATAATTTTAATTTTCACCGTAATTAAAGTAATTTAAATTACAATTCGTGAAAAATAGGACGAGGAAATCATTGACTGTTGAAGAAAAACTTTAAATTAAAATTTACAAAGAATCTGATTTATCTATTAATCAAATCGCAAAAAAAATTGGCAGAAGCCGGAATGTAGTATCCAATTTTTTAAAAAATGAATCAAGTTACGGAAAAAATATGAAAGGTAGAACAAAAAGTGTACTTTCAGCAGCAGATAAACGTGCTATACTTAGAAATGCTTCAAACTCTCACGACTCCGCAGCACAAATTTTAGCTAAAACAGGTGTAGTAGCGAGCGTAAGAACTGTTCAGCGTGTTATTTCTAAAGCTGACCACTTAAAGAGATTAAAACTTAAGAAGAAACCACCGCTTAACGACACGCGTAAAAAGGCACCCCTCGAATTTTGTCGTTCGCATTGGACGGGTAAAACAAATTGGCACCGTGTCGTCTTCTCTGATGAAAAAAAAATTTAATTTCGAGGGGCCAGATGGTTTTAATTATTATTTCCACGATATTCGAAAAGAAAATCATTATTTGGATCGCTTGCATAGCAGAGTGGGCGGTGTAATGGTATGGGGGGCCATATCATACTATGGCACTATCGATTTGCAATTCCTAACCACCACAATGAATGCAAATTGCTACAAAAATGTTCTTCAGGAAGCATTTCCTCAATTCAAAAATTTTTTTTGGAGACCTAGAATGGATATTCCAGCACGACAATGCACCGATTCATACAGCTGGAGTCGTAAAGTCTTGGATTCCAAGCCAAAATGTCAAGCTTCTTAACTGGCCACCTTACTCCCCAGACCTTAATGTAATTGAAAATGTGTGGGGCTGGCTAGTTAGAAAAGTTTACGCCTCTGGTAAGCAGTACAACAACAGAGATGACCTTATCTATGCAATAAAAGAGGCCTGGTCCACCATTTCCCTCGATTACATTAAATCGTTGTACGATTCCATTCCAGACAGAATGTACGAAGTAGTTCTTAACAAAGGAGGACCTACTCATTATTAATATTGCAAAAATGTGTTCAAATCTCAATAATTTAACGTTAAAAATAAACCAAAATAAAAACTATTTTCAAACTATACATTTTATGAGTTTTTTTAAAGGGTGTCCTATTCTACTGACGCAATTATAAAGCCAAATTTGCAGTAGTTTTACATTCATTGGCATTATTTTAAACAACCACATCGAAAAATATTTTTCTCGTTAAGAACTACCTGTGGTTGAAAAAATGCAAAAATTTAAAATTTTTTTCGCTATATATGTTCATAACTTGTAATTTAATATGAATTACATTGGTGTCCTATTCATGTGTCGCGGAGTGTATATATTAATATAAATAGAAATGCTCAGTCGGTTTTGCCGACATATGTATTCCCTTCTGTCAATATTCGATTACATAAATATATTTTGACTTCGGTTATGATTATTTAAATTTTTTGGCACTCTGTGGAGTAGGTTCCGAAGGAATGGGCCAATATAGTCCATTCGAATCGGACCTAAATAAGTGTGATATAAATATTGCGGCTGAACTTGGACTATGTTGGCTAATTCCTTAAATTGATATGAGATATGTGATAATTTTTAGTACCAGAAGTGGCAAATCGATATGTCCCATCTTCATACCAGACCTGGGGTTAATAAAAATATTGTGATGTGTGTAATTTGAAGACAATCGAATGCTTATTTCGGATTTTATGATCGTTTTGGTTATTTCAAACGTTGACCCTTTGTGGGGCAGGTACCAGAAAAAATGGTGCGATTTCTACCATCTTCATAACAGATCTTGTGTTTATGGATATATTCAAATGTGCCAAGTCTGAATGCAATCGGATAATAATTTCGTGATTTATAAGCTCCATGAATATTCAAAATTATTATTCGAGGGCCGAGGGTATAAAAATTCAGCTAAAATTTAAACCAGTAAGGAAAGGTCAAAAGTCGGGCGGGGTCGACTATATGATATTCTACACTACTCATGATACCCTATATGATACCCTACACCAGCTCATATTGCAAATTTACGTGAAGTAGATCATACCAACTATGATCCTTATTTGAATGTGCATCATGGCTTTATAATATTCACAATTCGGGAACTATATCCCACTCTGAATCGATTTTCAACAAATTTGACGAGGGCTTTTTTACTTCTAGTACCAAATAACATTGGTTTATAGTGCATGATCTGACTTCGATAAGGATTATATTAAAAAATGTTTGTTTGAGCAAAAGATATACCAGACCGAGTTTCACCAAATGGTAAAATTCGGTTGAATATGAAAAAAATATATTCAATTTGGGCTGATATTACGATCTTGGTAAAATTTGGCAGAGGTGTTATCTATCTGTATTTGATGGCCGTTATCAGATATCATTGTTGTGCGTAATATGCACACGTATGTGAGGGGCTTTAGCACCAAATCGGATGAAACATACGTGCGGAGCTATAGCTATATTTGAATCGATTTTCAGTCGGAATTGCCAAAATTCAGTTCATTTGGGCTGACATTAGCCATTTGGTGCACAATAAACCTGATATCGGATAAAGGTATATATGGGAGCTTTATCCAAATCTGATTCGATCTCGATAAAATTCAAATGACGTATTTCTGGGCTGTATCTGATATCTGGTACCAAACATCATTGTTGTGGAGTTCATATTACGAATGTGTTGAACTTAAACACAAAATCGGAAGAAACATATGTATGGGAGCTATAGCTATATCTGAACCGATTTTCACGAAATTTGATGTACCTGCTTCTAGACTGAATTCGGTCGGATGTGCCAAAATTCACGCCATTTGGTGCGCAATTAACTCGAAATCGGTTGAAGATATTTGTCGGAGCTACATCTAAATTTGGATCGATTCCCACCAATTTCAATAGGTTTCGTCCTTGGGCCAAACAAATATTGTTTCGGATAATAAATGAGACCTGCATATTGCATCCCAAAATACATGGACAGACGGACGAACCGACTGATATACATAACTCGACTCAGATAGTGATTCTATCATAATCCTCAAAAGAAACTATGGGTTTATCTTGCTTCCTTCTCCATGTTAAAAACAAATGCACAAAGACATAATTCCGAATATCATGTCTGAGAGTTGTATGGAACTATAAGAAAACGTGGGCCTCTACAACCAGCGAGGGCGGAGCATATTACGAACTCAAAAACCCAACTTTGAAATAATTTTTTTTTTTTTGAAAAAATGCTATTAAAATGATCAAAATACCGAAATATGGGGGATATACGAAAATATATGCAGTCTTCGAAGAATGTAAGTAAATTTCGTTCTGCGGCGGCGGTACAACGAATAATTTTTATACAATTCCAAAAGAAAAATGAAATTCTGCCCTCCGTTCCCCATCCAAAAACATTGGTGGTTGAAGATATGAAAAACCTTTGAACCTTTTCTTCAGGAAACCGTTATAAATGTATTTCCTCAAAGTTGCAAAATGCGTGCTCAATTTCCTTTGAAGATTGCCTTTTCACATTTGATCACACGATTACCGTCACACACACACGCACGCACATCTACAGCCAAAAATATTTTAAGGGCGTGTGGAATAAACCTCAAATTTATGAAAATCCTTTACCTTTTTTTACTTTCAAAAAAAAAAAAAAAAACAGACACCAATAATAATATTTACATACATTATAACAAAATCATATGAAATCATAAGCATGTAACAATATTTTCAACTAAATCATCATAATCCCTACGGAAATAAACTGTTTCCAGGCATTGGTTGGTGAATGAATGAATGACTGTCTGAATGCCTGACTGGCAACAACATGGATGGTTGAACGAGAGCAAAAGGAAATGAGGAACATTTTCTCTCCAGTTCATAAAATGTTCAATGTACTGTCGTTTGGTGTAGCTTCTGCAGTAATGGTTGTCATATCAAATGGCTGGGGTAGCAGTTATATCCTTTTCGTCGGGCACACATCCACAAGGATGTGTGTCCCACTTTTATACCCTCCACCATAGAATGGAGGGTATATTAAGTTAGTCATTCGGTTTGTAACATCTCGGAATATACATTTTAGACCCCACAAAGTATATATATTCTTGATCAGCATAAAATTCTATGTCGATTTAGCGATGTCCGTCCGTCTGTCCGTCTATCCATCTGTGGAAATCACTCTAGCTTCCGAACAAATTGAAGTAGATTGATAAAATTTTACTCAAATGTATGTTATGTCTGCAGGACTTTTGGTATTGAAAATGGATCATGTAGGTCCACGTTTTGGTATAGCCCCCATATAACGGTACCTCCCGATATTCTGTGTTTTGATGATTTTAGCGACATTATTTACCGGTATTGTTTCAAATTTCGCATTTGAAGTTCGCAATGGATACTACAGCCTGGGACAGAAAATGGACCATGTAGGTCCATTCCAGAATTTTTTCAATAACAGAAAGTTGTCTGTGCAGGTCCACGTTTTATAGCTTCCATGGTACCTCCCCATATTCTGTATTTTGATGATTTTAGCTGCATTATAAACAGACATTTTTTTAAAGTTTCGCTTTTGAATATTGTAATAGCTAATGACAAAAGTTGCCTATGTAGGCCCTCGTCCTCGTATAGACCATAACATACGGCTACATTCAGTATTTTTAAGAATTTAACAGAATGGTTAACGGATTTTATTTTTTTAACAATTACAAAATTTGTTCCAAATGGTGGAGGGTATTCAACGTTCGGCCCAGCCGAACTTACAGCTTTTTTACTTGTTTTACTACGAAAGTAAACTTTATTTTCATTGTATAATTTCCCATAATTTACGAAACGAGGGAGAGAGCAAGCGAGACTGTTGTTCCATCCAAATGGCTTACAGCAATGCGACATTTTTCGGTACTTCCATATTTTTTTGGTTTACCCGTATGTGTCGTGCTTGTTACATTTCGTATTTGGCCAAAATAAATGCTACCAGAGGATACCATCTGTCAGAGAATGACCATGTAATTCGGTTACTTAAAAAGTCAACTTTAAACAGAAATTGGCTTTTACTAACAAGTTTAATATTGTGGGTTTTGTCAAGAGCAGAACAAATATACGAGGGCGTTGGGCCACACACACACACACTCACACAAAATATATTGAAGCCATTTCCATGTTATTTAATATTAATAAGGCACAGCTGGAAATTTGAAAAAATTATTTAGCCAATTTTCTTTTTTAGGAGTTTTTTTCTTCTTCGTCGGTCTATCGGCACAAATTAATATGCGCATTTTTCAAAAATCAGGTGGAAAATGTAATGATATTGGAAATAAGTAAAAAATTCTGGGGGGACCAAAAATCAAACCCACACAATTTGTAAATCTGTTGAAAATATATTGTAATATGTTTAATTTAAATATACACTTCATTTATGTTGAAAGTATCTAACGGTACATAATAGGACTTTAAATTATAAACTATAAAAAAAATATAACCTGCCACCGAACCGGACAATCTGCATGACTGTTTTCATAGGTCAAATCAAAATTTTCTACTTTAATTTCAATGAAAATCAAAATATTTTATGAGTATAAAACTAGGAATGAAAAAATCAAAAGTCGGGCGGGACCGACTATATGATGCCCTATAACACTTTTCAACAAAGACCTAAAATTGGAAAAGACTAGACAAAATGCATTTGAGTTTGTGTCTACAATACATAGAGTAACAGCTCATGGCAGAGACATGTTATTATAAAAACCACAATAACAGAAACGAGTAACGAATAAAAATTTGAAAAATCCAAAATTTTGGTTTCAAAATTTTATTCCATAGACCTTTCCAAAAATTTGCATTTGCCTTAGCGGTTTAAATCAGTTAACATTAGTAACTATGTTGTTATGATATCGTAACAACAGAAGTATTTTCACAGGGTTGCCATATTTTAACTTTGACTTGTCCTATCTTTACACTTCTATGTCTTTGTTTTCAAATTTAGTAGAGCTCCTGTAACACAAAAAAAAACAACGAGCTAAAAAGCAATAAGTTCGGCCGGGCCGAACTTTGAATACCCTCCACGAACGAATTTGGAAATTCTCAAAACAAAAAACCGTTAAAATTCTTTTAAAATCTTAAAAATACAGACTATAGCCATTATATTGGGGTCTATACGACGTGGACCTACATAGGCATTGTTTGTCATAAGCCATTACCATATTCAAAATCGAAACTTGAAAAATCATCAAAATTGCGTATATAAGATGGTACCGTTATATCGGAGCTGTACGAAGACCTGGACCTGCATAGACAAATTTCTGTCAAAGACTGTATTTCCCATTACAAACTCTAAATACGTAAATTAAAACTAATCCGGTAAATAATGACGCTAAAATCATCAAAATACCAAATATCGGGCGGTACCGTTATATGGGGCGATACGACAGACAATTTTCTGTGTCCACGAAGCCGTGGACCCAAATGACCCATTTTGTGTTTTATGCTGTAGTATCTGTTACGAACTTCAAATACCAAATTTGAAACAATTCCGGTAAATAATGTCGCCGTTATATGGGGGCAATACGAAGACGTGTACCTGCACAGACAATTTTTTGTCGTAGGATGTAGTATACATTAAGAACTTCAAATACCAAATATGAAACAATTCCGGTAAATAATGTCGCTAAAATCATAAAAATGCCTAATATCGGGTGGCACCGTTATATGGGGCTATACGAAGACGTGGACCTACATGGCCCATTTTCTTTTTTATGCTGTAGTATCTGTTACGAACTTCAAATATCAAATTTGAAACAATTCCGGTAAATACTGTCGCTAAAATCATCAAAATACCGAATATCGGGAGGTAACGTTATATGGGGGCTATACGCAGACGTGGACCTATATGGCCTATTTTCAATACCAAAAGTCCTGCAGACATAATACACATTTGAGTAAAATTTTATCAACCTACTTCATTTCGTTCGGAAGCTAGAGCGATTTCCACAGACGGACAGACGGATAGACGGACGAACATTGCTAAATCGACATAGATTTTTATGATGATCAAGAATATATATACTTTATGGGGTCTAAGATGTATATTTAGAGGTGTTACAAACAGAATGACAAACTTAAAATACGCTCCATACTATGATGGAGGGTATAAGAATATATTTGGAAGTGATGTGAAATAATCAAACAGAGGAAACTGATATATGGGAGGTATATCAAATTCTGAATCCAATTTTACAAAGCATTTTTATCTCTCATACCAAATATTGCATTGTTTTAGAGTGCATAATATCACTTGGAGAAGGATTAAATAAAAGGATTAAATAAATAAGTTCGGCCGGGCCGAAATTGTAACACCCTCCACCACTAGGTAAAGAAAAGAAGTTATATAAAAATATCTGAATACAAACGTGTTCCGTCCGTCTGTCCATGTATTTTTGTGAACAAAATGCATGTCGCATTTATTATCCGATTGAGATAAAAATTTTCAAACAATATTGGGGCATAATTTTTACATTTTTGTTTTTTAACTTTTATTGAATGAAGGCCAAAAATGTCGGCAACAGCTTCAAATTTTAGAATAAGTTTAGATTTGTTCGAATTGGTCACCTTTGGCACGGATTATGGCCTTCAAACGGCCAAAGAAACCGTCACACGCTGCCCGAATGTAGCTCTGCGGTATTTTGGCCTATTCCCGGCGAAGCGGACAATAGTCCAACGGATTGGTATCCGGCTATTGTGCGCTGGAAATGAAGCGAGGAACTGCATTTTGTAACCATTCTTGGGTGGCGCGTGCTGAGTGCGATGGTGCTGAGTCCTGTTGGGATCTACAAGGTCTGCGGCCAAAATGTTTGCGTGCCCAAGGCTTTAATACACCCTCAAGAATATTTTCGCAATAATATTCGGCATTTATTCTGATGCCACGGTCGATTAATACAAGCGGTGATCGACCATCGACTGTTATGGCGGCCCACACCATCACCATGGCTAGCGCTTAAGTTCTGGTGGCCAACCGAAGGTGCACATTTTCAGCTGACCTCTTTGGCAAGTAAACACGATAATTCTGTTTGTTCAAAAACTGCTGGACAACCAATATTTTCTCATCGGAGAAAACCAAATTCGGCAGTTCACCACTTTCGGCCAAGCGAAGCACCTCTTCAGCTCTTTTGCTTTCTGATGCGGTGTAAGTTCTTGCAGTTTTTGGAATTTCAATGGCTTTACCTCGAGCTCATTTTTCAATATTTGCTGAATGGAATATTGCGATATGTTCGGCTCACGAGCCATTTTTCGACCACTGCGACGCGGGTTTCTATTAAGTCGCTTCTTTACTTTTCGAACCATTTGCGCTGATGTTGTTCTTTGCTTCCGTCCACTTCCTTGATGTCGGGCTACGATACCAATATTACGATAACGAGCGATGGTACGAGACACAAAAGATTTATTCACATTTTAATGCTGGAGTCCTCTAACGATAGCCACTTGTGGTTTTCCAGCCAAATATAAAGAAATCACACTATCACGCTTGAATTCCATCACAAATAATTTTTTCTGGAAAATTCTCACCAAAATGCTTTTGTAAGCATGTAAACAATATAATGAGCTGTCACTAGAATAATTTTCACAGCTGTCGGACGAGTGGCTTAGAAATGACAGCAGTCTGAAGTTGGTTGCAGTTTTTTTATCTCACCCTGTATTGCTCAAATAAATATTTCTTAATATAATTCTCATCAAAGTCATATCATGCACTATACAGCAATGTTATTTGGTACAAGGGGTACAAAATCCTCCGCCAAATTTGTTGAAAATAGATTCAGATTTGAAGATAGTTTCCAAATTGTGACTACTCTAAAACCATAATACACATTCAAATGAGGTTGATAGTTGGTATGATCTACTTCACAAAAATTCCCAATAGTGTTTTTTTTTTTTTGTTGTTATGGGAGCTCTACTATATACGCATAGTGATGTAGGATATTATATAGTCGGCCCTGTATGACTTTTGACCTTTCCTTACTGGTTTTTTACATTCCTTTTTTTGCCGCCATTCAATTTTATTTTTTTTTTTTTGTTTTTTTTTTTACAAACACTTAAAATAATCGCCACTAGACAAAATACCGTAACCTGCCACCCACTAATATCCCAAAGCTTTAAATAAAATTAAAAAACTTTTTTTTTTAATAAATTGGAATTAAAATTACTACACACAATTGAGAGGGAATGTTCAAATATAACAAAATACACAAACATAGCCGCCTTCTTGTTCTTTATCTCCTTTGTGCTGTCCTTTTTGGTTGTTTATTTTTAAATAGCTGAAACTTTTTTTATTAACAAAAATATTTGCTCAGAGGAGCAAAAAGGCCAACACCAGCCGAGACAATATCTAAGAAATAATTTTCGAAAGCTTTAAATAATTAGAAAATTTTCGGTGGCTGTTTGTTCTAGTATCCAGTCACTTTTGTTAAATTTAAGTTCAATTTGGCCTATATTAATGCAAAATTAAAACCAATAAAGAAAGGTCCAAATTGGGGCGGGGCTGGTTTTATGATGCTCCATGCCACTATATTTAGTAGAGCTTGCTGTAACATTTAAACGTTTATATTGGAAATTTTTGTAGATCATACCAACTATGAATCTTTTTTGAGTACGGAGGAATTTGTACTTCTCGCACCAAATTGCATTGTTATAGAGTGAATGCTATGACTTCGAGAAGGACTACAGTGAGCAAAACAAAAATAATTATGGGAAAAATCCAGCAGTTTATAAAATTTGAGATTCGCGTGCATAGCGGTTTTGAAAGTTTACATCGCAAAGTAATCTAAATAGTGTAGACAAGTTCCCCCCACTTCAACACTTTTTGTAATTTTCGGATTAAGATACCTCGAAAACAGTGCATTTTAGGTATAACGCGTCTTTCGAAATATTTTTTGAAATGCGGGGAATGTTTTGGTCTTTTCTGTCCTTTTTTATACCCTCAGCCATATGGCTACAGAGGGTATATATCATTTGATTCGGCCAAAACGCGCCTTATCGAAATAATGGTTTTAGACCCTAGGTCTCTTTGGACCAAATCCGTTTCAGGATATTTGGAGTCGATCTAGCGATGTCAGTCCGTCAGCTAGCTGGAGCGCACAATAACTCTTGAAGAAAGCATTCGATTTGATCCAAAGTTGGTACATCGTAATGTCATTGTCAAACTTGGATCTAGTTCGGGGATGGGCAATATCGGTCCACTCCTTCTGGTACCTCCCCCACAAAATGTCAAAATTTTCAAAGAAAATAGTTCATTGCACAGAAAGAGAAAGAATAATCCGATTTTGTTCCAACTTTGCGAATCCTAATATTTTCATCAGTGCTAGTTCAGGTGCGATATTGGACAATATCGGTTCACTACATCAGGTACCTCCCCCACAAAAGGTAAACATTTTGAATAATTACAACTTTTATAAAATGTGGTGTAAGAGTCCGATTGTCTTCAAATTTCAAACATCCCAATTTCAATTTTATTAACCCAAGGTCTGGTCTTAAGATGGAATACATCGGTCCACTCCTTCTGATACCTCCCACAAAAAATCTCAAAACTTTCAAAAAAAAAAAAATAATAAATAAATAAATAATTTATTGCACAGAAAGAGAAAGGATAATCCGCTTTTGCTCCAACTTTCATATTTTCATCAGTGCTAGGTCAGGTGTGAAAATGGGCAATATTGGTCCACTCCGTGAAGTGCCTCCCCAACAAAGGGTCAAATATTGAATAACTACAACTCTTATAAAATGTGATGTAAGAGTCCGACTGTCATCAAATTTCACACTTCACATTAATTTTATTAACCCAAGGTCTGGTCTTAAGATGGAATACATCGGTCCACTCCTTCTGGTACCTACACCTCCAAATGTCGAAATTTTCAAAAAATATATATCTATATCTATAAAAGAGGAAAATGTTTGTATGTTTGTTTGTTTGTTTGTAATTTATGGACTTGAAAACCGCTGAATAGATTTTTCTGAAAATTTCCATATATGCTGCAACATCGCCTGAAAGTAACATAGGCTATATACATTTATGAATTTTCACTTGGAACTGGAGATATAGCATCAGAATCGGTACCTCCCAAAAATTTAGATTTTATATGCACATATCTATTGATTGGTTGAAGATACAGTCTCCAAATTTGGAATACGTAACGGAATTTGGAACAAAAATAAGTTTGCCAAATTATATTGTAATCGGTTCAGATTTGGATATAGCTCGACCGATTTCAAGCATTTGATGCACCAAACACGCTATGTATCCCCAATTTCAATGAAATTTGAAACGTGTGATAGATTTTATCTAAAAAATTGATTTCCCAAATTATATTGAAATCGGTTCAGATTTGGATATATCTCCCATATACATTTTCGGCCGATTTAATGCATTTGGTAGACCAAACACGACATGTATTTCCAATTGTAATGAAATTTAAAATAAGTAACGGAATTGGGAGCCAAAATGAATTTGTCAAATTAAATTGAAATCGGTTCAGATTTGGATATAGCCCCCATATATATTTTCGACCTATTTCATGTATTTGATGCACCAAACACGCTATGTATCTCTAATTTCAATGAAATTTGGAATGTGTAGCGGAAATTAAAACAAATATACATTTGTCAAATTATATTAAAATCGGTTCAGATTTGGATATAGCTCTCATATATATTTTCGACCGATTTCATGTATTTTATGCACCAAACACGATATATATGACCGATTCCAATGAAATTCAGAATGTGTGGCGGAATTTGTTTATAATAATAAATGTGATAAATTAATTGGAAATTAGTGAAGATTTGGATATAGCTCCCATATATATATTCTCGGCCGATTTCACATATTTGACGCACCAATTTCAATGAATTATGAAAGGTGTGGCGCAGTTTTGTGTAAAAGTATTTTTTTTTAAATTATATTTAAATCGGATCAGATTGGGATATGATTTTAATAAGAACCATTGACCCACAACGCCTTAGGCTAACACTAAAAAACAACACAACAATTTATTTGAAATACGCTTATTACGGCGAAGTATGTTGCTATCTCGAATTCACTAATTGCGATAGAAAAACCACTCTACTTAAAAAAATTGCAGTTTCCTGCACGCTTGGTATTTGCTATGAAATAAATAAATCCAAAGGACAAACAATTTTTTTTTAAATTTTTAAATTTGTTTTTCTTTATCCAACATATATTCGTAAATAAAATTTTGAATGCACATAAAATCAAAAGGGGTAGCGAAGCGCACCGGGTTTAGCTAGTATATATATATATATATATATATATATATTTTCTGCACAGAAAGAGAAGCAATAATCCTCAGTTTTCGGTCAGTTGCAACAATGGATAATATCAGTCCACTCCATCAAGTGCTTCCCCCACAAAAGGTCAACATTTTGAACAATTACAACTCTTCATCCCAATATTTTTCACACATCCCAATATTTTTATAATCCCAAGATCTGGTGTTAAGATGGAATATATCGGCTCACTCCTTCTGGTATCTCCCCACAAGGAGTCAAAGTTTCGAATAGAAAATGAGAAATTAACATCTGATTCCATTTAGACTTGACACATCTGAATATTTCTATCAACGCAGGATCTGTTATAGAGATGGTAAAGATCGGACCATTTCTTCCGGTACCTTCCCCAAAAAGGTAGAAAATTGTAAATGTCCATGAAGCTCATAAAGCCCATTCCTGACATGGTACATCTCAATATTTCCATCAACACAAGATCTGTTATAAAGATGGTATAGATCGGACTTACTACCTGCCCCAAATAGGGTTCAAGATTTTGAAAAACAAACTCTCAAAGAAACGAAATAACCTGAGATTAATATGGAGTTTATGATTTCTCATAAATTGGATATGAATGTCAGATTTTCTTGTAATTTTACCTAAAGTAATATTTTTATACCCTACAACACTATGTGTTGGGGGTATTATAAGTTTGATTGGGCCAGAATTTATGTAACACCTCGAAATATTGGTTTCCCATATAGGAAAGTATATATGGATCTTCCTAACTCGCCGAGCTGAGTCGATCTAGCTATGTATGTCCGTCCGTCCGTCTGTCCGTCTGTCCATGTTAATTTGTAATCACTCTACAGGTCGCTATTATGGCCCGATCCTCACGAAATTGAAAATGGAGGTGGTGTTAGGGTCAGAATAGAAACCTATTTCTTATGGAGATAATCGCCAAATGTTTGGGGGTTGAAATGGACCAAATACTGAAAAATGTCGGATTTTGCAGTAGCTATACAGGTCACAATTATAGACCAATCGGGTGGTCATCCGATAATATTTAGCGGGTAAAATAGACCATATCTTTTGTGTTGAAAAAATTCAAAATTTTTCATTAAACCGCGAATATTTTAAATCCCAGCGAAATCACAAAGCTTGTCATGGCTTCTGATCTTTACATTGATGTTAAGATCCAACAAAATTGTCAGCAGGTCGTAATTATCGCCCGATCCTCACACACATTTGAATGGGGGTTACAGGACATTGCCAAGCAGTTTTGGATGGCCGTCCAAAAATATTCAATGTGTAAAGGAGTTCGGCAACTTTTGTAGACAAAATACGAACATGTCCATTCCAGTGACTTTTTGGAGAATACACAAATACAGGAAAGACACACTTCTGACTATTTCGTTAACGCTGATTTCGTTGAAGAATATAGTCAAACGTCTGTATCTCATATAGATGCGTTTCAGTCAAAAACCAATAATAAATGTTAATCTTTTGCCACTTCTGAAAGATTATAGGTCTTTGGGAAATATTGGTTCCAGATCTAGGAAGACAATTTAAGTGCATCAACATTGGAAATGAGCATATAAGTTAAAGTTGCTATTATTCGAAAATTAGAGAACGAAACCTGATGGTTTTCTTTTATTATTTGTCACAATATCTTGTGGAATTCTTGCGAGTATTTCGCCTTTATAAACTGTATCGTTTATTATAGTGTTGTAGGGTTTTCAACGGTTGGCCCCGCTCGACTGTAGCCTTTGCCTACTTGTTAATATGTATTAAATGAAGGATGAAAATGGAATACTTGGGTTGACTATATCTGGTACCTCACGCACATGTTAACATTTTCTAAAAATTATCACAAATGCCATGTAAGGAGAAGGAAGTTACCAATATAATCCAAACCTGACCCGTCACAATATTTATATCGTATTTATTTAGATCCGATACGAAATGGACAATATTGGCCCATTCCTTCAGAACCCATTCCATAGAGGGTCAACAATTTGAATAATTATAACAGAAGTCTAAACATACTTAAATAATAGAACATTGGCTGAGGGGTTGCGCCTGTTGGTAGAACCGATTGATACTTTTTAACTTGTTTTTATTTTTCTAATTGTCGATTTATGTCATCGTTCGAATAGAGAATGGTTAAAGAACCCCAAAGTTTATTTTGAATTTCTTTCGAATTGAAAACGAAGGATGCCTATGTTCTACCGAATTCTTATAACACCCACAAATAACAAACATAATACCTGACTTAAATTACTAAATAAACAAGATAACACATTGCCAATGGCCGGCAAAGGTAAAAACGTTAAGATAACAAATTTAATTCAAAAACATTTGAACAAACAATTTTCAGTCAAAGCCAATATTTATTCTACGGCGACCTTAAAGTATTCACCAAACTTCTATGAAAACATCGAACGCTGTTTGGCTAACTTTTCATTTTACGACAAATACAACAGTCACAGCTCATTTCCGTTTCCCTTTTGCAGTTGTACAGGATGGTCAACATTAAAACTCTATAAAGAAAGCCCACATCAAATAGCAATGACTTTTCACTTCTGGCCATGGTCTTCGCGGCGATGAAACATCGATTCAATGTTCTTTGAAAGCGTAGCAGAAATATTACGGCGGGAAAAAAAGTTGATCCGTAAAAACAAAATGCCACAGCATAGAAAATTTACAAGAATCTGAAAGCAAGAGAATGGAGGGACAGAAGGCAGCGACGGCAAAGAAGAAAATTACTAGCTATGAGGACAATTTATTAAAAAGTACAAAAAAAAAAACACGAAGAACAAAACAAATAAAATAAAAAAGAAACACATAATAGAAAAGTGAAAAAAAAAAATGGCCAAGAATCATGGTTCGCAGCCAAGTGTAGCACCAGGATAACAACAATCCAATGCTATAAATTGTTGTTGGCCATGATCTATGCCCAGCCCGCCTCCAATCTGTAATTTCACGGCAACACAATATTTACAAATAATGTTTATGTTCTCTGGGGCTGAACTTTTACGCTCCCCAATTGTGGTTACTTTCGCGCCTTTATTAGCCCAAAGGACAACTTTTTTTTCATTTTTATCGACCTTAAGTCAAGGCTGCCACTAAAAGAAAACAATTTGTTTTCTTTTATGTCTCGTGAAATACTTGTGAGCAGTCCTTGAGACCATCCACAGAAAAAGTGAAGGAGTGGGGTGGGTATCCTTGTGGCAATGCCACAAATACCAGTGTCGTGTCGACAAGCCTAATGTCCAGCAATGAAGTGTGTAAATAATCATAAAAAAAACACAAAATAAGTACAAGTTCAAGTGAATTTTTTAAGATGGATGATAATCGGCTGGCTAATGGCAAAAGGAAAATGCCAGTTATACTTATGGCCGTAGAAAACAAAGCTAATGATAATCCTTGGCTAATGCGGCATTAAAAAGCTACTCAAATTACAGAGACGACAAACAATGGCAAAACAAATATTTTTTTTTTTAGTATATAAAATAAGTGATAAGAAGTCCGAAAGGCTCTGCCACATAAACAGAAAACGTTGAAAATATATAAGATATACTAGCGGAACCCGGTGCGCTTCGCCACCCCTTACGATTTTATATGCATTCAAAATTTTATTTACGAATATATGTTGGATAAAAAAAAACAAATTTAAAAATTAAAAAGAAAAAATATATATTGCACTACTTTAATGCGTTAATAAACAAAACCATTAGAAAAGCAGTAACATGACATGTCTTTTGGATTTATTTATTTCATAGCAAATACCAAGCGTTCAGGAAACTGCAATTTTTTTGAAGTTGTGTGGTATTTCTATTGCAATTAGTGAATTCGAGGTAGCAACATACTTCCCCGTAATAAACGTATTTCAAATTAATTGTTGTGTTGTTTTTTAGTGTTAGCCTAAGGCGTTGTGGATCAATGGTTCTTATTAAAATCATATACCAATCTGATCCGATTTAAATATAATTTTAAAAAAATTACTTTTACACCAAATTCCGCCACACCTTTCATATTTCATTGAAATTGTCAAATATGTGAAATCGGCAGAGAATATATATATGGGAGCTATATACAAATATTAACTAATTTCCAATTAATTTGTCAAATTTATTATTGTAACCAAATTCCGCCACACACTCTGAATTTCATTGGTATCGGTCATATATATAATGTTTGGTGCATAACATGTATGAAGTCGGCCGAAATATATATGTTAGCTATACCCAAACCTCAACCGATTTCAATATAATTTGGCAATTTTTTTCTGGTGCCTAATTTTGTCTCTCTCGCTTTGGATGCATCTAATATGTGAAATCGGCTGAGTATATATATGGGAGCTATAATCAAATCTGAGCGTATTTGAATATAATTTGTCTTATTTATTTTTGTACCAAATTTAGCCACTCATGCCGAATTTCATTGGAATCGGAAATACGTATCGTGTTTTGTGCATCAAATATGTGAAATCGGCGGAAAATATATATGGGAGCTATATCCAAATCTGAACCGATTTTAATATAATTTGACTAATTTATGTTCTAATCAAAATCCCGTCACATATTCCAATTTTTTTTTTTTAATCGAACATACATGTCGTGTATGGTGCATAAAATACATGAAATCGGTTGAAAATATATATGAGAGCTATATACATATCTGAACCGATTTTAATATAATTTGACAAATGTATATTCGTTTTAATTTCCGTTACACATTCCAAATTTCATGGAAATTAGAGATACATAGCGTTCTTGGTGCATCAAATACATGAAATCGGTCGAAAATATATATATGGGAGCTATATCCAAATCTGAACCGATTTCAATATAATTTGACAAATTCATTTTTGCTCCCAATTTCGTTTCTTAATTTAAATTTCATTAAAATTGAACATACATATCGTGTTTGAGGCATCAAATGAACGAAATCGGTCGAAAATATATATGGGAGCTATATCCAAATCTGAACCGATTTCAATATAATTTAGCAAATTTATTTTTGTTCCAAATATCGTTACGCATTGCAAATTTGGAGCCTGTATCAGTAATCGATCAATAGATATGTGAATACAAAATCTAAATTTTTGGGAGGTACCTCCGATTCTGATGCTATATCTCCAGTTCCAAGTGGAAATTCAAAAATGTATATAGCCTATGTTACTTTCAGGCGATGTTACAGTATATATGGAAATTTTCAGGAAAATCTGTTCAGCGGTTTTCGAGTCCATAAATTACAAACAAACATACAAACATTTTCCTCTTTTATAGATATAGATTTACAAAAAAAAAAAAACTTCCATATACATACCGTATGTTTTACAGCCCTAATGTAACAGTACCAACTAATTCTCAGCATTCGAGTAAAATGTACTTCAAAATGAAGACTGGACTTCATTGTTGAAACGAATTTTCCTCCCATTTTCCACAAAGCGTTTTTATACCCTCCACCTTGGAAAGGAGGGTATATTAACTTTGTCATTCCCTTTGTAACATCCTTAAAAATTCTTCATAGACCCCATAAAGTATATATATTCATAATCAGCATAAAATTCTAAGTCGATTTAACGATTTCCGTCTGTCTGTCTGCCTGTTGAAATCACGATACAGCCTACATTATTTGACGTAAAGCCCTAAAATTTAGCAGAGCTATTTGTATTGTATCTAGGATGGTTTGTATTGAAAATGAGATATATCGGTCCACGTTCTGGTATACAGGGTTGCCCATATTCGATGGACCTTTGGGCCGTTTGGGCCCATTCCAATCGACGAGGCTTGTCCGCAGGCAACATTCTTTGCGTCAATTGAATTTTGTACGGGAACAAATGCAAATCAAT
This sequence comes from Musca domestica, assembly GCF_030504385.1. Classification (NCBI taxonomy): domain Eukaryota; kingdom Metazoa; phylum Arthropoda; class Insecta; order Diptera; family Muscidae; genus Musca; species Musca domestica. The sequence goes on from NW_026712435.1 coordinate 19,063,091, forward strand.
GCGAATAATCCGTTGTAAAGTGGACCGAGCCATGCCCAACTGCTGAGAACGGCGTTTTTGGGATGTTCTTGGGGACCTCTCAACACTGGCTCGTACGGCAGCGATATTCTCGGCCGATCGCCTTGGTCGACTTTTATATGGCCTCTTCGGATTAGAAAGAGCCTTACCAGTCGAAAAATTTTCATATAAACGCTTAATGGTGTTCTTAGAAGGCGCACTTCTCACATTTTTTAATGTTTTAAAAGCACGTTGAGTTTTCACAATTGACTTGAATGTAAATTTCAACTATTTCAGAGCGCTCGCGTGCCGCTTATTGGTTCATGGTAAAAATTTGCTGGGACTGATGCTTCAAACGCGGTATGTCATTAAGCGATGTGACATCTCTGTCAAAAGTTATGGCGTTGCCAGATGGGTCCGTCGAATATGGGCAACCCTGTAGTCCCCATACAACGGTACCTCCCGATATTCGGTATTGTGATTATTTATGCTACATTTTTTCACGAATTTGTCTGAAAATTGGTACTTGTAGGTCATAATGGGTCCCTGTTCGTGTGGCGAAACATTGCATGTATGGGTCCACGTTTTGGTATAGCCCCCATATAAAGGTACCTCCCGATTTTTGGTATTTTGATGATTTTTGCCACATTTTTCCAAAGATTTGTCTAAAAATTTGTATTTGTAGTCATAATGGGTTCTAGCTCCGTTGGCGAAACATTGTATGTATAGGTACATGATTTGGTATAGCCCCCATATAACGGTACCTCCCGATATTCGGTATTTTGATGATTTTTTTTTCACATTTCTTCTGATGTTTCCTTTACCCTAAGGTGGAGGGTATTAAAAGTTTGGCCCGGCCGAACATAATATTTTTTTATACCCTCCACCATTCTATGGAGGGTATATTAACTTTGTCATTCCGTTTGTAACTCTTCGAAATACTCATGTCAGACCAAAAAAGTATATATATTCTTGATCAGCGTAAAATGTTGCACATATGTTTAGTTCTCCCGTAGGCAGGTGAAGTTCGTAAATGGGCAATGTAGGTCCACGTATTCATATATCCCCCATACAAAAGTACCTCCCGATATTCGGTATTTTAATAATTTTAGCGACATTATTTACCCGAATTGTTTCAAATTTTGTATTTGAAGTTCGAAATAGATACTACAGCCGAAGACAGTAAATTGTCTGTGCAGGTCCACGTCTTCGTATAGCCCGCATATAACGGTACCTCCCTATAATCGGTATTTTGATGATTTTAGCGACATTATTCACCGGAATTGTTTCAAATTACGTATTTAGAGTTCGTAATGGGAACTACAGTCTGTGACAGAAAATTGTCTATGCGGGACCAGGTCTTCGTATCGGCCCCAAATACAAGTGCCTCCCTATATTCGGTATTTTAACGAGTTTATTTACAATACTCAGCGAAATTGTTTGAGATGTCGTACGTGAAATTCATAATGAATTTTACAGCCTATGACAGAAAATTGTCTATTCTGGTCCAGGTCTTCGCACAGCTCCGATATGACGGTACCTCCGATTTTTTTGATGATTTTGGCGACATTATTCACCGGAATTGTTTCAAATTACGTATTTAGAGTTCGTAATGGGAACTACAGTCTGTGACAGAAAATTGTCTATGCGGGACCAGGTCTTCGTATCGGCCCCAAATACCAGTGCCTCCCTATATTCGGTATTTTAACGAGTTTATTTACAATACTCAACGAAATTGTTTGAGATGTCGTACGTGAAGTTCATAATGAACTTTACAGCCTATGACAGATAATTGTCTATGCTGGTCCAGGTCTTCGCACAGCTCCGATATGACGGTACCTCCGATATTTTTGATGATTTTGGCTACATTATACAACTTTTATTTCAAGTTTTGAATTTGAGTATGGTAATAACTTATGACAAACAGTCCCTGTGTAGGTCCATGTCGTATATACACCAATATAACGGCTATATATGGTATTTCTAAAATTTTAACAGAATTTTTTAAGGGTTTTATTTTATTTTATTTATTTATTTTTTTTTTGTTGTTGTTTTTTATTGTTGACCTGTATATTGATTCTTATTAAATTTATTTTGGCTTAAGGTCAATTGAAAAACATCAGTGTTTTATTTTTATAATTTTGATTTTTATTTTCCGATATTTCGACTGTCTTCGACAGTCATCTTCAGGGAAAAAAAAAAAATTATTGAGAAAAGCAACAGTCTTGTTTCACCGTCTATGCTAAAAATTTCCAAATTCGTCCCAGATGGTGGAGGGTATTCAAAATTCGGCCCGGCTCACTTTACCGCTTTTTAAATTGTTTTTTAATTATCTTAAATTTTCAGTCGATTTGGCATTGTCTCCCTGGTAGTTACAAATAAAAAATATTGTCACTTATTCACCCCAGTGAAAGTTGCATACCTTTCGGAATTTGAGCAACTTCTAGGGAATCTTCATTGTACAACATTTTTCAATTTATTCTGTGAATTTGAGTATTCTCTTTTTACAAAGTCTTAATATACAAGAGGTTTTTTAGCAACAAAAAAGAAAAAAAGAAGTTCATTGGCACTCATGCATGATTGACAATAGAGCCACAATACATTTTCCATTAGAAAAAGTGTTCCATGAAATCGACAATAAAAATAAATGCCTGCAATTGGCAGCAATCGGGCGACCTCGACTCGTGACAATAGCAACAATTTACCCATATTGGAGAAGAAGAAGAAAAAATCCAAAAAAGGTCTGAATAAAGGGTGGGGGGGTCCTAGAAAGGTAGCGTTTAAACGAAATAATAAAGGATAACAATGGACCATTTCTGTTTTAATGTTTTGCAAGAATTTCGTCATCAAAACGTTATGTGCCTAAAAAAGCCGGGTAACAAAGGACATACATCAATATCCTTTTAGTCCATGTTATTGAATTTTCACTTTCATACCACTTTAAATGGTTTTGTCCTTTTTTCGCAGTTGTTGTTGTTGCTGACTTTTAGAAAACACATTTCCTTATGCTATACGACCTTGAGGATACTCCGTTTCTTGGAAACGGATTATTCATGTCTATGGCCGTAGATTCTAATATTACAACATCTTTATGTGGTTGCGGACAAGAACTTACAATATTTATCGGAAGATAACAAAAACAACATAGAGCTCAGTTGGCCAGTGAATAAAAAAAAACAGTGTAAAATATAAAATAAATAATGGAAACATATTCATAAGAGAAAAAAACAAATGTTTATCATGTTTTTCTCTTGTTATTGGATCGATTTCGACAGAGCTATAAACATACAGGGTGAGATGAGAAAACTGAAACGAATTTCAGACTTCTGTCATTTTCAAGTCACTCGTCCGACAGCTGTTAAAGTTATTTCAGTGACAGCTCATACATATTGCTTACAAGCATACAAAAGCATTTTGGTGAGAATTTTCCAGAACAAATGTTATTCGTGATGGAATCCAAGCGTGATAGTGTGATTTCTTTATATTTTGCTGGAAAACCACAAGTGGCTATCGTTAGAGCACTTAGTTAGCGTTATACTTGTAGAGTAGCCTGACGTCAAGGAAATGGACGGAAGAAAACAGCAACATCAGCAGAAATGGTTCGAAATGGTAAAGAAGCGACTTGATCGAAAACCGCGTCGCAGTGGCCGAAAAATGTCTCGTGAGCTGAACATATCGCAATATTCCATTCGGCAAATATTGAAAAATGAGCTCGAGGTAAAGCCATTGAAATTCCAAAAAGTGCAAGAACTTAAACCGCAACAGAAAGAAAATAGACTCAAAAGAGCTAAAGACTTGCTTCGCTTGGCCGAAAGTTGTGAACTGTTCCGGTGTTTAGCAATTTGTAAACAAAACAGAAAATGATCGTGTTTACCTGCCAAGGAGGTCAGCTGAAAATGTGGAAATTCGATTGGCCACCAGAACTCAAACGCCGGTTATGGTGATGATGTGGGCCACCATAACAGCCGATGGGCGCTCTCCGCTCGTATTAATCGACCGTGGCATCAGAGTATATAAATGTCGAATATTATCGCGAAAATATTATGGAGGGTGTATTAAAGCCGTACCCAAGGCAAACATTATGGTCGCAGACCTTGGACATTCCACCAGGAATCAGCAACATCGCACTCAGCACTCGCCACCCAAGAATAATTACAAAATAAGATTCCTGACTTCATTTCCAGCGCACAATGGCCACCAAAATCTCCGGATACCAATCCGTTGGACTATTGTGTCTACAGTACTTTGGAAAGCAAGGTTGGCACTAAAAAATACCAAAGTGTCGATCACCTCAAGCAAACGCTTCGCCGGGAATGGGCCAAAACATTGTTTCATTGACCGTTTGAAGGCCATAATTCGTGCCAAAGGTGACTAATTCGAACGAATCTAAACTTATTCTAAAATTTGATGCTGTTTTCGATTTTTTTTTTTTTTTTTTTTTTGTTATTTAAATTTAAAAAATTAAATTTAAAAAATGTAAAAATTATGGCTTTTGACTTTGTTGCAGTTGTTTTTTATCTAACCCTGTATCGTGTATGAGATATAGAACTACCAAGGTAAATCGACGTTTGTTTTTTCCCTTTTTTGGTGTACGATAACTTGATTGTTCAGTGGAGACAGGTTATTCAACTACAAGTAAATGCAGTAAATACCAAATTTGGTACAATCTAAGTTTTAAGAGAACCAATAGAGCTGGAATCCTGAAATTTGAAAATACGATCTCTATTGTATTGTACGATATAGGTAGTTATGGAAAGCTGTGCTTATGTGTACTTAATGGTGCTAAATTTGGTACACATTGTATTTTTGGCGAAAAGATAGGGGTGGAATCTTGAAATTTAGTACGAAAAGTACTAAATGGTACTAAATTTAGGATATGGTGAAGAGATAAGGCTAAAGTCCTCTAAATTGCTATTGAGGTCTCTGTTGGTATCTAAAATTGAGATATGTGGGTGGTTTAGTAAATGTGTACCATAATTGTACAAAAATATTGAATGACACTATATTTGGTATTGGGTAAAGGTATAGAGATAAACTTCTGATATTTGATATTTAGTAGTACTGATTGGTATCTGTGTTTGAGGTTTGGCATCGGTTTCGAAATGCGACCTCTATTTGTACGAAAAGTTCTAAATGGTACTATATTTAGTATTGGATGAAGGGATGAACTAAAATCACCTAGTTTGATACTGAGGTCTCTGTTGGTAGTTGGTGTTGAGATCTGAAGTTGATTTTGAAAATATGTACTAAAATTGTAGGAAAAGTACTGAATGGTACTGGATTGGGTGAAGGGATAAAATTCTGAAATTTAATATTTAGAATACTGACGATACCTGTGTTTGATATTTGTCGGTGGTTTGGAAATGCCACCTATATTTGTACGAAAAGTACGAAATAGCGCGAAACTTAGTATTGGATGAGAGAATAGAACTGAAATACCGAAATTTGTTATTGTGGTCGCTGTTGGTATCTGATCGAACAGTACTAAATCTTACTACATTGGATCACTGTTGGTGTCTAGGATGGGGATATGTAGATCGTTTCAGATATGAGTACTAAATGTTACTAAATCTGGTATTGGGTGAAGGGATAGAGCTTGATATTGAGGTCACTGTTGGTTTCTAGGGTTTACATATGGAGAAGTTGAAATGGTTTTGGACAGAGCGGGCACTTGCTCGACTTGCTATGATCCCGTCTATTCACTCTAGCTTCTGATCAAAATGAAGAAGTTTTATAAAATTTTACTCAGGTGTGTTTTAGGTCTGCAAGACTTTTAGTATTGAAAATTGGCCTATATGGCTCACTTTTTGGTGTAGGCCCCATATAATTGTAGCGCGGGATTTAAGGTTTTTGGGTGTTTTATTAAGAAGTTCAAAAAGAATTTGGGAATATATATTCCCAGTATGCTGGAAACATTCTTGCGGAAAACTGTACATATTTGGACCTATATGATATAAGCCCCATAAACCTGTACCTCTAGATATTCGGTGTTTGGATGATTTGTGTGCCAGTATTTACCAGAATTGTTTCAAATTTCGAATTTTAAGTTCGCAATGAGTACTAGCGCCTATGACAGAAAAGTTCCTTTACAGATCCACGCCTTCGTATGGCAACCATATAGCGGTACCTCCCAATATTGCGTCTTTTGACGACTTTACTCCAGAATTCTCAGTAAGTATTGCTTCCTATGACAGGAAATTGTCCATACAAATTCACGTTTTCATGTAGCCTATATATAATGACATCTCCCATAATCGGTATTTTGATGATTTTACCTGAATTTTTCAACGAAATTAACTTAAACTTAAACTGGGGGTGTACTATTGTATGGGGCTAAGCGATATCGTGAACCTATATAGGAAATTCTCTTGCAGGGTATGAAGTACTCACAAGGTACTCCTTGCATGAATTTTCAGACAATTTCGTTGAAGAATGTGGCTAAAATCATCAAAATACCAAATATCGGAGGTACCATTATAGGGGGCTATGCGATATCGTGGACCTATATAGAAAATTCTCTTTCAGGTGATATTTCATTGAAAAATGTGGCTATAATCATCAATATACCGAATATCGGGAGGTGATGTTATATTGGGGATATACGATATCGTGAACCTATATAGGAAATTCTCTCTCAGGAGTTGCAGTACTCACAAGGAACTTCATGTTTGTGGATTTTCAGACAATTTCATTGAAAAATGTGCATAAAATCTTCAAAATATCAAATATCGGGTTGTATATAGGGGCTATACGATATCGTGTACCGATATAGCCCATCTTCGAACTTGACCTGCCCGCAGACAAAGGGCAGATCTGTGCAAAATTTTAGCTTCCTATTTTAATTCGTTTTGACTGTAGCGTGATTACAACAGGCGGACAGAAGGACGGACGGACAGGGCTAAGTGGTCTTAGAATTTTACACTGACCAAGAATATATAAACTTTGTTTGGTTTAAAATTACTATTTCGATGAGTTACAAACGAAATGAAGAACTTAATATAACCTCCATAGTATGTATGGTGGAGGGTATTAAAGTTGAATTTTGTCGCCCACTGTAATTAAAGAACGCCCGGTGGGCGGATGATTTATGTTGTTAAGTATACTCCGCTTCATTTAGTTGTTGATTTTGTTTACATAAATATATTAAAAGCATTCATGTATATAGACCAAGCAAATGCCTTGCGTCCAAATTTCATAAAAACCATGACAGAACGGTGTATAATTAAAGACCATCCTCCTTTTACAGCTGTCAGCAGTGTTGCCGATTTTTTCCATATTGGGTACAAATTTATTTTTCATTGTTTATTTTTACGTAATTTATTTTTTTTTTTTTTTTTTTTATTACTAACTGAATTTTATATTTTCTTTATTGAAATGAATCGATATTTATTTTATAGATTTTTGTTAAGTTTTTTAATAATATATATAATACATTAGGCTATAGTCGTGCGGGCCGACCATGTGATACCCTACAACACTACAATATGTTAGAAGCCCCCTCATGTCCAAATCCATTTTGGAAGATTTCGCTTTTGAAATTATGTCACGGAGCACTGGCCAGATATTACCCTTAGCATTTTGACCAGGGACACTTTTCCAATATTTATGCACTCCGTCGTGCTGTTAGTTTCTGTGGGCCATTTTACGGCTATATTCCAATGGTCATCCAAAATGCCAGAATTCTTCCCTGTGCTTACCTATCTTCTCAGGCGTGTCGATTGGCTTCAATTGTGTGATCAGGACATTTTTTTCTGTTTTTGGTTCATTAAAACCCCTAAATATTTTGCGATCATCTCCAAAAGCAAGAGGCCCCTCTGTATCTCTAAATTTAGACTCATCTATATGATCTTCTTGTCTACGATATTTGGCTATATTCGTCAACGAAATCAGCAAAAGAAGGCAGAAGTTCGCATTTTGTGTATTTCGGCTATCGCCTGTAAGTAATGTTGGTATTTTTTTTACACAAAAGTATTGGTCCATTCTACCCGCTGTCCTAAGCTCTAACTTCATGCGAGATTTTAGGTTTATATTTGGAACCTTTATAACGGCTGCAAAATCGGGAACATTTTGAGTTGCTGGTCCATTTCAACCACTAAATATATTGCGGACATCTTTGAAAACAATAGGTTAAGCCCTTCTGAGCCTAACCCTACCTTTGTGAAAAATTTCGTGAGGATCGAACGATAATTGCAATCTGTTTATAAATAATAACCCTAACCTGTGTTGTAAAGTGAAAAATATTACAAAACAAATACTTCAATATTATAAGTCAATTTGAAAAAATCGCATGCGATAAAAAATATGAAAAAAAATAAAACATGTCACAAAAGACTACAAAAGACTACAAAATCTATATGATCATCATTGTCAAAATCGCTCCAGCCATTCTGGAGATATAAGCATTCTAGCTAACATCCCCTTCCCTTGTATATATACATTGTATATATTTCGCCATTTATATGTGATATTTTTACTATCGGCATCTACGTAACGGTCAGAATTGACCTGTTCGTCTATTTGTGATTTCGCCGGCAGTAAAAATATTCGCGGATTAATGGAAAAATTGACTTTTATTTATCGCAAATGCTATGGTCCACTAAACCACTAAATATTACCCGATGACCATCAAAATTGGAAGGCTTCTGCCCAGTCCAAAGCTCTAGCCCCATGCTAAATTTCGCTTCGATTAGTCTATAATTGTGACCTGTAGAGCAACTGCAAAATCAGGAAATTTTTCAATTTTTGGTCCATTTCAACCCCTATATAGGGTTCTATTCTGACCTTAACCCCAGCTACATTCTAAATTTCGTGAAGATCGGGCCATAATTGCGACCTGTAGAGTGATTACAAATTAACATGGACAGACGGACGGACGGACATACATAGCTAGATCGACTCAGCTCGGCGAGATAGGAAGATCCATATATACTTTCCTATGTGGGAAACCAATATTTCGTGGTGTTACATAATTTTTGGCCCAATCAAAGTTATGATACCCCCAACACATAGTGTTGTAGGGTATAAAAACCTGAATAATAATAATGACTTTAATGTATTTAATACATTGAATTCTTGTATTACGTTACTTTTTCAAATATATATATAATATATATTTAAAAAAAAAGCTTGAAGTAAAATAACATAAAATTTTTATTTTCTCTAATGTATTTAATACATTGAATGTAATAAAACTTGAGTACCTTTTTTATGTATAGTGTAAAATTTTCAAAAAAATTTACTTGAATACAAACTACATATAAATTATTCAACTTTTTACAGTTTGGGCGGATATGGTCGATTTTGGGCGGTTTTTGGAAAAAATTTGGGCTGAAATAAAAATTTCAAACGGCAACACTGGCTGTCAGCCAATGTGTTGTGTTAAAAATTTTTTCTTATGGATAATTTTGATACCCTACATCACAAGGTGGTCAGGGTATTATGTCTTTGTGCATTTGTTTGTAACAGGCAAAAGGAAACGAGATAGACCCATAGTTCCTTTTGATGATCTGCATAGAATCACATTCTGAGTCGATTTATGCATGTCCTTCCGTCCGTCTGTCCATGTATTTTTGTAAACAAAGTACAGTTCGTATTTATTGCCCTATCCAGATGAAATTTTGCACAAATCATCTGTTTGGCCCAAAGACAAACTCTATTAAAATTTGAGATTACCGGTCAAAATGTAGATATAGCTCCCATATATATCTTCGCCTGATTTGCTTTTTATTGTGCACCAAACGTGTAATATTATTCCGAATAGTATGGTACCATCAGATTGCACCTGAAAATAAGTATGCCAAATTTGATCGAAATCGGTTCAGATATAGCTATAGCTCCCATATATATTGTTCATCCGATTTGTTAGTTTTGTCCTCTGCAGCCGTAATATGCACTCTGTAACAACAATATTTGGGGAAATATATCAAATGCAGCTCAGAAATATTTTTGCCAAATTTTATCGAGATCGGTTCATATTTGGATATAGCTCCCATATATAACTTCGTCCGATTTACCTTTGATTGTGCACCAAACGTCTAATATTTGCCCAAATGGGATGAAATTTGGCACTTAAGAGCGAATTGAGTCTAGAAGCTAGTATATCAAATTTGTTGAAGATCGGTTCAGATATAGCTATAGCTCCCATATATGCTGTTCATCCGATTTGTTATATTTGTTACCCACAGCCGTAATATGCATTCCGTAACAACGATATTCAGGGAAATATATCAAATACAGCTCAGAAATATCTTTGCCAAATGTTATCGAGATCGGTTCCGATTTGGGTATAGCTCCCATATATATTTTATACGATTTCAAATTAATTGTCCACCAAATGGGCAACACAAGTCCGAATTTAAAAGATACAAATGCTTCGGCATATTTAGTCCTTTGAACTTTAAATTATAATTATAATCATAGGGTCTATGACTGAATTCTCCCATAAAAACTTTTAATTGTTATGTGGAGCTCTACTAAATTAGCAAAGTGGTGTAGGGTATCATAAAGTCGGCCCCGCCCGACTTTAAGACTTTCTTTACAGGTTAAAATTGCACTTACGATGTTGGCTTGCCTGGCAGATGGTATTTTGTTTTTGTTTTTCTTTTATCCTCAGTCAAATAACTCAATACAAATGATACTTGACTTCACATGTGTGTGTGTGTGGTTGTGAGTTTTGGTGAATAAACTCCCACACATATATACAAGGGAAAAATGAATATTCCAGGTAATATAAGGATTTTAATTAAATTTCTAGTTAAATGCAGCAATTAAAATCCGATTAAAATTCAACATTATACACAATGGTTTTAAGTAGTCGTAAAAATTAAAGACTCACACGTACACACAAAAAATAACCATAACATTTAGAGTCGTAAAATAATGTAATACATATTTAGTTTAAAGGCACCCCAAATAATAAAAAACAACATATGCAGACAACCTAACAAAACGTTATGGAAGCGCAGGTTGTTTAAGTTTAAGTAAGCCCTTTGCTTGAGTGTCCCTATCTATGTAGTAAAAGGCATGCATGCGAAAGGGATATGGCACAACAGACAAGCAACACAAAACTCCAATCATAAAATATTTGTCTAAGAACAGCCCACTTTAAGAGGAGCAGTAAGAAAAGGCGCATCAGTAGCACAGCAGAAGAAGAAATCAAAGGTACAGCCGTCGCTAGTGGCTGGAAATAACTTGAACTACAACCATAGACAAATAAATGTATAGACTAAAAAATTGTCTCATCTGTTATCTTCGAAAAAAAACAAGTTAAAAATTTTCGGGCAGCTTTGCCGACAAATGAATATCCTCAGCCAATGTTCGATTATTTAAATATGTTTTGACTTCTGTTATGATTCAAATTGTTGATCCTCTATGGAGTAGGTTCCGAAGGAATGGGCCAATATTGTTAATTTCGCATCGGACCTATATAAATATGATACGGGATATGCTATAATTTTCAGAAAATCTTAACATGGGCGTGAGGTATCAAATATAGACGACGGAAGTATTCCATTTTCATTCTTCGTCTAATACAGATGTAAATACTGATATAGGCAAAATTGGATGAAAATCGAACATTTATATCCATATACATCTCAAGTTTCTGGTTGAGAGAAATAGTTAGATACAGCAAATTGTAAAGAATCGCCGACATGTTTCGCAAGTTATGAAGATATAAGTAATGGAAAATGTGACTTTTTGTGGGTGAAGTACCAGATGGGGTTAGCAGATTTATATCATCTGCACAACAGATATTGTTTTAAGAAAAATGTTTGTGTGTGTGAAATTTGAAGAGTGTTGAATGCTTATTTCGTTTTCTATGAGCGTTTTGTTTTCTTTTTTTTTTTTTTTCTCAAAATATTAATCCCTATATGGGCAGGTGGCAAGAGAAACGGTCCGATTTCGACCATCTTTATAACAGATCTTGTGTTGATGGAAATATAGAGATGTACCAAGTCTAGAACGGAATCGGATGTAAATTTAGCTTTTCATGAGATTCATGGATATTCAAAAATTTGTTGACCCTTTGTGGGGGAAGTACTTGATGGAGTGGACCAATATTGTCCATTTTCGCACCTGACCTAGCACTGAAGCAAATATTAGGATTTGCAAAATTGGAGCCAAATCGCATTTCATTTTCTCTTTCTGTGCAAAAAAAAAAAAATTTTTTTTTTGAAAATGTCGACCATTTGTGAGGGAGGTACCAGAAGAAATGGACCGATATGTTCCATCTTAACACCAGACCTTGGGTTAATATAAATATTGGGATGTGTAAAATTTGAAGACAATCGAACTCTTACATCACATTTTATAAGAGTTGTAATTATTTAAAATGTTGACCATTTGTGGGGGAGGTACCAGAAGGAGTGAGCCAATATTCTCCATTTTCGCACCAGACCTAGAACTGATACAAATATTAGGATTTGCAAAGTTAGAGCGAAATCGGATTATCGTTTCTCTGTCTGTGCAAAAAATATATCTTTTTGAAAATTTCGACCATTTGTGAGGAAGGTACCAGAAGGAGTGGACCGATATTGCCCATCTCCGAACTCGATCTAAACTTGACAAAAATATTACGATGTACCAAGTTTGGACCAAATCGGATACTCCCTTCGAGAGTTATCGTGCGCACCAGCCAGCCAGACAGACAGACGGACGGATATCGCTAGATCGACTCCAAATGTTCTGAAACGGATTTGGTCCAAAGAAACCCAGGGTCTAAAACCGCTATTTCGACTAGGCATGTCTTAACCGTATCATATGATATATACCCTCTGTAGCCATATGGCTGAGGTTATAAAATGCTTCAACAGATGTCGTTCATGCTGTGAGAGAGCAACAGTCTTTTCACTCAATTCTCTCAAAATAGGTACAACATATTGAATATTTTTATGATTTATTATTATTTATCAATTGAAAACGAAACAGCGACTTTGTTTTCATTGACATTACCCAACTATGTCGTAAAATATAGGACCTAAATAGCAGAAAAATTAAAAAATTATTTTCGAAGCCGAGTGACCTCACTATCCCTTAGTGTCTTTACTGTCCCTAGATCAACCATAGTGACATCTGCCGGAAGGGGTAAATTTTAAAACTTTTTAGTCTATACCTTAATGTGTCTATATTTTTTGGAAATATTGTGTTTTTATACCCTTCACCACAAGGTGATCAGGGTATTATGTCTTTGTGCATTTGTTTGTAACAGGCAAAAGGAAACGAGATAGACCCATAGTTCCTTTTGATGATTTGCATAGAATTACATTCTGAGTCGATTTACGCATGTCCGTCCGTCCGTCTGTCCGTCCGTCTGTCCATATATTTTTGTGAACAAAGTACAGTTCGCATTTATTACCCGATCCAGATGAAATTTTGCACAAATCATTTATATGGCCCAAAGACGAACCCTATTGAAATTTCGTCTGATGTGCTTTATACTTTGCACCAAACGTGTAGTATCAGCCCGAATAGTATGAAATCTTGCACATACAGCCAACTTAGGCCTCAAAATATGTATGCCAAATTTGATCGCAAGATATAGCTGTAGCTCCAATATAAATTGTTCATCCGAATTGTTATTTTAGTCCTCCGCAGCCGTAATATACACTCCGTAACAACAATATTTGGGGAAATATATCAAATGCAGCTCAGAAATACATTTGCTAAGTTTTATCGAGATCGGTCCAGATTTGGATATAGCTCCCATATATAATTTCGACCGATTTACCTTTTATTGTGCACCAAACGTCTAATATTTGTCCAAATGAAATCCAGCTTGGAAAGGAGGGTATATTAACTTTGTCATTCCGTTTGTAATATCCTTAAATATTCGTCGTAGACTCCATAAGGTATATATATATTCATAATCAGCATAAAATTTAAAGTCGATTTACGTCCGTCTGTCTGTCTGTCCGTCTGTCTGTTGAAATCACGATACAGCCCACATTATTTGACGTAGAGCGCCAACATTTAGCAGAGCAATTTGTATTGTGTCTAGGATGGTTGGTATTGAAAATGAGATATATCGGTCCACGTTCTGGTACGGTCCCCATATAACGGTACTCCCGATATTCGGTATTTTGATGATTTATGCCACATTTTTTCACGGATTTGTCTGAAAATTGGTATTTGTAGGTCATAATGGGTCCTAGTTCGTGTTCGAAAAATTGTATGTATAGGTCCACGTTTTGATACAGTCCCCATATAACGGTACCTCCCAACATTCGGTATTTTGATGATTTTTGACAGATTTTTTTCACGAATTTCTCTGAAAATTGGTAGTTGTAGATCATAATGGGTCCTAGTTCGTGTGGCGAGTCATTGTAATTATAGGTTTACGTTTTGGTATAGCCCCCATATAACGGTACCTCCCGATATTTGGTAATTTGATTATTTTAGCTATATTTTTGCACGTATTTGTCTGAAAATTTGTATTTGTAGGCCATAATGGGTTCTAGCTCCTTTGGCAAAACATTATATGTGTAGGTCCACGATTTGGTATAGCCCCAATATAACGGTACCTGTCGATATTCGGCATTTTAGTGGTTTTTGCCACATTTCTTGGAATGTTTACTTTACCCTAAGGTGGAAGGTATTAAAAGTTTGGCCCGGCCGAACTTAATGTTTTTGTACTTGTTTATTTTAGTCTTCTGCAGCCGTAATATGCACTCTGTAATAACAATATTTGGGGAAATATATCAAATTGAGCTCAGAAATGCCTTTGATTTGCATATAATATATATATATTTATATATATATATATATATATATATATATATACATATATATATATATATATATATATATATATATATATATATATATATATATATATATATATATATATATATATATATATATATATATCAAATGGGCAATACAAGTCCGAATTTAAAAGATACAAATTCTTGGGGTTATTTTGTCTTTTGAACTTTAAATTATATACTTATAATCATTGAGTGTATTATTAAAGCAAAGTGGTGTAGGTCGACCTGGTCGACTTTAAGACTTTAAGTCGACCTGGTCGACTTTAAGACTTTCTTTACTGTTTTTTTTTTTTTTTTTTGCATTCTTATATTATTTAAAATAAATTGTGGAAAGTTATTCAAATCCATTATTTTTTGAAGAACGACTTGTGCATAACTTTAGCATGGATTGTGAGCATTAAGAGAAGCGATTTAAGAGAAGTAGACACATTTTCGAAGGTTTAGGAGCTAAATTCCACATGCTAAAGTGATTCATTTACACAGGAGCTTGGGTCGGTGGTTCCACACAAGTCTTTGGCTCGTCGTTCCACAGGAGCTTCGGCTCGTTATATTTCGTTATCTTCTGTTCGTTGTTACACAGGAGTCGACAACATAAGCTTCAGCTCATTTTTCCACAGAAGTCTTCGGCTTGTTGCTTCACAGAAGTAATCGTGACGCTGTTCCACAGGACCATTCGACTCTCTCTCAGATAGAAGTCTTTGGCCCGTTGTTCCACAGTAGCTGCGGTTCCTGGTACTTTGTTCCTTTGTAACATAATCTAACACTTTCCTATTCCAATTTGTTTATCTGTCTTAATTTTTTCTCCATTGCCTTAAGAATATTTCCAGCAATTGAGAACAATCTAAAATGATGTCCATTGATTCTGTGTGATATATTTCATTGAAATTACATCTTCACGTATTCCCAGAAATCACTTAATCACTCAATTATTCTGTTTAGTAATAAGTAACGAATTAAATGTTCAAATATTGGATTGCCTCCTTTGTAGCGATGCGAAATTACACACCCACTTCATGTCGGCTCCTTAATATGATTAATGTAATCAATTTGTGGCATTTATTAGAGTCATCAAGTTTCGTGTTGTCATATTTCATCAGAAATGTAAATTTCTTTTATTATTTATGTGTATGAGAATTTGTCACTTGATCACGATTTTTTAAGGATTTCGTTTACAATTTTGTTGCGTAATTAGTTCGGGAGTGAAATGATCAAATTTATAAGTTTGTTTCTATGCATTGAAGGCTATGTGAGGTTAGCCATTCTGCTCGTAGCTCCATAAGATAATAATTTAAGATCTTAGATTTTTTAAAACTTTTAATTTTTAAAAACATCTGAAAGACTTTTATATCATAATTTTAGGTTTTTATACCCTACAACACTATGTGTTGGGGGTATTGTAAGTTTGATTGTGCCAAAAATTATGTGACACCTCGAAATATTGGTTTCCCACATTGGAAAGTATATATGGATCTTCCTAACTCGCCGAACTGAGTCGATCTAGCTGTGTATGTCCATATTAATTTGTAATCACTCTACAGGCCGCAATTATTGCTCGATCCTCGCGAAATTGAAAATTATTATTATTATTATTATTATTATTATATTATTATTATTATTATTATTATTATTATTATTATTATTATTATTATTATTATTATTATTATTATTATTATTATTATTATTATTATTATTATTATTATTATTATTATTATTATTATTATTATTATTATTATTATTATTATTATTATTATTATTATTATTATTATTATTATTATTATTATTATTATTATTATTATTATTATTATTATTATTATTATTATTATTATTATTATTATTATTATTATTATTATTATTATTATTATTATTATTATTATTATTATTATTATTATTATTATTATTATTATTATTATTATTATTATTATTATTATTATTATTATTATTATTATTATTATTATTATTATTATTATTATTATTATTATTATTATTATTATTATTATTATTATTTTTATTATTATTGTTATTATTATTATTATTATTATTATTATTATTATTATTATTATTATTATTATTATTTTTTAAGGCTTTTATAAGACTTTTATATCATAATTTTAGGTTTTTATACCCTACAACACTATGTGTTGGGGGTATTGTAAGTTTGATTGTGCCAAAAATTATGTGACACCTCGAAATATTGGTTTCCCACATTGGAAAGTATATATGGATCTTCCTAACTCGCCGAACTGAGTCGATCTAGCTGTGTATGTCCATATTAATTTGTAATCACTCTACAGGCCGCAATTATTGCTCGATCCTCGCGAAATTGAAAATTATTATTATTATTATTATTATTATTATTATTATTATTATTATTATTATTATTATTATTATTATTATTATTATTATTATTATTATTATTATTATATTATTATTATTATTATATTATTATTATTATTATTATTATTATTATTATTATTATTATTGTTATTATTATTATTATTATTATTATTATTATTATTATTACTATTATTATTATTATTATTATTATTATTATTATTATTATTATTATTATTATTATTATTATTATTATTATTATTA